>NC_057929.1:2551666-3189583 GCF_017639315.1 Drosophila ananassae | reverse complement strand
GACCAGCAGGGGCTCCATCAGAGTTCGACAGAAAGTAGATATGTTTAAAGTGATTGCCGCTATTGGGCTTGGTATTCGAGCTGTCGACTTCGTTCTGACTTAGTCTTCGTTTAATTTGTTTGAGCTGGTCCGAGATGTAGCCGTTGACGGCCAAGGAACGAGCGTTATTCTCATTCAGGAACGTGGCGCGCGCATCATCCGATTTAAGGTAGTTGAGGATCTGGATTTGTTGCTTGTTATAGTGAATTGATTGGGCAGGTGAAGATGAGGAACCAGAGCTCAGCTCGTTGTCATAGTCAGGCAGGCAGTTCTCTATTTGGGTGTTAAGATAAACCTGCGTGTAATCCTTAGCAGGCGATGCCGTATTCCTGCTGTGCAGATCATCCATTTCCATATCTAATTCAAGCTCGCTCTCCATATCCTCATCTTCATCCTCGTACGTGTACTGGAGGACTCTGCTGAGGTTGTAACGAAAGAGCTCACGAAGCTCCAGCACCACATGAGTGGCCTTCTGCAGCTTCTTTCCTAAACGCCCGCTAAACATCTGCAAGTCCCTCTGCAGCTGCGTATTGGCTTGCCAACTGTCGTTGCTCTGGCGAGTAGGAGCTACTCCATTGGCGCTGGTATAGTGAATGGAGTCGAAGATTTCCTATTCGAAAATGGCGAGTTAATTTACGTTAATAAGATTCTTTTTATAACCGACTTACCTGGATCTTAGAGACTCGCATTTCTACATTGCGAATGGTCCGCAGCTTGCCTTCTAAGCTATGTCGCAGCTGCATTGCATTTTGGTGATTGTGATTAACGAAGTATATACTCGCGGGCGATTGGAGCGGCATATAGCCAGCCACCAGATCTCCACCCCCATCCGTAGGCACTTTGTTGGCGTTGCTAGTGATGTTTAGGTTTGAATTTGAGTTTACATTGGCGCCCAAGGCCAAAGGAACTTGTTGGCTGCTCGTCGTGGATGCTAGAGCAGCCAGGGCGAGCAGCGTAGCACGGAAGCTGCAGCTGGGCCACATGTTTTATAGTTTCCTGCGAACTCCTCGACCACTGACTCATAATCAGCAGTTTATCGCATGCCTGAATGTATAAAAACTATTTAAATAAAGCTATTTATTGCGTAAGGATTTTCATATCTTACCAGTAATCCTTTGATCCGTTTTATCGTCGTTTCGATTTGGTCGACTGGGTGGAATGGTCCCGTGTTTATGTATCTTCTTTACAGATATTTCGCTGAAAAGTTACCGCCGCGCATGGCGAACACATTGGTTTTTGATAACACGCACCGGGAGAATAAATATTTATCACTTTAACATTCTAAATATCCAATTTTAAGTAAATAAATAAACCTTTTTTGCCAGTTTTAGTTTTTTTCAACGAATTCCATTGCAGCTGGCGATGACAATATAATGATATCCCGCATATCGATGTATCGATTATTTTTGTTTTGATATATCGAGGTTTTAACAAGATAATAATTCAAAATATTTATGCTGTTTTGATTAAGTAAACTTGTAAAATGTATTATTTGTCAAACGTGTATACAATAAATTATAAATAAACAAAATTAAGAGGTTAAATTCTTCCGCGCTAAAAATACCATTAAGTTTAGTATTTTTTATAGTCATATGGTCACCCTGAATATAACGATCCTTTTTTTTAAAGATTTTAAGTTTTAGATTTCAAAACCAAATTATTTAAAAGAAAAAAACGATTGCTTTCACTTTCGAGCTTTTAAGCTTAAAGACTTTCCGCAGTACATACATTTTTGGCTACCATTTTTTGACTTGAATCTTTGCCAATTTTTATTTGTCAAGGTTTCTGCAAGCTCAATTCTTTTTTGTCGGCTGGATACGTGACTATGTAGCCTGAGATGGAACAGATCCAGTCCAAAGTATGTCAGACGAACAAGGTGCGTGTCCGGCATACTAAAGTGTGGATTTGACGACTCAATATAAAACAGTGGACGCCCAAATCTTTGCACTGCAGTTTCAAATGCACCGCTCGTCAAAATGCTGGCAAAGGTAAAAATCCGAGTGACATAAGCCTTAAAAAAGTATCAAAACGTTTTCATTTAAGGTTTTAACAATAATAGCGGTTGCTGCCATCGTTAAAGGTGCTCCTGAACCACCGATTCGACGGGTTGCTCCTTATGCTCCAGCCGGTTGGAAGCCAACGATTCCTTTTAATTTACCAAACGAGCTATTCCCTCCCGGCCGTTCCAATGTGCGTGTTGAAATAACTAAACAACGCGTGGAAGAAGTGACACCAGTGGATAAGCCCGAGTCGAATTATCTGCCACCGGAAAAACCGGACGTTTCAGAGGATCCAATCCTGCCCGTTTCTCTTCCAGCTAACCAGTACGGTCCTCCAGATCCAGGCTTTAGAATTGTTTATCCCGATGAATCATCTAATTCCCATGAGTCTGACGAAACCCCGCAGCCGAATATCAGAGAAGGTCGTTACTTCATTATCTCGAAGGATAATAAGTTGCAAAGAGTCACATTTAGCTCACAGCAAGTAGGAGACGATGAGGACTTTACAGCTCAGCTAAGCTATGCAACTGTGGGTCAACTCAAGGATCCCGTTTATAGATACAACAATCAAGGACAATTGGAGAGAGTCCTTAAGTAAAAAACAGTTTCTGTTTTCTTTTTTGACTTTGTTTTATACAAAAATGCTTCTTTATTCATTTAATAATTATTAAATATACACAAAAATCTCATATGTTCGTTTCACTTTCGAATTTTCCGTTTTCATTTAAAAACTAAATACAATCCTTATGCATGTATGTATGAATGCGTAATGGTCACGTGTGTGTGAGTGAGTTGTGTGTTTGTGTGTGTGCGTGGACTAACACAAAATGAAGGCGCTTAAACAAAACAAAACGGCAATAGTTCCAGGCATAGAGATGGGAGGTTCAGGATACAACTGAAACAGAAACGGAAACGGAAAGGAACACGCCTGTCTATGGCAAAATGGCGGCTGTCCCACTAATTGACAGAAATATAACGATAAAGAGGGATAGAGACAGTGACAGGAGGG
This sequence comes from Drosophila ananassae, assembly GCF_017639315.1. Classification (NCBI taxonomy): domain Eukaryota; kingdom Metazoa; phylum Arthropoda; class Insecta; order Diptera; family Drosophilidae; genus Drosophila; species Drosophila ananassae. The sequence continues at coordinate 3,186,535 of NC_057929.1, read as the reverse complement.
ACTGACTGCGGTTGCTGGCTCTCTGGTTTTAATACTCGGCCAGCGATCCCACATAGACGAGCATATAGTTACGGGTTCGACCTAAATCGGCATCCACATTACCGTCGCTCCTTTAGTAGCCGTTGAACTTGCCCTGCTGCGCGTTGCTGTCATAGCCACCGCCATTGCGTCCGTTGCCATTTCCGTTTCCGTTGCCGACCTGCTCGTAGCGGATGGTTGGGCGGTATCCGTTCTGGTCAGCCTCGTACTCAACGATCTGTTTGCGGCCATCGGGCAGCAGAACGTAGTAGCGGCCAACAGCCAGATCGCCGTCGCGGGACTCCATGTGTCCGAAGTCATTGCCCGACTCGTAGTCCTGGACGTCGTATTTGAACTCGTACTTGGCCGGTCCGTACTGCTCCTCATCGCGCTGCTGTCCGTAGCCGTTGCCATTGCCGCCGCCATAGCCGCCGTTGCCGCCCTGTTGTCCCTTGAAGATGGCACCAGTCAGCGCTGGGGCACCGTACTGGCTCTGAGGAGGAGCAATAGGTGCTCCGTAGCTGTTGCTGGGCGCTCCACCATTGCCTCCGGTACGCTGGGGCGGCAGGTAGTTGTTCGAGGGCGACTGGAAGCCCTGAGTGGGCGGCAGATAGTTGTTAGATGGCGCCTGGGGCGACTGGTTGGGGGGCAGGTACTGGTTCTGGGGTACTGGAGGTTCCGCATGAGTCCAGGCAGCCAGGCAGACGAGCAGAGCAATCGATGTAAAGCACTGAGAAAATTTCAAAAGGTATCAGGCATTAGTTTGTATTATTAACTTAATAAGTTAAAATAACATAAGAAAAGTTGTGAAATATCTTAGCAGCTCATTCTCAAAACATCTCACATAAACTCAGATTGTATTCGAAATTGTACGTATTTGTAGGTGTAGTATTTAGTTTAAAAAAAAATTAAAAAAACCGGGTTTTTGGACAGCCATGACTGACTCGGACGACACCGCCTGGATACATTGGTTTTGCAAGCAGCGCGGCAACGAGTTCTTCTGCGAAGTGGAAGAGGATTACATTCACGACAAATTCAATCTAAACTTCCTCGACTCGAATGTGACAAACTATCGCTGTGCTCTGGAAGTGATTTTAGATCTAAACTCTGGCTCGGCTTCGGATCAACCGCCGGAACCCGAACTGGAGGCTAGTGCCGAAAAGCTATACGGCTTGATTCATGCCCGTTTTATTCTCACCAATCGGGGCATTGAGATGATGCTGGATAAGTACTACAAAGGAGCTTTTGGAACGTGTCCTCGGGTCTTCTGCCAGCGACAGCCGGTACTGCCAATCGGCCTAACCGACAATCCTGGCGAGGAGATGGTCCGCATATACTGCCCTAAGTGCAACGATGTGTACCTCCCCAAGGCGGCGCGTCACTCAAATCTTGATGGGGCATTCTTTGGCACTGGTTTTCCGCATATGCTCTTTATGGTTAATCCGGAGGCACGGCCCAAGCGGGCTAAGCAGAAGTTTGTACCGAGGTAATGGCACAATTTATAATTTTTTATAAACTTTTACTATATATGAATTTGCAGATTATATGGCTTTAAGATTCACCAAATGGCCTATCGATCTCAGCAGGACCCATTCTCGGAACAGCCACAGAACCGTGAAGTAGAGACTCCAGTTGGCTGATTCCATTACCGAAAATTTCCCATGTGAACTGTGGTGCATATCCGTACACTTGTTAAGCTACTGTTTGGCTGGTTAGCTCATTAAACTCTCATAATCATAACCACTGGGATAATCGTGCTGCTGGGATCCACTTGACAATAGTTTTGTTTGGGTTTGAACGAGCCCAGAATCAGCTTTTTGTTTCTCATCTTAAAGGCATTTAGCCGAGGCATATGCAAATCTGTGGTAATTGGGTCGCAGATCGGCTTTGGCTAAGCTGCAAGTGAAGGGCTGCTCGATCTCTGGGTTGTGCAATGCGTCTGAATGTTAAGTATACGCCGTGGGGCGCGATCAACCTGTGGGAGAACATCTTTTGCTTTTTCTTTTTTCTGGCTTGCACAACAGTACATTTCCGAATCTTTTGCAAAAGATGCAGCCCAGGGCCGTCAATGACTTTCATGCTTCATTGGCGTTAAAGTGCTACGCTTTGTAATGTTTTTTGCTATTGTCTGCCTATTTTTTTTTATCGCCGGCTGGTCATCTCTCGACTACCGTACTTGGGCATGTCCAGTTGTTCTTCTTCCGCCACTTAAAACTTTTGTCTAATTTATGCATTGCAAAATGACCCCAAGCAGCCAGCTTCTGCTTCTGTTTGTTCGCAGTTACCCACTCCCTAGAACGACCATTAAAAAGTAATGGGATCTCTGGTTGCAATTGCTTCCCAGGCTCCAAAACTATCCGTGTTGGGTTCTAATTCCGCAATCTCTCTATCAAAAAAATAAACAAAAAAAAAAAGAAAACGAAAACAGTAGCACACTGACAAATAGTCGGCGATCAGAGGCGTGATGATGGCAACTTATGATATTTATTATGCGAAGATCGCCGCTTGATTAATCGCCCTGCTGAACTTGACTTTAAATATGGTTTGAATCTCTTTTTTATATTTTTTCTCTTCTCTTTCCGATTAGTTGGACAATCAAGGCTTCATTAGCTTGATAAGTTGTTTAACTGATTGATCGATCGATGCCAAAAGCCGGGTTTAAATGAGGGCTATTGAAAGAATTTCGATTAAGGCGGGATTAGCACATGTTTTTGGCACTTTTCGATCGAATTTTGAAAATAGAGGAAATAATTTTAGCTCAATGGTGGGAAATAAAGGTAAGGATGTTAAGGGATTTATCAAAATTACTATTAGACTCAATTTATTTTACTGAAAGCGTTGTCCTTTTAAAGGCTGAATATAAATATCCTTTTTATTCTGAAGTACGCCTGAATGTATACTCCGCCTTTTGTATACTCTTGTCTGATATCCTTTAGTAAGGACCCTTTTCTTAACACAACACACCACTCAACACGTTTCAGTTTTTTGTCGTGGGATTCATGTACCTTCATTTTGAGTTGTCACTTGTTTGGGTTTTGGCACACACGAAAACGGTTTTTAAGTTTGCTCTGGTGGCTGAGTTCTTCTTGCGAAGATGGTTGACTTGATTGTGATACTGAAACAATTTCGTAGGCCAGTATTTATATTTGAAATGAGCGCCCGCTAACGCTAACGCTGCCGCGTCGCAGTCAGCTTCAAAAAATTGCGCGCCAAAATCCGTGTTTTTTTTTTTCGTATACAATTCGTTATTTCAATTTTCGGGCAGGCGAAAAAAAAAGAGTGCCAGAGCTGAACATTACAAAATAATGCAAAGAGCAGACTACTCTCCGAATCCGGGCCCAGCTGCGAGGAACAGGAAGGGGAGCTTGGGGGGCGGTTTGTTATAGTAAACTAGTTACTTTAAAATTAAAGCGCCAAACATTTTGACGAGCTGGCTTCGTCTCTGGTCGGGAAATGAGCGGAGATGAGCCGAGATTCGGAGACATCCAAACAAATGAGACGAGGGAGTACAGGGCTCCTGCGGCTGCAAGCCATAAACATTTGTTGTTTGGTTGTTGTGTCGTGTAATAGCAGAAACACTTATTTGTAATGGAATTAGTCATGCAGCGGACAGCGACGCCGGCAGAGACAGAAGCAGAAGCAGAGGTTGTGGCAGCAGCGAAGTGAGCGGCGGCAGCTGCTCCACGCATCTTCATCTCGGATCGCAGGCTTCAGTCTTGCGGCAGCCACGAAAAACAAAAGACTCAGGCAACGAACTTGCTGAAGATCCCAAATTTACGAATTTGTTCGGAATGCTTTTTGGGTAATTCTCCAGGCACACAGGCCACAGCACAGTAGTAGAAGCAAATAGTTTCCCCTTTAGTGCGTGGGAGTTTTGGTTTTTGGTTTTGTTCGGATTTTCCGAGGCCCACCTAATGAGCTGGATTATGCCCCAGAGTTCACAGATGCAGCCGTTTTGATTGGCGCTGACATGGATTCAGGTCGGATAAGCTGCAATTGAGATTCAGGCATTGTGGTCGAAATAGCAATTCAAAACATATTCTCAGATGAGTATCTAAGTGGGAAAAAGAAGCGATTAAATGTTTGAAATTAAGCTGAAATTTAGATTCTTAGACAGTGTACACAAAAAACAATTTATATGCTAATGTATAAAGAAGAAAATTTATAAATATTTTAGATGAAATATTTATTAATTTTCAGTTTGCAGGCTTCAGTCTAGTGGCAGCCATTAAAATCAAAAGACTTAGGCAACGAACTTGCCTTCAAATTTCGGTTTTAGGAAGAATTTTGGAATAATCCTATTTCCCTCTAATAAATTAACCTTAAGTTAGACCTTAACAGTTTTTTTTTGCATAAAAACACTTGCCAATATTGAAAAATAAAACATATTCAAATATTGGTTTATTTTTTTATTTATTTCCTGTAATTATATGCCAGCCTCTATTATTTAATAGTTTTGAATATTTGCTTATCCCATTAAAAAGTCGATTGCATAACACAAAGAAAACTTGAACTCTTGAAAATACTCAAAGACACTACTTGACAACGGGGAAAAGTATTTCAATATTTTTATTGCCATATTCCATGTTTCATTGAAACAGTGGGCGTAGCATCCATCACGATCTGCAAATATTTCTTTGGACAATTGTCTTTTGGCGCATGGATCGAATCAAATCGAATTCGTAGCAAATGAATGTTGATTTTTTTGTGGCAGGTATTTTGTTTATAACGGTTATGGCTGTGGTCGGTGTTCATTATGCGATTTGGCACGAGCTGACTTTCACATTCGATAATGCCAAGTTTATGAGTTGTAAATTCAAAGGCCACGCGATGCCCCGCCCCAAATGAGCTGGGAATTAATGGAGTACGGATCCAGTAATGGAGCACAGGGATGGGGCAGAGGCTTTGACGAGGAGCGGAAGGCTTGAAAAGCTTCCTCACTGCGAATTCCGTGTGTAGGGTTTCTGCAAGTAATACCCAGACCTTGCCACAGACCACAATAAAAATAAATTAGAGAATAAACTCCAAAAACTTTTGTAATTACCAAGATCATTTCGAACTATTATTATGTTTGCAAATATGCGAATGCGAAAATTATAATAAACAGACAAAAACTATAACAGAGTGAGGTAAACTCCATGGCTAATACCCATGGAGTTTCGTATGTGAATCTTGAATTGTAAACAAAACAATTAAATAAAACTTCATATTTGCCGCATTCCTTGCTCCGCCACTCCACTCCCTTCTCGAAAACAAAACTGAAATTCATATTCAATAGCACTCCATAAACAACTTGAAATCTGTTTTTGGTTTTCAGCATCTTTTGGCTGCCTTTTTGCCTTTTTTTTACGTTTGTAATCATTTTTCCAGCACATTAAAAAATCATTTAATTTCCTGCATCGGCTAATTTACATTGAACGTGCCAGACAGAGTGAGGAGGATGGGTGTGCAAGAGAGATGGACGCTAGAGGAACGATAGAGAGGGAAGCTAATGGCACCCAGCCAGGTGATGATGCGCCAAGTCTCCAAGACAATGACGATTTGTAATTTCTTGATGGCTGCTCTACAGCTTTGAGAGGGGTGGACCTTGAAATACTTACAACTATCCGATTCCGAATCTGAATCCGTATCCGAAATCTGTATCTGTATCTTTAGATTCGTATCTGTGTTTGTTTTGTAACCTAGAATGCCGACGAAGACGACGACGAGTGGAGCGCCAACGTATAATTTAAATTAAACTACGATAATTTCTGTTGCAATGCCCCCCCATGTTGGACGGAACCATGCGGTCCGCGGACAGAATCAATTAAGGCATCTTTTGATGTAAATTGCGCCGCACTTCGAAAAAAATATCGAGGCACTCTGCTCTGAGATGATCTTTCGAGAGTGATTTTTGATGGCTCAGCGTTCTTCGCACGCTAGCTGCATTTTTCGCTTAACACGAAGGTCACTGCCTCTTGCCAGAATCGGAGTAAAAGTCGATTGACTCACACAGACCCCCAAATTGCCAAACTTTGACATTTTGAACCAAAAACGATTTGGAGTGAGTCGAATCACCAAGATTGGGATGTGAGTAAGCTGGGAGTGGACTCGTTTTAATAGGGGCGGACACAAGGAAGTGACGAATGGCTTGGGTGTTGAGTGATAGGGTTCTTAATTCTTCTTGTTTATTATAACATCTCATTGCCATTGTAATGACACACCCATTAAGGAATCTTTAATCATGGTAATAAATCATTTCTTTATTTTATAAAGATACTGAGGAATAATTAGCTTAACCAAAGAGTGGTTTCTATTTTTTTGATTATTTGGATTCTACAATCTATTCATATTTTTAATTCCTATCTTTAGTCCATGTTCATAGAGTTAAAACGAAATTATTCTAAATGTTTATGGAAAAAGTAGATTATTGTCAGTTGAATAGTTTTGTGATAACATTCCATCAAACCACAATAGTTTGTCATTCCTCGGAGACACGCGAAGGTTGCGTCTTGGGAATCTCCTCCCCAGCTCCGATCATCCTCCATCTTCAACTCTGGCATTTTGAGCAATGGACTCGATCTCGATCGCACTCTGCACCTCAATGGCTGTCATAAAAGACGCATTCACACTGCACTCCATAAAGTAATTACACTCACACAGAGCCCCCAACCAGACCGATTGTGGCCCACTCGTGCAGTTGGCCAAATTGCCAAATTAGTTGGCTGCGAGTGCCCCATTCAATGAAGCTTAGAGCTCAGAGCTCGGAACTTGGATTGTGGCTCTCATCACTCAGTACTCGGCATAATTAAAACGTATGCGAAGCAATTAAACTTGAAACAGAACGGCGGTGGCGAAGAAGCTGCATTCTGATGGTTGTGCTGCTCAATCAGGGGCGAGCGGACTGGCACCGATGATTGATGTGGCACACTTACACTGGACGAAAAACATTGTTAAATATTTAAAAAAAAAATAAAAATCCATACATAGACTTTTAATATATCGATTTTAATAAAAGGTTTCATCGTTCGAACTTAGTTTCTATTATATAGTTAATAGATTAAAATAAAAGTGTACCAGAGCAAATAAAAGTTAGTGACTAAACATAGCATTTTGTGGGCGCTGGGAGCATGGGTCCTGTGATTTATTTACGGCCCCAGTGGTCATAAAAATTGTTCCCACTGCCAGTCAAGGCAACAAATGATGTGATGTGGCTGCTGCAGCTACCGAAAAATTTGCCTTTTGTTCGGGGATTGTCTGTCATTGTTGTTTTGGTTGCACAACACCCCCGGCACATGAATAGGAACATATGTAGTTTGGCTTTTGGACCCACATTAGATGGCCGAAAATCAATCAGAGAACGTTCGATGGGTGCGTGGATGGATGCCCCACCGTAATGCGGTTCGCCTCATGGGTCAATGGATGCCTCCGGCATTGGACTGGCAAAGATTGCACAGCAGAGATAGTCTAGTGGAGTTAACTGCTAATCCGCTTGCAAAACTCTAGCTACGTGTGGATCAACTCGACGCCACTTGTAAGAACTCGAACTCCGGATCCGGCTACGTCCTCTTGCGTGGGGGTCAACCTGTTTCGCGGGCCACTTTGATTGGCACTTTCTGCGGGCCTACCCACATCACACATTGTTGTGTGATGAGCTCTCCGATACCCAAAAACTGAATCAGCACACGTATTAATAGAAACAATTATTATATTGGGCAATGATTCTACTTGATTAAACTTCCGCCTTCTTCGGCGAACTCTTCGCGTCGATCCGCGAAGAAAAAAGGTTGGGTTTTCTGCTATCCATGGCACTGAACCTCGGCGGCCTCATCCTTAACTCCGCCACGGCATTGACATTGAATCTCTGACACGGTGGAACGAGTCAGCGAATAAGATTTTGGTTGTAATTTGAATTGAACTTCAAGATGGATGGATGGGTACAGTGGATGCAGTCAAGTGGATTGTATTACAAATTTGGGTTGGACATCTAAGTTGGAGATTTAAAACATATGTATCTTACACGTACTAATTGGCATATTTAAGATTGGCTACTTAAGATACAAAGCCAAACTCATCGAATCAAACAACTTTACTTCGTTGTTTATTTCAAACATTTCACAGATCTCTAGTGATTTACATATGTTTCATATACTGCTCCTCCTGTTCAGTGTTTCTCCCAGGAATTCGTGTCCACTTGCCCCACTGTAGGTTATAAAACAATTAAAAACAAACAACGAATAGAAGACGCTGAAAACTTTAATAAAGAGCATCAGGTAACGCTTAAGGGAAACATGAAAAATGATTATGGAATTTTGACTAAGCCTGAAGCCCGAAACTCGGAGCGAAAACCGAAAAACACTTTCGATTTTGGGCAACTTGTCAGTCGAATGCAGATGATTGTGCAAGATTGGAGCAGCGGTGGCATCGGGGGTTCAGTGGTTCAGTGGGTCGGTCTCCGGGTTCACCTTTCAGCTGGGCCACCTGAAAGACTGGACTTTTACTGTCGAGAACACGTCTCGTTATGGTCATTACCAGCAGCCCAGTGGCTGCCTGGGAAATTGTGGGATCTGCGATCTCCCGAGCATAATTCATGTCATTTGCATAAAAAGTGGCTCACTGCAGTTCGCTGGGGAAACTGTGTTTCCCCCTATTGGCATGTGAAGTGACGAGGCTGCCATTATCACGAATGCAATTTGGCAGAAAATCAAGATCCGCTTTAGAGTGGGGGAGTGGATCGGATCGGATCGATCGATCATTATCACCATTATACCGAGCTGTGTTGTCGATCGTCGATCTTCATCTGTTGTCGATGGTAGCAAATGTCAAGGCACATCCTTTCTTGTTTTGCATGTCACATCGAAGAATGTTGAACAATCTAACCGAAAACAATTAATAATAAGTTGCCGGATAATGAAAGCTATGCAGTGAACTGAATAAATGCCGCCGGGTATGTAATTGGGCTATATGGAGAGTGGTTTACACGGACACAAGTTTGTGAAGTTTAGATGTTAAGTTTACAATAAAAGAAGTAATATTTGTGGAAGTAATTTTCTTACAACTTCGTATCAAAACTATTATTTAACGAAGTTATGCTTAAAACTTATTTTATTAAGTAATCTTGACTTGATAAACCTTGGCACTTGCTTTCCGCAGAGATCGCCTCTGGAGATCGCCCCAATTGTTTTGCCACAAAATTAATTGCTTGGCCTTAAAAGTCAATAAAATAGCCGACGAGCACTCTAGGCCGCGATTAGTTGTGGTCCTAATTTTGGGGCTTCATTGCGTTGCCAAGTTGCTGCAAAAAGTGGCAGCAAATCAACGATAAGAGTCCGCAACCTTGAGTGTCTTTGCACCACAACTGCCTGCGATAGAAGCGGAGAGCTGCCCGAAGATACTAGATACAAGATACTTGTACCTGAAAAACTCCAAATTGCCGACTGAAAATTATTTCGTCTTGTAATAACCAATCCAAAGTCGTAATTATAATTTAATGTGAATAAATTCCTTTGGCATTTCGGTAATGCGGGGGAAAGCACTCAAATCGAGCACTTAGGCTCTGCAATTGATTCGCCATCAAATTCAATAAACTCTGACAAAATGATGCCACAGTTTGGGGCATAAATCAAACGCATTGTTCGAGCACAAAATTCGCTTCCTTGATGTTGCCTCTTGGTGGAGTACTCTCTCTCTTGAATATACCCACTTGTGTGGGTGACGTCGAGGATGAGCCGAGGATGTTTTGCAACGCATCTGTGCCTCACGAATTTCGGAATTTATGATTTTCTACTGATGTAATAATAATCATGCACAGCCCCAGACGACAGGTGAAAAATTGTTACAATTTGATGGCTCTGCCAGTCGCAACAACGTGATGCGGCAGCCGCCGCAATCGGTTGCTGTGTCAGTTGCAACTTGCAACTTGCCGTCGCAAATGCAGTACTAGCTGCAAGTTGCAAGTTTCTGTGGATTGTTGTGGGCCGATGCCGCCGTCTACACGGCGACTTCTTTATTTTTTTTTATGGGCCCTAAATCGCTTCTTTATAGCTGTTTTCGAAGCTGTCGCTGCTACAGATTTTAGAATGTGAACTTCGCAAGGCTAATTAGATATGCACGTATTGACTGGGATATTATTTATTGTTAGAGGCTGTGAACCACATATTTTTAATGGAGACTGTGTGAAAAATTCACAAAGAACAATATATATTTCAAAAATATTATATAGGTTTTGATAGCTTCAATGTGGTTTGTATTCTGGAAGTTATAAAACTCTGTAAAATAATGAGTACTATATCTCACAAAAAATAATAAATTGTATGTTTTACCAATAGTATATCCCCTTATGAGTTCCATATCATTTCAGATACAATATCCGAAGGTCATAATGCAAAATGCTCCCCTTTTTTAGCCTTTGCCTGACACTCGATCAGTGCTAAGAGACATTCAATCATTCTTTCGACCTTGTCGGCTTGAAGTCGACGGCAAAGTCGAAACCCTAAACTTGTTAGCTTCTGTGTGAAAATGCCAGTTAAACAAACAGCGAACAGAGTTCGGCTTTGTCTCAGTCAATCAGTTGGTTTACTCGCAAATGAGATAGATTACATAGAGTTCTCGGCTCTGTTCTTGGCTTTAATGGTCTTCGTGGGCCATTAGTAGTTGGGAGATTCCACTCCCCCTCCATCCGGCCAACTCATCATCGAATTCCGCCAAAATCAGCAAACAGACATCCACCGACGGCAAATATGTGCAAGTGTATCTCAAAGATGCCAAATGTAAACCGAATGGCAGTCTGTTGATGTCTGGGGCGCCGCTTCTGCTCGAGTGGCATGCCACCAAAAAATAAAAACAATTGTAAAAACTATGAAAAATCAACTCAAAAATCAGAGATAGAAACAGACTTTAAAGCATCCATCTATCTATCTATCTATCTATTAAAGCAAGCGCCAATGCAATTTTGGGCTTCATCTTCGACTAGTAATCAAAAGTCGGGGACGGGAACTCCGAGTGCGACTCCACTTTACATTGCTGCAACACGCAAAACAAAAACAATAATTCCAAATAAAAAAAAAAACAAAAATAGAAGAAAAAATAAGACGCCAAAGCAGATTAATTATGAAGCCAAGACTCAGCCAGAGTTTTTTGAGTCTGAGCTGGGCCGACAGCCAGAAGGAAGCTTAGGAAGCAATCTTGGTTCAGTTTCCAAGGCAGGTGAATGTGCTGAATGCCACAGACAGGCGGCAAGCGGCATGCGGCATGCAGCATGCAGCAGGCAGCAGGCAACGTCTATTTGTTGAGTGTTTGACATATGATTTTTGCTAAATGAAAAATCTTTCGAGTCGAAGACTACTCGCAGTTGGCAGAATTTTCGTAATGATTTTGGGGCTATTGCGAAAAATCTTTTATTTGGCGCTTTGGCGTTGGTTTTCCATGTTTTTTTTTTTCTTCAGACTTACAGAGCTACAGAGTTTCGGAGGTTCTTTCACAACCCCAGTCGACTTAGCTCAGCTCTCCTCCACCTGCCACAGCCATCGAAGATCTGTCCGTTCCGCAATAAAAGGCTGACAAGAAATCAATAAGCATAAATAAGATTAGAGCGGCACCAGAGCCCCTAATACTGGGCACTAAATAGCAGTTTAATTGGCACCCACGGTGGCAACAATGCCTCGGATTAGACTGAATTGCCTGTTGCAGGTCCGGAGTACCCCACTGGTGGTGCATCGCAATTGTGTGATGTGGTCATGATGGGGCACAATTGGGCAATCTAATAGAAGAATTTGAATGGTCAAAAAGGAATCAAAGCAATTGAGTTTAAAGCATGAAATTAAGGGATTCCTAATCTAAGATACATACATATTTTCTTTCTTAAACTTGGTTTAATTTATGATACATGTTTTAATGTTTCTGTTTTCAAAACCCCGCCCTATCCTAATTACACTTGCTACCACCATTCCCAAGCTACTAATGATTAACCCAAAAAAATAAGGGAATTGTGTGTTTCGTCGCCGAAACAATAAAAAAAATAACAATTACAGCTGTGGGATCAATTAGGTGAACATAAACTGGTGTTGCATAAGTGGCAGCTTACTTAATTAAAGTATCCGAATAAGTTCGAACAATTGCGGATGGTGGGAGCCAGTGGAAGGAAGGGTCTCCCTACTCACTTTCTAACATTTCGCTCTCCATACTCGAGTATCGAGTACAAGTATTTTCATAGCTGCGTAATCGCAGAAACCCAAACCCAAACCCCGAAAGATAAAAACCAAACAGAAACCGTAACCCGAAAACCAATTCAATTCCAATCCCCAATCCAGTTGAGTTTTTGTGTGCCATCGTTTGTTGTTGTTGGGAATTTACCACAAGAGTTCGAGATCTGAAGTATCATAAACATTCACTTTTATCTACGAAATGCAGCGACGACTTGGAGCTTCGTCACCCAATTTCCTGCTGCTACTTGATACAGTTTTTGTTTCAGCCCGGACAAGGTCGTTGGAGAGCCGCCTGTCTGCCTGTCAGTTAGTCCCCATAATCTGTTTTTTTTTTTTGGGAGTTTGTTGGAGTTTATGCAACAGACAAACATCATAACAATCGGTAAGGGTAATTGAGGTCTGCCTTGTGTGTCAGTTGGTAAGTTAGTGCCACTGTAGCCTCCTTTTCTCCTGTCTGCTGGCTGCTGTCTACTGTCAATGTGTCAATTGATTTGCTTAGAAAATATTCAAGATTGGGTGACCTTTATTATACGTTTATCAATGGCACAAACCGCACTATACATATATACTAGAGTCTAATGATTTTTTTTCTAAGGCAACTCCGAGTAATAACAGAGGCTCTATGATCCAATCTTTGAGTGGCTTCCCTCCCATAGACCCATTCGATTTTTCAAGCTGTGTAAATACTTACGATTAATTACACTTGAGCCTAGCAGTTGAATGAGCTCGATGGCAAATTTCTTTACCTCTTGGCCTTTGTGAGCCACACAACAACACCGATGGCAATAAAAAAGCGTTAAATGGGCCAGCAACGCCACCACCACCACCAGCAGACCATCATCATCGTCTCATAAACCACATCAAAGTGGCGCCAAAGGGCATTAAAAATAATGCGAATAGCCATATGTACTTCATTGTTTCTTTCTCATAAGCCGCGGCCAAGTCATTGAAATGCTTCCAAAAATAATCTGCAAAACGATTGCCCCTTGCTCCGAGGGAGGGCGGCCGGTAGAGGGATGGAGGTGCCAATATGCAAATTGGCAAGGGTCGTATTGATTGATCACCTTTCAAAGTAATTATGCATAATAATTTGGCCAAAAGAAGCGAAAAGATGAGAAAACGGAAAAGTTGGTAGCTGACAACGGTGCGTATGCGTGTGCATGAAGTATACGCCGTGTTGTCAGTTATGCTTTGTGAGAACATTTTAAAATAATGATAAATAGGAGGTGAATCGAAATCATTGCCGGCTATTAGCCATCATAAAATTAAGCAACACTTGGATCTAAACTCTATTGCCCGTTTTAGCCAAGTTTACCGCAGCAATATAATTATCTCCGTCATATCCATCAAGCTGGCCATTTGCAGCAATTCATATTCACAGCGGGAAATTCTTCGCGAATGGGTCTGACTCTCCGGCTCCCCCACATTCTCTCACACAGCCATCCCAAAACGGATCTTCAAGCTGGCTGCAACAAATCCAAAGTCGTTTGGCCATTAATTTGTCCAGAGTTTCTTAATATCGCACTGCTCATCTGCTTGACCAACCCCTGCTGCTCTCCCACATAATGTGCTTTTTATTTAAATTTTCAAATGCCTCACTCGGCATGCAAACAAAAGAAGCAACAGCTACAGCAATTTTGTTGCACTCAACTGGCGGCGAATTCTTAGCAACAATTTGCTGCTCCAATTAAACTCACAACTGCTGCTAGCCAGCAGTCGCCGCGGCAGTCTTCTGGGTCTTCTTGGTTTTGGCCAAGAGTGTTGTAGTTGGATGTACGACGAGTACATTAATCATGTGGTGATTTATGGAGCCCACGCCATCGACGCATGTGCTCACGTTTTTCCACGTCTGGCGGCAACATCGCGCGTGTGGGCAGTTCACCACCACCACCCACCACCGCCTTCGCCTGCTCCTACCACCACCCCCAACAGCCGATGCCTTCCACCTGTCCCCTCTTCTATTTGCAGGCATTGTTATGCTCCGTTTGCCGTTTTAGAAGCGTGTGGAAATTAAACGATGTGGCAAGCTTCATACAAAATTGCTGCTGTGGGCGTTGGAGATGCAACTGCAACAGCAGCAGCAGCAGCACCAGCACCAGCTCTTCCGAAAACTTCCCCGGCCAGGTGTCAAAAGTAAGCCATAACTAAAATGTGGAATTCACAATCCACAATCCGAATGCGCATTGGTGTCAGGCTATCCGATGAGTTTATTAAAGCCTTCACACTGGGAGAACTTTGTGGGAAAAAATGCCATAAGAGTCTGCTTTTGGGAAATGGATCTAGAAAGTTTATTTCACAGACCATATGTGTTTCTAAAACCTCCAGAGTAAGTCCCATAAAATATGTATAATGAAGATCAATGGATATCGAATATTTATTTTCTGTGCAACAGCTGCCGGCGTTCCGTTTGAGGTTGTCAGGTGAGGCACGTTGAGTGTTTTAATTACAACCGCTGAGCGAGTGCTCGGCGATCGGTTGCATCCGCATAAACCGGCAACTGCATCCAAGTTTATTTGATTTACGCGTGGTCATTAGCCATTGCCAAGTGGCTAAGAAGTCTCGGCCGCCACCGACTCTCTGTCTGCCTGTCGCTAAATGTCAAAAGGTTAATTGGATTGTTGGCAGCCGTATCGTGGCCCCAGCAACCGGAGATGCTGCCGAAATTGAAAATGAAACTGAATCTAAAGCCGGACCCATCCAAGAATCTTGTTGAAAGTGGAATGCCAGATCAATGCTTCCATTGATTCACCAGAAATGGTCAATGGGTGCTCAAGTGAGGGGAAAAACAAACTCCAATGGAATGGAATGGTTATTTTAAAAGCGTTTTAATACCCTTGCAGAGGGTATTATAATTTTGTTCGAAGTGTGCGTCCTCAACATATAGGGAGCTATAAAGTATATATTTTTTTATAAGGCTCACCTGTGAAAAATTATTCGAAGGACTATATAGCTCCGAGCGAAGGCTGTATGTATCTTGGCCAATTTCAATCAGATTCTTGAGCGGAATACCTTAATCGATTTGTAGATCGATTCTCCATCATTCTGCATCAAAACCTGAGAACAAAATATTTTTTAGATTTTTTCTCAAATTTCCTGGGCTATCCCCTTCAAAATGTACGAAATGCAAGGAGACCCCCATTCGACCCACTACGAAGGCTATATCTTGGCCAATTCCCATCAGATTATTGAGCGGAATACCTTAATCGATTTGTAGATCGATTCCCCATCATTCTGCATCAAAACCTGAGAACAAAATATTTTTTAGATTTTTTCTCAAATTTCCTGGGCTATCCCCTTCAAAATGTACGAAATGCAAGGAGACCCCCATTCGACCCACTACGAAGGCTATATCTTGGCCAATTCCCATCAGATTATTGAGCGGAATACCTTAATCGATTTGTAGATCGATTCCCCATCATTCTGCATCAAAACCTGAGAACAAAATATTTTTTACATTTTTTCTCAAATTTCCTGGGCTATCCCTTTCAAAATGTACGAAATGCATGGAGGCCCCCATTCGACCCACTGCAAAGGCTATATCTTGACCAGTATCCATCTGATCCTTGAGCGGAATACCTTAAACTA
Organism: Drosophila ananassae; assembly: GCF_017639315.1. Lineage (NCBI taxonomy): Eukaryota > Metazoa > Arthropoda > Insecta > Diptera > Drosophilidae > Drosophila > Drosophila ananassae. The sequence continues at coordinate 3,170,750 of NC_057929.1, read as the reverse complement.
TTTGTCAGACGATTTGCCAATTAACCCCTAATGTAGTGTGAATCCTGCCACTAGGTATGTGAATAAAAAAGGCAATTAGAAAGCCATTAATAATATAACCTTCCCAGAATTTCGGTTTAAAGTCTCAGGTATTTCATCGTTATCCCTTTAGTAGATCCATCATCCATCGTCGTCAGCTACCATCCAATCATCTTGCTAATGTTCCCTAAACATGCAACAAGATAGGAAAAAGCCGCCAAAGATGAGTTCATTTGGGAATCCACTTTGCACAAAGCAGACAGCCTGGGAATCTGGGCCGCCGCGATCCGTGTTTCTTGTCGTATTTCGAGTTGTTTTTGTTGTCGTCCACTGGGATTTTGATTGATGACAGCGCCCACCGCATCGGCAGCTTCACACATTGAGTTATCGCCGGGTCTATCTCAATATAGCGATAGACTCTTTTGGATATGCATTAAATATGAGATTGTATTTGGCTCGAAAGCTCACCAGTTGGCTTAAGTGACAGCCAAGATGCTGTTGTTTTTTTGTTGTTTTTTTTTATTTTATGGATGATACACCTACCTGCCCTCCTACCTGAGCATCTGTCCCTCCATGATTCCCCCTCGGTGGCCACCACCATCTTATATCCCCCATATCCCGCCCGTAACTGAAGTCGATTAAAATTCCTCCGAAAAGTTGAATGTTAATCGCTCATTGTTTGAGGAGGCGCACAAATTAAATTGTTTGCTTTTTCGAAAATTTGACATATAACAGATACATGCTGGCCTTTCAAGCTGCCGCCGCCGCCGCCGCCAACAGCTGAGTGCATTTTGAAGATGTATTTTTGACTTCAGCGTTTACTGCAGCATTTTTAATTGCATTCCCTGCCCGCTGATGGCAATCACCCGAAGACAAGTTAATTAAAACCTAGCACAGGCCGATTATCATCAGTTCCTATACCCCAAAAGACATAAAACAGAGAACACAAACCAGGTGTATGTAATTCTACATATATAAAAATATGTTTTATACAAGCCATACAAGAAATCGATTTACAAAAAAGCTGACTGAATCTAGAAAAGTACGTTGCACCAGTTGAGTGAGGAATGTTTTGGATTTGTTTAATGTTAAGTGTGTTCTTCAGAGCTCCCCGTTGCCGTATTGCTTGATCTTCAGCAGGTCGCATGAGAACTGGAAGAGCTGTTCGCACTTGGCGGGCTTCTTGGCGTCCGGATGGAATGGGCCTTTGCCACCGTTGCTCAGGTACGTGCCACCCTGGCCCTCGATGGAGGGATCAATGGCTGCGAAGACCACAGTTCGGGATCCTCGCTCCGGAGTCTTGAAGAAAAGCTTTTTGAAGAATGGCACCGAGGTTGTGGCCGAGTGCTCGAACAGATCAGTGTCCACAATGCCCGGATGGACGACGTTGACCTGAACGTGCGCCTTCTCCGCATCCAGCACAGTCTGCAGATGGCGGGTAAACAGGATCTGGGCCAACTTCGACTGGCTGTAGGCTGTTCCTGGGTAATAGTGTTTCCTAAGAGGAGTAGATTTTAATTAAAAATTGTTTAAAATATGTTCATCCTTAAAACTTACTCTCCATTAATATCCTTATAGTTAATACGTCCAATGAGATTCACACAGGAGCTGACATTCACGATCCTGGCATTCTTTCCTTCCTTTCCGGCGGACTTAAGCTTGGGCAGCAGCAAGTGGGTGAGCAGAAAGTGTCCCAGATAGTTGGTGGCAAAGTGCGATTCGTAGCCATCGGCGGTGAGTTTGAAAGGAGCAAACATAATGCCAGCATTGTTCAGCAGAAGATCGATCTTGGTGTAGCGCTCCTTGATCAACTGGGCAAAAGCCTTGACGGATTTCAGATCACCAACGTCCAGTTGCTCGCAGACGAGCTTGCCCTTTGAGGCTTTCAGGTCCACCACAGAGGCCACGGCAGCTTCAGCGCTTTTGGGATCACGAACACCTAAGGGGGGAAATAAATTAAATGTGAAATTTATTTAAGTTCTTCCTTAATTTGAAGCTATTTTATAATTTTCAAAAACTTAACTCTTACTTGCATTTATACACAAGAGCCATCTAGTAGTCTGTTTTTATTCTACAGTATTTTACATATGTTACACAAGATCGATGTAGAAATTAACAGACCTCTGTTAACCCCTCAAAATCAAAGGGGAAATAGTTTAAATTAAAATTAAAACTAATTTAGACAACAAATCTAAACTAAAAAAGTAAAAAATTTATAAAGAATACTTTGAAAAATACAAAATAATATCTTCGTGTGATTAAATCTTATCATAAAATAAAATATATCTATCAAAAAGTTCAACAAACTCTTATCACAACTAATACCCCTGAAAAAAGAGGGATTGACATGAGAACCGAGACACGATTACCAAAAGTATGAAGCACGTTTTCCAGAACGGACAGACGGACGCATATGTACCTGCATTCCGATGATCTGATCGGGAATTCAATTAAAATTCTGATTTCGAATTCAGACATTCCCGGCACGTAAAGTGCAGTGGACAGAGTGTACGGGTCAAATGGTTGTGTTGAATTTATAATCGAACCACCCTTTTTATGTCCAGGTCTAAACAAACGTCCGACATTGCCGTTGGACTCAAAGTACGGATCGGCTAACTCACCCATAACCACAGTCATTTCGCAAGCCAGCAGCTTCTCGACGATCCGGAGCCCAATTCCTCGGTTTCCTCCCGTAATGACAGCGATGCGATCCGGTTGTTTGTAGAGTGCTTTTAATTGATATTTTCAATTAGCATTTGTGGGATAAGAATCTAAAAGAGATTAGTCACTTACCCACACGATCCCGCGCCGCATACTGAGCGTCATGGATGAGGCCAACTATGCCGAGGTACTGGTACCGGAACTCCGTCTTCCACTCGAACCAGGACTTGGGGAACTCCTTGGTGGTCTTCGAGAAGAGGAACGCGCACAGCAACAGTCCCACGAAGAAAATCCATAGCAGTGCTCCCAGCATGGTTTCCACTACTTTCCTGAAATGTTAACAATGTTCGGAAGATAAGAAATCGATCGAACACTACGTCTGGATCCAAAGGTCAGGGGGGCTGATAAGGAAACCGATTTTGGGGTCGTCTCAGGCGGAGCCCATAGCCGGGGCAATTATCAATATTAGCGAATCAATCCACCTCGAGTGCACTTTGCGACACTCTCCAACTGAGTCAGCAAGATTTCGAGAATCCCCATGCCAACGGGTATACCTCTTGAGGTATAGGTTTCAAGTTTTTGGGGTCACCTAAGTTCTATTGAACTCGATTTGTCATACCTTTTAGATTTGCTAGACTTTTAGAATCTAGTTCTTGGGACTTGGGTATACTGTGGAATATCTATTTAACACAAACTACTAGATAGAGTACCATAAGGTCGACTCAACTCTAGCTACAACCTAATTTTTTGTGCCTCTTCACCTGGGACTTTTTGTGTTTGCCCAGCAATTTTCGTAGCTTCGTTAGCCGGGCTTATCAAGCGAAAACAATTGTGTTTATTGTGGCTATAGATTTATGCAAATTTACACTGCAACCTGCACTCCAAGTCTCTCGAGCCTTAATTGTTTCGGGTAGTGTATTAAAATAATTATACTGAAGACTATAACTTTTTGTCACACTTATTATAATAGCTAGATGAGACTTCAAGAGAGATATGAAGAAATAGAGAGAAGAAACGGGGCAAGGTGTGCTCGTAAAATGCAAATTAAAAAGCTAAACACTGTTGGAATGAAAGTTGAAGAACCGAAGATAGAGCCAGGTCCAATGATCGGGGCCAGAAGAGTGAGTTTGGGGCCAAATCCGAAAACGACGAGGGTCGGTTTCTTCTTGTTTTATGTTAGGGTGAGGGGTCTGGTCAAAGCTACACAGCGAGAAACTATTATTTTATTAAATAGAATTCCTATTTAATGAATATAATGTAGTACTTAAGTTTTGTTAATCGTTTTTAATAAACACTTGTAACTTCTTATGAAAATCTATTAGCAATTTAAGATTACAGTGAAAAAAAAGATTTAACACTGAAAATACTTCAATGACTTTATGGTAAAGTTATAACTTTTAACTTTTTCAAAACTTTTTTTTTTGTATCCTTTTAGACCTAACCTTTGCTAGATCTGCTTGCCTTTTTTTTCAATTAAAACCTTTTCTCCCAGTGTACATTACATACGTACTCTACACAAACGTGAGGCCAAGAGTTTCGACTTCCGTCAACAAAACGCAAAAGCTTAGCAGTTTCTTGGTGTTGTCGTTTTTAATTTGGCTGCATATGGTTAACTTTCTTTTTCTATTGTTGTTGGTGGCGGTGCCCTTGCAAACGGTTCAGTTTTTGGCTTTTTGTTTTTGGCTTTTCAAGTTTTTACCTTCAATTTCGAGTGTGTGTTGGCCTGCAAAGGCAGAATGCACTTGCGAGTGAGATCGTCTTATGTTAATAGTGACACCCTTTTTTTCAATTAAAGGCTGCCTCCTCCTAAGCGGTTTCTATCGCGTTTGTTGTTTTTTTTTGTTTCGAAAAAAAAGAGTCGAATTGAAACCGGTTTTTTGAAGCGGCCCTTGGTGCCACAACCGTTCCGCGTGAAATTCAAAAGCGAAGTAAACGTTAGGTTTTAATTGCGCGCCTTTTCGCCAAGAACTCGACGGGGTGTTGCTGTTGTTGCTGTGTTTCACCTGTTGCGCTCTGTTATTCACTTTTCAAAATTTCAAAACTCGCGCCTTATCTATTATCGAAAACGGAGAGTTGAGATCGAAGGATAACGATAGTGGAGAGATTACATCAGAGATCATATTGGAAACTTTTATTTTGGGAAGATAGAATCAGCAGTGAAATTCTGCTTGGTCGAAAAACAGCTGATCGGCGTTAATGGGTAAACACAATTGAAGCAAGCAAGTATTTAGCTTGAATTATCAGTAAAGATTGAGTCCTTTTTCACTCACCTTGTTGTTAATTCTCCAGAAACAACCTATTTAATGAAAACAACTAATTTAATGAAATTACAGACCAGCAACTAGAGATGGGAAAACATCGATTAAGAAAACAACGCTCCCTGCTGGACAAAAACTGAAGTAGTGGCGCCATCTGGGGGACTAGTTTTAAAAATATACCAAAGTTTCCCCCCAAATTTATTGTTTCCTCAAAAAATAACGTTTTTTCCAAATTTGAATTAAAAACACTGCCCTCTTTGCTAGCTGATTTATTTATTGAACCGAAATCGTACAGTGCAAGTAAGTGTTACAACAAAAGTCTGTTCATACAACAATTACAATTTATGTTTTCGCCTTGACACCAGTTATTAACTAATTTTTGCCATTATATAGTTGCGCATATATTCATAAGATTATAATTATTTGAAATAAAACAGAAGCTCAATCTAAGCGATAATCGAAGTCTATACTTTGCGCCTTTTTTTTTGCTTTTCTTGATTAAAATTGCAGTTTCGGTTAAATCATTGAATTGGGGATTACATTATAGTGTGTTGTGTGTAGAGAGTGGTGTGTGGTGTTAGTGGTGTGTGAATACGATACATATATAATTAATACGTATATATTACTAAATTGAAATAATTTGATTCGTGTGTACTAGGTGCCTAAGTGCTATTAAAAGAATATTAGTGTGGAAAGGACAAAGTATATTGAGAAAAATTCGGAACTCTAAGTTGCAGCTGCATTGTCAGTGTCTTTTAACTCCCGCTTAGTGATCGTCTCGTCCCCTCCGGACGTTGCAGCGACATCCTTAGGCTCCTTTAACTGTCAATTCTCCACGGACATGTTGCCGATGTCGCTGTTGATGGCCAGCACCTGACCAATGAAGTTCTGGTCGGTGACCACCTCGGCCAGGGACTTGCACAGGTCCGTCAGTTCCTGCAAGGGCATCCTCAGCTGAGGAGCCAAGCGGCTCAAGTGTTGTCCTATGTAGTCCGGCAGCTGCAGGAGATTAGACTAAGATTAGCATTATTTTATAAGGATTTTATTAAGGATAACCCACCTTTCCTTTGCCCACTTTGAAGGCGCTAAACATCAGCTTCGTCCGCACTCGCTGCTCATTGGGTCCGTCGTAGAAGAGGGTCAGATAGGATTCCTGGACATTGGCCACCAGTGGGAAGTAGATACCGGCGTAGACCTGGCCCTTGGCATCTCGGGAGAGCAGGGATCGGAAGTTGTACACCAGGTTACGGCGCACAGTCACATCAATGGCCGTAATGTACTCCTGGGCCACGTAGATGAGCGAAGTTTTGTAACTGGTGTCCTCGCCGCGGATCTCGCGCTCCTTCCACTCCACGAACTTGTTGTTCTGCTGACTGTACGCGTAGCAGTAGTCCCGCTGCAAGTGGGGCTCCTTGGACTGGGTGAACCAACCTGGAAGGACCAAAAAAAATAAAAACTTGACTCACAGAAGAGGAAGATGTCGACTTACCCGTGTGCGGGTAACTCTGATCCTGCATGACAGTCACTGCTCGGCTGACATGGTAGCCCGGATCCAAGATCATCACTCCCCTTCGCTCCCCGATGGCAATGCGCATGGCCACCATCACGTGCTCCTTCTCCACACCAGCATCCACCGAGTTCAGGCCACACTCCTCGTCCAACTGGACGTAGTCGTTGCAGTCCATCACTTGTTCCTCGCAGGACACCACATACAGGTAGTTGGCCAGAACGGGAAACAGCTGCACCATCCTGGCCATGATCTCGAAGGCCAGGGAGACGCACATGTGGTGGCGTCGGTTGATGGGCACGTCGTAGAACTGGAAGAAGCTGCGGAGATCGGAGCGACGGGTGCGCTTGAAGCTGCGATAGAAGTCCACAAAGAGGTTGACCGTGTTGTAGTGGGTCTCCTCCAACATCCTCTGGAGCGTCGTCTCCACGATTCCGTTGAGCTCCTCATACTGCCAGACATTGTCGAAGACCAAGGTGCTCTTCCCGCCACTGGACCAGTCGGGCAGCGGCAGCGGATGGCCCAAGGGCCACACTCCGTTGACCTGGTTGAAGGCCTCTAGGTCGTAGCCATCGCCCACGACCCATCCGGATCCAGTGATCCCCTCCAGCGGCTGAACTGGCTGACGGGCCAGCAGCTGCCTGACGTCGGAGTATCGCTCCGGAGCATCCACCGATGTCAGGTCGGTTGGTTGCGGCTGCACCAGCTCCTCATCCTCGTAATCCTCCTCGCTGGAGGAGGTGGAGGGTGTTCGCCGGATGGCGCCCGTTCCGGATGTAGTTCCAGCTCGTTCAGGTGCGGCGGCGGATCGCGTAGTCAATCCCATTCCGCGCACAGCATCCGCCAGCTGCTGGTCCCGCTCTTGCGCCGCACCAGCGGCAACGGTCCCGCCAGCAGCGACGGCCTCCTCCGGGAGCTCTCCGTGCGGAGCAGCTCCTCCATCCTGTTGACTGGCGACAGCGGCGAGTCAACTCGGCCATTCGGCGCCCCAGCGGCCCACGGTGGGCACATAGCCACTTTCGCAGTCATTGAGGGTGGCTTCTAGTTGAATGTTGGCGACTTGGCGCGTTGCGTTGGCGTTTGAGTTCAAAGGTGCTTGCGCTTGGGCAGCGGTGGCTCCCACTCCAGCACTGATCAGACTAATCCGGCCCTGCGCTCGCTTGAACAGGAGGTCCGGCTCGTCTCCAAATTTCGTTGTTTGTTTAGACTGATCTGTTGTGGGTTAGGAAATGGAATAGTTGAGAAATGGAAGGTCAAGAGTTGAGATTCCTAGACCCTATAACTTATAATTAAAAACAGAATCGTGTCATTTTCTATTCTAAAAACTCTGTTATCAGTCTGCTCATTAATCTTGTCAATCCCCTGACACTCTGAGCCTACTCACTGATTAGAAGTGGTTACAAATCCCTCCCAGTGTTCCGTAATCTGATCCGATCTCTGCCGAGGTCCGAGGAGCAGGTAGGTCTGCCCTTGGAAAAGTCAAACACCTGCTGATAATAGCCCTTATAATTGGAAACCCCTCTCACAGCAATTTTCCCTGAATAAACACTATTTTTCAGATATTTCTCCGAGTGTGTTGCCAGGGAACAGTCTTAAGTACAGTCACTGGCCTAGCCATAAACAATTTAACAATCAAATACAAAGTACATAAATAAGTAGACTGTTATCAGAAGGCGACGACAGGAAACAGGCGGGAACGGGCTCTTAAAATGGGATTCAAGTGTCGATATTCGATAATTAACTTTCATTAATTTTAGCCAATAAACACCGAGTAGAACCATAACACTTAGCAAGTGCAGTGGTATCCACGTGCCAGGAGGCAGTTAGATATGCAAATCAAGAAGATAATGCACGGATGGACGTCAGTGGGTTATCTTGTTTTTAGCTCTGGGCGTTTGTTTCTGATTAGGAATTCTGCGTCGTCGATTTGCTTTGTTTGTAAAGTGACTCAATGGAGCACGGGGCACCAGAGCTCCAGCTGGGAATGTCATAAACACATACGAGTATGTGCCACATCGAGAATGAGCCCGGGGGCACGAGCAATTGTTGCTAATTGCACGTGAATCAGAGCTGCCGGATGTGTGAGTTGTCAGCTATTTTCTGATCTATTTTCTGACACTATTTTGAAAATATTATTACAAATATTTAAGAAGCTAGTCGGACATATATGGCCTCTACTTATTCGCTATTTTATCACAAAAATATTCGCTTTGTTCCTGGACCCATGATGTCTTTTTGATATTCGGACTATGTGGACTTCTCTTTGTTCTTCAACCGATTCGCTCCCCCATCCTATATGCATAATGCTATATATCTGTTGACATTCTAGGTAATATGATTTGATTTTCGCACGGCAGTGGCATTACTTACCCATACAATGGCCTAAGCCCAATAAACAAAAATTGTTGTTTTTCCTGGTTAAGATATCTGGTTGAGGTTCGCTTCTATTTTTTCACACAAACTTGCAACTTGCTGTGGCTGGTCTGGCTTTCCAAGTGGGGGTTTCCGATTCGCTTCAGAGGATGCAACAGTTGTTCTCCAACTGCTGGACTTTTTATTCAAAATAATAATTTTTCTCGACGCGCGTGCGTGGAACGGAAAATTGAACGGAAGGAAATGAAATAAAATAAAGGGAAACACGAACTAAAGGCAAACAACCTGTTGTTTGCTATGTTTGCTCTGTCTTTAATTTGTTTTTATTATTTTTTATGTTTGTTTATTGATTTTTAGTGGTTTGTCGCTTTTGCCTGTTCAATGCAGGTCAGAGTTTTTTAACAATATTGGCGAATTAATCGACATCGAAGATGATTTTGTTCAACACTCGGCTGCGATTATTATTCTATACTCTTGACTGAGAAACTCAATATAGTATGCACTTGCACTTGGCGTTCAGCGATTTTCAGATTTTCCGATTTTTCCGCTTTTCAGGCGAATGTTCCGTTAACGACGAAAGACTCTGGGCGAATGAATGAGAGTCAGCTCTTATATAGACGATCGCACCACATCGGCTATGGATGTCGACTTCGGCGTCGGCAGAAAAAGCGACCGCGACTGTGACTACGACTGTGCCCGGGTCTGGGTCTGACACAGTTCGGAATTTAGCTTTATTTCAATTTATGACGCAAAAAAAGCTTGAAAAATTCCACAAAAATTATTAAATGATAAGGCGGGGGGTAGGTAGGGAGCCACCAAAACAAAAGTATAACGAGATTTTCTGTTTTGCTCCGACAGTTCGCGTAAACAATTCGTGGGTTTTGTTATTTTATTTTGTTGGGATAGGAGCACTTCTGTAACGATAAGATAGATAGGGTATCAATAATAATAATTTCCGTTGCAAGAATAAATAAACAATGGAATAGATTCTAATTTGGTGGCTGATGAAATCACGAATCGTAATAAACATGCTAAAAGCCATCACGCAAATCCCATGTTTGTTTGCTTACTTTGATTTTATATTCCAGTCGCTAACTCTTATCGCTCTGAGTCAACGGCGTAGGTTTATGATCTATTTTCGTTCCATAAGTATAGTATAGTTAGTGAGCTCCCTAATATAACTGTCCGAGTGGAAAAATTGTTATTTTCCTGGGCCGGGAGTTTGGCTTGTTTACAGCTGCCTCGGTCTTATCTAATCACCCTCTGCATTGAATCCGATTCGATGCACTCCCCTCTCCGATTCCGGCATGAATATTACATTGTCTGCCTGGCGAAGGGCTGGAGACATCCATGTAATGCGCCCTAGGGAGCTGCCAGGCTCCAAGGTCACAGGGCGGAATTATAATAAATAGAATATGCATCCCACCCAGGACGTGGCATAAGTGTCACTATATAATTGGCATTCAATGTCCACAAGACGCCAACTGTTCAGGATTATCATCAAAAAGGGTAAACAACAGTCTAGTCTTAAAAAAGGGACTAGAAAGGGTCTTCTAAAAATTATTTAAATAGTGAGATGTATTATATTCCCAGATTTAATTAGCTACTTGGCTTCTAAACTAGTTACTAGTCTAGTTACTAGTCTAGAGTCTCCACTGTACCCATTCTTCTACTAGGCCTAGGGCGCCATTGGCACTAGCCCCACATGATCCCATTTTTATTCGAGGCCCCCCAGAACACATACAGAACAATGCCAAACCCTCTCAGCTCTGTTTCTGTTTACCGAGAGTGTGCCAACCAGGCCAGTTCCCAACCAGCCCCCCCTTGCAACATGCACCCCATGCCCCAAACCAGAAAACATGGGCCATTTTATATAGCCGCCATATAGTTGATATCTTTGTACGAGTTGAGATTTTTGCGCCGTAATGAAATTCTTAGTGTGTTTGCCGGGATGTAATGCCGTTGACAAGCACTTCTTGATGGTGCAATTTGAATTAAGTATTTTGCACTAGTCAAGGTCGCTCAGTCGGCGAAATTAGAAACTGTATTTTCCCAACAACAAGAATATAAAACAATTTTATGAGAACTTATTCCCAGATATTCGGATTATGGGCCATTAGGGGCATACAGCTTATAAAGATTGCTTTGACAGTTCTGAAGTTTGAAGAACATTTAGATAAGAAGTATATTGCACTAATAATATTTGATATTTCTTAATATTATCTCATCATTTAGGACAAGTAGGAAACAAGTATTATTAAAATATTAACTCTACAGCTTCAGACTGCAATATGGCAAAGTGAAACCCTCAGTTTGGAGGGCATGCTTCTCATAAACTATCAAGTGAATATATTTTTTATTAATTAACTAATGAATTCGATGCGCAGAAAAAGTTCAGGGCTACGGCTATGGGACAGACGATTTACGAGACAGGTTGATATAATTGGCGGCGGTGGTGGTGGAATTGGTAATGGAATTTCAGCGGAGCGGAAGCCAAAGTTGGTAGGTCAAAGTTGGAGGGCGGCTTTATTGGCTTATTGTTAATGTCACGCTTTCTCCATTGACGTCACGAGAGAAATGCGATGGAAACTCTGAGAAAACTAGTTCAATGTCGCTTCTGTTCCTTACTGACGTCACAGGTCTTTGAAAATATTGCTCATCCGCCAGGTTGGCCATGCCGGCCGGTTATTTTTCCTGCCAGTTTCGTTCCTCGGGACATTCCACCTCACTCACTCACACCCCGCTTGGAGGCCCCTTGGAGGGGAGACCCAGAGTGCCCATGACCCGGGGCACTTCCAGGAACTGCGATGCGCCACGTGTCGCTTGTCTGGCGTGCGTATTTGTAAACAACTGGAGGCGCCCTGCGGTTGTGTGGGTGAGAGCGTGCCTTTGTCCCGATTACTATCAAAACAACAGGAAGTCAGGACGCAGGCCCTGGAAAATGGCGGAAATTGCTCTCCAAAGAGAGCAGCCTGGAAGGCCCCCAAAACAACACAAAGGAAATGCAACAACAGTCAAGGACCTTCAAAGTTGATTGGAATTTTTAAATCTGTTTATTAAAAGACTATTCTATAATTATTTTAAATTCTAAACTTTAGTATTAACCATTTTATTAAATATAAAACTTAGTATAGGTATATCTGCCCAACTTATCTGTCTTGAACTCTTCCACTTGAAACAGTGTATACACTCATCCGAACCTCCACTGTTGGTGGAGATGCCTCGCTCTTGCGCACTTTTATTGACCATTTCTTCGGTGTCCACCTCCCCAGCTTGGCCCCCTCGATGTTGCTGCTATTTTTATTGCTGCCTAGTGACCGCAGGCTTGTTATTCTATTTTTTAGCCCAAACTGCAGTCGTGGACAAAATCGATACTAGGGGGAGTTGGGAAGAAACTACTTGGCCAACAATAAGGATAGTCCCCAAGGGATAGGCTTACCTCTATTATTAACTGGCTCACTCGCACTCGCCGAGACAGGCGTGGGGATGGCTCGAAACGCACACACACACTCACACACAGACACGAAAAATGAAACGCCGCCTGCCGGAGGGAGTGAGAAAGATAGACTATAGCTGCAGGGTCCTTACAGCTTTTTACTCCAATTGTAGGATCCGTTGTAGAAAAATAAAATCAATATAATCATTTTAGTGTGCATATTGGGGACAGTCATCGCACTTTCGTTCACTAAACCGCAATATCGAAGGGACTGGGGTCGAACTCAGTATTCGGAACACCAAAAACTATTAGTCTTTATGCCTTTTGCGTTTGACTGGCATTTAAGGTTAGGGGCTACGGTTCACTCGATGTACGAGTTGGGAGAACTCTTAGTTTTTAGAGGATTATATGAGGAATTCTTTGTTCAAAATGTCTCTTAGTCCTTTGCCGTTATTTCGCGAGGATGTTGTGCACAGTTGAACGTGGAAAACTCGACTGTGGCGCAAGAACTGAGTCAGCAGCGTTCGACATTCCCATGACTTCCAATCCCAATTCCAATCGCTTTCCACTCACACAGCTGCAATCCTTGTGACAGTGGCAACGTGGCAGTTGCAATGTCCTTAGAAGTTTGTCATTTAATTTCCTTGTTTATGTCCTTTTTCTCCGCTTAGACAATAAGTGTCTAGTTGAGTTATTTTCATGGTGGATGGGTCGCAGGACGATAGATCCTTGTCCCAAAAACTTTATTGTTATTGTATTGTAGAATGTGGAAATATCCTTAGATAGAAATGTCGATTTAAGTAATTATTCTGATGACAGAAAATATAAAGAACTCCAGAAAAATGAACTTTGCGACAAATTCAGCAAGATGTTGTGCTGATGAGAACAATGTCAGTGCGGATTTGGATTCGGAGCATCTTCACAATTGCACTTTCCCTAATGGTAGTGATGATCCTGGCGAGCCCTGAGCAAGCGACAGGATATCCGAATTACAGCTATCCCTGGAAATGGAATCAATACCACAAACAAGAAATAGAGAAGGCCCAGCACCAACAGGAGCAGATAAAGGCCAGGTCAATGGTGTTGGGAAATAATGAGGATCCTGAGGCTCTCTTCAGTAAGCTGGACGACATGGAACGAAAGAGCGACAAGGATCGGATGACGGATAAGATCATGAATCTCGATTTTGAAAAGAGCAACTGCCAGATGAGTGGTTTTCAGGTGGCACCCAAACTCTCACCCGCCCAGTTGTACAGGGAGAACTTCTCGCACTATGGGAGCGACAGTGACCACGGTGAGATGGAGCTGGATGATACCTTTGCCAGCATATCCCACAACAGTTTCAATTCCCGACCCGGCGATGCGCTGAAGGCGTTTGATTCCACCGACCAGGAAGTTCAGAGAATCCTTCAGTACAGCAGAGACGTCAATGTGGAGACCAAGCCCTCGATGGCCAAGGCCAGTCTCCTGGCCAAGGTGGTCAGCAGCAAGGGTGACCAGCCCATCAAGCGGCAGCCAACTATTAATTTCCTTTGCAACCAGAAGACCACCATCCCAACACGGCCTACGACTACCAAAAAGCCAACTACCCGCCCAACGACCACCACAAAAACAACTCGGACACCTTTCACTACCTTCTGCGTGCCCGACCCAACGCCATCTACGACCAGTAGACCACCTGCGCCGCCTCCTCCGCCGCCTCCTCCGCCTCCTCCGCCGCCATCGCCAAAGCCCGCTCCCAAGGCCAAATGTGGAAACAGTCGCAATAAGCTCGGAAAACTTAATGCATCCACGGCCAAGATGATGTTGGAAACTATACTGGAAACGAAACAGCACGCACTCGCGGTTCTGAAGAATCTCAACTACATGGAGATGGAGATTCTCAGCCAGTCACCCGAAAGTTGCACAAAGCCCAAGCCCAAGTGCGACAGCAGGCAGAGAGGAAGGGTCATGTCCACTAAATATGGCCAGAAAATGGAAGCTCTTAAAAAGCCCCCAGCGACCTTCAGCCAATCTGGCGCAAGTAGAGAATTCCCAGGTTTCTCCTTTGGAATACGACCCATAAGCGCAGCAGAAAGTCCCACAAACTTGGCCCTAGCCAGAGAGGAGGAGCTTAAATTGGAGGAGCGGGTGTGGAATGAGCACCTGAGTCTGATGCGGGCAAGGCGTCCGTGGAAGCCCAAGAGGGACAGGGTAGAGGCTGCACCGCCCCAAGCCGTTCATCTGGAGCCCTTGCCCAATCAACAGGCGCTCCCGGACGAGTTCGACCTTGAAGAGCCAGAAGAAAAATCAAATCCAGTGGCTTTAAGAGTTATACCAATGATGCCAATGGCAGCGGAGGTACCAGATAGGAGTCAGCTACCCCAGGACCCACACGGCAACGGTCGTGCAAAAATCAATGTGCAGACCCTGAGTGTGATTGTAAAACCAGTGGCAACCGCACAACCCAGTGAAGAATCTTTCCCGCCAGCCTCTGATCCTTGGGGCTCACCTGCTGCGCCCTCTGATCCTTGGGGCTCGCCGGCTGCGCCCCAAGTGGAAGTGCAGAGTCCTTTGCGAAACGAGTGGGAACCAAGAAAACATAGAAAAAAGAAACGAAGAAGAAAGAAGAAAAAACATATATGACTATATGAGAAACAGAACCTCGGAAATTATGAAGAACCACTCTCTGGATTTTTGTATTAGCCTTAGCGCTTTTGGTTTAAATAAAATTATATTTTTCATAAAACGAATTCAAATTTTGGCGGCTTATTGAAAATACCAAAGGAACGTTCTTTCCATATTTAGAATTATACGATATTTGGTATTTTCGATATTTTTGTCGATAAATTTGACAGTACTGTCGATTTCCCGTTTTTAGCCTTTTTGAAAGTTTAAAGCTAACGGTTTTTGAAATTATTTTTAGGTTTAGAAACAAAGCTTTGTTTATACAGAAATAAATTTACAGAGAGAAAAAACAGAAATAATTTATACAGAAATAAAAAAATAGCCACACGGTTGCACTAAAGCTTATTAGATGTTTTAAATGCCATAAAGTGTTAACCAAATACAGGAATTTTCGAACTGTAAGCAAGGATAACTATCATAATCATCAAAGTTTAAAAATATTTATCTGGCCGTTTTGGTTTTTCGGTATTGCCACCTGGTATATCTATGTGTATTTCGACAACTCTAGGGCGCCATTACTTTGAAGCTGTCAAATTGCTTTCAATTTTCTGATATTCGCCGCATTTAATGCGCATTTTCTTAATTCTCGTAAAGTATTCCCAAATGTTTATTAGATTTTCGCGTTTTCGTTTACTAAGTACAAAGTCTTTTTAAATATAAACAGAGGGAACTATTGGCATTAAAGGAAAGCGCGCACGCGTGGCTTCGTTGTCAGCGAAGCTCTAACGAAAAAAATCTATTTATGCAGAATTTAGTGCATATGTATCTTCCATAGAATTTATATTTTACTTTTATTTTGGGTTGGTAAGTAACTGTAACCATGCTTTTATTAAAGCAGCGTGGTGCTTTTATGCGTCTTCTGGAAAATAACGGGACTTGAGCTTTCGGATCTGTCGTTTAATTCCATAAAAAAATTATGAAATAACAACACCTGAAAAGGAAAATAATACAATAATTAATATTTTTTGTTAAATTTAAAGTGATCCTGCTACTGCGCCACTGCTGTCGCCGCTTGGATCTGGCCCTTACGCGCACGCGTTTGTTGCCGCCTTGATAGTTCCGTTATCTGGATCGCTTTTGTTGCCAATTTCAGTTTCTGCACGCCCGCCAATCGCTTGCCAAAAAATCGCTTGTTGCGCTGACGGCGGGCACACGAAATTCCTCACCACTTGCCTAATCATGCCTAATGACGATCCCTCTCTCTTTTCGTTTTCTCTTTTGTAGATCTATTATAACCTTTCGAAATGGCCTCGAGCGAAAAGGAGGAGATCCTAGCCAATGTGGCCCGAGTGGTTCGGGCCCTTATCACTTCCGCCAAGCCGCCGGTTGGCTTGCATTCCGTTGTCAGGGACTACGCGGGCATTGAGGGGGAGCCGATGCCATTTCGCCGGCTGGGCTACATGTCCGTGGTGGACATGCTCAAGGACACCGATGAGTTCAACTTTGCGAAATCCGGAAACGACGTAAGTATTGCAATACATCCATCAAGTTTATGTCAAAGGGGAGTCTCCCATATCTAATACATGGTCGCTTTTAATTGTAGCAAAAAATTCTTTACGAATTACTGCAAGTTTAGCCCGCCTCTCCACCCACTTTCAACGCTCTTCCCACCCACTAGGGCAGCTCCCACAACCAAGCTTGCGCTCTTGAATACAACGTTATCGTGGCGTTCTCGTATCAGTGCTGAACAATAATCTTAAAAGCAGCCAGGGGGATTCCTTAAAGTCTCTTCCCTCTTTTTATATTTATTCTATACTGGCTTCAGACTATCTTCAATTTGTAAAATCTATTGAATTAAGTTTTAATTAAGCTTATTCATTTTATAATTCAATATTAGGTTGTATTCCAAACCCGATTTGGCTGCATTCCGGCCAATCTGCCACCGCCGACGTACACAAGCGAGCTTTTTGTGAGTGGCGGGTGATACGACGACTGCTTTTAGTTCGATTCGCTGGCTGAACGCATGCGGTAAGCCGCTGCCGCTGCTCCTGCTTCCCGTCTCTTCTCTTCGCGCCCCCACCACCTCGCCAAAGGTTATTATCCAAGGGGCAACGTGTCAACGCTTCTTCGTCTTTGCCGTCACAAGTGTAAACAATGGCCATCTACTTAGTCTAGTTTAGTTTATTTAATCGCGCCGAGTCATTCGCTGCGTGATGCGGGGATGTGTGGCTTTCCCTGAGCTTTGCTTTCCTGCAGATGTAGCGCTTTTATAAATGCAGCCATAAACAAATGTGTGTAACACGAAAATCGAACACGAAAATGCCAGTGCCAGCAATTTAAACTTTTATTTCGCGGAGCTTCGGTGTGTGCTGCTCGCCTGTGTGCGATTGCATGGTGAAAGTGAACGAACGTTGGCCCTCGTCCGATTGTCTATCCTCCTCCGTTTGCATTACTCTTGAACTTTTTTGAATTATTCTTGTTTCCATTTCGGTTTTCCGCACCTGGCTCGGTGGCTCACCTGTGGGCGAAAGTTGTGGGGCCTGTGGGCGGGCTCTTCCGGTCCTCGGGTTGAGCTCTTGCCAATATGCACTCGGAGGAGGCGACGGCGGATCAATAATCAAGTAAAGTAGCCAAGAGATGCAGCTGAGCAGAAATGGGAACACGACGCGAATGAATGAATGCCTGGCTGATATTATAATCGCCCGTCTGGCAATTGCAATAAAATATATGCAACTCTCTATCTGTACTACTATCACGTCTTGGGGTTTGAATGCCATGCCCATATCCAGGCCTGGTTTCTCAATTGGAGCTCTGACCCTCTAAACAACCGAGCCCGCATTCGGTGAATCACTTAACCGGGAGCATAAACATTTAGAATTAAAATTTCACCGAAAGTCACTCCGATTTCTAAACAATTATAGCGGGCTTGAGTAGTTTTATGAGGTTCGGGTGTAGAATTGCTGTCTCAGCAGTTCTGTGAGGGAAAGATTGGGTTACCCGAAGAGGGGAACTGACCAAGCGCATCGGCTTTCGCTTCCGAGAAACTAACACAACTTGGGCATACTCTGATCCACTCGCATTGGACCTTTTGAACTAATTTCTCGTTCTGTTTCCATCCAGATAATCATCAGCGCCAAGTATAGCGCGAAAACGGCACACATTGCATCATTGGTCAGAGGGCAAAAAAAGGGCAAGTCCAGGGTGATATCCAAGCCACCTAACCAAATCGCGAGGCCCAAGCACTGCTTCAACAACAGGGGCTCGTCTTCAAGTTACGGTCACAGTAACCAGCACTCGTATGTGTCTCGTTCACAACCCTCCCTGGCATCGCTGGTGAATCGTCCCTCTCCCGTGCAGCATCCGCTCTTGCATCGCCCGCCACCCGTACAGCATCCAATTGTGAATCGCCCTCCGCCTGTACAGCATCCGATTGTGAGTGAGTCCTCACCACCACCGCCGCCTCCGCTTCTGAATCGACCGGCATCCGTACAGGCTCAGCTTCAACAGGATCGGCGACCCCTACTTGCAACCCCGACCCAGGCTCCACCGCTAGACGCTGAGGTGCAACGAGTGCAGCAGGAGTTGTGCCGCGTGCGAAAGCAACAGGAGGAGCAACAGCGGGCTCAACTGCGCTTCGAGGAGAAGGGTCTGCGCCAGGAGCGCAATCTTCAGCAGCTGCACGACAATCTGTTGCAACAGCAAGCCAACGTGTTGCAACGCTTCGACCAGGAGCTGCACCAGAAGCTGGAAAAAGATCTGCAGGCAAGGATCGAGAAGGAGCTGCAGGCGCACTTGGACAAGAAGTTGCAGGCGTTTAGAGAGCAGCAGGAGCGCTGTGTCAGGGAGCAAGCGTTGGCTTTGGAGAAACTGCGGAGAGACCGCCAGGAACAGGAGCGCCGCGAGACAGAAAAGCGGGAAAAGGAGCTGCTGGAACGGGAAAAGCAGCTGAAGGAAAAGGAAAGGAGGGATAGGGAACTCCGAGAGCTGGAAAGAAAGGAAAGAGAAAGAAGGGAAAGAGAGCGCCTGGAACTAGAAAAAAGGGAAAAGGAGCGCCAACAGGAAAGGAGGGATAAGGAACGCCTCGAACAGGAGAAACGGGAAAAGGAGCGCCTAGAACAGGAAGAAAGGGAAAAGGAGCGCAAAGAACGGGAAAGGAAGGACACGGACTGGAAGGACTTGCAACGAGAGCTAGACGTTCGTCAGTATCAACAAAATAGAAAGCCGGAAACCATGCGTTCGGCCAAGATAGACCAGGAGAAGATCCTGATAACCATTCCCAATGGCAAGAATGGTCCGGGCAATGGTCAGAGCAAGCCGCCGCTGCGTCCGATTCTGGGTAACAGTGCTCCGCGTAACAACAATCCCACTACGGTGATGTCTACTTCCTACAAGCGGCCGATGCATCCCCGGATTCAATTCCCTTCCCAGGTGCGTTCGCCCGGCATCTCAGTGAATCACCGACTGAAGCAGAAGCCTCCATCTGAAGAGCCCATTAACAGTTCCAAGTCCTTGCCGATGACTCCACCCACTTCACCGGAGTCCTCCAAGCTAACTCCCAATACGACGCCCAAAGTGGACGTGCTACGGGTGCAGGGATCTCAGTCGGCCAAGGACGATGGTGCGGATAAGCAAATATCGATAAACGCCTTCCTGTCGGAGGCTGAATTCGATCCTGTGGTGTTGCTGAAACAGTATTGCGTGGCCAATCACTTCGATGAGCCCATATACAACGTCTTTAACACGCCGCCCAAGCTACACTGCTCGGTGCGGATCGAGGGCCAGGTGTACAGCAGCTATCCGGAGGAGTTCCCCACTGCGAAACAGGCCCATCAGCGCACCGCCCACATCGCCATCGAGCGCATCAAGCACGCCGAGGCACGCAAAAAGCTGGCCACCTGCAACCTCACCGACGAAGACTTCATCGACAGCTTGTACCAGGAGCTGCAGAAGTTCCCCCACGGTATCTTGGGCCACAAGATGGAGATTTGGTACAGCGAGACCTTCCGCCGCCACCTGCCCAGCCACTGGTACGACCTGATCGTCGAGTCGAAGAAGATCCGTGTGGAGCACGGCATCAATCCCCGGACTATAATTTTTGCCAACGAACCCGGCTCCCCGGAGCCGATCCGCATTGCACCGCCAACCGTAATGCCGGAGCTGCAGTTGCCCTGGCAGCCGAACGACAGTGGATCCAATGACTGGAACATGTACATAAGCCATTGCGATTCCACCAAGCAGGTGTGGGCGCGTCTCATCGATGATATCGCCAGTTTCGACGAGCTAACCACTCACATGGGCCGGCACATGGCAGTCCCGCTTTTCAGACAGCAAGTGGAGACCCCCGAGGAAGAGGAACTCTACTTGGTGGAGATCCGCGAAGGATGGAATCGCGTCCGAGTCGTTTCCGTGGATAAGGAGCAGCGTTCCTGCCGTTGCCACTTTGTGGACTTTGGGGACATGTCCCAGTTCCAGTTCAACGAGCTCTACAAGTGCCCACCTCAGTTCTTGGTGCTGCCTGCCCAAGCCATCTGTCTGAGCATGTATGCCCTGGACAAGTTCGAGGACCATCCCCACGCCCTTGCGGTGCTAATGGCCGAACTGGATGGTCAGACGGTGGTGGCTCGTGTCCTGACCTCTCCGAAGCAGTTCAAGGAACTGGGTGGCGCTGCCCAGGGGATAGTCCAGAAGAACAAGCGCAGGGCATGCCTGGTGGCCACGCTGTACGACACCTCCACAGCCGAAGATATTCATCTGAACGACCTGGTGGCTGCCAGGATAACGAAGAGCACGCCGGCACCCTCTCTGAACGACGAAAAGATGGTCGTTAAGACCTCCCCGGTCCTGGTGTCGCACATTACCGATGACGGGGACTTGATGGTCTTGCTCCGCAACGATGACCTTAAGTTCGTGGAGCGCAGCATTGCCACCACAGTGGCCGATCTAGGCGAAAAGGACAGGGTGCGCTACTCGGATCTGCTGCACGACCGCCACGTCTTTGTGTGCGATGAGTCCGGGGATGGAACCAAGCAGTGGTACCGTGGCCGACTGGTGTCCAAGCCCACAAATCCGGAGGAGGAGACCTTCGACGTGTTCTACGTGGACGACGGCCGGCAGCGTAAGACGCACATCTCCAACATCTACCGCTTGGAAGCCAACAACCGTGCCCT
Source organism: Drosophila ananassae (assembly GCF_017639315.1). Lineage (NCBI taxonomy): Eukaryota > Metazoa > Arthropoda > Insecta > Diptera > Drosophilidae > Drosophila > Drosophila ananassae. Next base: position 3,149,723 of record NC_057929.1, on the reverse strand, counting down.
AGCCACCTACCCGCCACAAGCGCTGCTGGTGGGACTTCACGACGTTCCCGATATTGCGGGTCAGATGCTTCTGCGTCTCCGTGGACTATTGCCGCCTCGCTGCGAAGCACTGGTAGGTGTCCAGAACTCTCTCTTCCAGACAGTTTCATTTATATTCTGCCACTTTTAGCTGAAAGTTGTGGTCAAGGATGGTGCCAAACCGCTGGTCAATTTGTTCATCCGCGGAAACGATCCAGAATCGATGTACATGTGCGTGAACATCGGGCTGCGCCTGGAGTTCGAGATGCAGAGGTAAGTGTGCTTGGCTGGGCTCTCGGGCTTCATCGACTCATTATACATAAATGTCATTATGGTCTATGTCACTTACACGCATACAAATCAAGATCCTAACCTACCGCCATCTGATACGATCCCTTTGGTTTATGCTAAGTCTTTGCTAGTGCTTTCGAATAACTGGAACTGACTTGCTAGTCTATCGCTATACTCTATTACCAATCGACGCTAACAAAATACTCAACAAAATATGAAAAGTATCCTACTGTAAGCTAATCGTTAAGTCATCCACATCTTTGTATATATTACTAAAAATATACTCATGAGTTTTCATACCACTACCCGATAAGTCCAAAAGAATGCGAGTTTTTGATGCCTTTTGAATCCTGCCGCCCAAAATCCGACCTCTCCTCCACCCCTCCATGCCCTAATCCCTCAATCCCCAGCTCCACGCGACCAGATATCTCCGACGATCTGCACATGAGTGCGAACTACCTTCTGCCGAGACGCAACAGCCTAAGCTCCGTGGTGTCTAGTCAGAGTAGCGGCAGTGACCTGGTTGCCATTACTCCGCCGGTGACTCCACAAAGAGCCTCAACCCGTGGAGCTGCCACCACCTTCTCGACTGGTTTGCTCAAAGACTACGAAGCGATCCCTGCAATTGGGGCATTTTTTGAAGTGCGCGTTGCGCTCTCCATTAATCCAGGCCACTTTGCGGTGAGTCTTGAATAATTTTACATTTAAATAAATAATCTACTTCTATCCCCATTACCCCATAGGTTCAACCTTACAAATGCTACAATCAGCTGCAGTGTTTAATGAAGGATCTGCAAGTACACTGCAAAGGATCAATGGCCAAGGGGGTGGAGCCCTCTCAGTTGGCCATTGGCGAGGCCTATGCTGCCCCGGACACCGGAGGCGTCTACCATCGGTAGGGAATTGGAAAAACTCTTTAGTTTCCTCTCATAACAATATACTTGTATCCTTTAGAGTAAATATTCGGAAGATTTATGATGAGATCATACACGTTCGGTTCGTGGATGTCGGTGATGATGGTGTTGTGGCCTGTGAGCAACTAAAGACACTGCCGCCGGAGCTAACCAAACTGCCCAAGATGGGGCTGCCGGCTCAACTTTATGGTAAAAAAAAAAAAGACTTCGCTTTTCTTAAAAGATGATCCTGTTCTAATGATCCTTTATTCAGGCATCAAACTGGAAGATGTTGTGTGGACCCAGGATAACTGTGTCCGCTTCCGGAAGCTGACTCTTGGTCAAAAATTTATTGGAATTGTGCGAGGCTCGCAAAAGCAGAAGGACGGGTCACGTTCCCTTTCGCTGGAACTGGTCGACACCTCCACACCGCAGGATATTAAGCTGCACGAGATTCTCATAAACGAGAAGCACGCCCAGCCAGAAACGAAGGAAGTCTGAATTGGAATTCAAAGACGAGAAACGAGTTCATTTTGTTCATGTTTATGTTTGCCTACTTTAAGCCTTAGTCCTAAGTACATATAAATTATTATGACGATACATTCCGCTAGATGGAACGATTACCCTGCACTGCAAAGCGCAACAATAAACAATAAATTATGGACTGTGCTATCGAGAGAACGGGTGCACTTGATTGGCCGACTTGATGTTGGTCTTCACCGCCGACGGAGCCTTTCCCAGTTGCTGCTGTTGCACGTTGCCGGGACTCATTCCTGGGCCGCCCATTGGCGACGGGGCACGGATCGAGGGCGGGACCATCATGCCGGGCCCGTAGTTGGTCAGCTTCAGGCCCTTGCCCATGCCCACGGCGGCGACGAGGAGTTGGGTGTCCGCCATGCTGCTTGTCTGCTGGATGCCCGTGCGCGAGGAGCTCTCTATCTCCCACTCCTCGCGCGCCTTGCTGACCATGTCCAGGACGTGGGAGACCACCTTGTTGTATTGGGTGACCTGCTTCATGGCGGCGTCGTTGGTGAGGTTGGCAGCCTTTTGCTCGTTCTGCTGCATCTTCTGCTCGGTAATCGGATCCGGACGAGTTCTCAGATAATCAGGAACAATGTCGTGCGAGAAGACCGGCACCCGGCCCTCGGTTATATTGATGAGCGTGTCGTCCCGGTCCATGGACACCATAAGCGGCAACACGGTTCGATTTCTTAAAGGGGGGCACTGCTCCTTGGCCAGGATCTTCGTCAGGCCGGTGAGATGGCTCGAAATAATGGCAAAGTTGTCCAGGAATGTCGGCCAGTTAATGGTTTCGTACTCCATCTCCAGTTTCTGGATCATCGAGAGAACGGCCAGTTTGAGGTCATTCAGACGCTGGAGCACTGCATCCAGTGTCAATTCGAAGAGTTTCTCATCACGCTGCATTTTACCGAGTTTATTTGATGCTCTAATAGTATTTTAAACTATTTTTTATTAATTTCTCGCTTTCCGGTTGAAATAAAAGTGGTTAGTGATGGGAGTTGTCAGCTGGATAGCTTTGCAGCGTCATCTGCGCAGAAAAATGGAACCACCAAAACTGAATTCTAATAGAATGCGCTTAAAATTAATAAAGCTTTAAAGTCTAAATTTATAATATTCATCTCATCGTTTTTTTGAGCTTTTTAAGTTATAACCTCTCTTAATTTATTAAGTTCAAAGAATTTAATTTTAATATTCGATATATCGGTTAAAAAAAGTGTGACCAGGCGAAGTAGTGGTTTCTTTTAAGAGGTCCTCTACGGTCCTACTTGCGACGGCCATTGCTGTGAAAAATTTAACGCCGTGTGTTCCATTTGCAACTAAAACTCAGAAATCTAAGAATCTCGAGTAGCGTGCACGCAACCGTTGTCAAATGTAAGCAATATAGTTAAGTGCTTGTCTTAATCGCTCTACACAACGTTCGCCAAGGCTGAAATCCGGGTTTCCAAGAGCCGTCGTCGGGAGTCTGCCCCCTGTTTCTCCATCTCTCTTCCACTCGCGTCGACCAAGTAACTGCTGCGGGCCTTGTGTATTGGTGTGTATGTGTGTGAGTGTGTGTGGTTGTGAAGCTGAAAAATGGAAAAAAGAAAAAAATGCAAATTTTGCTCCACCGTGGAGGCCAAGCCGGTTGGTCCCCCGCCGACTGGAATCTGTACTTGAATCTGGATATCCGAACGTCGCGTAATGGGTTGAACCGCGATGATGATTCCCCTCCAACGCGATCTCGCTCGCGTCCACTGGCAGCCCGTGTCGCGTCCCGGTACTTGCACTTTTTTTTTCGTTTTCAGCCTCCGGTACCCGATAACCTTGCTCTGAATGCTGCCCCGCGTCGCGTCCTCTTCTAAATCGCCCCAAAAATACTGTCTATCTACCTGGCCTCTCAGCTCTTGATTTTGTTGATGTTGTAGTTTTTGTTGTTGTTTGAGATTTCTAATGCCTGTCTTTCATGTTTCTATTATAAAAATTGTAATATATTTGCAGCTTGTTGTGTATGTTTTTGAAATGGTAAAGTGTGTTGTCGCGTTTCTCGCCTAAGAACTGTATATAGCACATACATACCGTCTGGGGCAATATACGTGCGCGATTATTGTTGCCATCCCGTTCCCGATCCCGCTATCCCGATCGCCCAATCGCCCACTCGCCGGCTCGCGATGGCGTCACGCAGGCGCGCCGAACTGAATCCCAAACTGCACATGGACAGGCAGCCGACAGCTGCCCGCATAACAGGTACCTGAAAATTCATCATTCAACGCAACTCTAGCCTAGAACTAGGAATCCTCCAACCAAAACCTCGCTGGCTGGGATTAGCCAAAAGCCGGCCGGACGGACCCCTAATAAAATAATAAAAACTAAAGGGATTCCCAGGAAGGCGGATCAGCTGCCCAGCGACTAAGCGACGAACGACGATTCGAATGACAAAATCAACAAAACGAAGCTGACCTCTTTCCTCTCACACTTGCAGATCCATCATTACCAGCCGGGAAGCGACGCGAGATCGACAACGTTATGAAAAAGGCTCGTGCCAACACAACCAACGACTATTGGGACAAGAAACTGATTGAGGCCGAGGAGAAGGACCCCAACCGTTGGCGCCACACCGGCTACAAGAAGATGTACATCCAGGGCGAGAGCAGCTCTGGCGAAAGTGATCGTGAGGTTGTGCCCCGGGAAGGACGTGACGGCCGTGATGGTCGCGACGGACGCGAGGGAGCGCCTCCCTATAGTCGTTACCCACCCAGCGGACCGCCGCCTGGTCATCCGCCCCCGCGCTACGGCCGTTCGCGTTCACCACACTCGCGTAGCCGTTCTCGTTTACGGAAATCACCGCCGCTGTCGCCGCCATCGCGCCGGCGATCACCACCGATGCCCATGCACGGCATGGAGCGTCGCGGCGGTCCACGATCCCCACCGATGCCGCGTTCGCCCAACAGCCACGATGCAATGATGCGTCGTCCCGGTAATGGCCACGGCAGGCCACGTTCGCCACCGGAACCCAGCAGCTGTTCCACGTCGTCACTGCGCCGAAAGCCAACCGCGTCGCGATCTCCGCTAAGCCGGCGTCGATCGCCGCCATTGCCGCCACCATCGTCCTCGTCGTCGGGAATGGATAAGCGTGGTGGCGTCACCCACATACTACCGCGTTCCAAACGACCACCCTCGCCACCGCCAAGGGTAAGTGGAAGATTTTATTCAAGACTTGATTATTATATTAATTTTTAACGTTTTTTTTTAACAGCATTCGATGCGTTCGCGTTCTAATAGCTCGATGAGCAGCAGTTCTGATGATTCCTGCTCCTTGTGCTCCCCCAGCCATCGCCATAGGTCTCGGTAAGCATCAAAAGGACATGATTTATGCCATTTTATTAACAATTTTATGATTCCAGATCTCGCGGTCCTCGTTCGCCGCCTCCCAAGCCACGTGGCCACTATCGACAGGGGGCGCCGCCGCCCCCACCGCCGGATTCACATGGCCGCATCCATGGTCGTCCTACCACTCCACCGCCCGTGCGCGGAGGTAGCAGTGCGGTGTCCGCCATGGAGAAGTACCGCCAAGCGAAGTTGCGGCACGAGCGCGACTCCTCGTCGGATATGCACCCAAAAATTGGTCGGATAGCGCGTCACTCTCCGCCGCCGGAGGATCCGCGATTGAAGCACCGACCACCAGAGCCACCAGAACCAGCAGCAGCGCCAGCGGGTGCGCCATCAACCCAAGCAAAGAAAAAGAAGAAAGAAAAAGAGGTGGGTAATGGGATGGGTCATAAGATGGATCATCTATTAATAATGCATCCTTTTCAGGTGAGACCCCGCATCAAAATTGAAGGTGAGAAACGGAAAAAGCATCCGAGCGGCTCGGCAAGTGCTAGCGGAGGTAATGTGGCTAACTCCTCTTCGGACTCGGATGACTCGGGTGGCTCAGACAGCGATGAAGTCGGCTCGCTGCCGACTTTTTCGGCTACGACGCGTTTAACGCTTTCGGAGCGTTTCGGCAAAATGGCGCAGTGGAGCATCGACCGGAGCAATATGGAAAACATGCGCATCACCAAAGACTCCACCGGTGGGGCACTGAAGGTGATGATCGAAGAGGGTCTGGAGTCGCCACCGCGCCGCTACTCGTATTCGCCGGCACCGGTCGGGCATTTTCCGGAGGAGTTGGCCACAACAGCACCGACGGGCATGCTGTCGTGGGACGATGTTCGCGTCCGTTATGACTACTACAAAAATCGTGGTTATCTGAGAGACTTGGACCTTAAGGTGAGCACTCTTAACTTCTTTAAATAGTTCCGAAGGATAACAGTTATCTTTTTTTCAGGATTATATCAAGTGGGAGGAGTGGTGGTATAAATACCAGGAGTGGTTAAAACAGGAACGCTACTACGAGTACTGGGATCGTAGCCAGCAATTGCGTAGACGGCGCAAGAAGCTGCCGGTCACTCAGCGCTTGAACTAAAGAGCACTCTTGACATTCACCGCATCTCTCGCATTGTACTGCACCTTTCTCCTTCTCACTCATCTTTCTTTTTATTTTCTTTTTCATTTGTGTTATTTCTTTATTCATTTCTGATCTATTCTATCATCTTCTGTACATTAAAAATGTATAATACTGCATTTGCCAGCACATATATTTTATGACTAACAATAAACATCAGCCAGGCACTGATCGCTGGGCTTGGTTCGTCGCCTAGAGATTACCTTAACACTGAACTTTGTAAGTTTTGTTGTGTGCATGCTGTTCAATGCAAAGCAGACACCTAGACACTTGTAAACTTATTAAATATAATATAAATCGAACGAAATCTTTTTCTGGGGGAGCGCATTTCAGGCACCTACAAGTATTTTACAATTTTACGTCCCAGAACTGGGAAATATGAAAAATATGACCCCCAGCGATGCTCATATCGATTCTCCATAATTGTGCATTAAAACCTGGAAACAACTTTTTTTTTTTTTTGATTTTTTCTCAAATTTCCTGGGTTATACCCTTCAAAATGTGGAAAGTGCATGGGGAGCACAATACGACCCACTGCGATTGCCATATCTCAGCCAATTTCCATCCGATTTTTGATTGGAATAACTTAATCGATTTGTGGATCGATTCTCCATCATTCTGCATCAAAACCTCGGAACGAAATATTTTTTAGATTTTTTCTTAAATTTCCTGGGCTATCCCCTTCAAAATGTGGAAAGTGCATGGGGAGCACAATACAACCCACTGCGATGGCCATATCTCAGCCAATTTCCATCCGATTCTTGATCGGAATACCTTATTCGATTTGTGGATCGATTCTACATCATTCTGCATCAAAACCTTGGAACGAAATATTTTTTAGATTTTTTCTTAAATTTCCTGGGCTATCCACTTCAAAATGTGGAAAGTGCATGGGGAGCACAATAAAACCCACTGCGATAGCCATATCTCAGCCAATTTCCATCCGATTCTTGATCGGAATACCTTATACGATTTGTGGATCGATTCTCCATCATTCTGCATCAAAACCTCGGAACGAAATATTTTTTAGATTTTTTCTTAAATTTCCTGGGCTATCCACTTCAAAATGTGGAAAGTGCATGGGGAGCACAATACAACCCACTGCGATAGCCATATCTCAGCCAATTTCCATCCGATTCTTGATCGGAATACCTTACACGATTTGTGGATCGATTCTCCATCATTCTGCATCAAAACCTCGGAACGAAATATTTTTTAGATTTTTTCTTAAATTTCCTGGGCTATCCACTTCAAAATGTGGAAAGTGCATGGGGAGCACAATACAACCCACTGCGATAGCCATATCTCAGCCAATTTCCATCCGATTCTTGATTGGAATACCTTAATCTATTTGTGGATCGATTCTCCATCATTCTGCATCGAAACCTCGGAACGAAATATTTTTTAGATTTTTTCTTAAATTTCCTGGGCTATCCCCTTCAAAATGTGGAAAGTGCATGGGGAGCACAATACAACCCACTGCGATAGCCATATCTCAGCCAATTTCCATCCGATTTTTGATTGGAATAACTTAATCGATTTGTGGATCGATTCTCCATCATTCTGCATCAAAACCTCGGAACGAAATATTTTTTAGATTTTTTCTTAAATTTCCTGGGCTATCCCCTTCAAAATGTGGAAAGTGCATGGGGAGCACAATACGACCCACTGCGATTGCCATATCTCAGCCAATATGTATCCGATTCTTGATCGGAATACCTTAATCGATTCTCCATCATTCTGCATTAAAGCCTGGAAACAAAATATTTTTTAGATTTTTTCTTAAATTTCCTGGGCTATCCCCTTCAAAATGTGGAAAGTGCATGGGGAGCACAATACGACCCACTGCGATGGCCATATTTCAGCCAATTTCCATCCAATTCATCCAATCGGAATACCTTAAACGATTTGTAGATCCATGCTCAATCTGCATAAAAAATGTTTTTAATATTTGTTTTTATACTTTTTTGTTGTAATACTAAATGTTATACCATTTAGTACCATAGTAAGGAATAAGCTTCTCTACATGACATCTACATTTCTCATTGTTCGCCATCTATGAAAGCTTTTGAGAGTCTGGTCCCCCAGTTTTGTCCCCCAGTTAAAGCTTTTCAAGGTCGGCTATTTTTGAAAAGTAAACTTCCAGGACGAGACATTAGGAGGAGCATTGCGCGGTTGGGAAAGAATGGCAGAGGGCGGGTGGCTATACTCCACCCAACCGGATGTCAATGCTGTGATGTGCACGCAGCGTTTATTTGACGGCATATAAATTGAAAAATTCACATAAAAATGTGTAATTATTTGGCATATTTTCAATTTTCACAAAGGCCAAAGGCGGGCCGAGGGCTGAAGGTGACACGGACACGGATATGTACGCACGGAGCCCGGCTGGGACGGTGGGAAATCCGTGTTCCTGGGCGTGATTTCCGTGCACAAATTAGCTCTTTTTCGCGTAGCGTCTGAGGCGGTGGCTGATAATCTGATTATGCCCGATGCGAACGTCTCGTTTTTGGCGCTGCTTAATGCTAATGTGTCGATATCGGGGTTCTGCCTGGCTAATTGCGGTGGCTGTGGGTGGGGGTGGGGACTAAGAGCAGGCGCCAATGAATTACCCATCCAAGCGGACTTTAATCCATTTTGAACTTTAAGGGCAGTTCACATGGAACCCATCTCCGAATTTCTCCCAGAGAGGCCCTTTAACCCCAATCTGGGACTTGGGCGAGTATGCCCCGGGCCGTGTCCTAGCACAATTAAGCTCTAAATAACAACAGCGTTAAGAAGGCTTTAAGGACCGATTTGCCCCCAGGCTCCGCCATCCCGCCAGGCGCTTTTGGGCGCGTTCTCCGATCTCCACAATGGTGGGTGAAGAACTCGAGGAAAAGTCACGTCTAATTACACACATCTTGGAGCAGCTTTTTGACCTGGTTGACTCGGTTGCTGGCGGTCGGCCGGGACTGCCTTACCAAATTGGTTTTAAAAGCCACAGGGGGTGAGGCGTTGAGAGCGCGTGAGAACGTGAGCAATTATTACGGAGTAGTGGGGGGGGCTGTGCCCAAGAAAATGGATGGGGTATGGCGGTTTATAATCCTTTTATAATCCACACAATGCTATTATATGCTAAAAATGACAAATAAGTGTCACGAATAAGCACAGTACCCAGAGGAGTGGAGGGTAAGCTGACAACTGTCTGACAGACGTCCTCGGGCGAACAAAACGCCTGAAAACAGACATGTCATCCATCTCTGACTGAAAGGACACTTGACAAAATAAATAAAAAAAGAAGGAAAAATAAACAAATATTATGTATTATTTATTTGTTAATTTATTAATCATATTTTTGCATTATTTTATTTTAAAATGGTTTCAATATCGATAAAGAACTATTGTCCTTGCAACTTATTTTTGTGAGTGCCTGCCACTCATGTGATGCTTCGCGCCAAAGAGAAAAATTAAAATAATTGAATTTGAGGGCAAAAATCAAGCGGGAAACGAAAGTACAGAGGCCATCGTTTCCAGCCCCAACCCAACCAATCAAGCACAAAGCCAAAGGAGTGGCCAAAATGGGTGGAGTTGGCTCTGATCCTGAACCCGAGCCCCGAACTCGAACCCGGGGTGTCTTGTGAATTAACAATTCCTTTCAATTAAGTGCGCAACCGACAAAAAGTTCTCAGCCAAAAAGAAAAAAAACCCTGGAAAACTGAACACTGACGAGCATAAAGGGCAGCGTGCAGCCAACGATATTTTCGTTTCAATAAAAATCAGCAACATGAGGAGAACTGGAAAAATCGGGGGCAAATGAATCCGTTGCATATGCGAGGGCGCCGCAACACACAGGCTGTAGTATGTGTAGCTCGTATCTACATAAATAAAAGCCGACAGATAATGGACAGGGGGAGGTAGTTACTGAGGGGGCGTGGTCGGGTCTAAAAATCAGCAGCAGCAGGAGCAACAGCAACTGAAACAAGTTTCGTGTTTCTTTTTACAGTTTCTTCGTTACAGTCAATCAGTTTTGCATGAGCGATTTCTTTACTCGTTTGCGCCAACTCTACAATTTACTCACACACACACACACCCACCCCGACCTTTCACCCCTTCTTTTTATATGTGTGTGGATTTGGGGAATCCCCTCATCCTTTCTTGTTTGAAACAAAGTTAAAACGAGTTGCCTGTACTCGATGATTTAGCAATGAATTCGCTTGTTTGCTGCAAACGTACCAACTCCCTGTTTGCTTGTTTGTTGATGCACAGGAAAAAAAATAAGAAACAATTTTCAAAAATATTTAGGTAGTTCTTAAAACTAGTTTTTATAAAGAGACAAAATTATAAGCCTATTGATTAAAATCTGTAAATCATAGCTTTATAAAAGTTAGACTTTTTCAGGGGAAATACTTTAAAGTCCTTCTTATAGTAGCAACTTTTCTTAATTTTTCTTCCAGATATACCTTCTTCTGCTCGGATTCCATATTCCTTAACCACTTTCTGATACCCAAACTCGCTAGCCTTCAATTAACAATCACCTGAATTTTCCCCAGGCTATTTAATCTCCATCGCCGAGTCGCCCGATGTGTAATTAAAACCAGAGCAGGATCAACTGGAGACCCAATTTCGGATGCACACGGAAGCTGGCAAAATTTTTGGCAACAAAACCCCCAAATGTTTGTACAACTTGTGGCCATGTTTCAATTGTATCGAGAAACTCGGCGTGTCTTTGATTTCGAATGTCTGAAGTTCAAATGTGAACGACGTGATATTTGCTTAATTTTTCTTCCAAGCTCTCCCCCTAGTATCCAGGGGGATTTCGGTTGCTTTGCCCGAATAATTATTTGGCCATTTGAGGGGCTGAAGTTCTAGCACGAGTCAGGTAATTTGCACAGACAAAGGAGGATTACCACTAGACCAAAACAATTAGAACCGGAATCAGACGGGGCAAGACGGAAGTAACTCCCCCAAGGCCCCAAATCGCAATCGGATATCAGGTAACTGATTCCGTTCGCCCCCAAAACATTCAGATTCCAATGTATCTTAAATGGAAACTTCAGAGTCACGTTTAAATTAGTTGGTTAGTTGGTGTGATTTCCAGTATCAGTAACTAACTGAGGGGTTGCTGCCCTTTTCGTTATTTTTCATTAAATAAATACTGTTTACATATTTTAATAAAACATTTAGTTAGGGAAATTATTTGATTTAATTATTGTTGGTTTTATAGTATTTGCCTGTCACTGATATTTTACCCACAAACATCTATGCTTTTTGCTCGTGCCTGATATTTTCATTAAAAAAATTGTTGACATGTCGGAGTGCATATTTTATGAGCAATTTTTTACGGCATGCTTTATTTTAATCTTTTCCATTCCATTTATGCCCTCTTCCATTTTTTACATCCATCCCACATTTGTTTGTTCGTTTATTTTATTATTGTAGGATATTTTAAGATTCATTTCCGCGTACACGCATAAAACAGCAGAAGGACTCGTCTCGACTCACATCCACATAGAGCCGAGCTCATCTGGCACATACGAACAGTATCCTGAAGATACATAATTTCATTATGATTTTTGCCCCTGTCCCGGTTCCGGCTCCCACCCGGTGGGTGCTCTGCTTTGGAATCGCCTGCAGCGGAAACTGTCAACACGGATTGCGCTCCTTGCCTCCTCCCAGAGCCTCATCTTTTGGGCCGGGGGCGTTGGCAGATAACGGTTTACTTTCTTAATCTTTGTACATAATTTTAGCAACTTCATGTCGGATACGCATTTCTCCAGAAAGCGTACATTTCTTTTCCCAATTAAGGTGCTTTGGATTTGTAGCATTTGTTGTCTAACTAATTGATAAACAAGGTAGACATTTCAGAGTAAGCTTTAGGCTTCAGAACATATTTATTTCTAATTAATTTTAATACATTTTTATCTTTATTTAAATATAATAATATTTTAAAGAGTATTTATCACTTCATTGCTGGCCAGTCCTTCCAAATGTCCTTGTTTTTATCTGCTTATTGTCTTTCCTGTTGCCCCTGATGTCCTTGGGCGCTCAATTCCCGCCTACTGCCACAACTCGGCATGTGTGTCTCTGACGACAGGTGCAGGACCTTTTCGTGAAAGGTCATGACATATACCGTCCAGTTTGGTAAAAAGTCCTGTATCATTTCTTACTTTTATGGGAGAGCACTTGACCGAGGCAGAGGCAAAGTAAAAGGAAGTCCTGGCAGTGCTTTCAATTACCAACTTAGCGCTGATTACTTATTCGTCAGCGTCAACGGCCGGGAAGGAAAAGTAAGGATAAGACGCTCTCACTCGTACGCCCGGGCCTGTGCCCCGCCCCAACCACAAGCATATTAGTCAAAAGGAGTTGACTCCTCCGCACTTTCACTAGACTTCGCCAAGGAGTCCTTGTGCCCCGTCTCCTGAACTCAACGACTCTTCGGCTTGGCCACTTAATCTCGCCTTTTTGGTATGCACGGACTGTATTCAAATGAATTCTGATTGAATTCATTGAAGCTCATCAGTAAGAAGCGATTTTTTTCTATCTAAGACAGCAGCAATAGCAGCCATAGCAGCAGAAGCAGATGAAGCGGTAGCCGGAGTCCTGCTGCGACGACTGGGCCTTGGCACATCCTTCAGACATTTATTTTCAGTAATGGAAAAAATGTGTTCTGCAATTTCGCTCATTTTTATACATAAATTTGCGAGGAAAACCGTAGCGAGAAGAACAGCAGAATGAAGCAGAATGCTGGGAAAATATAATGCTAAAAAGTAAAGTAAATAAAGGATAATGCAGCAAGGATATAAATTACATAAAGCAGCGCGCGAGATGACTAACTGTGGCAGGCCAGAGCCGCTCCACGACAACGGAACGTGGCCAGCATTAGCTGTTCAAACAAAGCGTGAGAGGGGCGAAGAGGTTGGCTTCAGGGGGTCAAGACACTGAAAAAAAATACATTTATTGAGGTGATTGAAGAGACAAGATTTTAAAAACAAGTTCTACAAGAATTTTTTCAAGTGTGACAGCGGAAGCCATGAAGGCGCATTAGAAAATGGCTCGCACAGGAAACGGAAGTGGAAGTATTTTTAATGATTGGTAAATTTTTGACAGCTCCTCCCTTAGCACTCTCCTTCTTGATCCCCTCGTGAATCCTTCCCCCCCTTTTCCCCCTCACTTTTTCTGTTTTTTTTTGCGTTTTGTCCCAAAACGCATCGAAACTGAAAGAAAATGAGAAGAAGCGGATCAGAGAGCGGAGCTGAAGGGCAGAAAGCGATTCGTCCTCGTCTAATATTCCTTTGTGCGGCCGTTATTATTGATGGAAATGCAAATTGGATTTTCAAATTTACTACCCTGTTTGCTTTGCCAATAGAGGAGAGCAGGAGGCGAAGGCGCGAAAAGAAGCTAAAGATTCGCCAGGGACTTCTCACTTTGCTAGCCCAGCCAGGCAGCCACCCAGCTAGCTCGCAAGGACTTATAGAAAATTATCAAGGACAGGCCAAATATTGCATTTATCATTGGGGATTGCTTAGCCAAAGATAGTTGGTACTTTTCGCGAATTTATTCTGGCCAAATGCTGACAAAATCCCATTGTTTACTTTAATTGAAATATTCCGTTTGAAGCGCAAATATTGAAGCGTGAGAAAAATGGCTTAATGTTGTCTGAAGCTTGGTCTGTTTTCGACATAATTGGAAGTCATTAATGCAATGCTGGCCGTAAGTCCTGGAAGGTCCTTCGTCGTATTCCACTTTTTTTCAGGCTCTCGCTTCTCGATTCCACTTGCTAGTCGCTTGCACTTCACTTCAAAGTAATTAACGCCGATCCAAAACAGACGCCAATTTGCATAGCTGACCCTCGTCCTTTAGCCTCCTGCACCTACACCCACTCACACACACACACACACACAGCATTGGCCCTTTTCGAATAACGGAACCTATTACTCAAGACGTTCAAACACACACACACTGCAGTGGGTGTGGGGATCCTGGGAAAGGTCAGGGGCGGAAAGGATAAGTAAAACAAAATCTTGCAGCTCCTGAAAACAAAACCTCTTGAATTTTAATTAAACGTTTTTATGCAAGTCTCCCGAATCCTGGCTAGAGAGAGGGTGCTCCTCGTCCTTCTCGACTCCTTTCTGGTTTTTTTGATTCATTTGGCTTCCTTGTCATCAGCATTGTTGTTGTTGCTGCTGTTGTTGCTGATGCTGCAGCTTCTGGTGCATTTGAATTTCTGCCATTGCCGTTGCCCTTGCCTTTGGATTTTGGGTTTTTGTTGGTGTAGTATAAGCGATTGCATTTGCGAATATTTTTCTGGCAGCTGCTAAAAACTTGAAGAGGAAGAAAGTGATGAAGAAGGTGGAGGCAGGGACGAAGTTGGAGGGGAAAAGGATATTTCCCAAAGCTGCATTTGTGTGAGTGTGACTGTGCCATTGACTGCACTCTGTAATTCAATTATCGACTCTTGGCAGTAAAAAGTGTTAATTATTAGTTTCCTCCACCATTCCTCTCTCTCAAAGGACACTGCGATCTATGGAAGTAGAAGAGGGAGATGGAGAGATGGTCGATGAAAGAGAGAGGGAGAAATACTCCAGCTAATGAAGACGTCGGTTGAAGTCAACCGAAGGCGCCAAGGAAACGGAAGCAAGGACACTCTGTCGATGGCCTCTCAGGAGCGTAGTCAATAAAAGTTTCTCAAGGGATTCAAATTAAGAAGAATTAGGAAGTGAAGTGAAGAACTCGAAAATGTGTGGTTATTGGGTAGGAAACCTGGTATTTGCAACGGAAGTGGCAGGAAAGAGTTATCCACCCCATTATGGGCCCAAACTGCTCCCTTTGCCATCCTGGCGGTGCAACTCCCCCGTGAAGTTTGTGGCGCTTCACAGTGACTGGGATAATTGGCATTATTTTAATCATATTCCATTCAGTAAGTTGATAGCTAATTGCAAAGGATACTACAGAATATATTTCAGAATATCATAGATACTTCACTTACTAAGTCTAACATATTTTATGGCGCATTTCCTTATTATCCTGGATCCTGGTCCTGGATGAAATCATCCATTTTAGGCCCGAAATCAGTTCGCAAATTCGATTGTCTTCGTCAGTCTCGAATTTTCATGACCCTTTTGCGACTGGATGCACAAGTTGCAAGTAGCACTCCGCCTGCCGCTCCGCTCGCGGATTGATGATTGAGTAGCGGCAGCAGCCCAGGCCCGGTGGCCTGGTGGATGCCACATTCCACGGATAGGCTTGTGCCCAGCAATTGCTACTTCCGCCATGCCAATTGTGCCACAAGGGGGATGGGGCATGAAGCCGAGTGGTTCAAATTGAATGCAGAGGGGATGCGGAGCCGCACGAAGGACAGAAGGGCATCAGATTGCAGCTTCTACCGCGCGCTGCATAATTTATGGCGCCCGGCGACCCCGACTCCCGGCTCTACCCCCTCCTTGTCTCCCGTTTTTCCGGCTCTATGGCTGTTGTTGGAGCTTCGAATTTGTATGTTGCCTTTGACACCAGCTAAAGGGGTTACGTGTCTGCCACTTCAGTGGCATCCTGTTCCGCCCCCTCCGAATCTAAAATCCTCTGCCCGCTCCACACCATCTCTCCCCCTCAAAAAAAGAAAAAAAAAACCCTCCCGTCTTCGCTTGTGTCTGTTTTCGAACTTTGCAGTTTTTTCGTGCCTGGGAGTTTTGCAGTTTTTCGGAGGGGTTTTCCCCAAATATGGTATGGAGAACTCCATGGCTCCATAGCTTGGCCGTTTTTCAAATGTCTGCGCCATGTGCATGCGAAATTTTCAAATGTTACCCAAAGGGGTGTGGCATACACACATACACTCAAACACACAGCCAGGGAGGCAGACAACGCGATAACCTGTGCTAATGAAGTGTGATGTTGGCCAAAATGTGATTCCCTTTGCTGCTTCTTTGTTACCATTTCCATGTCGTGCTCAGAATGCGTGATGAATTTTAATTATTGGCTGAGCAATTGACTTTAATTTGGTTTTATTTCTAAAGACTTTAACTATTTTTTTTTATAAAAACTCAAATAATATATGGATTAAATGTTAAATATTTATTATATTGAGTATTTGATTTTAATAGCTTATAACTATTTTTTTAACCACATTTACCCACTGTTAATTCCCTCTATTCACTTTCGCTTGTTTTCCTTTTTTGCCCATTTTGGCAGCTTTCAAAGTGCAAATTTATCAATCATACGACACGTATGCCAGGCTCGTGTGTGTACTATGTATGTGCATAATAAACTGATTTCAATGGCTGACAGTCTTTATGCATTAATTCATCCCATCTGCCCCTGCACCCTGCGCTCTGGGCCCTGCGTCCTGCGCCCACTTTTTTCCATCGTTTTCCATCTTTTATAAAATATAATTTTTAATTTTTTTCCTCGATTTTTTTTGCCTTCCATTTGTATATAAAATTCACATCACGCTGATGTTGATGCGTTGATGTTGCTGTTTTTGTGGCTGCCGCTGCGTAACATTTAAAATATGCACAGTAACTAAAAGTATTTTTCACACAAATTGAGTTTGCCTCATCCTCGTGGAGGAGTGCCACGCCTTCTGCCCCTCGGGGGCAATGGTAAAAGTCGCCGATGCCGTTGCCGCGTCGCTGATGCTTTGGAATTGCCAATTTTGCTGCCAGTCAACGGACGGCGCTGCTCTTGATGTTGAATGTTGGGTGCTGCCAGTGGCGACATGGAAAATTCGCTGCCATTGCCAGGCGTCACTCAGTCAGGATGTAAAAGAGGCAACAATAACAACAAGATCAGGACAAAGAGCCCAGCGACAGAGCCAGCCCTGCGACAGAATATTCGGTCGCCGAGGTGGTGGCATAATTTAATAGAGTCGGTAATATCAATAAATTTTAAAAGCCTTTTAATGCGCTTCGATAAAAATAAAGCAGACGCATCTTCGGCGGCATAATTATCCAGAAATGAGCTCTCCTGCCCCCAAAGTGAAGTTGATGCCGGAGTTGTCGTTTGGTGTTCATGGTCTCCATAAATTATCCAACATCATGATGGCGACCAAATTCAATTATGCAAATCGTATGTGAGAAATCCAATTGAAATACGATAATTTCAAACAGAGTAACATCACACGAGCAGAAGGCGAAGCTAGTGAGGGGACTTCAAGCTACTGAATGTTAAACAAGTGTATTATGTCCCACTGAAATCAGCTGCTGAACGGGCGAACATTTTTATTTTCCGCAAAGCTCCACGGCTGAGCCTCCCCATGGAAATTTGCGCACAAAAGCCAAGAAAGCGGATACAAAAAAAAAATGCTATAATAAGTAGCGGAGCGCAGCGGCGACGGCAACGATAAAAGTGTGGAGAGCTGTCGTTCATATGCAACCGAAACAATGCAACAATGCAGCCGCGGCAGCGACCATCCCCACAACTACCAAAGACAATGTGCAGCATCCTCTGAATTTAGTGGGCAGGAGGGGAGGTCCAAGGATCAGGAGCAGGACCAGGAACCAGGATCCTGAATCAAGGGACCAGGGACCAGGGGCAGCCTGAAATGTAACCGACGAAAATTCATGGCATTAGGGGAATGCCAAACGAGTTGGGCACCACAGCAACAGAATCAACTAAAAAGTAGTCGAGATATTTAGAGAGGATTCTTGGTAATGGAGAGTATTCGATTTAAAAAATATCCTGTAAATAGATTTCCTTAATTATTCTCTCTTAAAATAAATGAAATATTAGCTAACTAGTTTTTTTTGCTACAAATTTATAAAAACTCATAAATATAGACTAATTTTCAAGTTTTACGAGCTCTTAATGGCCCATAGGGCGTATGAGTAATAATATATTGACTTTCACTTAAGAGATCCCCTCGATTTCAAAGTTTAAGAGGTATATTTATAAAAAACTAATGCCAAACTGAATGCTGAAAGCCAAGAACAAAGAATATCAACAAGATGATCCAGTCCTAAGCTGACTTTCCCCACCAATATACCTTCGGCTTTCCGGCAGCCAACTGAAACCGATTCCCATTAGACAGCGACTGGTGTGCGAATATATCTAAAATATATATATGTACAAAGAAACCTACATACATATATGTATATGTACTGTATGGATATCCGTTCTGTCTGCCTTAGTTGTTGACGATTTGGTAACTGCAGCAGTTAGTTGCTTCTGCTTCTCCTCTGGCTCAGTTGCAACTCCGGCTGGCAAGTGCCTTTGGCTTATAAAATATTTAAACGTTTTTGTGGCTTTGGCCGCAACATATTTGCACTTTGGGGCCAGAAGGCAGCCACTGTTGGTGTGGCGTGTGTCTCTCCTTCCTTCGTATTTGTCCTTCTGTTCCTTTTTGTGTCCTTTGTATCTTGGCTCAAAAAAGAATTCAAGTTGCGCCCGGATGCATGCTATTAATATTGTGCGACAGCTGGTGGACTGCTTAAATATTTACTCAATACGCAGCTTGAGAACTGGAAAAAAAAGGAAAAATATAAAAAAAAAAGTGGCAAAGCCACGAGTTGTCAGTAAAAACCCTGAAAGTTTCCGCAACCCCTGATCCCTGGCCGATATGCTAATACGGTTATGGCTACTGCCACTGCTGCGCTTCTGGCTCTTCGGCAGCTTCGGCTGCTGCGGCTTCTATTCTTTGCGGTTGTCCTTGTCGTGTTGGCTGGAGAGGAAATTTCATTATGCCAATTACTTGCATCAAAGCTGCTTGGATAATTGACTTTGCTTAGCCCCAGCGACCTCCTGCCGTCACTGGATGCCTCCTTCCTCACCAACTCACCCCCTTGAGTTTGCATAAGACGCCTTTTGCACATTAGCCGTCTGCTCTGTACTCTCTGTGTGTGTGTGTGTGTGTTTGCTAAAGTCCTTTCCACTCTCTCGCAGCATAAAATAATTAAACTTAATTGACAGTTTTTCGACATCACCTTTGTCGCTTTAGTGTGACAAGTCAGAAGACTTTGGCTCATCCTCCTCACCTTCTAACGAGCTTAACTTTCGGCAGCAAGTGCCCGCTTAGTTTTTACGGCGGAAAGTAACTAGAGCTATAACTAGCCAGCAGTTTAGCTGCTTTACTTAAGTTTAATTCTCCCAGGCTAAATAAAATAAGTTTTAAGCCGGTCAGGACAAAGTATAAAATAAACTGAGCTCTGGAGGAATAGTTTCAAAATATCTTCCATCAAGGCAATCCTGGTGCTTTCAGTTTTTATTTAGATCTGTAGGGGTTCGGAATAATTCTACAAAAAGAATAACTCTGAAACGTTTTTAACTTTTCGGCTATTGTTTTTATAAAACCACCAAATTAGTACAAAATCCAAAAGCCAAGATGAAGTTCTACCCAAATGCCGATGTTTGGTTCTTTGTGGACAAGCCCAGCTGTATGAACAGCTACCAGACATACCCAAGGAATCACAGCTGGAAGATCAATGACAAGACCACGGAGCGAGTTATGCGCTATTGGCGGGACATAGAGGGTGTCAAGAAGACTCAGATCAAGCTGGATGATCTCTACTTCAAGGACTGGCCCAAGGGTCGCATCCGTCCGCAGGCGTGTCTTGGACTGCTCTACGCTACTGGCCAGCGCTTCATCAAGTTGGCCCAGGCTCCTCCAGCTGGCTTCAAGTGCGCTCCACTGCCTGTGAACTTGGCCACCGCCCAGATAGTCAAAGGTAAGATGATCTTTCTAGACCTGGTATTTAATTAACCCTTTTTTAACGATTGCAGTGGAACTAAGGAAGAAGGCCAAGAAGGACAGGGCCGAAGCGAAAAAGGCCAAGGCAGAAGCGAAGAAAGCCAGGGCGGAGGCCAAGGCTAAGGCCGCCAAGGAAGCTGCCAAGTTGGCTAAAAAGATGATAGGAAAGGCTCCTCCTAAAAAGCCAACGGAAATAAAGACCTATGCTGATGCTGAAAAAGCCTAACCCCATAAATATATAGTTAATGTGAAAATGTTCAAGGCCTCAAATACATATTCTGAAATAGTTAAAAGTAGTTAAATTAAGCTTTCATTTTTTTAACTACCATTTAAGATATCCTTTAGCCATGGTTGATTTCCTGGGGAATCCTGAACTCTTTTCAGCACCACCCCCACGCCAGGCCCCTGGGCTCCGACGGGCTGCCTTCGTTCGTCTGATTGCCTGCATTTAATCAAATTAATTAATGGCACATTTCACATTCATCATTTGCCCGGTTGCATATTTTCGATTCACTTTGCTTCAGGCTCCTCCTACTACCGACTACCAACTGCCGGACACGCCTCCATTCCCATTCAATCCCCCAGGAGCTCTCCGCCCTTCCTGGCTGATTGAAATTGCACGGCAGTCTCCATACAGACTCCATTTTTGTTGCGATTTTTTGTTGTATTCTCTTATATATATTTGTTTTTTTTTGGAACAAATCAACGAACTGCAAAATTCAATTGAAAATCGCTGAATGCAAGTTAATCAGTTCGCTTGGCTACGCTAATTATGTGGCCACTGTGTGTGTGGACTGAGGATGTGACTGGGAAGTGGGTGTGGGATGCATATGGGTGTATTTACAAATATTCCGACGCTTTTATATGGCAAGGTAACCAAATTATTCCGTTGTCAATAGAGCTGCAATTTAAATTCGTCTCCGCAAGCTGTACTAATAAGTTTACCCGCAAATAATAAATTAAATGCTGATTTCGAATGAAATATTTAAATAGCATGTGGTTTAAATCAAAGTAAACATTGCTCTCTCTGATCATTAATTTTTAACAGTCCAGCCCCGCTTAACACTTTAGAGCTTCTCTAAGCAAACATAAAATTACATATATTTTTTGAGAGAATCACAGACATGGAGAAGAAACCGCCAAAGATACATAATGAGGACCGCCAGAATTTTGTGGCCACTCGCATGAGTCTGCCGCTCTTTATGGTGTCACGTAAGTCATGTCTTGTCCTCTTCCGGCCACCCGGGGACTTATGAGTTATGATGATTTTCCAGGAAACCGCATTAAAAAGGAAAACCTGCCTCGAGTTCAGAAGCAATTCAAGTTGGCCGGAAAGCACTACAATGAAGATTGCCAGAAGGGTGAGTTCTTCTGGAAGCAACTTTCAAACCAAATTAAGAACTCTAACCACAGAGAATAGCAGGGAGGCCTACAGCAAGGCTACCTATGACCACTATCGCCACATTACGGGCTTTGATACGACAGTGAGGAATCCGTATCCGGAACGAAGGCCCCTCAAGCTAGATCGCAGCATGACCAAGTGGAGGAACTGGGCACTGCCGCCCAATCATTATGGAGTGCCGCCCATCCCCTACCAGCGCCTGATGGGCACCAAGGGCTCCGTCTTCGCCAAGCCGCATACCAACCATAGCCGAGTTGTCATCAAACCGCCACCGTACCGCTTCTACGAACTGCCCTCGGAGATCGAGCGTTTCTACAAGCGGGAGAATGCCCAAAAAGGCATCTTTCTTTCAAGTACGTTATGAGGAGAATGGTTAAGGTTCAGATACACATGTTCTTTATCTCTTCCAGATGCTAGAGATCGACGCCCCACAACCCATTGCATGATCTCAAGCCTCGCGGGCTGCTATCGAAATCCCAAGGAGCCTGGCCCCTGCGACACCTACACGAAGTACTACGAGATAAACGCCAATACCGCGCCCATCACCAAAACAGCCCGCCCGAATCCGCATTTGTTCTTGCGCCTTTCCTGTGTGCCCACCAAGCCGCACAGACAGATACCGCGCCACATAAGCATGCTGCCCGCGCCAGGTCGTTACTGCACCAGTTACCCCAACGTGTGTCCTTGTCCCGCGGGCAAGATCAATGTGCCACAGCTTCAACTGCTCATTGATGATCAGAAGCGTCTCAAATTCCGACGCCAGCCCTTCGAGCGGATCAGTCGGAAAAAGTATTGTGAGCCTGATTGGCGGCATGTGGAGGGCCAGGGCTTCCGGCATGTGTTCATGATGGGGAAGAAGGATAAGCCAAAGCCGAAGAAGGCGACCACTTCAAAGAAGCCGGGAAAACTAATCAACATGTTTGCCGATTCAAAGTACATAAATATGCTCAGTCAGCCGCAGCGACAGGACATCTCTACTCGGCCCTTCCCAGTGCCACCCTATGTGCCCAAGATCACCTACAACTGTGCCTCCAAGCGTGTGATGCGTAAGCAGCTAAAGAACAACAAGAAAATTGCCTTCAACAGCGGCCAGGAGCGATGGAAGGATGGCGAACGGCCGCTCCAGCTGACCAATCGCCAACTGGAGGCCATCAAGGCCAAGTTGCCCCCGGAAAGACGACTGGAGGATCATCCCATAAACATCCCAGAAATCATTGGCAGTCGGCTGCACCAGGTTCCGAATCACCAGCGGGTCACCTTTATGCCCAAGCTGCGAAAGCGCCTCTTCAAGTTCCTGCCCATACCCGGAGCCCGGGTCCTGGTCACTGACAGTGATATCCGGCCTGATGTCAACTTCGATCCGGAGCATCCGACCGGTATGTACCGACGCAAGATCGACGAGAAGGCCTTCTTCAAGGATTCGGTATTGCGCGCCATGGAATCCAAGGATGAGGAGCAACCGGCGGAGGTCTTAACCTCTCCATCGCAGGTACAGGTGCATTCCGGCCGGTCGTCCGGGGTTCACAGTCACCGGGGCACGGTCACTGTGGCAGAACCGACGGAGCAGAAGAAGTCCGCTTCTAAGATTTCAATCCAAGGCTGAAACTGGCCCGGCGTTCTGGACCACGTTTGCGCCACCAGTTTGAAAATCAGTTCGTTTTTTGATTTATGCCCCATGCTCCAGTGAATTCACGTGGCCCTTGGACCAAGAAAATCGTAGAGATGGCTTGAAATAGCCTGAAAGTATTGAAATAAAATAAAAAAAAATTGGTCATGTGAAATATATTTTTGTTTTGTTCCATTTAGAAATTATTAACATTTAAGCTAAGTGATACCCGATACTCTCACTAAAAACAAGAATTACTTTGGCTTAAATATAGTTCTTATTAAGAAATCCTAATAATAAATTATTAATAAATTTTAAAATCAAATTTAGTTGAATTTGACCGTAAACCTTAAAATAAAAACCAATTTCCTCCTAAATTTTTAGCCAAAAAATAGACAACTGGTCTGCACTGGAGCATCGACTGGGGGACTAGGGTTTCTTCTCCTTTCCGGCTCCTGCTGCTACCATAAAACAGGCCAAAGTAACTTTCGACCATAAAATAAATAACTTTTTTAACTGTCCATCTCTGCGCACTTCCCGCCCCATACACCCCATACACACACACGCGCACACTCTAAGATAAAAAGGTCAAAACGAAATAATTAAGTTTTGCAAACGTTTTGCGGTAACTGGGAGTGCCGGGGCTAGAGCCGGAGCCAGTGCTAAAGGCGGAGCCATAGCCGGATCCGGATCCGGGTGGCCTCTCTACGTGTGCCCCGCTACATGTGGCCATTAAAACGCTCGCATTATATATCTCCTGCTTAGATTGTAAAACATAATCTGTTATCAATTATTTTAGCTTCGTGGCCTGACTTGCTGGATGTGGCCTGAAAATTGGACTGGGGGCCAAACTTGCAAACCGCTCACATTGCATTTTGGAAGAGGCTCGAGTGTGGGGAGTGGGTTAGCAGCAGGTTAGGAAAAGTTTCCCAGCCATATATGTATTTATGACTTGGTTAACATTTCTGGCTTCTAAGCAATTTTCGTTTTCTCGACTTTCCCACAAAAATGGGCAATCTAATCGATTATCGAATTGAGCGAGTGCACCCGGCCTAATTGAGTTCCACGACTTGAAAGTCCTTCGTCAGCAGTTGAAATTCTTGAAAGAGTTTCCCATCCCCATCCCCATATCATGGGGTATGAGTCAAGGAGGCTATGGCTTGAAACTTCACACTGGTTGGACGTGCGTCGCCCACATATATCTCAATTTTCATCGAACTTTCAACCTAATAGGTTATTCGTGAATCCGTTTTTTTTCTATACAATTTCGATACTGATTTATATAAATTTCCCCGTCACTTGCGGTCTAAATTACGCCTTAAACGATTTTAAAGAATTCAGCACACGCAATGGGCCTGAAGCGTTTCCTGAATTCGATGACACGCACTTTCCCCATGCGGACCTCCAAGCCTGGTACCGTGGCAGAAGGATTCCCGCCAGTATTCAATAGAGACGGAATGTGGAATGTAGCGGGGCGTCAACAGGACCAACCAAAGAGCCAATCCCCGGCCAATCTGGAGAAATATAAGGAACAGGTACTCGTCTATCCAGCTGGATCACGAAAACGCTCCTGGTTGCTATGGCGAGGCATCTGTGAGAATAAAGTTTCCCGGAGCTAATTAACAGAGATATCACTATCGGGATGGCACTTCACATGAAGAATTCTGAGATCTCGAATATATATGTATATTTCGTTTTACAAGCAGAAATTTTGCAATGCAATACGGTCTTGTAGCATTTGTATCGTATGTTACGTGATGGACGAGAACTATATGTTAAAGCATAAATTCGAAGATTAGTTACGAATAAAAATGTAAGAAAGACTACAAGACTAAGAATATTAGTTCTTAAATATTAACAGGGCGGTGTAGGTGCAGAAACCCTTTAGATATATTTCTAGCAAGTATTATAAGGAATATCCTTTTTTTTTCCATGGAATTCGTTTACCAGCTTCTGATTAACAGTGACGGGGAAAAGTCCTGGGCTGCAAGTGGCCCCCTTCTTGGCGGAAAATTATTATGGATAATGCTCCTGCCATTGTTATCCTGCACCACCAACCACCCATCCTTGTACAAATATTTTCCACGACACACGGAGCCGCACAAAGCCAAAGCGCACAAGTAAAAGTAAATTATAAGCCAGAGGCAACAATGGATGTGGCAGTGTGGCAAGAAAAAAAAAAACACCACCAAGAACAGCAGGAGTTGCAACAATGATGCAGTGCCATGTTGAAATGCAACTGATTGTGCGCGAAAAGTTTTTTGTTGATGCCCCACGCGCTTCACAAGAAGAAGATGGAGTTGGTTATGAGAATGAGAATGAGGCTGAGGATGGGGAGAAAAAAAAGACAACGCCCGGTTTTCAGTTAACATGACTTATTATTACCGTGGGTTTGGGGCGGCTGGTAAAGTGGGCGTGGCAGCATGGACTCAGACATGCCAGCCATGTAGTTCAAGATGAAGTCGCGCTGGAAATGAAATGGATCACAGCGAATGGATTGAAAATGAAGGCTTCCCTCCTTTCTCAAACGTCCTGCCGCAGGGAACTAATATGAGAATAAAATACCCTGCAAGAGTGTTCAAGGACCTGTGAGTCCTAACGTCCATAACGTCCATAAATTATCCCAAAACTTAAGTTTTCATCTGCCATAGGGTATTAATATTTTCATCATATTTTGTAAATTATTCTGCGGAGCAGCCAACAAATGAGCCAGGACTTTGCAGGGATTCAGTCTTCGTCTGCCGCACAGTGTCCTGCCAGCCCACTCTGCCAGCCAGCCGTTCGCAGCGTGGCACAAAGTCAGCGGTAGTCTATGAAAGTTGGGTTCGTCTGTTTGGGATCCTTTGGCTCTGTTTCGTCTTTTTCGCCAAAGGACGAAAGGTTCTCCTTATTCAACTGGCTTTTGTTTGGTTCCTTGTTGTAGATTTCTTTCTCGCTCCGTAGCACGAAGTGGGTCATGGGGTCGTGGCGTGTGCAAATTGCTGCAGCTGCCAGCGGGTATGGGGATGGGGTGTAGGCGGGGGCGGTGTGTCCTGCAAAATTTTGGGCTGGGGGTGTGGTTAGAGAGTTCCTGCGGTTGCACTCGCTGTGCGTGCGTCGACATGTCGACTTTACATTTTCAAATAATTTCTGATTAAGCATGGGAATGGGATGCATCACGCCCCCGCTAGCTAGCCTCCCCCTCTTGCCAGCGCCACCCCCCAGTAACAAAAAGCTAGCCTCCTGCTGTGTGACAAACGCAATGGGTGCAGCATTCTCTCTCCTTCGTCCTGCAGGCAACACGCTGACATATTGCGGGGCATAATTTACCGTTGCTTTTGCCTGTTATTTTTCTTATTCTGCTTCTGCTCCTGTTTCAGCTTCTTCTTCTTCTTGTGGAGCGTCATCCTTGGCCGCCTGTCGCCGAGTGCAACTAATTTTTGTTTGTTCGCGAAAGCCGCAAAGATTTATGCTTGAGAAATTATGCTTTAAAAGTTGAGCATATGTCTTCGTTGCCGCTCCACCACGCGGCGGCTTAAGTAATTTAATATACTTTAATGCCAGCCCAGCAACACTCCGCCTCGTCCTTTTCTGACCCCCGTCTATACATATAATGTATATTTAGTGTATGCGCATATAAAGGACATGCATTATGGGAGTTAGAAGGGGAGAGGTGCCGCTCATACATATTGGGCCAGAGCAGGGGGGCGGGAGAGGTGAGCAGCGAAAATGTTCATAAAAATGCAAATGTGCAAAATGGCGGAAGAGCGAGAGAGTGGAGAGAGGGCCGCGCGATATCGTAATGAAAGAGTGAGCGAATAGATGGGGCCAAAAGGCGGCGAGTCCTTTTCGCATGTGTGTGTGTGTGTGTGTGAGTGCGTGTGTGTGTGTGAAAGCGCGTCACTTTTTGTGCTGACATTTTAAGTGCATCTTTGTGAAATATTTAAACAAAGAATAATTACAAACGGCATTACTAACTTAATACGACTGAGTGCATAAAATTCTCATGTCTATGTTGCCCGTATGTCCTTCGTATGTATTTGTTAAACTGCGACTGTAAGGTCCTAGGGTCAGGTCAGCAGGTGAAGGTAAGGCAGGGCATGAAACCAGATACATTATATAATATATCATATATTGCATCATTTTTTAATAAAGCCAATAACATATTGCATTTCATTTTTAAATCTCATCATCAAAAAAGAAAAATACTTGGCATTCGTAAAATATTTGTACCTCAACTCTAGGCTGTACAAATTGGCCAGCATGTTTTGGCCAACACGAAATGAAATCATTTACCAAATACTAAGCGCCATGTGTCCTGAAGCCCATTCTCAGGACTCTCTGCTGATCGGCTGTTGTGACAAGGACATGGAAATGGTAACCCATGGCTAAGTCAAAGTTATGGCGATTGCATTTGAAAATGCTCACACACAAGTGCACGACGAGATGAAGGGAAAATCAGTTTGAAAATTGAATTCGAATGCATTGGACTCCTACCCGATAGGAGGAATCTGAGATTGGGCTGCTGGCATACCAAGAACTCAACTGGAACTCGACTGGCTGAGTGGACCCGAAGTGACTTTGTGCTTGCCATTGACTAAAACAAATGGGCTCCACAACATCTTTTACTGTCAGCTGCAACTTGTCGCTCTGTCCATTTGTGTGTGCTCCTCAGCCACTCCTCCTCAGCTTGCTGCCCCAGCTCGCAGCCGGGGCAGCAAGCTCCAAGGCAGCTGGCAGCCCCTATACCCCTGATCCTTGATATATAAATAAAATAAATATTTATATTGAAATGCAACGCAATCGAGCGCAACAGAATTGAATTTCAGAGCTTTGCTTTTGGCTTTTTGTGCCTTTTGCCTTTCGGCTTTTGACTTGTCCGCAGTAGCTACTGGACTGGCCAAAAAGGGAAAAGGACGAAACGGTCCAAGGAGAAGATAGAGACCGAGATGAGACAGCAACGATTTTAGTTTCTCAAATTGAATTTTGCCAACTTTGTTTGGCATTTAATTGCATTGCGAGTTGCGTTGCAATTCCAGTTGATTCCGAATGAGCTGAGTGCTGCAGGTGAATCGGCCTCAAAAACGACCCAAGAACCCATTGGACATTCGACTCGATTGGTTTGTCCTTTAAAGGATAATGCGAAATAGTTGTGCTCTTAGTTAGTTGACACAAGTTATGTGAATTTAACATTGTTTGTCTAGTTCACCTGTCCGTTCAATTGAGCAAATAAAAACAAACTGGCTACAACTTTGCCGAATAACTCGAGAAAACTAGAAGTAAAGTTGTCCTTTGCTGGACATTTAATTTATTTAAAATTATAACTTTTTTTATTTCTCTCCTTATTTACTTCGTAAAAGGTTTCTGGTTAGCCGGAACATATAAAATATTTAATGTGCATTATTCAGTAGCCGGGGGGGGAGGAATGCGAAATTACATTACTCAACAAACAAAGCAACAAATTATCATTTAGATAAAACTTTTTAGTGCTTTTCAGTCCAGATCCTGGCTCCTTTTCCTTATTTTTTTAGTCCTGTCCCTGTCTGGCAGCCTTTCACTTACCTAACGCATGGAAATTTTTTCCATCTGCATGCATTTTCTTTGTGATACCCTCTCCCAGCCAGTTCCGGGCATATCAGGCTATTGTATTTCACCGCCAATAGAGTATTTTCCGGGATACTTGGAATACCGCGACCAGTTTCCAGTTAAGTGGGGAAAAGCGCGTAATGTAAAATGTAAGTGGCATGCATGGAAGCGAATAAAAACAGGAGCAGTGGTAGGAGGAATGTGGCATGGTAGCGGTGGAGGGGAAAACATAATACGCGGAATAACAAAAGCGAGAAAGTGTGCAAAAGCTGTCTAGAGGAGCTGGCAGCGAAAGGAGATAAGAGATGTTAGACGCTTCGCAATGCAAATGCTTCTAATTCTCGCTTTATGTCTTTGTTTTCCGACGAGGAGGTCCTTTAAAGGAGATACTCTTCAGGAGGACAAGAACGGCGCTTCAAATTGATTAGTGGCAGAAACTTCACTTCAGGTCTGTTGGCCAACTTTTCCAATGCCATTTTCCCCCTGCTATTGCAGCTAATTATTTGCGTATTTTCTTTTCCTACCTGGCCAGACGTGCGACAGGAGCTCCAGGAGCTACCAGAAGCTACCAGGAGCTACCAGGAGTTGCCTGGCACTAATTTGAAAGGTTTTTCTTTTCCCACCCCAACTTAACACCTCTCTCTCCCCACGGCTCCTGCATAGACAAATGCAAATGTCAGCAGAGTGTTGGCAACTTTTTCATTTTGCAACTCGGCCAGGACTCGGGCTGGCAGTTGTCATTTTGCGATGCGAAAATGTCAAACTTATAGACGCTAAGCCACGTGCCAGGACCTCCAGGAGTGCAGGGACCTCAGATGCCAATGCCTCGCCCATCTCCACCTCCAACGCCTCCATCTTTTTATTTTTCCAGGACTGCGTGGCAAGCCAGTGTTGCACGTTCGAATTAACTTTAATGAACCCAGTTTAGTTGCAAATGAGTTACAGAACTCGAAAAACACATCGAGACGTGTTTAGTGAACACTACTTTTCAGGTGTTTTGTTAGCTGAGGTTGCAAGTGCAAAAAAAAATTGCTCATACGCTCCGTGTATGAAGTTTATTTATTTTATGAATTGCTTCGAAAATCTGAATCAAGAATTGAATCTTTTCATTAATTGTCAAATATGTGTTTTCCAATAGCTTTACAAAATGTTCACCCAAATAATCAATTGAAAAGCTTTAGTTCCCAAACCGGGCAGACTCAGAGCATATTTTGTAATTTCGTATACTGGTCAGCATCCCTAGCATTCCGTGCGACGTGGCCGTCACAAAGGAGAGGTAGCCGAAGGGCTTCATCAGCGGATCGGGGGTTAGGCAGCCGTACAAACTGATGCCCCCACCGGAGAGACCAGGAAGCGGGTGACCAATCGCCCACCTATCCCGCTGGACTGACTTCGGCTTGAATTTCGCAAATCTCTTTAAAGAACCACAGAATTTCTTGAATTCGAACAAAATAAAAAATTGGCAAGTCTGAAATATATAAAAGTATATTGTTTTGTATCAAATGATAACTTTCGTGTTTGTGACAGCTCAAAAATTGCAAAAATTTCCACGCTTTTGGGAGCTGGCTTTCAGATGAGGTGCGTGGGCGGAAACTTTTTATAAATGCAAAGGGAAATCCGCCCACCGCCAGGAGCGGATCATTTGCCGGAATAAATATTTGTTCGAAAAGGGAAATAAATAAATAAATATGCGTGATACCCGGACAGGACTTTCACTTAGGTCCACGGGCAGGCCGAGCATCTTCGCAGGACCTCCTTCTTGCTCCACTTACTTTCTGACAGTCATGCTTATTTATGGGCCCGCGGCTAAAGTAGACCCTTACCACTTTAGCTGGATTTTTAAGCCTCGGCAATTTATTGGCCGACTGTGTGCCGATTAGCCAAATATCAAGATTAGGCCTAAATCAGAATCGACAGCCAATCCAATTTCGCGGGCCACGCGAAAAGGCTTATGGACTCTCCGGCTCGGCTCCTCGGCGGTTCGTTGACTCTTTCCCTCTGGCTTTGGGCCAAAAATGTTCAAGAAAAACAGAAATTGAAATAACACCAAAGATAACTTTGGCATGTGTGGGTCTGCCAAAAAAGTGTGAAAACCGCAGCAGCAAACTGACAAAATGACTGCCAGACCGACCGACCGACTGACAGACAGTCTGTATGTCGCACTGTTTTGGCCAGGTTATGGTCTGCTGTGTGGTTGTGGTCCGTGTGGCAACAATCGGCCATGTGGCAATTGATTTATTCAAATGAAATCACATCAAGAAAAGCAAAAACCCAGTGGCTGCGGTCTGCACCTGGTAACTAATGCACTCGGGCCAAAAATAGAAAGCAGACTAGCAAACCGCAAATCTTAAATAGAATATGTTTAAATAAAATGGGTATCCAAACGAAAAGCCTAACTAAATAAAAATATTTGCTAAAATCAGTTCCGAAATAGCTAAAAATATTGCTAAACTAGTAGTCTTTTCTTTACTTTTCAAACGTAAATAATAGAGAAATATGGCAACAATTGTTTTTTATTTTTTGTATTTATTGTTTTAAACTATTTATGACATCTATAAGACAATTTCCTATTATCCTTTCAGGATTATTGCAGACCACTCCATCCCGCCAAGAGACCGTTCCAGCCCCAGGCACCCATGTGGGCATAGATCCAGTTACGAAACGCACTGACCCTCGTATAGACTCCCGGATAATTCGGATTGGCGCAGCCCAGACCCCAGGAAACTATGCCGTACAGCTTGGCCGGTCCTCCTTCCGGCTGCAGACCGACCAGCGGTCCGCCGGAGTCGCC
Organism: Drosophila ananassae; assembly: GCF_017639315.1. Taxonomy (NCBI): domain Eukaryota; kingdom Metazoa; phylum Arthropoda; class Insecta; order Diptera; family Drosophilidae; genus Drosophila; species Drosophila ananassae. Next base: position 3,118,495 of record NC_057929.1, on the reverse strand, counting down.
CTGGCAGCTATCCTGGCCCGGACGGGCGGCGCACAGCATCCGCGAAGTAATCGGCAGGACCTGGCGGTAGGCTTGCCGGCACTGAGGCGTCTCCACCAAGTCCACTTCCACGAACCGGAGCTGGGCCGAGACGCCCACCTTTTCGGCATCACCGTCATCGGCTGTCTCTTCCGCCTGGAAGCCCCATCCACTGACCCGGAGGCGGGTGTTGGCAGTGATCGGCGAATCCGAGTCCGTCGCCAGCGGCACGGGCTGCAGGTTTTCGGTGAAATTGAGCCTGGCATGCAGGATGAGCAGCGCCACGTCATTGTCATGGCTCTGGGGATTGTAGCCGCCGTGGGTGATAATCCGCCGCAGGCTGAGCAGATGCCCGCCACTACCGTGCTCACTGGACGCCACCCGAACGGCGTAATCCTCGGTGCTGTAGGGCTCCTCGAAGCAGTGGGCTGCCGTCAGCAAAAAGTGCTCTCCGATGATGGATCCCCCGCAGATGTGCTGGCCTTTGAATTGGACGGAAACCTGATACGGAAATTCCTCAATGGTGGTCACCTCGCCACCCACAATCCGTCCGTTGCCGGGTGAGGATGGGGGTGTGGGTGTGGCTCGGACAAGAGATCCGAGAAGCACAATGCTCCATAAAAATCCGGTCGAGTACATGGCGGTGTCTGACTGAATGATACTTCCGTGTCTTGGCTTTATATCGGCAGTGCGTCGGAACTTATCGGTAAGTCAACAGACTTTGTAATTATATCTCTTTGCTGTTTGCCAATTCGGAATGGAATGGAAGTCATCTTATCTGAGAAATTAGCTTACTCACTCAAGGTGCGAAAGTGGTCTTATCTGACTTTGACCCACTAACCTTGAAGGGGGTTTTGCAAATAAATGTTAAGCATACGGTGTGATTGCTTTTAATGAGAATGTAGGTAAAGTCATAACCAGATCTTGGGTCGGAAAAATCTCAACAAAAGTAGATTTATATTCAAAGAATATGTTAACTCATCGCCAGATCAAACAAGAAAGTTAGCAAAGTGCAAGATAGTCTACTATTTCATTATGAGATAAAACACAACCTGATTCTGCACACAACTTATTAGTTTAAAACAAAATGAATTGCCCAAATATTTTAGGCAAGTTAGGCGAAGGGCCAGGCTAAATTATAAGGGTCAGTGCTTCGGCAATGGCAAGATACAGCTTGCAGCTTACTGATTCGGAGTTTCGGGGCCAGGAATGTGACAGGGCAGGCAGGCACTAATTGTTTCATTTTGCCTGCCAGACAGTAAACAATTCCTGAATTTGCAAATATGTGTGCACAGAGATACACTTCTCAGATATACAGCAGCTGTATGCAGCTGTACGGTTTACAATTTAACAAAATTCAATTTGCTGCTGCTGACATGTGAGGGAGTGAGTCTGCCGGCATGCTAATTGCCTGGACAGCAATTAATTAAACATGGCAGGAGTTAATAAAATGCAGAGTGGGACCACTCACTTGCAAGTATTTCTTGTTTCATGCATAATTCAGATTCCCTTCGGGGTGTGAAAGTATTGTAAACTGCCAAGGTGATCAATATGCATTGTAAAAAAGATTGAATCCACTTCATGAGCCAAAGCCACCTAGTCGTATACGCAACCTTGGTGTAGCCTCCATTACGTATACGCAGTGTGTGCTGGCTTTGTTTATTGTGAAAATTGTTGCAGTTAATTGCGTGTAATTGAGAATTCTCTTGGAAAATTCGTCACATAACTCTCGTCAGGACATAAATCTTGACTTTTGGGGGTTGTGAGGGGTGTCTGGGGCGGAGTGGGGTTAATTGCAGGGCAAAGAACATCAATTACCCGCAAAAAAAAAGCAAAAGGAGCCAAGAAAGGAAGCTTGCCGCAAACTCCGCGCCTTTCGCACATAAATTATGCAGTCAATTTTTTTGACTTTATTATAAAATGCGTGTTTATTATGCCATAAAAGCGAGACGAAAGCCTCGCCGCGACGGATGGCGGAAAAAGTGTTGAAAAGTGTGGCAAAGTGTCAGTATTAAGCGTGAAATTAATTACAAACGCTTACTTAAGTTAAATATTTGAACGAAGCCTTAGCAGGACAGAGCAAGAATTCCTTCTTTCCCACTCCCAAAAAAAAGGAGCAGCAGCCCGTGGTAGTGAATCCGGCCGGACAGGTCTCTTATTTTTACTTGGCCAGCGGCAAAGGCAGTGAAGCTGCCGTAAGACTAGCCACTTTGTCAGCCGAAACTCAACTCAACTCGACGCCACTCGACTTTACTTTCCATTCTTCGCAGAGGGTGGAGGTGTTTCCCAACTCCCAAAAAAAAAAAATATATATACTACCGGGTTCTTGTTTTTTGTGCCACCTTATTTTCAGCACTCCTTCCTCCTTCTTATTTCCATTTTTTGTTGGCTTTAAGCGCAAGTTGAACATTTCATTTGTCATGCTTTTTGCCCGCTGCTGTTACCTGGTTTTCTTTCCTGCTTCCTCCTACGCATATGTTGCGCCAAAGTTTTTGACTGATTGCCGGGGACAGCAGCGTGGCAACAACACCAGCAGTAGAAGCAACACCAAACAGCAGCAGTAGTAGAAGCAGCACCAACAGTAGCAGCATCAAGCGACATCGAAGAAATGCTAAAAAATGTATGCTAACGGCACTGACGGTGGCATTGCTAACGGTAAAGTGTTGCAAATAGCTTTTTTGCGTTTTTGAATAATTTATAAGATGTGTTTACTCATGAAACCAAGTGACTAAGTGTTGGGTGCTGGATGTTGGATGTCGAGCTGGCTGGTGCTGGAGCAGGGGTACGGTCAACTGATGGCTTGGCAAATGAAACACGATAATTTACTTAGGTGCAATGCGGTAGATGGCGGGCGAGAACTTGAGATATTGCTCCAACCGATTTGGTTGAAGGAAAAGAAAGCTTTTAACAGCCATCTCTGAATGTCCTCAAATAAACTCGCTTCATTCCCATTTCCCTCAACCATTTGCTAATTGTGCTCATTATCTGGTAAATGTGCGCAAATTTATGTGACGCACGCAGTTGCCTCACCAACTGATTTGATTACCCGTACGTGGAGCGGCGAGTGCATGGCCAAAAAGGTAGATGCCTGCCACAAAATGTGGGTGGTATACCTGGGCCCAAAACCCACTTCAACCACCTCGACCAAAGAAAAAAAACTGAAAAACAAGCAGGAGAAAAGCTCATAAAACATGTAAAATGTTCAAATAAAAAAAAGAAGCTGCATACATCCAGCATACTGGGGGAGCTCATTAAAAATTCGTAGAGCGTTCTATTAAATGCTCATGTTTTGCATAAAAATAATGTTATCCTCAGCAAATAAAAGGAACTGGCTACAATGTGATGTCCTACAAAGAGAAAAATTCATTCGCCTCAATGTTACATGGGTATTTCTGTGGCTTGTAAACTCAATTGATTCTGTAATGATGTCGCATTTTAATTAGACCATCAGAGAGCAGACATTCTCAATTGTTACAAATACTTTTTTGACAACTTTAAATTCAATAAGCTTCATCAAAATGGGATCAAATATATGATTTAGTTAAGGGATTTGGGGGGCTGGAACCCAAACCAATAATTTGTCGAGAGCCGCACAGATAAACTGCAATATAAACATATAAATCAAATCATAAATGCCACAAAAATAGCTAAAAATAGAAGGCTAGCTGGACTGTGATGGGTTTTATCCGTAACTCAACGACTGAGCAGGAAGTGCCATTGAAAAACACGTAATCACATATACCAATACAACCGCCCTCTCAAATACAAGACTCAGTTACATAAAATCATACATATACATATACGTGTAGAATGTACATCCTGAAATCCAGAAATCCTGACTGGCGGAGAAAGCATAGAATTTCATTTCAATGCTTTTCATATTTGTGAAGTTTTTTCTATCCCGGGGGTCGAACGGTGGTCAGCGCATACAAATGCAAAACGGAAATGACATGAGGGATAAATCAGGAAATTGCTAAACATCAAATAAAGCTGATAGCGTAACTTCTATACAGATATATGTATTGATGTACAGAAACGAATCGCTTGGCTTTGTGCTCGCAGGACAAACGTCGTCGATGTCAACAATTCAAAATCATGTGGCTATGATGACGGGGCAAACAGCTGTGGCGGACTACTGATGCTCCTCATGCTACTTCTGATACTGCTGCTACTCTTACTCCTCATACTCTGCCAGTGTGCAACGAAAAATTCAATTTTGCAATATGACATCCGGCGGCCGGTTGCAAACACTGGCACACACCCACACACACACATACACACATGGCGTATACTTAACGCCGCAACGCTTGAGTCAACAGACCCCACAGCGATTGACATGCCCCCATTGTTAGCCGGCTTTTTAACTGCTAATGTTACGGCAGCTCCTGCCTCTGCCACTGCTTACGGCTCACTTTTGGCCATTGCCTGCTGACTGTTGACTGCTGACTACTGACTGTTGGTAACTGAAAGCGGCAGCAGTAGCAGCACCACCACCAGCAGTACGCTGCATTCTGCCCATAACCCTGCAACGCTGCAATTTCCTGTCAAACATCGGGCCTCCAGATCCTGCCTGGGAGTTTGAGTTTGTGGTGTTAAAAGTCAACAGTGAAAGGTATTGCCCTGGGAAATTTTCGGTTGAATTATAAACTCTTCAAAAAGAGTATTAAAAATGTGTATTTTAATCCTTATTTTAAGCCTAGGAAATATTTTATAAACCAACCATTTATCTATCAAAGCCATTGGGGCTTGACTGAAAATGTCGCTTGCCACTTAGTCCCCCTTTTCATCCAGTTGCCACCTTCAACAGCGAACAACTCTCGTTGCAGGCACAAAAAATAAAAAAATAAAAATGTAAATGGCACTCCAGTGTGGCGCTTTCGAAACTTCAAGTAAAGCGCCGCACAAATTGTTAGGCATCGCATCGCCCCTCTCACTCGCTCGGCTCCCTCCGTCCTTGTCTGTCTCTCCAGGCTGAAGAGGAAGTGAGGCGGGGAGCGATGAAAAATTCTGCGAGTAAGCAGCGCAAATTTAATTACACTTAATTAAGTGCAAAAAATTCGTACAATGCTATTAAAATGTGCTTCAAAATGGCTTTGGTTTTATGTAGCCTTGCGTGTGTAGTAGGTGTGTGTGGTTGTGTGTGTGGTAGAATAGTTTCATGGAGTGTGTGTGTGTGTGTGTGAGTTTCAGGATGCGAGCGGAAATTTAGTTTGCATTTATTAGAACATTTTTGTGGCAGAGCAATAAAAATGCTTTGTCGAACATTAAGTTTTTTCCTCATCAGGACGATAAAGTGTCACAAACTGCCTAAAAAATTAAAAATAATGGGGATTCTTAAAGGAATGTGAGGGAGACTAACCATAAATAAATAATGGCACTTATAATATAAGTCCTAAGCCTACTTATTGAAAAGTGGCTTAGGATAATCAGGTTCTAAACTACTTAATTTCAAGTTTAAGTTGAAAGTCGGAAGATTTTATAAATGATGATCCTTTGGCAGAAGATTTACTTAAATTCCTGGTAAATGAGTTAATGGCCTGGCTCTGTGTATTACCTTTCCGAGGCCATTTTGCCCAAAACAATAAGAAGCATTAAAAATTTTTTATTGTTTTCCATGGCGGTGGCTTTATGACTTATCTCTGTACCTCGCCTCCCCTTGGCTCCGTTCTGTATGTATATAAGTTCTGGACGCTCCAAGCGGATATATATTTCTCTTATTTATGAGTTGTTGCCGCTGTCCATTTCGGGCATTGTTGTTCCTGTTTCGGCCGTGGTTGTTGGTTATTTTTGGGCTTTAGCGCGTTGACAGCATGTGGCTGGAACGGCGGCTACTTAGCATCATCGCAGGATGCTGAATCCTTATTATCCTGCCACTTTCCAGTTGTCGGTCTTATGCTGCATCTTCTTCTATCGCCGTCTTGGCCATCCTGGGCACTGTTATTGTGGCGGTTGTGGCTCTTGCTGCCCGTGACGACTGTTGTTATAAGCCGCTTTTAGCCGCAACTCTGACAATCCGCGTCGGCTGCTACTTATTTTGATTAAATTTACATAATTTTCTATCTCCTCCAAATCCCTCCTCCCCACCGCTCTGTTTCATGTGCTAGTCCTATTTATTTCCCTCATTTTCCGGCCATAGATAGACATTCTCTTCATCATCTTCACGATTCGCTGACCCATTAATGCATTTCCTTCACCAACTATATTTGTTCAATCTTTATGTTAACTCAATTGCCAATATCGTGTGCAAATATTTCAACAGCTTCCTACCAAAAAAAACTAGTCAGTTCTAGTCAATGCCACGCCCCTCCGGCGACCGTCCACATAGGACACAGACAAATACGCAAGTGGAGTGTATAATTTGCGCTTTGTCTGACTGTCAACACTTTTAACCCATTTTTGTTGGCAGTAGTACATTTTGGCCATGCTGATAGATGGGAGAGTACAGTGAGGAATAGCTTTGAATGGAAAAAATATCCTTCTTTTGCATTTTCAATAAACATTGCCTACTTTTATGGGCAAGAGAGGTTTGTTCCACATTTCCTCTTCTTCCTCCCAGTTCATATTATTCATAGTTCACTGTAGCACTGTCTACTATTTTTTTATTCATTGGTTCTTGCAGCAGTGGCTCTTCTACATCACTATCCTTTTTTCCTTCCCTCCATCCATCTCTATCCAACTGGCACTTGAAGTTACACTGCGCTGAGCATTAACAGTTTTTCGTCTGTTTGGGCCTTTCAATGTTGAATGTTGAATGCGGGATTCTGGATTCTGGATTCTGGCTGGTGAAATAATATTTGCGATCATAATGGATTTTGCCAATTTGAATATTATTACACAAGCACACACTGCGAATTACACACAGCGACTCTGGCAAGGGCAGACAGTCAAATTTTTCGTTCAAAAGTTGGCAAACAATTTTCTTAAGTAGTCAACGCCCGGGGTAGTTTAGATTTTTGCATATCCGTACGAGTTTCGAGTATGCAGATGAGTTTCTCTCGCTAGAGAACTTCATTTGCTGGCGGGTGTAAAATTGATCCAAAAAATAAAATTGGACTGCGAGTGGGAAGATGACCGAGTTAATAATGAAGTGCGTTTGCCAAAAGTTGAATTGCAAAATGTGGGTGGTAGGTAGGCAGGATGAGCGGCCGTAGCAAGATCACACACACAGTAATAATAATGCCGATGGGCAAACAGTGTGTGGTATATTAGCTGGAGTTTGCCAGAGACCAAACATGGGTCGCTTTGCCAACCAACCAGGCAACAACCAGCCAACAACCAGGCAACAACTAACAACCAAGCGACAGCCGAGCAAATGCAAACATCGAGCGCATTATCATTGCCGGGCAAATGACGTACAGAGATTAAATATTTGCCCGACTCTGTCTGGGCACAACAAGCAACACTGTGGCAAGGAGCTGTGGCAGGAGCAGCAGGAGCAGAAGCAGTAAGTATCATCCGCCCTGGCAGTTGCCTGGCATTGCGCATACGACATGTAGCCCTTGCTCAAATATTAAAAAATAAGCAGTGGCAACTGAGAAAGGGCGAAGCTGCCTGGCAACTATGGCACATAATATTCAGTGCGTTTTATACATCTATTTCCTGGCCCAAGGCTGCCTTTGGAGCCCAACCATATAGCCATAGCTAGAGCCATAGCCAGAGCCAAAGTCAGAGCCATGGCCAACCAAAAAGCCAACAAAAACACTCTCTGTTGACAGCAGCAAAAGTAATAAAACTTTAGGCGTTGACTGACTGCCTAACTGACTGACTCACTGACTGAATGAGTGATGGACTGATGGAGTAACTGACGGACCAACTGACTGAGTGAATTTCTCCCCACAGACTCAAATTCCATTTGTGACCTTCAAAAGGTTGCACATAAATATTTGTTGTCGTATTTATTTTGCTGCCAGCGAGTCAACATAGAAAAAATATTAATGAGTTCGGCAAGGGAATCTTTTTCCTAATCAAGATTCCACGGCGTTCCAATCAAAGTAACAATCCCTTCTTGTTTGTTGCTCGGCGGCAAGAAAAAGGCAATATATTCCAACTAATATCTAGAACCGAAATGCGGAAATATTACGACTTTGTTTCAGTCAATCCCTCTAAACTTTCTCTATCCGTTTTAGAGTCCTAGAATCCTTGCGGCCGCAGGAATTGACAGGAATAAAGCAAAAACTCGCCGGCGAGCGTAAAAGTGTAAGAAGAAAATTTGAAAATTCGCGGGGTTTTCCGGGAGGTGGTTGGGTGGAAATGGACATGCTATGCATGCTGAAGCTCTGTCGCATTTATTACGCCCAACACTCCCCATCCCCCACCCCCCACTCCGGCTGCCACCAGCCTGTCAATGTGCGGGAGGAATCTATATGTACTCCATATATCTGACTGCCGTTTGTCGTTCGTTGCGTATTGGTACGTGCCGAATGGCGACTGGAAAACTTTTTTAATTTAAAAAAATTTTTGTGTTCTTGGAAGACGAAGGGCGGGGCTATCTTCTGACTGGCTATAGAGGGGGGTGTAAGGGATGGGGACGCCAGACGCATGCGTTGCATTTGATACGCGTCCAATATCTGCAACAAAAAATAAATATATAAAACAGCAAAATGGTACAAAAAAAAAAACGAACCAAACAAAGAGGAAAACCCGAACCCGGCGCTAAAAAATGCGTTCCGCCGCGAGCTGTAAAGTTAATTTACAAACGAAACATTCGAACTGGGTTTTCGGCCCGGGGTCTCGTGTCCACGGATGGAATCGGGTCGGGTTTGAGGTTCTGGGTTCGGGGTTCGGGCCTGGAATCCGGAATCTGGCATCCGGATGGCAACCACAGCGGCGACGGCTGCGGCATAATAAATGCGAGCATAACTCTGATTCTTCGAATGCTTAACGCTGTCCCCTAGTCCCCTAGTTGACCTCTCAGCTCCGCTTCGCTCTATGCGAGTTGGAAAAATGCGTGTGTAGCATAGTGTAGTCAGCTGGGACAGCTGCCACAGAGAACAGTGTCTACCTAGTACATATAAGAGCGATAATATCAATTTTTATATTAAATTAAAATGTTTGGAGCATAATAATAACAGTTATTATATTATTATATATGTAAATATTATCCATATATTATCTATTTAATTTTTTACTGTATAGTTAGACCACTGTCCTGGTTCCTGTCCCCTGGTAAATGTTATTGAAAAGAGCTTCTCATATTTCAAAGGGACAATCACGCGTATGACAGCCGCGAGCTGTCAATGCTGCGTTCGGACAGGACCATTCGGCCATTCGTTCGGCCATATAGATGAAATCTCTGAATATAGCTGGCTGCTGCAGGCCCTGCTGGGGCTTTTATTATTATAAGCCATGCTGTGCATATTATATTACCCCACAAAAACTGTTAGCACATGCTTCGGGCCAGGCAGAGTCTGGTCTGGAGTGGTCTGGTCTGCTCTCTGGCTTGGTATTGGAGAAGGGACAGAGTCTGTTCCAATTGTCACTTTTAAATTGACATTTAAAATGTTTTGGTGGTTGAAACTGGTCGCTGATAACTGACCATATTGGGCCATAAAACTTTGACAAGCGCGGGATGGCCTGCAAAACAAAAATGCAGGCGGAAATAATGTTTAAAGTGTTATAGTAGTAGCACTCGAAAGGCGCATGGGCTGGCCAATTATCAACAATTGAACATCAGGTAAATTAAGCCCATTAATCATCCGCCCAGCTTGACCTGCCACTGTACAAACAGACAGATATATGTGCCCTGTTTGTTTTGGATTTAATATCATTAAACAATGAAAAAGGCATAATCAGTGATTCAGTGTGTGTGTAACAGTTGAAATCAAACAGACCATGCCCGTGACTTTAGCACTTTAATTATTTATAATTGCATAATGTTTACTCAGTTAAATGCGCTACTCGCTGGATGGCTGTTGTTAATTTTAATTGAAACTTTTAATTGTATTTATTTTTCAACCAAAAAAACAAGAAAAAGAGGAGCAAAGTACACTCGTTACTGCGGCAAAAGTTACAAAAACTATATACCTTGCTATATGTACGTTGTAAAAATAATAAAATCTTTTCAATCTTCTCACTTTTGTGGCGAGGCAATTAAATGCATAACAAAGACTTATTACAGAATGTGTGGAATATTCTATTCATTTGACTGTCACATGTCCTTCACAGCCAGATAAACACTCTCTGTTTGCAATTTCGTTATGCTGGCCAGCAATTTACTGGCCCAAAGCGACAAAAAAAAAAAGATGAAGACGTAACGAAACTGTAAGGCAATGCAGCAGCATAATGAAACAATATTTACCTTCGTTAGCACTCAAAATAGTTTTCAATTTTCTTCACAGTATTTTGCCATTTCTGTCATTGCAATTTCGAAGTCAACGAACCGTGTGGCTGGCAAAACGTCCAACTTAAACTTAAATTTTAACTAAATTTGCCAACGACTGACTCTACGGCGGGAGGGAAAAAGAAACCGATGTGGAAATATGGCAAAACTATATGCAAATTATGCTGCAGGATCAAAGCCAGACAGAGGGAGAGAGACAGAGGGCAGGGCGCCTTACCACTCAACTTGGCAGTCAAATTTTCTTAACAAGCTTTCTGGCCTAATCAAATAGCAGCCCGAGAAAACCCTTTTTCCAGCTGCCCCGAAGACATCTCTTCTCCTCGTCCTTCTTTGTTAAAGACGCTTGACAGGCAATTGTCTTATGTGGCATGCAAATTTTTCTTCTTTGCCAGTTGGATGTTCATGTGGGTGTTGGATATGCCTCGTGGCGTGGCAGCCGGCAAAATTGGGAAAAATTAAAACTATAAACTATATTTTGCGGAGGTCTTGTCGTCGGGTTATTGCCTTTATAATGGAGCCGCCTATGCATATGCATAAATGGGTGAAGATACTTTCACACAATCTTGTTCAAACATTTGTGTTTCGTGCTCTCGGGCTGCAGGGGGCTTAGTTCTCAAGTGGAAAGCTCTTTAATTCTTTGAAAGTTGGGCCAAGGACTTGTATGAAAATGTAATGAGAGTAGGTTCCTTCTTTTTAAGCTTTAAATTGTAAGCTCTGCGTCAATTCTAGGCTATAAGCCTCTATTTTCAATACAACTCTTCTGTGGCGTTTTCAACAAAAGTCGAAAACTGTTCGACCAGAAGTTGTGTTCACAGATCTTCCTCATAGTCGTCATAGTCGTCGTGGTCGTAGTTGTCTTCGTCCTGGTGGTCGTGAGGAATATTCCCCATATACACATTTAAAATTACGTATTGCTTGTAAAAGGCAAGAAGTTTTTCATAACTTTTCATAAGTTACGCTTATTTATACGAGACCACAATTTTGTACTTTGCATTTTCTTTATTTCTTTCAGCATTTCAGCTCGTCTCTCCTTTTGGCATTTCCATCATCATCCTTTCCATTGCTCTTTCTCATCGTTTTTTTGTTGGCTTCTTTTCGTTTTTGGAGGAGGAAATTGAAACTTTGCTACTATTTTGCATAATTTTCTTATGCAGAGCAATCCGCAGAGAGGAGGGAGCCGGGGGGCTAGTCGGAGAGTGCATACAATTGATGTGAGAGAGCCGAGGGGAGAAGTTGGCAGAAGGGAGGGAGGAAAGGACCAAAAGGACGAAAAGGATGATGTCGACGCCTTGCCAAGAGGAAATGTCGCTGCGGTTGTGTGGCAAAGCCAACTAAATTTAGTATTTACTTACCACATCCTTTGCGGATACTCCTTCTGCTCCTTTAGCTCCCTCATCACCCCCCTACCCCCTTTCTTTTACAACCCACCGAGTCCTTGGGCATTTGCATATGAACAATCTTCAATAAGGCAAAGTGAATCCATCGGATAGCTGGTAATAGTTGCATTCACATCTCCCGGAAGGATCTGCCGTCCTGGTCATTCACCTTGGCAACACACACTCCTTGGCCACATAGGCCCGGCCCTGTTGGTAATTACATTGGCCATTTTCTTGGCGCCCCAGCCGGCTGTAAAACACTTGCAGACCACAAAAGTGTCACAGCTGGCGGGGATGGGAAGTGCAGTCGCAGTCGCAGTGAGGCTGCCAAAAACGCACTCACCCAGATGAGTTACTGTCACCCCGAAAGTATTTCACTTTGTTTCAAAAATCTAAGATAAATGGCGGCGAAAAAACCGGACATGAATTAATTACCAGCTCAAGGCGCTAGAATCCAGAATCTGCTTACAAATCAGAGCTCATAAGTCAATATGCCAAATGCCAGAAATGCCAAAATATTCGCCAGTCGACAGCCATGCGATAAAGTATTTATAGAGTTCTCTCCGTCGAAAACCAAAATCCCAAACCCTAGCCTAGCCCCCAGATATCCCTCTGTGTGCTCTGGAATTAATTGAAAGGCTTTCTGTTTGTTTTTGTTTGGCCTACTGGTTCGACTTGGCTCTGCCGGAGTGATAAATTAATGTGTCGATTGTATGTCGAGGATTAAAAGTATCCTGCCACCCAAGTCCCTGTCCACAGGATCTCTCACACACTGTGCGTGTGATTTTTATTTCGCTTGCTGTCCTGAGCTCCGAAATGCTTTGTGCCGGATTATGCGCATGTTTACAAGGTTTTGGTTATTTATTATTTTTTGGCCATCTTGTTGGTTCTCAGTCGGTCGGTCTGTAGTTGGTTTGGCAGGTTTATTAGTTATGCAGTTCGGTGTACGAGTTTTGCTGAATTATTAATACCAGCTCTCTGTGTGTTAGTGGGTGGGTACATGCTAAAATTTATTCCCAATTGATTTGCGGAAGACCCAAAACAAAGGACCTCCAGCCACAAGCGATATAAAAAATATAAAAAAAGTACTTAAAACGACAAACAATGACACATTTTTCCAAACAATTCACTAATCACATTTCCAAAGAGTTTTTTTTATCCAAAGAGGGCATGTTGCCCTGAGACAAATTAAATAATTGGCATGACAACACAGCAATGGAGGGACAATAATACTGAGTGTATCTATCCGGGGCGAATACATATTGTAGTTAGGGGCGTGGCAAATGCGAGGACATGGCCCACCCACCCGGAATGACGCCCAAAGCACTCGAGACACTGACAACAATTTCATTAGACATGATGCCGATGCTGAAGCCGAAGTTGAAGCTGAAGCCGTGTGTCCATGTTCTCTGTCTATATCCCTGGCCCCAGTCATTGTCATCAATGTGAATGCTGTCCAGGCTGCCCGTCTCTTCTCCATCGAGTGTCCTTTGTCCTGGAATGGCATTACAAACAAAACTACTTAACTAACCACGATTACATGTTATCGTAAATTAATTGTCCGACATTTTGTTTTACTAACAACATGCGTCAAAGCTGCCTACAGTCTCCGGTGGTGGAGTGGCTTTCGGAAGGTCCTCGGAATGATTTCACCTTGATTGCAATAATGAAACGAGCCGGGCCCAATGGCCGGGTCAAACGTCGGCTGAAATCACTCATTATTGGCCGAGACATTTAACAAAGTGATGTGGGATTGCAGACAGAAAATAAATGTATACATTTTTGAACATAAAGGACGAGGATTGCAATTAAATAGAAATCTATTTAAAACATTACCTGAACCTAATTAAACTTTAAACTTTTGGCATAGCACTCTTCTTTTCTCTCTGTGTACTTGAAAAACATGGCCAAATTGACCGCAAATTTAAAACATTTGATAGTTAAGTGAGTTACACATTAGTGGGTTAACCGCTTACCAAAGTGACATCCGTGTGGGAGTCTTGTCTCTCTGGCCAAACTAATTAAAATTTTATGGTGTCATGGAGCCGTAAAGAATGCTGTTTGATTTTTTCCCACCAACTTTTGCCCATGCAAAGTGGAAGCCGCTTGGCTTAATGCATAATTACACACAAAAAAACTCAAACATACCCCGACAAACATACACTCGGGAGTGTTCATTAAGTAAAAGCGCCAAATGTTGTGGCGGGCAAGGTGTGAGAATCACAAATCGCAGGATGCTGGCATATGGCTCTAGGAACCGGGTACTGGTAACCGTACACCTGTACCTGTAATGGTATCCTTAGAGTTCCTGGAGCCGACATCCAACATCGTCGTCGTCAAGTGCGTTTGATTTGCCGCTCGAGTTAGTTTGCACATGCTGCACTTGTTTATAAGTTCTCTAATTAATTTTTAAGTGCCACTGCTAACTGCCTGAAGGACATGACTGGGTGCCGGCTGCAACCATAGAGTCCTTAAACACACACACACACATACTTACATATTATGTTCCGGAACTCTTGAGCCACCAAGGTTTCTAGGGGCAGTCAGCTGTGGCTAAATGCTGAAAAAAAAAAATTATGTACATGTGATTTGCTGGCCATAATGAAATTAGTCCTCTTTGTTGCTGATCCTGTGGGGGGGGGGGGGGGCGTGGTCGAGTAATATTCCACTCTGACGGTGAATTAAGAGGCTCCTACTTTGTGAGTTGGCTTAGGACATGGCCCGGTACGGCTTTAATAGTAATTTATTAACTATCGCTTCTGCAAACACTGTTCCTTGCTAAATTATTCATGGGATTTTTGCTTAAGGCCGCTGCCAGCTCCCTACAGCCAGCCTGCTGGCTCTCTCAAGTTTTAGCTAATTAATAAAATTTAGATTTAATCGAAAAAAACACAACCACAACAAAATACAACAAAAACAAGAGAAACAAATACAAACAGTGAGATAAGCAAGTCAAGGGAATCAGTGCCAGATGTTTCTGATGTGAGTCCTTGTTGCTGTGGCCGTGTTATCTGGATGTTGTGTTTGTTATTAAGAAATAATCTACTTGTAAAATCTTAATTAAAGTTATTATAAATATGTATGAACAAGACAGTGGGCCACAAGGCAGAGTCCCTCATATATAAATATTGTATATATCCCATGTATGGGATGCGTAAATATGTTTGCCTTATATTTGTTTGTCTGTCTCGGTGTCTGCTGTGTTTGCCTTCTTTCTCTTGGCCCGGCTATATGCCCTTGGCTCTACTTTCGACGTTAAATTGCGCAGCTGTTTGCTTTTCACTTTATATGTATGTGCTCAGCCCACAGCCCACAGACCTCCCCCACCCCACCACCTTGCAACCTCCCGGGTCACCCACTAAGTACTAAGGTTGGGAAAAAAAGAAAAGCGAAGCGCGTGGATGTGAGCAAGTGGCATCAAAAGTATTTGCGCTTTATTATGACAACTGACATTAGTTTGTTTGATATTTGTGTTGCTGCAGGAACTGGCACCATCCAGCCCCCCAGTCCCCAATCCCCCATGCCCCATCTCTTTTTTTTCCACCCGCCTTTCATGTGATAAGATTTAATTGAGTTGGCAAAAAAAAGTGGGTGTGGGTGTGGTGGTGGAGCTGGGAATGCCTGCGGGAATTGTGGGAAAAGTCAAGTGTGCAGATTCCTCTCGAGTTTGTTTATTTGCCTGACTCACACACACTCGCACTATGACACACGACGAACCACTCTCAGTTTTCAATAATCTCGATGAGTTTTTGTGCTTTTGAAGTCCTTAACCCCGCCAAGGATCTCCCACTCAGTGCGGGCTAAGCGTGTTAATGCGATTTAATCAGCCCAAAAAATGCACAACTAATCAACTGCAGGGGATCAGATCCTGAAACTGAATCGCTGTCGCTTCGCTTTGCATCCGAATTGAAAAAGTTTTGTTCGCGAAAATTTTTAATGAAATAAATTAAAAAGACTGTCAGCTGACTGTAAGTTTATATTAGGAATGATAGAAAAAACGTCGCGAAAAAAAGAAAAAAATGCCAACCGTCGCGAATCCTGAATCGCGAGAGCCAACTCTCCATGGAATATGCTTAAGTGTTGAGTTACGCTAAATGGATTTCCGACTTTGGATGAACTCTGGAACTGTGGAGTAGAGTGGGAAATATGTAAACTACTCCACCACTTGGCTAAACTGTCACGGCTAGAACTGTTAGTGCTGGAGCTGGTCGGAAAGGGCTGTGGAAAACCCAAGAAATGCCATGAAATTCGATTAGCAACAAGCCATTAAAAATGAGGCGGGTAGAGCGAGAGGCAAGCCGGCAGTTAAGCATTTTAAAATTTATAAGATGCCAAAAAGTTGGACTGTAAGTTTTTGTTGAATTAATTAGGAAAGAGAATTCCACTAAGGACCTAACAATGAGGGATTTATGGAAACGACACCGGAATGAAAGTTCATTTCCCTGCCACTTAAAGGACTTGTCTAAAAACATATACCAACTACTTATTCCTACTACATATTTGGTGGTAATGATTTTGGCAAAATTTAATTAAATGCTGTCACTGGTGTGGTGAACTCTTGCCACATGCAAGAAGCATCAAAAGGCCAAAGTGGAGCTCTGGAAAATTAAGTAAACATGAGCGGTTTGACTTTGATCTGGCTGGAGCTATTTCACAAGAAAATAATTCAGAAATAATTGCTATCTGTCAGGCGAATATTTCAAATATGTTATTATCTAATGTCTACACATGTAAATAGGCAAAGTTTTCATTTATCTGAGGGGTGTTGGGCTGGGTTGGGGTGGGTAATAGTCCTGGTCCTGGTCCTACTCCTGGTCGTGGAGTGTCGAAAACTCGCCAAATACTCGTCGTAGTTGTAATTAAAGTTTTACAGAGGCAACTTTTCGGCATTGGCAGCGTGTTTCGGCTTTAGATTGCCTTTTCTCCTTTGCCGCTCCCGATGGCAATGCAAACTTTTTTCCAAACATTTCTATAATAATGCGCCGTCAGGCCACATCCCCACGCACACACACACACTCTTATACGCACAAGGATCGGAGGACGCAGTGAAAAGTTTTCGCTTATCGTTGCGGCAAAATGTTAATATTTGTTGAAACGCTAGTAAAACCTCACAGAGCAGTGTCTATGTGTAAATATAAACCGCATAAAATGGTAATTATAAAACTAAACGAGAATTCGTGCCACAGGACTCCCTTTCCATAGCCATCCGTCGCTATCTGTAATAGATTTGGCTGCCAATGTGCAACGGGGCGTATGATTATTGTTGTTATAATTGTACGTCGCAATCTAGCTCACTGTCTGTCCCGGCCCAGCTCCTCCTCCGCCCACTAATGGGCGTCTCTGGTTATCTGCCTATTTTAATGACTTTCCTTTCGTTGGGAAATGAGTGTGTGTGTCGTCAGAATTTTTGTGGCTTAATTTGAAGCTTTTTGCAGTGCGGTGACATTATATGCTAGTTGACTAGTTGGCCAGCTAGTGTGCGTGAAGCCGTCAGGTTAACTTAATTGTGAACCACTTACTCCACTCGATGATGTCCTTTTGAAGTAGCAGCTTCTTGTTCGCTTTATTCTTGACTCTTGGCTTTTGTGTGGCTCTGGGCTAAGCGTTTGTTTTTATGTATAATATTATATATGCATGCATGTTTGAGGAGCATGAAAAGCAAGCAACCAACTTCATTTTACATTTCAAAAGAGCCTTTTGTTATCCTTCAGACACACACACCCACATACATACGCATACTGGAGATCTCTTTCTCTCCCACTGGGTTAGTCTGTTCAGCATTTGTTTTTATGCATTTCTTTATGCTTTTTAGCATTTCCATTTATTGTTGTTTTTAATATTCTTTTGTTGGGGATTAAGTATTTATTATCATACGCACCAAGTATTTCCGACAAAAACAAATAAATGTTGTACCAACATACACGACAAGGAGGGCGATAGACGACAAGGACGAAGGAGATGTGTGGGTGTGAGTGTGTGGGAGGGCGGGCAATAGTTTTCCCTGCACTTTAGCTGACTAGCATAAGTAGTTATAGTTCGTTCTCTCCGCCTCGCTCTTCCGCACTCGCATTCTGATCTGTGTAGATGTGTGTGTATATTGCCTTTACAATGGCTAAGTGCTTGCTTCTCCCACTCTCAGTCCTACACCCACTTATGCCTCTCCTCCCCCTCTCTAGCATTGGCTGGGCAACTGTCGTAAGCATTTTCCTGCCCTCTTCTCCTGCACATTTTCCTTGTGGCCCGCTCTAAAATATGTTTTATTATCGTGTAACTGGCTTGTTGTATTTTTTACATTCATATGTGTTTGCTTTTATGAATTGCGGTTCTATTGCTTTGAATATAGTCGTGTGTGTGAGTCTGTGTGTGTGCTGAGGACTTGCTGTGATTGTTTGTTTGTTTTCGTCCTTATTGCCAAGACTCTCTGGCATTCTGGTCGAAAGCTGATTAGGTTGGCAAAATAAATTTCAATGATTGTTTCGAAATCAACATAAAATCTCTATTAATTAAGTGTTTACATTTCTTAAAACTGTTCTCTAGACTTGACTTTTAACCTTTCATACCAAAAATGAGGGCCGGTGCCAGACTATCGACTCATAATTTGAATATATGTCGCCATCAAATGAAAATTCATTCGAATATTGCGTATACGCCATGTCACGCAGTTGACGAAAAGGGCGGATGTTGCGTTCAATGTGTTGGAAAATTGCACAGACCCAAAACGAGGAAAAAGAAATATAAAATAATAAAATGAAATCTTGTAATAAAAAATGAAAGAAAGAAAATACACAAATACATTAAGGTCCTGTTGCCATTGTTTTTGACTTTCCACGGCTGGTTTTTGTGCCCGACGGCGACAAAATAATTTTACAATACTGACACATTTTATGTTTATTAAATCAGTGCCAGTGCCATGGACGCACTGACCATCAACCAGGATGATGTCCTGAAGGTCCAAAAGGCAGATCCTTTCAGCCGGTGCCGAGGGTCTCGCCCAGGAGCGGACCCCAATTTGTGAATGCTTCATTTGATTAAACATTTATGCTCAATAGCCGATGAGGTTGTTGTTTTCTGTGGGTACTACGTATACACACACCCACCCACCATACAGTGTATACCATGTATATATCAAATCATTCCATATGATTTACTCGACAGTTCATCGGTCAAGCGACCAAGTAGACAAAGTGGGCGGATGCAGTGCAGCGCCTGTGTTTCAGGCAAATCTAGTGACCCGAAAATTAATTGATTGGAAAATAATGTTTCGTGCATTTATTGATTCATGTTCATCCTCACATGTGACCCGAGAAATCTACTGGCCACTGGATGGCCTTTCCTGATTTCTAACACATATTGTTTTTCGGCTTGTGTCTGCAATTGTGGATTGTGCCAAGGGGGATGGCAGGACGGCAGTATGGCAGGACGGCAGGACGGCAGGTTGGCAGGCTGGGGCGTTGTGGCTGGTTGTTGCTTTCAATTTGGTTTCCGGTCAGTCCACTTTAGTATTTATCTACTTTGGCTTTTTGTCCATCATTATGTTGCTCTCTCTATCCTCGTCCTGCATGTGTATGGTGTATAGTGGGGGCCTGCATGTGTGTGAGTGGATTTTATGCAAAATCCATATTCAATTTGGCAGCCGAACATCTGTGCAAATATCAAATATTGACTACAAATACGGACCCCTGGACCGGCTCCTGCTTCGGCTTCGATTTGGGCCTCAGATCGGAGAACACGGCCAATACGGACATGCGATGTTGCCTTTACATTAAATGGCAATTATATGGGAATTTATTTGCTGCCTCCACATGTGTGTGTTTTTCGTATACTTTCGTATATGCCATCGCCCATTTGCCAGTGATGATTATTAAAATCATCTCTGGTGGCCAGTTGAATAATTTCTGACTTTTAATGTGTTTGCAAGAGCGTCAAATTATGAACTTGACTTTATCCCTTATCCATCTGGGTGTTTCAGTCTGCTTTATGATATGTGCATCAGGATATGTGGCTATACGATGGGCCAAAAACAAAGTCATTAACTTGGTCCAGTCCGGTTTTCTTGTAAAGAACTGTCTGTGGAATGTTAAGATTACAGGGCCGTGTAATTTGCCGGCAAAAAGCTTTCTGTTACTGTTAACTGGAAGCTGTGGCGCTCTTTCATTATCATTCAACTTTCTCTTAAATTTTCACAAGAAACTTTGGAAGCTGTTAAGTACTAATATTAACAAAATGTAAAAGTATTTTGCAATTATTCTTATAATATGAAATATAAAAGCTGTTTTCTTAATAGAAATCTTATTTGAATAAATGAGAACTACAAATACGAATACTTTTTATATTATGGAAATTATAAAGCCTAAGTATATTTTTCTTATTGAGAGATTAAAGATAAAATAAATTTAAAAACCAATGAAGTGAAATCATAAAAATTATAAGGAAATCTAACGTTTACCCAAAATAACATTGTCTAGGCAATAGACCCTCACCCACCTATTTAAAAAAAATATTTATTTTAAAATTATAAAAGATCACGCCTGTAGAATACCCTCTTTATCAACTTAAGTATCATACTTCATTTTTCTAAAAAAGCTAAGTTGTATAACTAAAAACAACAAATTAAAATACTGATTAAAATATTATGTATTAAATATAATAAGTAATGTTTAATTTGTTTTTCTATTTTTATTTATTTGTAAGCTTTGTTTGGTTATAAAATAAGAGTCTTACATTTCTAAGGGTAAACAAAAGTGAAGAATAGAACCCGAACTGGAACACGGACACGAAGACACGTGTGCGATGACCGGCAGACGAGATTCGACTTAATTTGGATTTATGGCACACATTGTTTTTCCGAAAGTCACAATTGCTATTCAAGGAAATCATTCGTCCAGATTAATGCGATATGTTTATTAGGTGGGCAGCTGAAAAATACTGCACCATCATGCCTATTTGATGGACAGAACGCCCATAAGCCTGCCCCCTTGTCTCATGCCACACGCCGCATGCCTCGTGGCTCGCGGCAAATGGGGGGCACAAATTCAATTTTGCTGCCATGGAATAGAAAGATTTCAAATTTATAATTAAGTTAAGTTGCTGATAGCCGGGCGGTGCAGAGTGGCGTTCCTCGAGTCAACAAAGCCCAGACAGAGAGCTCATAATTGAAGCCATGTCGAGTGAAAAGGGCTAAAAGGTTCAAGTGGCATCCACGAGAAAAGGCCACCAATAAAGTAATTAGGCGCTTAGTGTCCGAAAAATTTGTTACATCAAAGGGCGCGCCTAAGCTCTAATGCCCTGACCCACTGCCCCACCACCAACACCACCGCCACCCCCCACCACAAAAATTTTGACATTTCAGTCTTTTGTGTCAACTTTTTGCGTCGAAGTGGCGGTGGAGGCCACTCAGACAGGGGGTTCTCTGCCTGCCGGAGGTTGCAACCAAAAAATAAGCGAAAGAAGTTTGTGTGTCACCTGATTAATAATCAATTATTAGCCATAAACCATCTGAAGTAGAGTTTTTCACAAATTAGATTGATTTCCTTCCGAAAAGTGTTGTCACATCTGGTGTTCCACTTATTTCATATAATTTGGAGATCTAACAAGACACAAACTCGTTACTTTTCGTTGTTTATTTCCCATCAGGCGATACCCGAACAAAAAGATCAAAGATAAATTTCCAATTTTGTGTGTGCGTGTGTGTGTGGGAATGTGCCTGAGTGTGTTAGCCTCATCAAACGCTCCAGAAATTTACTGACAAAATGCCACAGAAGTTTCGGGGGTTCGAGTGAAGGCGACTCATATGAAAAGCTTTTCGCCATTATACCGGGCTCATTGTGGGGCTCATGGCGTGTTCGTTGTTGCCATTGTGGCTGTTGTTATTATTGTTGACTTTACTGTTATTGTAACGCCACATAGACGGCAATTCAGCCATCTCTCCCGTCGTCATCATCTTGGTTCCTCACCGGATTTTTTGGCTCTCGTTTCTGCGCTGACAGCTTTTGTTGGGCGACGGCAAACACTTCAACGCGCACAATGTGCCCGGCAAATGAACGCGCAACCAGCTTCGAGAGGCGAAAAAAAATATATATATAAAAACGTACATAGGTCCGTGTCCGTCTCCTCTATACTGGCCACTCAATGACGTCCACTTGACAACTTTCACCCAACAACAAAAGCAACAGCAACAGCGGCAGGAGATGGAAAAGGAGCAGGAGTAGGAGCAGGATCAATTGCTGCGTTGCCAACGAGGCCAATCGCATGGGAAATGACTGATGCCAGCTGCAATTAACATTGGCCCATTCCGCATCATGACAATTATTTTTTCTCCTATTTTTTATTTCATTTTCCGGGTATTTACTTTGAAGTTTGCCTCAAAAGAGCAGCCACTAATTGGTTGCTACAAATCATGGCTAAGGGATTATTTTTTCCAAATGGCCAGAAAAAACAGAGTATTTCTTTACTTTAATTCGATATTATGATGTCATATATTTTATTTTCAGAAAGCCAAATACATATTTTGTTTATCTGCCAGCTAATTAGTTTTATAATTATAATTATGGCCAAGTAATTTTCCATGATGTATGCCTTAAAGTCGTTTGCTCATTTCGACTGGAATGGTATAGTCCAGCGAGCAATTTGTTTCTCCAGTTTCGGTTGCTATTGATTGTCCAGCAGTTGGAGATGTCCCTGGACTTTGGTCCTTTTGGACAAGGAGAAAAGAAGTGTTGAAAATAAATAAAAAAATATTTAAATAATTATAAGCTATCTATATTAAGAATGTCTGAATAGTCTAGGATAGGTAATCGATTTCTTGAATGCATATTCTTCAAAAGAAAATATAAGCTTTTTTCTTAATTTATATTTATATATCTTATTTTAAATATAATAGTTTAAATTCTTAATCCAAATCCATTTCTTTCTCTGCAACTTTTGGCTGTTGGTATTGTTGAGTCCGCCACATGGACGACATCAAAATGGAGAGAATGCCAAGGACCTTCTGCAACGAAATATAAATTCCTGCCCACTCAAGCGCACACATTTAATGTAATTTTTTAAAAAGCCATTTTTTTGTCCTTTTTTTCTTGCTGGCTGCTTCTGGCACATCCAAAGTGTATATATAGATATATATTCAGATATAGGTTCGTCAGGGTGTGTATTGTTTATCAGCGTCAGGCCAGTTGCCGCGTCAAGCAAATGGCAGCATAAACAAGACCCGAATTTGTGTTTGAATTTATGACAGTTGCTCCGACCCGCCCTTGGCCACGCCCCCTAGTACCCAGGACCAGTCGACGCCCACATCCTAGCCGACAGCCGCCCAACACCTCGACTGTTGAACTGGAAAAGTGTCGCCAGTTCGACGCTGGAGATTCCAGAAGAGGACCAGAAGATCCAAACGGGGCGGATGGGAAAAACTTTAAAGCCGCACTTCGGCATATCGCCTTGAAGTTTCCACAGTTTTCACAATTTTCATTTTTTTCTCGACGGGCACTCTTTGTTTTTTCTCTATTTTTTCTGGCACTTTGTTGCTGATAAGAGTTTGACTTTTGCTTGACTAGTTTTTTAAGTTAGTCGGCGAGTAGAATGGGCTGCAGAGCATATTGTTTTTTTCCCAGATTTTTATGGCAAGCGAACACTCTTGGAACACAAACAGCAACATAAAATTTCTGACACTTTGGCTTTGTCTCAAGGCAGGACGACTCCTTCGGTTGGGTTATCAGCGATTGTGCCGGTTGCCTGTTTTTATTTCTGGTCATAAGGAGGACCTGTAATGGTTAAATCAAAGAATAAGTAAATTCCAGATAGTTTCAGCTTAAATTACTTACTGTTCCATCAAATCTATTTTTGGGAAATCCTTAACAACACACCCACACCCCCCCACCCCATACTCTGTCAAAAGTCTCATTCACAACTGTCAGCCGAATGCCTCAGATTGGGTCTATTGACCCCAGACGACAAATTGCAAGGAAACCGTGAAATAAGTTGGAGACATATGGAAGAGCCGCATAACTTTCCCTGTGTCTTATTAATATATGAATGGGGATTTTCTCAGTGGTGGGGTGAGAGCAGTAGTGTCCTGGTGGCCCTCCCGTCAGGGTGTCTCCTTCGGCCCGAAGAGATTTATTAGTTGGGCGTTAATCCCTGGCGGCCTAATACATCATTTCAATTTGTTGCAAGTCGTGTTTATTTGTTGTAGAGCTAGTAGCTACCACCAGATGTGTGTGGCTGTGTGGAGAGGCGGCTTTTTTTGGGGTTTCCAACTCAGAAACTATTTCACTTATTTACTTTCATAACTTGCAAATTGTCAACTTATTGCCGGCTTCAGGCAAATAGACACAGGAGCGGAACCCGCTCACGACAAAACCAAGAAAAGCAAAAACGAAACGAAGAGCTGACAAGGAAATTCCTTCCGAGTTGGGGGAAAAAGTTTATTTTGCTTCTTGCACAGCGGGTAAGTGGCTTATTATGGGGCTTCACCGAAATACTTTTGCCTCCCCCATATACCTCCATCTTCCTGCCATGATTGCCATGCTCCCTTGTGTATATATAATTTAATTACCTAAAATGTCCTTTTTCGACCTGGCGGCACTACTATTTTTCTTCAACTACACTATACATATATCTATTATATTTTCGTTACATATTGGCGGTGGTATAGTGTGTCTCTGTCGTTGTGCGATGTCCTTTAATCAACTCAATTAGTGGAAAATGTAATAATAACAGTTGTTCGAAATACAAATGAGACCACAGACCGTCTTTGATGGGCGGGAAAAATTTGCATTTGCGGCCAAAATGTGCCGGAGAGGTGGGTGGTTGAAGGTGGCAGAGTTAGGGAAAGTATTTGCATATTATTTGGAAGTCCGAGTCACACGTGTCGTATCCTTCGATGTTGCCGTTCTTTCGCTTTGTTCGCCAGGATCCTGGTGGCTTTTTTTGTTTCTTCCCTTGCTCTTCCTGTATTGTTATTTGGTTTATATACCCGGTACCTGTGATGTTTCTGGGGTATGTCCTAGCAGACGAAAAGTATGCTACAAATGGCAGACAGAAGCTAGTTGTATGGGTACCGGGTATCAGATAGTCTACCATATAAACCCCCTCAACATTTTTTTCGTTTTTCGGTTTGCTCTTCGCTTTTAATTTCCTCAACCGTGTGCTGCTTATGACTGCCAAAACCGATGGAGGGCACCAGGGAGCAAGGATGCTGGTGACTCCTGGCGGGAATCGGGCGAGAGGCGGCCGAGAGGGGACGAACACTTTCGATCTCTGTCTGTGGCAGTTGTATGATTAATGTGTTTACACAGGCCACGAGCTTTGCGGTCTGTGTTGATTCGAAAGGGTTAAAAGGCGTAAACAAGCCCTCCCATACACACACACATACATACACCCATCCCGCCCTTGGGTCCTTTCCCACTACCACCCAGAAGAGAACACATACATATACATATGTAAATGTAATTTTATTTATTTATTTATTATGCCATCCGTTGCTGAAATTGACTCCACAAAAGAAGTCAAACGGTGCGTTGTAAAAATGTTTTGCTGTCTTCTTTATTTTCCCGCCGGCTTTTATCAACATTTTAATTAGCCAAAAGCAAAGAAAAACAAATTTCATTTGCTCTTACCAGCTCCTTTCGTCCTGTATTTTACTCATTTGGTAACGTGTGTGTGACTGTGTGTGTGTTGGCCATTTGACTTCATTTTGGCGGCAAGGTTGTGCCGCATAATCTTTTGGCGCTGTGAGCTAAGTGGCTGGAATTGAAATTTACGATGGCTCCCCGCAAAAAAAGTAATACAAACAAATGCTTGCAAAAGTTGGTCAACCAACGTGCAATGAGATAAAATAAGGATAATCCGGAGCAAGGACATATCTCAGTGATGGAACTATCTCCTACTTCGTATTGAAGAAATACGTGTTTCATTAGCCTGATCAACCACTTAATTATTAAGAAGAACGTAAACTTTATTAAAAAATCTTCAATATCGAAAAGAAAGCCATTAAATATTTAAGTGACCCTTGCAGGGATAGAATTGGCTCTCTGTTGGCCCCTGGGCAGGTGCCAATATTAAATAGTTCAAATGAGCAGCAGCATCTCAGGTGGGGCGGACACGTGCACCTTGGATGGGGGGAAAGTGGTTTTGGGGAGGCAAAGGCTGACTTTATGGCCGTGTGATAAGCAGCCAAGAGACCCTTTTTGATTTGGTTTTGGATTTGCGGTTGCCGCCGGAGCAGCTCCATTTGGCCTTCAGCTCGTTAGTTATGCACAGTGGAGGTGGTAGGGAGGGATCCAGGACACCGGATGCAGGGAGGTGAACTGGGACTTGAGGTTTATTTAAAAGGGCAGTGCCACATGTTTGAGGTTTCGTTTGAGCGGGGTGTGTCTGGGTGTGTGTGTGTGTTCTGACGCTGGTTTTAATATGACACCTTGGCCGATGGTAATTTATCACCTCTGCTTTGGGGACATATGCTCCCCGACCGCCCTTCTCCCAGCTCCCTTTCCCCTTTTGCTTTTAAAACACTGAAGGGACTAATCCCCGGGACTGACTGAAATGTGGGTCCAACTGATGCCGGCCTATAGATAATTAGAGCCGGGGCCGGGCCGAAGATTTATGCATGCGTGTAAACGGCTTAAAGTGGCACAAAATAATGCCAAATAAAATAGTAAACAAAACGTAGAAAAAAGGCAGGAGGGATACTAAATTAAATGCAAACACGTTAAGCGTCTAATTAAATCACTGAGACCCAAGCTAGGGGCTCAGGAATGTCACAAATTTGATATGGCCCATCAATCTGAGACAGCTTCCTGGCCCAGGACCAGGACTAGGACCATTTGTTAATTAAGTTTATCCAACTGAATGTCTCTAATACTGGTTACCTTTATCGTAAAACAAAGCTGACGTATTTAAATCAAATGTGGTTAAGCCAGGCTCATCCTTCTTAATAATATAGTCCACCCTTCTATTGTCCTTCGGCCGAAAATGCAATGCCTTTCGGCAATTTCCATTTAAATTATTTGTGAATGCATATTTGCTCAACACTTGAAGGAAAACTATTGAAATTTTAAGTGGTTGGCCAGCAGAGCTTCCTCTTATTGGTATTTCCTCTTCCGCTTCAGTAAAATCTCAACAAAAATCAATGCAAATTCGTATGGCACTCATGTGGATAATAGTTTTATTTTCTTTTCGGGCTTTATTTTGCACTACAATCGTCTAGGGGGCATTATAGGAAATCTGTTAACTGGAAGATAGAGTCGGCCATTTATCTGGAATCTGGTTGAAATTATAAACGAATTTGTAGCTACTCTTTGGGATACTCGGGGGCAGGATTCATTTGATATGCGCGACATGTAGGAAGTTGCTTTGCCGGCGGTTGGTTTTTAGGGGTATTTTCGACCTTCCCCCGTTACACCATCGCGGTGTCATCATCATCATCAGTGTGGAATCGGTGTGGCCTGAGATCAAAGAGCTTTGGCAAGAGTCTCGGCTCGAAAACCTATTTGCCACGTCTGCTCTAATGAGCCATAAAAATGTTGCCTAAACGGTTGCCGACTTTGGAAACTTCCAAGCGCATTGCTAAGGTGACAATACTGCGGGAATTATGCGGAGATGTCCCTGGAATCGGTGGACTGAGGCACTGTCATAGCTACCGTCTCAGATATCAACTTCAGGCATAGTCAACGAAATATATTCAAAAACTTCAGTTGGTAAATTCAATTCAACTTTGCTTTTTATGCCACCCTGGATTCTGACATTCGGGGGTGGCATGTTTCCGTTTCTATTTCTTCACAGAATATGTAACTCGAGCTTGTTTACTTATTTTCTATGGATTATCGAAAAATAATACCTTTTCTTAAGAATCAAGAATCTTAGATCTTTATTTAAATAATTCTAAAGTCAAAGGGTATCTCTGAATTCGATTAGTGACTTGAACCTCTTGACTTTTTTTGCCTTATCCGAGTTTGCTTTGCCAAAACTTTTGTTATCGACTGTCGCAGCAACGGCAGCAGTGGAAATAAAAAAGAAATATTATAAAGTAAAACATTATGTTAATACAACACTTTGTTTTGCTGTACTTCATATCTCGACGCCCCTGCCCTTCTCTGCCATGCCATGGTATGCCCCTTCGAAAAAGCGAATAACTTTTGGCATATTCGACTGGCGACTCGTTGGCGTCAGGGCGACAATAAATCAAAGTTTATAATATTAATTTTAAATTCAAAATGCGATGGCAAAACTTTAAGGATTTTCCGTCCCCACCGCCACCGCTGCCGCTGCCGGCGCCTCTGCTTCGCAAATTAAACAAAAAACTTTTCCAGAACTTTCTTCTTCTTGGACCAAAAAATGCTCAAAAACGTAACCCCAGCAACTGTTTTATTATTAACTTAATTTGCTGGTGTGCCACAAAGCGGCCAACTTATTCGCAAAAAAAAATGCATAAAAAAAATGAAATAAATAAAATCAAATAGCTGTTATAAAAAAAATGGTAGATCCAGCGAAACTTGTTTGCTCTCAAGTCGGAAATTTTTATTAGCCGCCCCAAAGTTTACCAGCGCCAGTGGAAAAAAAAATATTTAAAAAAAAAAATGAAAAGGAAAACCCCGCCCGAACCAAAAGAATCAATCCCTACGGCCAAGTCAGGAATTCTGAGTATTTTATTTATCAACTCACGCAACAAGAAGACCAAAAAATAAAAAGCCAGGATGGGACTGAGAAAAAAAAAGAATCAAAAAAGAGAAACGGAAAACTGCAACCTGAACAATTTTCAGAGTTTCAATTCAACTTATGAAACAGCTCGCGGCCATATCGATTTCACGCTTGACGCTAAGAAAATTAACTTTGCCGAGAAGCGCAAAACTCCACGAAGAACCAACAGCTCTAGGGGTACCAGATACTTCGATGCGTTTGACACAGGAGTCGGGGGAGTCCTGCGGGGTTGGTGTCTGGGGGCTGGGCGCTGGTAAATAAGGGAAGACAGGAAGTGAAGCCACAGCGATTCCTAAGCCCTGCACGTACTGCGGGTCCAAATATTGTAAGTGATTTGGTGAAGTTCCGAAAAAAGCACCCGCCCGCTTCCTCACATGTCCTTGTCCCAGAATTCCCTTTTTTTTGTTGCTTGTTGGGTAAAGGTGTTCTGCGAAGCTCCAACGTGCTTGTAATGTCGATTCAGTGCGCCTAATTTGCTATACTCGACTCTGAATGGAGTCCTGGGGCCGGCCGGGTTACGTACATACGTAGGTTGTGAGTTTTCCGAGGGCAATTTTCATAATTCACTTGCCACTCCTCCGGCCTACGGTCTCTCCAGCCTCCAACCTCCAGCCTCCAACCTCCAGCCTCCAGTTAGACTTTGAACTTCACTTGAAAACTGGTCATTAGGCGTACGCATGGCCAGCACTTTTCAAATGTCATTTGCCATTTGCTGTGGGCCCAACTTCATTAGTCGCAGCTGAGGTTACAGGTCAGAGGTCAGGGGGACAGAGACACAGTCAGAGATAGAGAGCGCAATGCAATTACTGCAAAAAGTTCGCGCAAACAACTTTTTGACTTTGGCGCGTAAAATTCAATGAAAATGCCATTATTTGAGCCAGGACTAGGACCACGACCCGGATCAGGGCAGACAACAATGAGCTGTGAGGAAAAACCACAACCGATTGCCAGAGGTGGACAGAGAATGTGCGTATAATGTTTATGGAACGGTATCAAGTTTGACAGCAGTCCTCCTGCTGTCCATAGCTCTTAAAGCTTTAAGGTCCGGAATTCCAATTTGATCTTCATTTACACCCCATCACAGTTGGCCAATCATATCGTTGGCCAATTACATTTGCCCTCTTCTTTGTTGCACCAGGGGCTCTGCAGGGGCACAGGTGCCCCCAAACAAGTGGCACTATCAAAAGTGGCCAAACCAAACCAAACCAAAGCAGACCAAATCAAACCACTGACCAGACCCCTTCCAGCACGAAATTGTCACTAGAATGGCATTCGGTTATCGGGCGTTGGCGAACATTAAGTATACGCGATGTGGAACGGCCAAAAGTAAAACCAGCATCAGCAGCAGCACTCAATGCAGTTAATTTATCCTAATTAGCTGCTGTCTGCACTAAATTACAACAATTAACTGCGCCACTTGATTACTTTTGTTAGCTCCGACCATGTCATTGTCTAAAACAAGTTAATTGCACTTCGTGTTTCTGTCGCAGACTTATTAAAATCAAATCGATATCTTGGCTGGCTGTCTAGCTTTTAGTTAAGGTAATTCAATGCGGAATGCGACAAAGAAAAATACGAATCAGATCTCTCAGCAAGGAGCGGAAATGACAGCTGAGATACAGAGATGACCGTGTTGCAGCTTAGTCAGCATGTGGCTTGGCTCTTATTAATTCCATATAGCCAAGACCCCTGGCGTGGCAAGCATTCGTGCTTCAAAAGTCGCATAAATCACACGAGAAACTAGGGCCATAATTTAAAGAGTTCTTTGGCTTTGGCTCTCCACTGTAGAGTTTTTCGAAGCCACATCTAGTTGCATATGTATATATGCATGTACGTACTATATAGTGGAGGAATCGAAACAGAACTGCCTGGGAGGAGCACAAATGAAATGGAGCACGTAGATCGACTTTTGCTCCATGGCTCTTCAATATTTTATGCAATTTGCTGCACGAATGCAATCAAAAACAATTTTTGCAGCTTAAAAACCGCATTTATATACTCGAGCTAACACTTTTTCTTACCTGAAGCACTTCCAGTATTTTTTGTTTCTTTTATTTATGGTGAATTGAAATATCAAAGACGAAAGAATGGTTAAGGGAATAAGAAGATATATTTTAAATGGGATATTATAATGCAAGCTAGTTTTAAAAAAGTAATAGTTAAATATATAGTAATAGAGGGTAAGTAAGTAGCTTTATACATTTAAGAAATTGGGTTAAATACTTCGAAAATCTGGTAATATCATCTAGCCCACATAGATCCCATTTTAATTTCCCACTCCGAGCTCTCACATGGAAAATCCGACCGCATGCGTATTTCTACGTCTGTTTTGGCTGCTAAACATTGTCAACACAGATTTGCATGGGTTCTAGTTTTTCAGAGTTCCGGTTTTCAGAAGAGGGCGGGAGGCTGGCCGGGGCTATCAAGCGAGCAATACCAGGAGTACGTTGACAGTGTTATTAGTTGGAGTCCGTCCGTCTGAGTGCGCTGAAAGGGATTTGCCTTTTCGCCCAATTTTTGTGTGCTTTCTTTTGCGGCTGCATTAAATATTCATGTTGGTCAAATACGGTTTTGTTTTTATTTTTTGTTTCTCGGTTTTTTAGTTTTTTGTTTTTCCTGTGCGCTTTATCAAAACATAATAAACAAATTTGCATGTCGGGCGACAGCTTTTTTTATTACTTCTCACCGTTGCTTCTGGCTGGCACATTCTTGGCCACTAACTTTTTTGATTAAATGTACATGTGGCTTAATTTTTTACAATTTATTAATTTAAACTTGTATTTCAGAGTTTGTTGTGGGTTTTACTTTATTAATTAATGAGGGTGAAGTGGAAAATGAGTACATTAGTTGGAAATATTTTAAAAATGGTTAGAAGAGTTACAACTTTTAGAAATAGTATGAAAGATTCTTTTATAAAAAATGCAAAATACCAACAATTATTAAAGTTATTTACTTACATACTATTATATGAGATATCTAAAGTCATCTTAATTAATTATCTTATAAATGTATAGTTTCTGATACCCTTTACCCTTTTATTTTCAAATATCCTTTTCATTGGCCTGATAGGATCACAGTGTATATTCATACAACCGCTTATGGCTGTCTCCGCTTGTTCCACACGCGCAATAATCATACGCCCTGTTGTCCCTCCTGGTCGCTGGGATCGCTGGCAGCGCCCACCCCTGCTTATGTATGCTTTTCAATTTGTTTTGTTTTCCTCCTCCACATACAAAACATGCGCTGGGATAGCGAGAGTGTCCCATATAAATGGCAAGTTTAGCTAGAGCTGCCAAAGCCATTTGAGCTAAATTTTATATATCTTGGCATTGTAACGGTTATCGCAGAAGGCTAGAAGGAGGGACAGTTTGAGCCGGCAGTTGTCTTTCGCCCCTTTCGCCTTTGCCACTTTCATCAACAGCTACAGCTACAGCAACAGCAGCAGGAGCAGACTTTGGCTGGATGCTGGATGCTGACTACTACAGTTGGCCTTAATAACAACACTTGTCGTAATATCATTTTTATGCTCAGGGTGGGGTCGCTCTGGGGCCAAATCGTTTTTATGACACGCACCAGGCGCTGGTTGCTTGAGCTGCGAGGAGCTATGGGACGAAGGAGCTATGTCCTGCTCCTGACGCCGGAGACTCTCAGTGTGTGAGAGATAAAGAATTGATTTTATAGCGTCAAACATGCGATTATGAGAGACAGAAAGAGAGAGTGCTGGTGGGGTGATGGGGTCAAAGGGTGCTGAGCCACCTAGAATGAAGCGGGTGTAAGGGCAATAAAAACTTTGCACAGCTTTTTCTTTCACCCCCGCATTATCCACCAAAAACTATTCCAATCTAGGATCTAGCATTCGGCTTTAGTGCTGAGCCATGGAAAAATATATTATTAATATCCGAACACAAACAAACGAACAAACAAACAAACCAACCAACAAACACACGCCAGCATAAACACTTTGCGCACTTTTGTCACTGCTGCCTTTTCTGGGCGGCAATAAAATTATATATATGACAAGTGGACTGGGCGGGTTGTGGGTGATCCAGAACGGTCTAGCAGATGAGGAATAGATGGTGGGACCGTTTTACATAAATCAACCAAATGGAGAAGCTGCCGCTGCCGCTGCTGCGAGGGGCTGTGACTAATTACCAACAGCATAAAGTCCACGCGCCCACTGCCGCCCACTTGTCCTAGAGGAGTTGGCAAAGCCAATTAAAAGTTGTGCCTGGCTTGCACCTGAAACACAATTCGGAAATTATAGAAAAATACGAACGTTTCTTGCTCAGGGAGCACTCTACCAATTAAGTCTTCTATGAGTTAGCTTAAAAAAAAGTAACTCATGGAGAGTAATGGGTGTCACATTGCTAAAAAAAATAAATTAAATAAATATTTTTAGACCTCTCCGATGCTCTTCTAGACCACTACCTTGCTCTTCTAATTTTAGCTTATCAATATGAAATTTTAATTACAAACCCAAAGACCAGGGGTATACCGCGACAGGAGACAGGATACAGGCGAACAAATGACAGATTAGCGAAAATATTTATTTTAATGTGAGGATGCGATGGCCATCAGTTGGAGCTTTCAGTCAGGGGACCAGGTTGGCGTCAGAATCTCCTGGATTCCGTTGCCAGTATCCAGGACTATTAAGCTTAAGCTGTGCACTTGAATACCCCGGGAAATTGTGGAAAACCGTGGGGAAAACCGGGCCCTTATTGCCCATTAAACGCAAAGTCATAATGAGCAGTCGACGGTGGCGGAAATGGGTTAAAACAACTATTACTATGTGAAGCAGGATGCTGGCCTCCTCTTCCCTCCCAGTTGTTGTATCATAGTTTATGTAATAAAAATAAGCACAGTGCTGCTGGTAACAGTGTGTTTATCAGGTCCTGCAATGACTCCTTAGTATTGACGATTTTCACGTGGGTTAACTGGTAATAATAGATAAAAGTATGGGATTCTATTCAGAACATACACGCACCAGTTCGAACGCTATGGAACGCTCACAATCTTGGGCTTATTAATAGCCTTCCATAATCAGAGGGATTCATTTATTAGCCGCATTAATGAAAAGGCTCCACTCGAAACTAATTATAGGACTGCACCACCGATGCCAAAGTGGACAGGCATAATAAATGACATATTTACATGTTAATATGAAAGCAACCGCAAGGTTCGCTGCCAAAATGGCCAACTTAATTATCGGATCAGCATCTTGGCCAGTTGCTGTCTGTGTTGTCTGTCTGTTCTGTCTGTATATGGGTGTGTGTGGAACTTATCAAGGCTTAATTTTCAGAGAACCGGGCTAGAACGGCAAGGAGGTAAGTGGGAGCGTGGGGCTGGCCAAATCTCAGCAGCAAAAGTTAAGTAGCCAAGGCAAACAGAAACTGCTTACAAAACAAAAAGTCAAGCACGCAGATGAAAGAGGAAGTCCCTCTCCAACAACTAATACTGACTTTGTCTTTGGCTTTGAATTTGCCTCTTTTACTGCCGGCTGTTGGTGTTGCTTTGTATATAATTTTTGGCAAAAAGTTTTCGCCTAAGTCACTTTGACCTACAGCTCCTACAGCCTCGCTCCACTCCCTGCAGAAATCGAGCCTGGGAATTAATTATACATGCAGGTCACGTAAATATGATTGTCATGCCAGCAGGAGCAGGCTACTACTACTGGCCAGCAAAAGTGCTGGAAATGAGCTCTCAGATTGAGATTGACCAGGAGCTGGCCAGGACGGGACGGCTATTGCCTTGGCATCGGACCGATCTTGATAAACTTAAGGACTTAAGCGGCTTGCATGCCCTGCTTACGGCGCATCCGAGTCCTAAACTTTCCTGCCAAATCCCCACAAACTAAAAGTATTTAGCTAATAAATTATACAAAAATTGAAACAAATTCCTTAAGCATTTTGAGTGGCTGACAGGCGGGCAGGACATGGCTTCGGAAGAGGGAGCCAGCTTTTGGGGATAGCAATTGGTCAGCAAGTCGTGCCAGAGGACCTTCCAAGCTCTCCCTGCTCTCAAATTAATATTTAATTGTGCTAGCAATCCCTATGTGCTGTAGGAAGGATTCCCAGTACCTCTTCCTGCCCTCCAGGCAGGCAAATTACAAGTCCCAGAACGGGAGCAACGAGATTTTGTCGGAAATTGCAACAACTGCAGCCGTTATTAGTAACAAGCCCGGAGAAGGGTTGCAAGTTGCAATTAGTGCAGCTGCCTTGCAACATGTAACAAAAGCAACATTCCAAGTGTGTTCGAAATTCAGGAGAAAATACCTATATTTTTGAGGTAACAATCGCCTGTTAAAGCTGAACAAGGCCTAGTTACCTTTAAGCCATTTAAGGGTTAAGAGGAAGATACTTTTTATTTTCAATATACACAATAGGGAGTGCAACAGTGAGTGGGAAAAGTTAACATATGTGAAATTTTTTTTCATTTTAATAGACATTAAAAAAAGTAACTCCCATTACATTTGTAGCTTTTTGAGTAAATTTTAATTTCCTGCTAAATAAACAAACAAACAAACACGATGAACGAAAAGCAACTTGGTAGAAAAAGCGCCAGTAACTTTTCGTGTGAGTTAACTCAAATGGCCAACAAACTGGAGCTTGAGGGTAGGATGCCATGGAGGATGCCAATGAATGGGAACCACAGCGGCAGCGGCGACAACCAAAGAATTCAAATAAAGTTCATGTTCTTGACAGTGGGGTGGCAAGGTGGCGAAAGGGGCTGAGACAGAGGCAGGTGCGGCTGGGAGGCAGTGTGGCAAGAATAGCGTAGCAGTCACGTTATAATTGATAGACAGTTGCAGGACGTGTGCGAGTTGACAGGCCTAGGTCCTGCCCTCTTTTCTATGCTTTATTTTTATAAACTTAGTCAGGGGCGGGACTGACTGGCTGCTGGCTGTTGGCTGCTGACTGCTTTGTTAATATCAACGCAAACACAAATGAGAGTGCGTAAAAAATTCAATTATGGCTCAGAAGTCAAAAAGCAGGAAGGGCCAAGGTGTAAGGGCCATAAAAAAGGATGTTCCACCGCCATCCCCCCTGAATATCTGCCTCATACTATGGCAATACCTTCAACATTAAGAGCAGCAAGGAGACCCAGTTCATGTGTGTGTGCTTTGGAGTTGCTTTCCACCTTACGACTTGGTGTGCAGTGTTTTGAGGACATTTTGCGGTCCCGGGGACACCTGCACTTTATTTGTTTAATTAATGTCGCCTTGTAAATTGCAAAGTGCGATGCCGCTGTCTGTCTGTTTGTTATAGCCAAATAGACACTTGACATAAACACAGCTGAGCTGCAAACTTGATTAAATGTTGCCGCAGCGAGATGGCGAAACGGTGAGACGACCTCCTGTCAAAATGCGTGCGACCGACCGAGCCAAAGGACTACGACTGCGATGTCCTGGCATGACAGTCACCTTGACGTTGACTCAACCGCTCTCCCTGTCAGTCCTGGAGAAACTGGTTAACCGACGGCAAGAAATGCCAAAAGCCAGTGGCTTGATTAAGCTGCGGCTGCTTTGGCCCAGTTTCTCAATTAGGACTTTCGGTTTATTTCAAAGTTATGGTATGGCCCTAAAAATGTCTAAAGGGAAAAAAGGACATACAATTATGCTGGTGCATGCATTTAACCTCTTACCGTCTGATTTAGAGTTCCATTTAATGGAGTCGGCATTTTATTTGGCACATTTAACTGCATTATGCATTTTGCATGCACACGATTTCAATCCGAAACCGAAATCTACTTACTGCGAAAAGTTGGTAGTACCCGGCATCCTCCTATACACGGCTGTCTCGGCCTCAGATTCAGGCTGTCTTCTGGCCCGACTTAATGGGTAATTACACAGCACAGCAGCCGTTAAATGAGCCAGATATGTATGAAGAGACGAGAGAGGTGGGTGTGGGTGTGGGTGTGCTATGTCGGTGGGTGTCTCAAATTGCACTTAACTCGATCACAAGGAGGCTGGCTGACTCGAGACGGGGGCTGTGAGTGTCGAGTGGCTGCACAAAGTGCAGACAGGTTAGTTCTGAGCTGGCAGTTTATTTTAAATAATATTTATTTATAATTCTGTCTTGTGGGGGAGGACAGAAACTCATTTAAGTTGTAGATTACTTGCATCTATGCTAATTCCCTGCACCTAGGCTTTTTGTTTGTGCCACGTCTTGACTTTGTACAGTCATGGAGTCATAAATTAAGTTGTTATGGTTATTTTTGATGAAATTAGTTGGGGTAGATTGCGAAACGGCAATTTCTGCGATTATTTATGCATGATAAGCTCGGCCCCAAAATTGAAAACATAAACCATGCCGGTCATGGCCAGCTGCCATCTTCACATGCATTGTTCATTTCGTTTGTTTTTGGCCATTATTAATGTGAAGTCAAATTTAGGTTAACTGGCGGCGAGTCCAAGACACAGAAATGTTTCCACTTTAAGTGGAAAATATAATTACTACACTCTGGGTCCTTCTCTCTGCTCGTCTCTTATTCTATTTGCCATCTGATAAATGAAATTTGAAATATGCCCATTATGCTGGCACTAATTTCTTTACAGCCCCGGCAATTATCTTTTTTAATATTCCACCAAATGTCCTGTCATGCCGCCCGCCCGGTAGCAGGGCCTTGTAGTCTACTTAATAAATTTCGTTAGAAAATAAAAATGTGCAACTTGAGCTTGTTTTTTTTTGGCGGGAGGGGTGGCTTGGGGGAGAAAAAAGATCTGACAGCACCTGTGCCAAATAGATGGCGGGGAGTTGGTCAAACAAAGTTGGTAGCCCCAGGGCATTCGTTATGTTTACAGCTACGATTCCCGGCTCTTTCCCCGCCTTCCAGGCACTTTATTAGCGCCCTGACAACCTGGCCAACAATAAATAACATTTTGTTCGAGCCATTTTGTTTCTTTCCTGGCGATTTAAGAGCTTGTGTGCCTTCTCCGAGTCCAGCAATATAATGTGTCGCAATAAAAGTTGCCAAACTTGTCTTCAAATGTAAGGATCACGTTCCAATTGCAATCTTTGAGTCAAATTGTATTAAATTGTACTAAAAGTTATTTAATACTCTAAAGAACTGCTTTTCTGGTTTCATGTTTCAATTAGTGGTAGGTCAGGCTGAAAACTGAGAAGTTACTTCTCTTTTTTTCAACTCCAGCCATCTGTAATTTCGTTTTGAAGTGGCACATGTGAACAAGAAGAGACACATTTTTTCCACCACTTTTCATATTTGCAACGTGGTCGCAACAGTGAGTCTAAGCCAGAATCAGATGCAAAGCCGGGCCAATATGACATTTCAATTTTCATCAACGACGGGCCAGCAGAGGCACTGGAAGCCAAACCAGAGACACCTGCAGGAACAGAGAGAGAGAGAGAACGACGCACTTCTAATACAATACAAACGCAATAATATCGGATTTCCGTTTCCGCATCCGTTACGCAGCTTGTGAGGTTACAGTTGCCAGTTTTTTTCAGTTTTTTTTTCAG
This sequence comes from Drosophila ananassae, assembly GCF_017639315.1. Classification (NCBI taxonomy): domain Eukaryota; kingdom Metazoa; phylum Arthropoda; class Insecta; order Diptera; family Drosophilidae; genus Drosophila; species Drosophila ananassae. The sequence continues at coordinate 3,080,597 of NC_057929.1, read as the reverse complement.
TTTTTTTTTTTTGTTGTTTTGCCCTATGAATCCTGGCATCTAGTCGATACAATTTGTTGTTGTTGGGCAACAATCGCCCAATCTGGTAGTTGGTAGCTGGTAGCAATGGAAAAACAATTTAGAGTTCTTCGCTTTCTGGCTTGGCACTTTTAAGCACGCCAAAGCAATAAAAACTTGTTGGGTACCGACGAACGTATGAAATAGTGTGAAAGAATTTCATGAAGTTGCCATAGCACACACTCTGGAGGGGTCTGAGTTGTGGGAGGACGTCTTTTGCAATTGAATGCATGTTGACAATGACGGCAATCTGCACAAAGTTCAGGCGACGACGGCGGAGGGCTCTGACTCGAAAATTTGTAGGGCAGATCGCAATAAATCGCGCGCCGTGTCTGCCCCAAGGGCCATAATGGATATTGATTGAAAAGTTTGATTGATTTTCTTGGCCCAGTGTTGGGCCGAATATATGAAGGAAATCTGAAACTTTCCATCAAATAAATTGCAAGGCCTGTTCGCCTTTCAATTCGAAATTGTTCCATGAATGTCGTACCACGTGTCCTGTGTGCGTTTGGGTTTCGGTTAGTGTGTCGCAGCAAGTTGCAACTAATAACAATTGTGGAACGAAGTGCAAAGCCACTCAATTACAAATAACCGGGTTTGCTGGCCAAAAGGGACGGTTGGTAACAATACAACCATTGAAAACGAAACCGAAACCAAACCAAACCAAAACCGAATGAGTGGCCCAAAATGCCGCAATATACAAAATGTTTTTTTAATTGTTGTGCTGCATGCCACCAGACTGGGTTGGATTTATTTAACGAAAATATTCATGTGTGCTTTCTGTGTGTATGCATGGCGAGTGTGTGTGTTGATAGCGGACAGGGTAAAAATACAAGAGATTTAATTTCATTTGGTTTTTAAAAACGCCAACAATTTCCATATGCCGCAAATTGTACATTGGATTGTTGTCTTTCCGGCGCGCTGGGAGGACAACGTGACGTATAAGTGATGTGGTGGGAGGAAAACTTTTACTTTTGTCATTGGTTTATGGCCTGCTCTTAAGCGCTTGAATGGACTTTATGATCACTTAGTTTAAATTTATTGTTAATAAATTTTGTTTATTTTCAATAAACAAACGAAGCACACATAAAATTTTTGGAGAAAAACAACAATAGTCTAAGCGAAGTTTTTGCCAACCGATTTTTATGACATTAATTTGTTTAATGCACAAGTTCGGGCCCAGCCAGGAAAGTTGGCTTATTATTCAAATACGAGCTGAAAGAGTCAAGGAGGTTGGGGAATAGATATGGCGGCATTCAACTTTTGCCCCATCAGTTGCTCAATTTCACAAACGGCCAAGCACACACGCTCCTGGGAGTCTGATAAAAAAAAATTACCAACGACGCTATTCCCACCACCCTTTCAGAAGGAAGATTTGGCTCCGTTTCCATGCGTTAAATCAGCATATAATCCCAAAGTATTTCCAATTTTATACACACACGCACTGGCACACACCCAGAGAGGGAGGCAGACACCCCTTAGCCATGTCAAACAAACTTAAAAACACACAAAGAAAGGCAACACTCCCACTGCCAGCCACCAGATACAGATATGCTGACAATTTGCAAGTTCTTTAAGGTATGCGCCAAAGTTGATGCCACTTCTCCCCGGAATATTGTGAATCCAGAGTCCCGAATCCGGATACGGAATCCCGAATCCCGAAGTCCCTTGTCCCTTGTCCCTTGTCTTACAGCCCGAGTTGAAAGGCAACTAAGGCGCTCACACTCTGGGTATCAGGGCTGTATCTTTGTATCTGCTTATGCCTCGTCAATCTAAGCCCCAGAATCTTGTCGCTGTCATGTTGTATAAATTAAATGTGTTTATATTAAATGTAAAAATACGAAAAAAACAGAGTAAGGCAAAAATTCTGCACATTTTTGATGCGAAAAAAATATTATTCTCCATCGTATTCCGGCTCCTTCATATGCGAGCATTGTAATAGGCCTTGAAAGTTTTCTAACCAATGTTGCTGCTGCTTTTTGTTTGTGGTGGCTTATGCCAAGGTTGAGGGTTATCTTTGATAAATATTGACATTTTGGGGACTGTTTTTGTTTCTGGACGCGACGTCTAGGAGTCGGGAGGGGAGAGGGAGTCGGAAAATGTTGACACGCAATCAGTTGAGATCAGTTAGCATTTTTTTCGGTTTTGTGGATTGGGGATTGGCATCGGGGATTGGCTGTCGTGTTTGGTTTATGCTGACAGCCAAGTGACATGCACGGCGAAGGCGACTTCTGATTGTGTTATTAGATATGATATTTATGAGGAATGCAACCGAGGCAACACAGGCAAAGGACTTAAAGGATAATAGCTTAAAGGTTACTATAGTACAGAGAGACTGATCAGAAGTCTTACATCCTTAACCTTTAAGCCTAAAAGTACTTCAAAAGCCATCAAGAAGCTCTCTTACTATATAATACGATTCCAGGAAAAATACCCAATAATTCGATTTACTTGGATATTTACTCCCCGGCTTGCGTTGGCCTTCTTTATTTTAACCTGTCTCCTTTAATGTTGCCGCTCTTCATAATTACTCGCTCAATAATATTGATAAAAGTAATAATATTGATGATAATGATGTTGAATGCATGGCTCCCAGCTCACGGGGACATCGCTGGAAATGAGCCCTGAATATATATTGGTTTTTGTGCGTCGAGTTCATCCCGGCTCTTGAGGCTGGAAAGCCGTCATGCTTTTATTTTCGTTGATGTTGCTGCTCGGCTTTGTTGCCACGCATATGTAATTTCTGGTGTCCGGGTCGGTAATCCATTGCGGAGATAATTAATTACTTAACAAAAGCAGTAAAAGCAGTAACCAGGCAGTATGAGCCAACAATATCTACACTTGCTACCTACCGTGCTGTGTAAGCCTGCCTCGCCTTGCCCCTTTCAATATTGTATTTCTCGATGCATGGGTCTGGTAACTAAATGCACAGTTTCCTCTAGAAAGCCGATCGAAGGCTTGTTAATTGGAAGGCAAATAACTCTGCTTTTGCTCATTACGGAATTTTGTTTCAGCCATAATTGTGAGCTCATAAGCAAAATGAAATACTCCAATTTCGAGGATTCCCATGGTCTGTGTGGTTCTACAAAAATTTGAATTTAATTTCGGGCGATTGAAGCTGAAGCGAGACAGATGATAAGTGACCGCAAAATGTCGGCAACATGCAACGGACCGGAAGGTTACCGCATCCGTTTGTCCGTGCTCCCAATCCGCATCCGTAGCCATATCCGTGTCGGTGTCCTGTATCCTCAGTCCTCTGTCCTCCGTGCTGTGTCCTTAGTCCTGTGCCCTTTTGTGTATATATGTTTGAAATGCTGATGCCGCCACCGCCGCTGGCTGATGACTGCGTTGACTGGGAAATTGTGTCTCGCAGCATTTTGTGGCACGCACTTGGTGCACTGCCCCGTGTGGCCGGGCACGGCACATGGGTCACATGCATATTTAATGCCGGCAATTGTTGGCCATCGCAAAACCCCGGGTATTAGCAGCATATTTCGTCAAGTTGTTGGATTGTTTCCAGCAGCAGCTGCTACTGAACTAGAACTAGAACTCCAACTCCAACTCCAACTCCTATATTCCAGCTCGACATATGCAATTGCAAGCGGTCCAGACTTGGCACCGATCAGCACACAAAAATAAGAACATATATAATATTCGAATATACGGAAAAGTTTTTAGCTGCTTCGGATTGGGGCTGCTTCTGGCTTCTGGCTGGTTGCTCAGCGAGATTTGCGCTAAAACCACTTTGCGGTGACGCCAAAACTTCTAGCCAAGTTAAAAACTATTGTCATTCTCTTAAGTGGTCACATTTAACACTTGCGGCGCTGACTCCCAGCATTTGGGGTGGAAGTGCAATGAATTATGGACCCTGCCAGATAAATGAGGGCATTCCATTCCAATCTCCAATGTCCGATATTTGCTGCCACGGAGCGTATGTGTAATATTCAAAGCCACCAGCTCACCAGCCATGCAAACTTTTCTGACCATATTCGATGCGATTGCTGGTAAACTTGGCCCGAAAGAAATATTTGGTAACTGACCGATTGAAATTCAAATACAAAGCTCTGCTATGCCCATGGGGATCTGGTTAGAATTGCTTTGTACCGGGAAGTATTTGTTGTTGAAGGCCCATTCTGGCGTTTGATTTTGTATTAAATTAGTGAAAGGATTTCTAATTTAAATATGTTAAATATTAATTAAATGGTTTAACGAAATAAACTGTCTATTTAAACTTTGAACTTGCCTGAGGATGAACTTTGGTTTTCCTCATAATCTCATGAAAATTATTTTAGCTAGTTTCCCAAGTCTGTCAACTAACAACCTAAACAAATATATTTTATTCCGTTTCCTAATATCCGTGTCCTAATATCCTTTGCGGTCTGCAGAGTAAATATTAGTTTAAGATTTTGACCGAAATTTTCATTTCACGCTCAAATGACATTCGAGAGAATCAAACAGAAGTGTGTAAATGGAACTCTTGATCGCCGAATATTCGAATTTTGAATACTCTCACTTAATTAACTGGCTTATTGAGTTCGGGTTGTATCGGTATAGTCCGACAGGATGCACACATAGATGATGGTGCTGTCAGCGGGCAAAAGTGGTCAGGAAGTGCAAGTGCCAACGGAAAGTTTTAATTGTTTCTGCTTTTGCCTTTCAGCTTCCGTTTCTTGCTGCATGGCCAAGAACAAAAAGCCAGCGACGCAAGAAAAACATTAAGCCGAAAGCAGTGCGAAAAAAACGTGGCGAAAAAAATCAAAAGAAATGCGAAAAGTGGCAAGTGGAGAAAGGCATCCGTCCCATTCCATTCCCCAAAGCCGCACATTGTTGCTTGCGGTTATTTGGCTACTTCTTTTTGGCCAGCCAACCAGTAAGCCATCCCAGCCATCCTGCCTTCCAACCAGCCAGCCAGGCAGCGCATGTCGTTCCGGCTTTCTTAACTTTTGCCGTGGTCTCCCTAGTCCATAGTCCGTGGCCCATTGTCGCCGCTTAACCGGATCCGGCGCCAAGGGAGTGTGGCGCGGTAACGCTTTACGAGGTTATTAAAAATCTCATTATCATTGTCGTTGCGGCGTAAATTTTAATTGTCCGTTAAGAGTGTCCCTTCTTTGTCCTTCTATGCGCTGGCGAAATCAATTTAAACTTGTTTGACCACCTTGATTAGATTGAAATGAATTTGCTTAATAACTGTGCTACCATCCTTCACTCCTTCCACGCTTTCAACTCCTTTAACTCCTTGAGCTTGACAAATGCCACACACGAATCCATGTCCTGTGCGATGTCATTGGAGGCGAGTGCCTTGGTCCCAGTGGCATTTTGCATGTTAAACTGTGCATAATGCAAATTGTTGCTACACCCACTCACATGGGCACTCGCCTTCCTGTAGCTGGCACATCCTTTTGGCCATCTATCCGTCAGGTATCGAGCCATGGGATTTGCCCCGGCTTGGCGCCACACAGCGCAGCTTAGCCATTCGCCCCGGATAGCCAGACGAACGTGTCATAACACACAAGCCGGGGGCTCACTGGGAGAGTTCCTTCTAGCTGACGGATCCCGAGATGGGAGCTAGGACCTGGGGAGCCTGCAACAGCTCCATCACAACAAAGTGCTACGACGTGTGCATAAGAAAGCAGGCGAGTGTTCGAGTCAAAACAACAACACATCTAAGTCCGTCTTAGTCCCATTCAGGATTTCCAGGACTTCACACACTTTCACATTCAAAGGACCAATTTGGTTCAAATTTTCACTTTTTGGCATTGTTATAGGAATATCTTTCAAATTACAAGTCAAAAATGGCAACCATTTTTTTCTTCAAAAGCTTAATAAGTTTAAATCCTGTAAGCGACTTATCAAATGTAAATCAAATTCAAAAAAGGGGTATTTTATTTCAGAGGTTCAATAAATTTAAATGTTAAACAACTTAACCTTCGAAATGTTGAGAAATGCATATGGAAGTCAATTGGACCTATTGCGATGGCCATATCTTTGCCAAAATTCATCCGATTCTTGAGCGGAGTACCTTAATCGATTTGTGGATCGATTCTCCGGCAATCTGCATCAAAACCTAGAAACAAAATATTTTTTACATTTTTCTTAATTTTTTTGGGGTGTCCCCTTCAAATGTTGAGAAATGCATCTGGAGGTCAATTGGACCCATTGCGATGGCCATATCTTTGCCAATAATCATCCGATTCTAAAGCGGAGTACCTTAGTCGATTTGTGGATCGATTCCCCATCATTCTGCATCAAAACCTAGAAACATATTTTTTTTTACATATTTCTTTATTTTTTGTGAAGGGTCCCCCTCAAATGTTGAGAAAGGCATGTGGCGGTCAATTGGACCCACTGCGATGGCCATATCTTTGCCAAAATTCATCCGATTCTTGAGCAGAGTATCCTAATCGATTTGTGGATCGATTCTCCGACAATCTGCATCAAAACCTAGAAACAAAATATTTTTTAAATGTTTCTTCATTTTTTGTGATGGGGACCCTTCAAATGTTGAGAAATGCATGTGGAGGTCAATTGGACCCACTGTGATGGCCATATCTTTGCCAATAATCATCCGATTCTAAAGCGGAGTACCTTAGTCGATTTGTGGATCGATTCCCCATCATTCTGCATCAAAACCTAGAAACATATTTTTTTTTACATATTTCTTTATTTTTTGTGAAGGGTCCCCCTCAAATGTTGAGAAAGGCATGTGGCGGTCAATTGGACCCACTGCGATGGCCATATCTTTGCCAAAATTCATCCGATTCTTGAGCAGAGTATCCTAATCGATTTGTGGATCGATTCTCCGACAATCTGCATCAAAACCTAGAAACAAAATATTTTTTAAATGTTTCTTCATTTTTTGTGATGGGGACCCTTCAAATGTTGAGAAATGCATGTGGAGGTCAATTGGACCCACTGTGATGGCCATATCTTTGCCAATAATCATCCGATTCTAAAGCGGAGTACCTTAGTCGATTTGTGGATCGATTCCCCATCATTCTGCATCAAAACCTTGAAACAAAATATTTTTTAAATTTTTCTTCATTATTTCGGGCTCTTTTTAAACCAATTTTTGCATTTTAAAATCACCCAATAAATGAAAATAGCAATTTATCTGTTTTATTTTCCCTATTTGCAGAGGCAACCCCATCTAATTAAAGAGTTCTCCAAGTATTCCCGAAAAATAAACTCAGCCCATCAGCTTCAGAGCCGCCAGGATCATTAGTCAATTTTCATAGGGGCAACAAAACCAAACTGACTGTTCTGGCTTGCAAAAAGTCACGCAGCTTGGCCTTTTGAACTGATTTACTTTGCCTAGACAACACAAGGGGGCAGGAGGCTACAGCCAGAGGTCAGGGGTTGAGGGAGAAGGGTGAATGGTGACTGGTGACTCCAGAGAAGAGTTGGCCGTGGCAGGCACTTGAGCACAAAATAATCCTTAATTACACATTGGAAGCACGTAAATGTAATTTTTTGTACACTGCCCCGGCATTGTGTGTCCTGGGACAGGGGGAAAGGACATGCCGGCAATAGAAGCTCTAAAGCATAAGAAAAATTATGTTAAGACACGCTTTGGTGATTGGACCGAGAGGCTTCAGCAGTGATCCGGATTCGGATCCGGGCTGATTGGTCGACTTCTGGGCCCTAAGTCCGCCATAAATGATTGTGTCTGCCCTTTTCGGTGATTGCCAGGACAATGGGCTAGATGGTTGTCCGTCTGCTGCTGCTGCCAAAGTGGCTTCTACATGGCTACATGGCTAATTTGTACGCATTTTGTAAGCTTTTGGGACAATCCGCTGGGAGTCTGAGAACTTTCAAGCACTTTGTTTTTGTATTTGTGCGTATTTGTTGTCTAGGTAATGGCAGGCAGGCCAGTATTTTATTATTAAGCCATAAATGTTTGCTTCAGACACACTCCAGTGCCTTATATTATTTTTTATTTTATATTTTATACAAATTCAAGAGAAGAGGAGCCACCTTTCAACCTTTTCGTGGGCAACCTGGCTTTATTTGTTCAGCTGCCTTCATGATTTTTTCCAGCTCGTTTCCAGCCGTAAGCCATTTATTCGCGCCAGGCAATTATGTTGTATGATAACTATTTTTATATATCCACGAGGTATATACTATAGATTTTTTTTTGTGCTACCTTAAATGAGAACTGGCAGTGTATTTTTAAGCTGGCTGTTTGCTTTGTAAATTAACTTTAACCCAAGTGTGCGCCAAATAAAACAACTCAGTTTCCCTGACTGGCCTGGCATTTCCTCCTCTCGTCCTTTTGCTGCCAATTTCAATGCAAAAATCAATATATGGAGAAATTGCATATTCAAAACGAGTGTGTTCGAATTGCAAAAATGGTAAAATGGTGAGTTATGGCACCAGTTTTGGACCACAGAACAGCAGGCGGTTTTCTTCTGAATTCGAAAAATTGAATTTCAAATGAGCCGAACCAATGGTATATATAGAAATCGGTTTTTCGATCACACCCCGAATACATTGGCAATTAGGGTTGTAGTATAGTTTTTTTCTCGCATTTTAAGCCTTTTGAGGTATTAATAAGTTATAAAAAATGCAGCGTAATGACACCCGCATACAAACAGAGCTCACGTAGCGAAAACATATTGGAGCGGATCGCAAAAACAAAAATGATAAAAAAAATTAGCCACCGCATACAAAGAATTTACAATTGTCTGCGTATTGCAGTCCAACCACCACCACCTGATAGGGGGCGGGGCAAAAAGGAGGTTTTGACGGAAATTGGCATTATTGTTGGTCTATTTGTTTAACGCAATTGGCCAATCGAGCGCTTCACTGGCCGGTGCTTAACATGCCCCCGGGGGTGGGTAGCTTTCCCCCCCACATTTCTCTGGTGTGGTCCGCTCTGGGGCATGGGGAGCTGTGTGGACTGTTGTCATTGAGCATAATACCGTTATCTCTCTGTGACAGCAGCGATGTCGCAACTCACAAGCACACACACACAGAGGCAGGAACCCAGCAGGGGACAACACTCACACACTGACGCTGGCGCTTGCATGGGTTAAAGCCAAAAAGGATGCCAATGGTCAAGCATATTAAGCGACGCCGAAAAGTGGGCAACGAATTTTCCACTGATTCAGGATGCTGATTTTTGATACCCTAGGGGGTTCTTAAAGTGTTTGTTTGGTTTTAAGTGGCAAGTTGGTTTCATTTACGAGTGATTTTTGTAAAATATTAGGAAAGATTATAAGTGTTCCTCAAATATGATGTTTTTGCTTCTTGAGAGTTCTTAAATAGACTCTTTAATATGTCTAGTATTTTATAAAATGAATAGCCACATTCTGAAGAGTATTCAAAATCACAGAATGAAAAGGTTCTTGTTTTCGGGGAAAACCTGGAAATTATTGGTTAACTCCAGTTTACGAGCCTTTCGAGGTCAGGCAATTGTGATGCTAATGGCCATAATCTAGACATTCCACTTGTTTATCCGGCCATGTGTCCATCCAACCGATCTAAGCTCCTTCGACATTTTCGCCAGGACAACCCATGGCCATGGCCAGCCAACCAATAAGCCAAAGAACCAACCACCTACCCACCAATATCAATATAAATGCCATTTAACTTGTTCTTCTTTTTCGGATTCACCCATTCAACCCAAACAGAATGCCGCACTCAATTTATGTGGACCGCATCGCGTTTATTTCAACGCTTATTAGGTTTAAATTTATTTTCAATTTGGTCTGTCATTAAATAATAATTTACGAGCATTGTGACAGAGAGTCCTACAACGGCAACATTAACAATAGAACAATTTCCTTGCAGACATTCGGTTTCAATTGCTTTACGTTCAATTTAAAGCCATTTGCTTTGTTGACCTGAACCCGAGAACCTGGTTTTCGGCAGGACCTTCAGACTTTGGTTAGATATATATTAGTGTTGTGTCTGTCTGTCTGGCTGCCTGTTGGTGTTGCCATTGTTCGTTCTAGCCATTCCTGCTTATCGACATCTCCGCTTGCCGGCAGTATTTATTTGTCTTCGCCAATTGAATTTACGCGCGTGGCAATTGTGACGTGGGGAGTGTTGGTTGGTAGCGTTTCGCTCGACACTTGATTATTTTAAAGCTTTAAAATTATCGCTAGAGGATTTTTTGGCTCTTGTTGGCAAATTATAAACGAATTTATTTTAGATTAATTGCGCGTAAAGTTGCAAACAACAAAAATGGCGGTGGCATCAGTGGTGGCTGTGGAAGTTCAAAAAGCCTTCCCACGCTTTCCCAAAGCGTTCCTCTTGCCTCGTCGAAAACAAGAGCGCAAATTTGATCATTTTAAATGCGACCCTGGCTTTGAGCATCAAATGGTATTATTTATTATTTTACCAACCATCCTCCAGCCCCTCCCTCCGACCCTCCGAAAAAGTATCCTTCTTTTGCCCTCATCTAGTGTTGTTTTAAGGCTTCTTTGCTTGGTCCTGTCGGAATGCTTCTACTTTTCTGTTTGTTGTCTTTTGTTTTATGTTGCGGAAAATAATCGGAAATTTTTTCCCTTACTTCTATAATGTTAATAGTTATCTCAACGCGGCTTTTCCTCTGTATTTTCCCCTCCTCAACCCCCCACCATTTCCCTTTTTTTATTTTGGCGGGCTTTGCGCTTCAATTGTCCCCGTCCGAGGTCCTGCCTCGGTTTATTTGTAATTTATGTAACTATTTCAGTTAATCGAGCGTAATTGATTTTATTTTGAGCTTTATTATGGCGTTTGGCGGTTGACATTTTTCTCGCTTTTATTTTTCCTTTATTCCCTTAGTCCTTGGTCCTTGCCCATGCCGCTTTTGATGAGAGAGTTCCAGTTTTGGACAGTTGGGCTGGTGGACAGAAGACCATTTGTAGTTGATTCACGATACGAGCATTTGACATCGGTTTGGCTTTGATGATTTGATGCCCGGCGCATTAAAGCAATTGCTGCTTGAGTTATGGCATTACACTGCCGAGTTGTACTGTGCAGCCAGGCTGGAAAAGCCCTACCCTGTGCCCCCACATCTCAATTCCAGAGTTCATTTAATAAATCGCCCTTCGGACTGATATTTTGTGCTCGTACGTACCCATGCACATGACTTCATCTCATGCTCTGTCCATAAATATTGTAACTTTCTGGGGATCCTGGCTCATTCCGATTTGGCTTACACTGGAAAACATTCTGTGTGCAGACTGCTTCCTAATTTATTTCTAATGAATTGAGTTTTTATTATTCCTAAAATATATATAAATATTATTAACTTTTCTTTACATTTTCTTCGAATTTAATTTATCTCAGTGTATCCCCTTGTGTCAATAGAGCATGCTGGACGCACTTACTGGCCCCCAGGCGGCTTAAATGAAAAGCAACAAGCCCAAGCACAACTTGTGGCATTCAGTCTTCTTTGGCCAGCTCTCCTGCCACCACTCCCCTGCTTCCCTGTTGGCCCAATCCCACCAATATCCGTCCTTAGCCACGCGTTCTATGCGCAACAGCGTAAACAGTCGAAACAGAATTTGGCATTAGCCCCGTCTCCGTCCAGGTGTCCTGACAGTCCAGGGGATGGTGTCCAGGTGGCAAGTACTTGCTGGGGATGTTGCGCCATATTAGCGCCGCGTGTCGGGTAATTTATGAAGCGACAGCAACGGCCGCAGCAGGCTATCCGGCCGGAGACCAAGGACCAGGGTCTCGGGGTGTAAATATCTTTAAAAGGCGCTGTTAAAACAAATTACTGTCTGGTTGCGTGTGCCGTGTACCTGTGGGGGTTGACTGCCACTCCTGCCTCCCTATCCCACACCGCCCGTGACCGTGTCCTCCCGCCACAAGTCGGCAAAGTTATTAAGCGAATTTCTTGCAGACAAGGAGGCATGAAAATTCCCGCGGGAATTTTCAACACTCCCCAAACTCCTTGACTCTGTGTGGATTTTCCGTATTGTTTTCCTTTTTTTTCAAGGGGGTCTGACAACTTCCGGGGTCCCCCAACAATTTTGTACTTTCTTCTGGGCCTTTTCAGCGTGCGTGCGTGACAAGAGCGGAGAAGGTACATGGCCGGGGAGTGATCCGGTGAAAGGAGGAAGCCAGCAGGGCCAGGGCAGACAGCTACTTGACAGTGTTGTCAATTTCATTTTAAAGTTGTCGCATATGCAGCCATAATTTTCACTGGAGATTTTCCGCAATCATTTTTGACGCAGATTTTTTTCCCTTTCTCCAAGGGGGCTCCAGAATTTCAATGTGGTTTGATTATGTATAGATGAAGTTGCCCTTCTAATCCCTGGAGTCCTGGCACTGTGTGGGGAGTCTATTAATAGCAAGGACACGGAACTTGGAACTTGGAGTGGCACTCGAGTTACTTTAATAAAATTGAGAAGGAGAAGGAGGAGGAGTAGGAGTCGGGTGGGAAAATGAAGTGATGCGGTTCCCCGACCCTTCAATAAATTTAATGCAAATTACAAATTTGTGCCAAAAATTAAGTTAAATTATGCCAGAGAGTTGGAGTGAAAAGCCGCACAATAAAGAATACCACAAAATGTTCTGAGTCGAGGCAACGCCCTCTGGTTGAAGACAAAGCCACCATGCCGCCCCAAGGAGAAGGAAAACAACAATTTTTCCGTTGTGTGTTCGCTGAAATTGAAAATGAAAAGTCAGAACTTGAAAATGATAATCAACGTCAACAAATTCCACAAAACGGGAAGGTAAAACAGAGGCAGTACGACGTATAATGATCTAATAAATTTCATTACCGCAACAAAGAGAGCTAGCTAGCTGGCTTTTTATCTATTAGAGGACCCATGTTTAGGGCGTTCATTTATCCAGGATATATATATAAAAAATATATATTTTTTCCCAGGTAAAGAAAAGAAACTGCGTGGCTCACTTGAGACCCAAATTGGTGGCAGCTCCACCCCGGAAAAGTTGGAGGAAAACCTCAACTCGAAACGCGGCAACGGAGAATAAAAGTCGCGTTCGTTCACTTCAAACTTGTGAAATTTGCTACTCGGAACTCTGTCATCGAGCCACGAACTTTGTGGACTTGCCAATATCCGTGCCAGCATCCTTTCTCCCCTTCGTCCTGCATATGTCAGCAGTTTTCCATCCAATTTTTTTTCGGGTATTGTTGTTGCTCCTTTTGCTGCTTTGGCAAAAGGATTCAAAGGTTTTCTCTCCGGCTTCCTGCGAATGTTTTGTATTCATTTTCGTTATTTGGTTTATTGCGGAAATTTGTAAATTTGCTAAAGGGGTTTTGTTGTCAGTGAAGTGGCTCAGGTAAAAGTAGAATATTGATATTGTTATGGGTAGTAGAGTGACAGAGTGCTGCTGTTGGCATTGCGGGATATTCAATTGAAATTTGGGGCAGTATTCAAATTTTGTGCTGTGATTGAATGAGAAGTGCAGTGTGTCCGATTTGAAAGGATTTCCGTTCTTTATCCTTGGATATACCGAGCAGAACATAAATTTCTTGTATTCTCCTTCCATATTTAAGCCCCTTCATTAGCAGGGAAACCAAACAAATAATCACTTCCCTCTTGTTGCTGTATTTCAGGTAATCCCTGGACTATTTAGACAATTTGTTCTACTCCAGGACCATTAGGAGGCAGAGTTCATAAATACATGGCCAACTCCCCGGGAGAAGGTTGAAAAGCAATTACGTGTACACTCCATAGCCATGAGGGACCGGGACCAGGACCAGGAATGGGCCTGAGCCAGTCATAAATAATGCTACTTAATTGTTTTACAAAGCATAATTTTATCCTTTCGCAAATCCAGTGTTTTACAAACATTTTGGAAAAAACAAAAAGCGGAAAAAAATGGGAAGTGGAAATGTGAGGGAAAAGTGTATGCGTGTGAGGGAAAATGGCGCCTTTTTCTTTTGCCGCACCAGCTTAAATATGAATTAATGGCCAATAAAGATAATCTTTACACATTCGCGTACGCAGCGCATTAAAAGTTAAATTTATGAAGCACATACACTCCTTCTCGAATTCAAGAAACCGGAAACTCTTTTTTCTGTCGCAGTAAGCATATTTTTCTAGATTACTATAAAGTTATTATAAAAGTTTGAGTAACCTTTTGGCTTAAGTCGAGTGATTATCTGGTCCCTGTCTAGCCCATAAGTTCCAAGAACTCTGGCCTTGCCCTTCTGCATCATTTGCTGCATATTCAATGATATTGCTCATACGCAATGTGGTACACACCCAAAAAAATAAAAAAAAGAATAAGGGCGATACCAAAAACCGCTCATTAATATTTCATGTTCGATTGCGAATTATTCAAAACAATGCGGAGAACCCAAATGAACGCGAGGCGCATAGCCAAAATCTCAGTTTCCCAATTTCCCCCAAAAACCCCAAAAGTCATCAAGACAAGGGGTGGTTCCATAAAGCCACCGAAAAAAAAATGATAAAATAAAACAAGAACCACCCCCAACCAGGAAACAACAAAAAAAAAAAGAGACAGTGGGTCAGCAGTGGGTGAGATGACTACGACCTTCGCTGTATCAATATTTGTGTTAATCTGTCATTTTTCGTCGTTTATGAATATTTGAGTTGGTCAGTCGGGCCATGAAATTTTCATGTGACTTGCGGATAGGACTTCTCCTCGAGTGTTTGCGGAAATGTGATGATTATTGGTTGAACAAATAGATGTGCTGCGGGACCCGGGCTATATTTAAACAGATATTTTCTTTCTTTTATTTGCCCAACCTGCCGGCGAAATACGACATGAAAAAAATAATATCAAAGTCAAAGTGGAGGCCATTTATTAATTTTCCTTGGGCGTCACACTGTTTGATATTCCCGGGGAGACACCGCACTTACTTATGACAATTTTCCTATCTCAATTCGCTTTCTCCGATAACAACACATCTGAAAGCCAAATGCCACATTAAAATATTTTTCACATTCATTTTCCCTTGACCAGGCCAAAATGGAGAACATCAAGAATCGCATAAAAAACTGCCAGCAACAAAAGTAGTTTTCCCAAACATTTCCCAACAAAAACATTTATTATATTTGCCAAATGGAGTGTGCAGGGTGAAGTGGTCTGTCTAAGATTATTTAGTTTGTTTCAGGCCGCAATGAAAAGGGTTAAGCAGGCGTATAAACAAAGCCAAGAAGACACCAATTTGCATATTTTTAATATTTCTTTGCTCTCCTATCGACCTCTCGCTGGTCGTTTTTGGAAGGACAATCGCTGAACAAATTTATGTCCATTCATACGAAACACTTAACTAAATTACATTCGAGTGGGTCTCTGGGATTCAGCCTACGCAGATTTTTGTCCAATTCCGGCAAAAAAATGATTTCAGATACGTGGGAAAAAATCCTTTATCAGGTGCAGTTTGGTTGGCATATTAAATTGGCTTCAATATATGAATGAAAATGAAAATCAGTATAAAAAGGTGATGCATATGTATGCATTTGCAGGGAAAATGAAATCATTAAATTGTTGCATGCTGATATATTTTTGCAAGCTAATAAATCTCTCAGAGATGAATACATAATCGGGCAATATGCAAAATAGATTTCGCAACAATTAAAAAGCGCATCATCAACTATCCAGAACACTTAAATATTTAAGAATTTTTTGTCGGCCAATCTTTATTTTTTAAGCCCGGCCAACTGTCGCCATTGAAATTGTCATGGTAGTGGCATTCACAGCCAGTTTTTGTGGGCAATAAACAAAAATTATTATGCTCAAATAAGCGTAAATGTGGGCTAAAAACGATGGGAGAGGGAGGAGGATACTGCAAAGGGTTGCATTGTTGCCAAAAAGTGTTTGAGTGACGATGATGAAAAATGCAGGAGCAACGTCAGCGCCGCATATTATGGATGGAAAATGAAATGAAACGGAAGTTGCGAGCACTGAACACGTTTTATTGGCATTGCCACACTCACACTAACCCCCCACACACACTGTGTGGCACAGCTGATTTGACAACAAATCTGAATCCACAAGCCGGAGGAGAAAAAATACAAACAAAGACAGAAGCGGGTATAAAAACGATTGCAATGAATTTTTATAACCGCCAAACGGCGAGCAGGCAAATGAAATCAATCGAATCGAATGCAGTCAACAGAGCCACAATTGAAATGGAAAATGTTATAAATCGAACGTGAAGCGAGGTGATAGAGGGAATGGGGGCCACGCCACCTCGTGCCACCCATTGGGGAAAACTGTGACGCCAATCGTTTAGCGGCTTTTGTCTGTGATTTTTTATTGTTGGGCTAACTTTTGCGGGCCCTCATTCGTTTTATGGCTTGTCAACATCGCTGCTTGAAAACTCAACTTGCGGGGCTCTAATTAAGAACTCTGATTAATGACAAGCATTTCGATTCGCTTCTACGACTGTACAGCTCTCCGTCCACCCATCAATCATCAATCATGCATTATGTCTGGCGACGTCACAAACCGAACCAAGTTAACTTGTAATTTCATTAGTGTTAGTTACGGGATACTCCGGTCGTGCCTTCTAATTCAATTTATCAATTCATTAGAAAGTGTCGTCACTCTCCAGTCGCTTACGTCACCAGTAATCAAGTCAATTTTTTAATGACATCTTAATGCATACTCATTAAGTCGTTTGGTCGCTCTGGATACTCGCTTTTGGCGAACAACGGCAGCTGTTGGCCAATAAACTCCTGGGAAATGCTGAGCTGTAATAATTTTTACGCCTTCAGGCCTGGACATTAATATATCTAGTCCTTGTCTTGGGTGTACTTCGCATATAAATATAGAAAGGACAATTCCGAGAACTGACCGAAAGGGGATTCCTATGGCTTTTCGGGGGTCCATATTCAAAGTCACATAATTTTCCAATCAATTAGCTTTTGTATTGACTTTTGCCGGCAGCAACAGCCTGGTCTGGCCAACGCCCTTCCCCTCCGAAAACTCAATTTGTATTTTGGGGCCCAAACATGCGACAGAGGCCAAACAATTTTCCCTTTCTCTCTGCTTCCAAAAAGCCCATTGACAACTCCCTGCCGAAAGGACGAAGGGGCGAATCAGGTTGGCAAGCGACCACATTTGACCGGAGGAGTCTCCGTCCAGGATGCATTGACTTTCGACCCCGGACCCCGATCCTTTTCCATTTGAATACACTCGACTGGCAGTCAAGAGTGTGTTGAAGTTTCTATTCTATAGTTTTCTAAACAAGAGATTCTAGTATTTTTCAATTTAGAATTTAGGGTAAAGTTTGTTTTAATTAATTTTCAAAAAGAATTATTCATAGTTGATTTTCTAGCCATGCTAAACTTTTCTCTATTAATTAATAGCACGACCAGGCATCGGGCCAGGTGAACTTTAAGCCAAACATGACACATGAAAAGACCTATATTTTAGGTTGGCTATAATTGGCCTTCGGTGCGGTACAGGATCGTGGATGCTCTCAGTCCTGATTGTGGGAATTTATGGCCCGAGCCCGTGACATTTGAGCCCGCATCCTTTGTCAACGATGAGAAATAGAGCATATAGCGTGGGCTTTGCGTCTGGGCGGGGCATTCGCGTTGACATTTTAAAGACACTTTAATAAGCTTTAACGAGCGCCATCCGCATTCAATTTTGCCTTCACCCCAAGCCCAAGCCGAAACACCGAAACCAAACAAACGGCAGCCTCAAGCGTATTGAATGACATCGGGGCCGGGTCGAAATTGGAGGGCGATCAGTTGACAAAGCCGTGCAAAAGTTGCTCCAAGGACCCAAGGCTAGGACACCTGGCAGGAGGGCAAGCCAGAAGGGCTGGGGTGGAGAGGCGCCGGGGTGGAGCCACAACCCACCCAGTGAGTGACCTCTGCTCCGAATCAAGGTCCACCCGCTGCCATCGCTTTAATTAAGCAGTCCATAGCATTTACGTGTTTGCAGTTATTCTTTTGTGTGTCCGTTTGCGTGTGTCCGTTCTTTGCTCGTAGTTTAGTTTACCGCAATTACAGCAATTAACACTAAGCAATTAAAGGCAACAACAATGCAAATTACGTGCAACATGCAAGCGCTCAGCGACCCAACAACATTCAGTTTAGTTTAGAGAAAAAATAATCAAAGCGTGGCAAGTAGTCGGCTAACGTGATGCGCTGCAAATGGTAATTACTTTGCATTACACTTATTTTATTTACTTTTAATACACTTTAACACTTCAAAGCCAAATAAAAACTAACCAAATATGTTAAAAACATTTTTAATTAAATTTGTTTCGGAATTTTCTGCAGGGTATCTAAGCAAATAAACAAAGTGAATCATTTCAGTGAAACAGAGAGACAGCCTCCAGCCCCGGCGGAAATAGTTGTATGCAGTTTTAAATTTTCGCCCGCGGAGACAGACCGCCACCCTGCTATGGGGCAGGTGGGGTAAAGCAAGAGGGTAGAGGGTAGCTTGAGGCCAAAGCGGGATCAGGCAGGTGTAGAGCGGTATTCACCTCGGATGGCTCGAGGCCATGGTGCTGGGCTGCGTTAAATGAAGACCACAAAATGCAGCGCCGCGGAGCTCTAATTAAGTTAAACCCAGACACTGGCAAACAGATGCCAGCACACACTCGTGCATGACTGTGTGTATGTACGTGCTGGTGGCTCAATAATTAACTAACTGGCAATATGCACCGAGACTTAAAACAAGCATACACCATAGTACAGAGAACTATGGTCCACATCCATCCACCCCCTCAACCAATCCAGCCAGCTTAAAATCCCAGCCAGAAACTCCAATTTTGCTTACTGACAAGGACTTCAAATGGCATTGCACTTGAACTATTTCTGCCTGGGTTTTTCCCCCTTATTTTTGAATTCCCAGATTGCAGATTGTTTGCATCTCTGTGTGGCCCAGCAATTTGCTGGTGGGCAAGAAAATTGAATTAAATTTAAACAATTTCATTTTATTTCCAGAGTGTCCGAATGCTAGTTTCTGCATCCGAAACAAAACTTCAAACAGAGCGAACCGATTCATGTCCTGTCTAGGCTGCTCCAGCTACTGCCTGGTACTTTTAATTGCCAGTTGGTCGAATCGTGTTTGGTCTTTAAGTCCCGAAGTGGCAGACAAACATTTCTGCCGAAATACCAGTGCTCGTAGTATGAAAAATGGCTTCAATTAAATCATAGGCTGGGCAACTTTATGCAGCAAAAGTAACTATTTTCCCAAAATTAGAGACACAACTATTGAAATATTTTGTATATTTTATATAATGAAAGTATCTCGAATCGGCAAATGCTTTTTAGATTTATGAGTGAAAAGTTAACAAGCCAAAAATATTCAAGGATCCGATTATTTTAGTCTCCATTGATAGAATGTATTCAACTCACTTTATGTTTTGCAAATATTTGAAATCTATTCAGAGTTTTCGTTCTGTGGCATCTGCATAATACCCGTGTATTAGTGGATTTTCGGCCATAAAAACTCATCGAAACGTGAGCGGGCATAAAAAAGGACTTTGCCACAATATGACAATCTATTGAATGACCATGGATCTGCCTCATATCACAAACAATAAACAGCCACAAACGCCAACAACAATAGCACATAAAAATGCAACAAAAAGTCCAAAAATAAAAAAACCCAAAAAGGGAAACTAAAACAATGGACGGGCTTTTGGAAAGAGTTGGCCAAAAAATATAAATCGCCTGCCAGCTAAGCAAAATGTCAGAGCCATAAATATCATAAAAAATATATTATCAAGCGACCATGATTTCAAAATTGGAAGGATCTTTTTTGTGTGTATGTGTCTGTGTACGCAATAAATATGTGTGCATGTGTGTGTGTTTATGTAGTTGTTGTTGTGTTCAGGACTCTACAGGACTCTGAAAAGTGTTGGTTACAAATTGTGTGTTAAAAGGCACTCGAAGGAACTGCAGGCGGGCCAAAATATTTTAATACAAGCAATAAAATTAGAACAAAATACGCACTAAAGCTAAATTGAAAAGAAAATCGTTATGGTTGACACAAACTGATGCCCATAACGAAATAAAAACCAGTCAGCAAGGATAGTTGGTGGGATGTGTGGGATATGAAATACTCATGGCAGTGCCCAAAACCAAAACGATTTGAACGCGTTAAGCAAAACGCGTTTTAGTTGCGGCACCACCATACACATACAGACACACACAGACTCAGACACACACTCACACACATATGCAATCAGGACGACGGGAAAACTCCGGCAAAAACACATTTTATATGCTTGTTGTTGGCTTGCTAACTTTGGAACAATTTTCGTATTTTTTATGCGAGGTTTTCTCCCGCTGCTTTTTCTCTACCACTTTCTTTTTTTTTTTTTTAATATTTTTTCGTTAGGGGAAAATAAAAGCAGCAATGGAGAAAACTTCTTGGGTTTCCAATAATTTGTTGTAGCGAACTTGTTTTGCATGTGTGCTGGTGGTGGTGCTGGGACGAGAGTGTGTGTGTTGGTGTGGGGGAGAGGGTGTTCTTGTTAGCCGCTCCACATATATCAAGCAGCAGCAAAAACGGGGCGGGGAAAGAAAACTCTAACAATACAGCGGAACACAACACAACAACAGCAGCAGCAGCAACAGAAAATATAGAAAAAATCCTAAGCAGCAGCAGTAGCAGTTTGTAAAATATATTTTTATTGCTATTGCGCAAACACACGCTCACACGCAGGACACACAGGACCCGGATCAGGACGACTACTACCAGGACCAGGAGAAGGACTCCTTTCGCTGGTCGCCGTTTTGCCATTGACTTCTTCTCGCTATTAAAGCACTGAGGAAGCAGCGCAGAGCTGGCTGGCAGCATGCTTTTTGTCATATTTCACCAGGCACGGGGCAAGAAGCAGCATCAGAATCAGCAGCAGGATCAGGACACGCATGTTGCGTACGAGGATGCGAACACTTCATAAAAAACACTTTCATTACAACTACAATACAATGGCCACGGGTTGGGAATAATATGCGGTAACCATGGGGGAAAATTAAAAAATAGTAGAAATAAACAAACAGTTGCAGGAAGGAGGCGGGAGATTATATATTATATATCACTTTAACCCAAAATAATCTTTAAAATATATGGAATGAAAAGGGGGAGTATTAAGTTCGAGTAAAGAAAAAATATAAAATTATTTCATAACTTACTATGTTTTAGGGTGAAGATGATAGGTCAGTGATAATTACTATAGATACGGAGATACGAAAATAAAAGGAACATTTTTTTATAGTATTAACATTTTTGGATCCCAAGTTCCCATATCCTGTCCCATGGTGCGTCATCTGTTTGGGTTCGACTTGGAGCGGACTACTTACTACTTCGGTTGGCATTATTTCATGTGCAAAAGTCGCTGCGTGTTGTGTTTGCTATTAAAAATGTCAGCCACCGAGTGTGCATGTTGTTGTTTTTGTTGTTTGCAGCTGTAAAATGGACACTAACACACACTCTCAGACCCAAACACACACACATACCGACACGTGAAAACATGGTGGATGGTGGGGGGGGGGGGAGAACACGCTTTTAACACCGAAATGAACTTGTACGCCATGTTTATGAGCTGATAAAAAACAGTTGACCAACATTTGTGGAACTGGAAATTGACTTTAACGTAGAGAGCAAGTAAATTAAGGATCCCTTTGCCTCATAGGGGGAAAGCAATGAAATTTCTTAGTTTCGGGGCAGGGTCTTCCCAAGGGACTCTCACCTATTGGCCTAGTTTAACAGTTGGCAGTTAACATTGCCTTTTCCCAGCCATAAAAAGCTCAGCAATGCGTCTGATATTTTCGGCCCACATTTCGTCCTTTCCGTTCTCTTTAGTAAGAGAATGATGCTGTTGTTTGGAAAAAAGAGAATTTAATGTTATTTACAGATTTCTATTCCAAAACAAGTAATACGTGTTAACCGGGTTAATAAATTGTTTATTGACCTATTTAAGGATATCCAAGAACTTTTACATTTTATAAGTAAATATTTGGGGGTTTCTGAACATTTATTCATTGGGTATGACTTTTTATTATAAAGTTTATGTTGCACAGGGTGGGATTTTTTAAGAGAAGGATTCAGTTTACCTGAATTGATTGATTTGCTAACAGCTAGAGCAACAGGTTGATTTGATCAATGGAAACTCAAAGCTGCCCATAAAAATGATGTAAGACTTTTTTTAAATTCCACAAAATAAAAGTTAATATTGAATCATTAAGTTATTAAATTATTATTAGTTGTAGTAATTAAGATTACTACATATTTTCGATTGGTTTTATTAAAAAATAAACCTAAAACTAATAAAAAATGGTATCTTATTGTTAGAGATCTTCTCAAAATTCTCAAAAATAAATGCTTAAAAAACTTATAAAATACAATATTAAGCCTTTGATAAGCTCGTGTAAAATTTAGCACAAGTATCAGCTGGTTTTTAGCACAAGTTGCGCCAGAGACATGGAGCAAATTCCGAGAGAAAAGCCGAAAGAGCCGAGAGAAAACCCGAACCAGGGAAATACTGCAGGCTAATTTCAAATGTAAACAAGACTACCAATAGCCATAATCTTATTATAACATTCACAATATTTCAATCGAAAAGTATTGAAAAATATTGAAAAAATTCAGAATATATTTGGTTTTGAAACCAATTTTTTCATTTTATAATTATTAAAAATATCCTGCCGGAAGTCCCCCAAAAGCGTGCTATAAATTTTGAATCGCCAGTTAACAGAGCTCTGTTAACAGCATCAATGGATGCTTCGGGTGCGAATTGTGAGCGATTTCCGTTCGGTTTTTGTCGCACCACTCGGCTCGGATGCTGTACGAGGTGGTTCGTGATTTTGTCCCAGCTTCTCGGTTCCAGCGTGTGTACCATAAAAATTGTTTCAGTGAGAGTTTGCGATCCCGCGGGTACGGTCGGAACTAACGGGACTTTAACGACGTAACGTCGCGTGCTGTGCGAGCGGTATTTTCCGGCAAGAAAGCCATGCAAAGCCATCATCATCATCAAAAAATCCCCGGAAAATCAAACGTTGCCAAATCGGTTGATCCCCTCCAGAATTAGAATTTCAATCAGAATCTATATCTGTGTCCAAGAAAATCACCGGAAATGTGAAAAACAAAAATGCAGAACCTAAAC
Source organism: Drosophila ananassae (assembly GCF_017639315.1). NCBI lineage: Eukaryota > Metazoa > Arthropoda > Insecta > Diptera > Drosophilidae > Drosophila > Drosophila ananassae. The sequence continues at coordinate 3,057,526 of NC_057929.1, read as the reverse complement.
GCAATTTGTTAAACTAAAATCATTCAAAGGAAACTGTAACGTTTCCAGTGCGGTTATAATCGCGTTTGTGTCGCGTTCAGCTAAAATCTCTTAAACTTGTTCGCAATGTAAGCAGTTATACTTGTTGTTGTTGTATTTTGTTGATGGTGTGACAAGCAATTTGTAGTTGTTGTCATCGTTGTTGCTATTGCTGATGCTGATGCTGGAATAGCGAATCAACGTTCGCCCATTCAAGATCTGACTTTGATCCGACTGCAGTTGCCCTGCCTCCCATGCTCCCCAATGCTCCCCAACCATGAACTGAGCGCTGTTTTCAATGAAAATCATTTCCACGGAAAGCAGAAAAGCATTGATAAGCGCACGACCCCCGAGCGGAATCGAGCGCCGTTCCCGTTTGGATTATTTTTGCTAGTTTAGTGGGTCTGCGTCTATATCTTTAGGTATCTGTATGGGTGTACAGTGGGTGTGTGTGTGTCTCTGTATGGGTGTAGTGTGTGATTGTGTGAGAGTTTAGTAAGTGGGTGTTTGTATGTATTCGGGCCGGCAGATAAAACGATTTCTCTGCTCAGCTGGTCGTTTCATCGCTTTTTGTCGGTTTTCTTTCATTTGCTTGCTGAAATCGTTATTTTTTTCTTTTCAAGTTTTTTTTGCTTTTTTTTCAACTGCCAGTTGGTACAAATTGCACCAAATTGTTATGGCTGAGCATTTTAGTTATTTATATGGAATTCAAGTTGTTTTTATTTTATATAAATGTAATGCATTTGTGGACATTTCTCCAGCTTTTTTTTAATGGCACTGCAAAGGTCATCATATTTCATGACATTCGCAGAGACACAAGTGCAAAATTGCTGGCCTTTGACGCCCATTGAGGCAATGGAACAAAGAGCCAGCGAAATAAGAGCCATAAACTAATAGATAAACATAATCCCCACTATACCACTCAGCCACGAAAGTATATTTGTTTAAATTGCTAAATTGCTGAAGTGTGCGTGTAATTTCATTACACGGTTGAATGCCACTTGTGCAAGTGCTGGGGCCTTTGATGATACCCCACACAAATTGTACGAATGTGCACGATAAGCGACCTGGGAAAAGCATTGATGAACTTTATGACTGATTAAGATGAGAGTGATATGGCGAAGAGGCATCCGCATTACAAGGTGCGAACTCAAAATCATTAGATTTTCCCACCACCAGCACCAGCTTCCATCAAACTGATTGACTGTAAAATTATATCAAATCAAGGAACATAAAAGTACCTAAAATTCTATTTAAGTTGCCTGATTTTATTATGTGGTATTTATGGCAAAATAATCCAAACCCCTAAATAATTCCAATTTCTATAGAATATTATTTTTGCTTTTATCCAGAAACCCAATACACACTGTGCCCATTTATATTCCGAAACTAAACGCCTTTCATTACGAATTCTGACACAGTTATCAACAATTGCGGAGGAGAACAATGAACAGCGAGCATACGTTTTCGGCAACAAAACCCATTTATAAATGACATGCGATACAACATAAACAAAATTATTGGTGCCGAGACCGAGACCGGAGAACAAAGTGCATCAATTTGAAATGGAAATGCGGATAGAAGTGAATTTTAATATGCAATTAATGTTGCGGACAACTGGGGAGCCAAGTAGCACTTATTTGCATATCAAATCGTTCGGTCTTGCTCTCTTTTCCCCCCTCATATATTTCAAAATGCTTGCCTGGTTGTGTGTCGTGAGGGTGTTGGCCAGACCAAGCCAGGCCAGGCCAGGCTATTCCATGACCAAGTGTTAAGCAGTTTGCTGATGCCAGTTTAATGTTGGCATGCAAACAAGCTCGCAGGCTCAACGAAGTATGCAGCACAATTAGCAGGGCTCCTAGCAGGCTGGCAGGAGGATGAGGGAACAGCTGCTAGAACGATGACGATGATGATGATGGCGCCAAGTGTTCAAGCTCTGATTGCTACCCAGTGTGCCCTAACACACACACCTACACACACATAGGACATCCTGGCCATTAGAATTTTTAGTATTCATAAAATTGCACTTGAACCCTTGCGAAACGAGGCAGCCATGCATGGCTTTTTATAGGCTCACTTAGCGCACATAAACCGCGAAAAAAATGGCAGTGCCAGGTATCCTGCTCAAGGACTCTCACACACACACCCTCGTCGGGCTCGTACTTATACGAGCACTTATAGATGCCATAATAATATTGTAACTTTGCACTTCAAATTGCATTTTAATGCAAACACACTTCATTACATTACAACATAAAGAGAAAGGGTATGAGGTGGGTATAGGGAGGGGAAAGCGCAAACTTGCCTGCCGGAAATGGAAAAACGTCGACACACTTTGCTGCAGCTGCAGCCGGAAAAATCGCACATACATCCTTATATGCTGGCATGGCAAGTTTGTAAATTGAAGTGCATGTCGATCGTAGGTGGATGCTTCAATGGCGAAACTGGCACAATCTACCCACACACAAACACTCACTCCCAAACACTCACAGCCTTGCACATTACGTATACGCAGTGTACTCTCACTTAAAAAAAAATAGAAAGGGGAACGAAACCCTTCACCTTCGGCCCACAGTTTGCATTAGCTAATGTGAGTCACATTTTATTGGCAGACCTTTTTATTGGCTGCACACACAAGTTGTTATCCTTGCATAACCCATTCAGCAAACTGATTTGCGAAACTTTCGATCAGGTCCTGAGCAAATGGAATTTTGAGTGGTTCATATTTAATTTAAGGCCGAATGTGTGCCAAACTTTAAACCGATTCCGTCCTAGACCACTCACTTTAGAATGTAAATTTAATTAACCCCACTCTGGCATTTATTTCGCATACGTTTTAATTAAAGCTTTCATTCCCCGATTCAATTAAAGTCTGTCGAATATCAAAACATTGGTAGCAGTGTGAAGTGAATATTTTTAGATTAGATTTTCATAACCATATATATATTTTTTGCTGCAATTTCTCTCCTGTATTGACAAACTATCCACAAATATTTTCACTTTATCGAAAATGGAAATCCATTTGCAGCCCCTGAACATTGCTGGTTGGGCTGTGTGGTGCCTTGTTGTAAATAAATTTTAGGCCGATTTATTAACGCCGCTTTAAAAAACATGATTAAGTGCCAGCACTCCGCCACTTGTCAGTTGCGGTTGTGGGTCGCAGTTGGCAGTTTGGTTAGTTTAATACAATTTTATTTTATTTACAGCCCAGGCTGCCAGGATATAAAAAAAATCCTTACCACATGGAACGCGAACTGAAAGTTAAAATAAAATTAGTGCTGGCCGGCTAAAAGCATTTGGCTTTCTGAAATGTTGTCGATAAAAGCCGTCGTATTGGGGCAAGTCAATATATCATAAAAGCACGTCGCATCCAAAAACCTCCAATCTTTTTGTGTGTTAGTAGTGTAGGATATTTCACAGACAATGAGTGTGTGTGTGTGCTGTGGTGTGCTCTGGTGTGCTCTGGTGTGTTGTGAAGTCTAGAAACATGAGCGTATACAGTTTCCGATTTCCGCTTTCCTGTTTATCGTTTATTGGGTTTTGGCTACGTAAAAGTAAAAGCACTGCCAGACCAAGACGTCGCCGCGTAGAAAAAAAAAAAAAATATATATATATGTATAAAGAAAAGAAAAACAAGAAATCCGAAGAGAAATTTGCACTCGTTAGCTCTTCAGTAAAAGGAGCAGAAACGATGGCAGTGCCATTGCCATCATCGTCATATTGAACTTTGATGCTGGCACGTTTCTCTGGGCTTCTTGTGCCATCCGCTATTCGCCATCCATCCCGTATCCTGCCGCCGATGCTGCTGTTCCTGCGCCCTCCTAAGGATCTACACGCGCGGATACTTTGGCACATGTTTCGCCAGGACTCTCGCATCCCATCTCTCCCGAGCCTGGCCATTTCCATCCGCCCATCGCCTTGGCTCGTCCTTTGCCAGTTTGGTCGTCGTGTGTTGTTAGTCATTTATATGGGCCACATAAATTATAACAAATATGTACGCAGGCGGCATTTGAAATGATTTCTCACTGTTCGCTCTCTGCGTTATAAATAATCTTTAATTAAAAGAGCCCTCGCAGCGGAAGACAGAAATATGTTTTAAAATATTGAGGTGTACGTGCCATCGTGCGGTTGACAAAATGGGTAAATGTGTTGTGATTTGTAGCTGTCTCTTAAAGGCATCTTGAACTTAACACACTCTGCCTATTTTATTGCCATCCATCCATTTATGTTTTTGCCTTAAAGTTGCTGTTACTGTTACAGGACATGAGACACAGGACACAGGCAACAGGAAGTGTGCATTTAACGTTCGCATAATTCGTTTTGATTTAACAGCGTAAATTAACAATTGCAGGCGCATAAATAACGCTCGTTTAAAATCGCCATAAATATTGAAACAAACAAATTAACCCAATAAAATTCGTAAAAATCACATAAATTACATTTGCATGTTTGTTGGTGGTCGGTGGTTGAGTTTGGTGTGATGGAGTGTGTGTGAGTTCGAAAGTGCAATGAATTTGCTTACAAATTTGCCAAAACCGAAAATAAAGGCAATTAAATAAATTTCTACCAGAGCAACAGAAACAGCAGCAGCAACATCGACGACAGCAGACTGCAATTACCCAAAATATAGCATGGAATTGTATTTTATTTTATTTTATTTTATTTGATTTTGCTTTATTTTGCTTTATTTTGCTTGGCTTTGTTCTACTTTATTTATTGACATATCAACAAAATTTGCAACTTGGCCATTTTTTTGCATAACTCTTTCTCTATCTGTCTCTTTCTGTAAATCTCCCAACTGTCTCACTCTTTTTGCAGCCATTGCGAAAAATTTAAAATCCAATTCATGAATTAATAATAATTAGCCGGCAAAAAGAACCTTTACACAAAAACGAAATGCTTGCAGTGCTGAGTGAGAACGATTTTTGAACAGATTTTTGGGTGCACCAGGATCCAGGCACCAGGAGCTACGTCCTACGTCCTATACCTCGTCCTAACACTACCTAACTCTCGCCTGCCACCCGATCGAGCTGGGCTGGGCCATCATGAGCCACCCGCTTTTACTGCCGCTGTGCCTGCTCGTCCTGTCCACTCTAAATGGTCCTGCCACGGCGGCAAGTCGCGTCCGTGTCAGCTCCTCGACCACTATGACGCGCAACATTGAGGAGGAGAATGGTAAGTGATTGAGAAATAAGATATCTAAAGTTATAGCTTAAAACTTATAAGGATTATAAAATATTTCATTTAAAATATGTCACAAAACTATACTTTTAATGATAAACCATAACAGACAACTCTGTAGATTTTTGCCTGTGCTTTAAAGTTAATTTAAAACGAAAAGTTTGTCTGCCATTAGACGTGTTCATACATCCGAGTCCTAATACGAGTGTATGCGGCAAAGTGAGTTCATGTGTGGCCCGACTGAGGCAACTTTTATTCAATCAACATAAAGTTTATTGTGTGTAAAGAAATTTCGTTTGCCATGATGCCTTTGTGGGGCTGACAAAGCGAGGCTTTTGTCGCTGCATTATTGAATAAATGAAATTTTCGGTTTTATGTGTGCAAATTATGCCAAATTGTTATGGATTTGAAATTGATTTGAAAGCGAGGCCTTTGCAACAGCCACATCAGTTTTGTGGCGGTTGAATTATGGCCCAAATGCGGCCAGTCGGTTGGCTAAAACTTTCTTCGGGCCAACGCTTTCGTCGGCAAATAATAAAATGTGGCTAATAAATAAGCCCGAAGAGTCGACTGGCTCGAGGGGCTTGAGAGTTCAAGTGCTAAACGAGCGGCTATGAAAGAAGCCACAGAAAAACGAAACAAACTTGCCAAAGTTTTCTGCCATCGAAAAGTTTCCGATGGAGATTGGGCCAAGTTTAGGCCTGTCAACGGCAGGGCCACAACTCAGGTCTCGAAATGGTTATCTATTGGCCTACTCTACTCCGTTTCCATCTCAATTAACCCAAAAACCGATACCAGAGATCACGCATACGCCATGTGGTCAGGGGTTTTCGCATGATGCTCACACATGTTACTTAAGGGCCAACCACTTGGCCAAGTCCATGGTCCACGATCCAAGTCCAAGACAAACAGGCCAGACCATTGCAGGCAGCGGCTTATTGCCTGTGGCTGTCTGCTATGCATATTGTTCCATGGTTCCATGGTCTATGCCTGCATGGTTTTGGCCCTTTTTTGATGGCCAAGTTTCCATTAGACGGCAACTGCTGGTGTGCGCATGTGGGCGTCTTCATAAACTTGGATTTTATATGTTTTCAATTGAATTTCGTTGTTGCGCCAGCCATCTCTAGCCAGTCGAAACTTTTTACTTTGGCATTTTAATGTTTTCCAAGTTAACTTTCTTCTTTTTCTTGCCCAAGTGAGAGTGCCCAAGTACCACCCGTCTTGTGGCCACCGCCACATCCTGTAGTTTAGTTCCGGCCGCTTGCCGACTTGCCGGCTAAAAGCTGACTAGGAAAAGTATTTATCGCATTTCTGCGAAAACAACCTACTCAACATTTTGGTCTAAAACTTGGAAATTATGTTTGGCTTGCCGCTCCTCGTTCTGGTTTGTACCGACTCGGAATGTTGTATTCTGAAGCAAAAGTTTGCCAGTTGTTGGAGCAACGCAGCTTTATAAATGCTTATTTAGAGGCATCTATCTGATGAGTTAAGTTTCTGGCCCAAAACACTGGAAAACTTCGATTCGAATGGCTGTATGCTTGTATGTAAGCTTACGAACTTTTGCCAAAGGATTTAACGCCAGACTTACAGGATCTATGTCCATGTGGAGAGTTTTTTAAACGAGAAACCATTCACTGGATAAAGTACTTTTCCCCAGACTTTTATTAAGATATTAGTTCCTTTATTTAAGTTATTATTATTATTATTTGTATTATTTTTTTACCTTTTTTTAAACTATTTATTTTATTCTTTTGTTACAGCTTTACTTTACTTACTTGCTGGTAAGTTTATCCTTCATCTATTAACTTTATTTGCAAACCATTTACTTTAAGCCATCGTCAAGTTATCAAAACACTATCGGTCTTTAAGCCAGGACAACCCAAACAATTTGGCCATCCGATTGACCGGGCCAAACGAAAGAGGCGGTGGCAACAGCTGCGGCCACGCCCACAACATGAATACAAACACGAAGAAGCCGAAGAAGTTAAAGGCATCAAAGCAGCTAAAAAATCGGCTTTTTGTACGTTCCTGGATGTGTGTGTTTGGGTGTGGATATAGATGGCGAAAGGCAAAGTCAAGATTCAAGAGGGATATCTTCTCCAGGGCACCTACCAGGAAAAAGAGAATGAAAAGGAAAAAATACCGAAACAACTTTCTGTTGGTCAAAAGCCTTTGGTGTGCGTGTAGTTGACCGAAAAAAGCAAAAAAAAGGAAAACTTTCGCCCGGAGTCTTAGTGAAAATTCCAGTGCAGCAGAGGAAACCAGCTGACAGCGCGATGAATGACAAGCAGTGTTGGTTCAGTTTGTCAAGAGTTTTCCCTGGCTCGTTGTTTTCCTTTTACATTTCTTTCCTTTTCCTTTTCTTTTTTTTTTTTTTGGCGATTGGCTTTGACTTGGCCCGGAGTGGCCTACTTGGAGGAGTTGGTTTGGCCAGAAAAACACAGCTTGAAAAAAAAACGCAAGAAAAAAAATGAAAATAAGCGACTGTCGCCAGGCGCGCATTGATGCCCCACACCCAGTTCGGTTTGTTGTGATTTTCGGTTTCTGTGATGTCAGGTCTCCTTTTTCCTGGGCCCGTTGACCCGCCGACCCGCCGTTTTTCTTTGGCCGAGACATTCGGCTTGTTTGCCTTTCGGCCACACATAAATGCGTGGCCATACTTCATTCATTTCATGGCTTGGCAAGGACATTTATCATCTGGCCCTCGAGTGCGTCACAAAAAGGCAGTTAAACCCCGCCCCCATCTTGTTGATTTCTATATTTTCCTTTGTCAGTGTGTATGGCTTGTGCTGTATATGTGTGTGTGTTCTGTTCTGGCCAAAATCTCACCCAAAATGTTAAATAGAATTTATTCTACTTACGTTCCCCAGCAGCATTTCCCAGGCCGTTATTCATGGCACTTTTTGCCCTCTTATCGCTCGTGTTATTTTTGTATATGAATTTCGGCGGTTACATTGAATACCAAAAAATAAGTACGAGAGAAGGAAAAGGCGGGCAAGGCAGCCGTAGGAGCCAAAAAGTGGAAAATTTTAAGCCTACTTGAAATTTATTTGCACTCATTATGCCTGACAGTTTGCAGATATCAAGTCGCGGTGTGAAAGGACCGAGATAAATTCATTTCAAGACACTGGGGCCATTAAAGAGTTTGGTTGTCTTGGCCCTCGGAACGCCTTGTTTGGCTTAGGGGTTAAGCTCATTGAACGGGATTGGGTTGGGCTTACACTCCAGGCTCCCAAGCTATGCTATTTTCAATAGAATCAACCAGACTGGGACCCAAAACCAAGACAGACTCACTAATGAACAAATAAAGCTTAGCTGGCGAAGGAAATAAAACCCCAACCGCATTAATAAATCACACCGAGAAAGCGAGAACAGAACACAAATAATGCAAATGCCTAGCGACAGATTACGGGTTGGCCCGCAGAAATGACAAAACATTTTTTATTTTTATTTTTTTTTGTTGTTATCCTACCATTCTGCCGCTACTAGAATCTCCATGTTTGACTTAAGAGATTTTCAACGCAAATTCCACAGGCGGCTGCAGGGAAATGGAATGCCATCCGCCAGATGAGATTCCCATGTTCGTCACCATTTTTCTCTCCGGTTTTTCCATATTCGTTGAATATGTCTGTTCGCAGACCCGTAAAATCAACAAGAACAATCAAACAACTTCTTTGGCCCAGTCCAGGGGGAAGTTTATTGTCGGCAACTGCCAACTATTATGCCTTGTTAATCGGCTTAGACTGACTCCGTTGTCCGTAGTCCGTAGTCCGCAGTCCGGAGTCCGTTTTCCAGAGTCCTGGTGACGAAGTTGAGGCAAACAAGGTTGCCCAGCCGAAGAAACATGTTGCCATGTGGCCTGCTTGATTGCTCATTTGCCACACGCGCCATAAAGACAGACCACAAATGCACAGGAATAAAATGTTTTATATTTTTTAATTTACATTGAAATAATATTATTTATTTATTTATTTATTTATTATAGGAAAAGTATTTCCGAGTTAAAAATATAAGTTATAACTTTTATTTTCCTTTATCATTTAGCCAGTTCTTAATTTCTTTCACTCTTTTTATTTGTTGTGTAAAAACTCAAACATAGAACTTGCCAGGATACCTGTAAGCTTTGTCTTTGTGGCTGTGTGTGTTTGTGTGGCCTCCGAAATTTGCGGCGTGCCCTCATTTGGCTGACAGCTTAAGACGACCGCCATCGCAGATGGAAATGCCCCAAAATGCGGCATTCTCCCTTGTGGCATCTCGGCAAGAACGAAAAAATCGTTTTGCGACTAGTGTGTGTGTGCCGTTTCGTTAGCATTCCGTGTGGAATTTGATACTTGATTATTTGTTGCTGGCCTCAAGCGTGCATAATATATCAAAGTGGCGTCAACGTCAACTCTCGAAATGGGGAGCCCTCTCCCGTCTGTACCTCTTCTCAGGACCTGGTCGATCCTTTTGGCCCCGACATGTGTAGACATCGTGTGTTGGCAGTTGGGCTGAAATCTTGTTTTTAGTTACAGTTTAGTGTTGGCCGCATAATAAATAAATAAACAGTTGACTCAGACTCCACGAAAACAGGAGTGGCCCACGGGCTCCTGTCAGCTCCTTTCGTGCATGTCCTGTCTCGTTTCGTATGCTAAAGAGCCCGGGCCAAGGATATTTTTCTCTTTAAGATTTCCTTCCCAACCACAAGCTCAAATCTCTGGCGAAATTTCTGTGAAAAAAAAAATTCCAAAGTTCTTCATTCATCTTCGGCAGTTGTTGTCCTTGTCGAGGATTTGCATACTTAAGTTGCCTTTGACTTTATAAACACTTGAATTTTATAAACATTTATGCCCAAAAATATAATAAATTTATGTTCGAATAAATTTTTAAACAAACAAGAGAGTGAGAGTTCGCTTATTTGGTTATAAAATGGTCTGGAATAATTACCAAATTTAAGATTAGTTGTTTTCATCAAAAAGAAAGCAATGATTAGCAATGAAGAGAAAGATTATTGATTATTTCATAACTAGTTGTAATATCAGAAATTCCAGACAATTAGTGTTTGTAAATCCCATTTCTTACTGGAGTAATCATAAATGTTTAGTCCCTCGCCTTTTGGCAAATTTAGTAGAGAATTGTAAAGGAAGACCCAGGAAATGGAAGCCTCCTGCTGGAATGTGTATCCTTATGGGCTTAGAGTTTCAAAGCCACGTGATGCAACCGACAAAGCCCCGAAAATGGCAACTGTAACTTGCAATTGCACATGTCAGGCCTAAAGGACTTAGTCTCCTGGCTCCTTCACTCACACACACACTCACGTAGACGCACATTCATAACAATTTGTCGGCCAAGAATGTAGCCAAAAATCTCATACGCTCTCTACCAATTGTTATACAACATTTAGGGTCATTTGCATACAAAACCTAAATTAAAATTTGACCGGGCTGAGCCAAGCCGAGATGCATACTCTTGATGGGGTAGACATCCTGCCATCCTGCCGCTCTAGCACCCTGCTGCCTTTCTCATAGTCCACTGGGTTATTTAATTCACCCATCTACTCGACAGTTGTTGCACTTTTCTAATTAGATCAGCCAGCATCTGGCCAAGAAGGGGCTAGTGGAGTCATAACAAAAAGTTAATTAAACGTGTAATTGTTGCCAAGGAGAAGAAAAGGAAACCAGCAGCGTTGATTACTACAGAGTCCAGTTTAAAAATCCTCTCGAATATAGATACATGAATACCTCTTCCGATTGATTTGATTATAAACCCCTGTTATGCTGCATTCTGGGCCATTGTTTTCCCGGTCAGGATCGGAACAGGAATTAAAAGCAGAGCAGGCCCAACGATCCACATCCTTCTAATGGCTCTTACTAACCCCTAGCTCCGAACAGCCACTCCAAGGCACAATAAAAATTTTACAATTCAATTTCGCTTTTATTTCGCCGCTGCTTTTTCTGGGCAGATATTATGCTGGTCAGTGGGTGGTTCAGTGGGTCGGTGTGTCGGTGGGTCCACCCACTTCATATGCTCTCTTTATTTTATTGCTTCAAATTGTTTGTTGCCATTTCGCATTTGTGCCGCTCGGCTGCCCAGCACCGACGTTGAAACATTTAACTTTGTGCAACACGACGACAAAAAATACAAAAACTCTTCAAAAAAATTAAGCAAAAAAATGTGAAAGAAAACCAGTAAGAGACTAGAGGGAGCATAGAAAATGAAAACATAGCGGAGCAGCAACTAAAACCAACTATACTTAAAAAACAGAAACTAAAACAACGCGGCGACAGCAAAAAAGTTGTCAACTCTCTACAGTAGCAGTTAAAAAAAAAAGGAATATAAAGGATAAAAAGCTCTGGAAACGTGGGAGTGGTGTGGCTCCAATTTCTGTTCACTTTGAGTTCCAGTCGAAGTAAAGTCAAGTTACGCGTACCACTTGGAGTCGTGGGACATGGGCCAAGTAGCCCTGAACAGAGAACATGCCAGGGCACTGCATAAGGAATATAATGTGCTTGGAATGGAACTTAAGGATACCCTTTAAGCTCATCACCTTTATACATGTTATATCCCCAAGAATAATTTAATAATGAGTAATAATACAATAAAATCTGAAATCAAAAGATTCTATCAACCAAGATTATTTTTAAAAAACCCCTTTTTAGATTAATATTTTCTTATTAAGATACTGCTTAAAAAAATGCTATACTTTTTCTTTTAATAGTATACTCTTTTTATATAGCTGTACAGGGTATTAAAAAAGACACCGAACTGTGGAGTAAAGCGCAGAGAAACACCAAAAGCACATTTCAGCTTGAACTCCCACGGCGACCCCCAGGACCAAATGAAATTGCCAACGTGAAAGTGTAGAAAAATGCAGGCAGGCAGCCAGCGGTTCGTTGGGAAAAAGCCGGTCAGAAAGGATGTGGGGGTGAGCTGGTTTTTAGGAAGAAGGGGGAGCTAAGATGTGAACAGACTGCTCCTGTCGTGCGTCTGCCGCCTGTTAAACTGCAAAGTAAACGGACAAAATGTTAAATCAAAGCCAAACAAAAGAGGCGTAGCGGGCCAGGAACAAGGTGCTCGGGGAGCAAAGAGTTTGGACAGCCGGGTGAAAGCTTAGATGGGATTTCTCCGGGGCTATGGCGAAAGTTTTGCGTGCACTTTTGATAAGTTGAAAGCGACTTATGGATGCGGCCGACCGACCAGCTTGAATTATTATTCAATAACACAATATCATGAAATAACTTTGAAAAACATAATGCCATAGTCAGCCGTAGTGTCGTACGAAATGGCCTGGCATGATGGCCTTATGAATTTTTAAGCCGTAAATTAAGGCTAGTCGGGCATTATTAATGCTGCTTCATTATGAAATTGTGCAACAAATAATAAATCGATTAAGCAAATATATTTCCCATGCTGTGCGTGTTTTTATTCTCGCAAATGCATAGCGCACTGCTTTTAGGTTTTATTTGGATTTCAAGCGGACGGAGACGGAGGGAATAAAGGGCGCCAGCCATATGCATTTTCTGTATGTCATCCATTTTAATATTTCAACAAAACCAGAAATGACGCTGTAAAACCGACGCGGTTATATGTCAAATATTCCCCCTGAATGCATATGTATAGCTGTTCTGAATTTTTTTAAATTCTGCATGTAAATTTCATCGCATACATCGCATGAAAATTTATTTTGCTTTGCGCGAAACTGGAAGCTGCTCCCGCTGCTGTCTGGTGCATTTTAATAAATTTATGATTTTATTTTGGAGTGTCCTTTTTTTTAGTTTTTTGCCTGCCACAGTGGCAGTTTGTGTCCGCAATTTCCCCTATTTCCCTTCAAATATGTGTCATTCGCTTGACAATTCCCCAAAAAGCCCAAACTGAAGACAAAAAACCAAACAAGCCAGACCAACAGGAGCAACAAACAAAAACAAAAAACAAAAAAGAGGAGAAAGGTCCATAAATAACGAAGCATTTTACTTTTGTACGTATTTGGTGGATGAGATTTATAAATGCGTTTTTGTTTGCCATTACGATGTTGCGATTGTTGTTTCGGCAAATCGAGGAGAAATTTCATCGCGATGCCCGGGCCACATTTCATTGAGCGAAATGAAAAAATAATTGAAATATTTGCCAATCAGCAGAGCGAACAGCAGAGACCCGATAAGGCGGCAAGCATTTCCCAGGAATTCCCAATTGCTGTCTGCGGCACGTTAATAAGCTCTTTGTTGACACGCACACACACACATACAGAGATGCTGGCATTCCGTATCCTTCGAGTCCTGGGTAGCCACGTGTGCGTGTGTTCGTGAAATGTGCCTTGTGTTATCTGCCCTGACATTGTGCTGGCCCTTTCAGGTTGTCATCCTTGGCATGGGTCCTGGCGGGCTGTCGATTATCGAGTCGAGATTATTAACCTGTCAGTTTAGCGCTTTGTCTTGCCAACTTGCTCCATGTTCCTCGGCCTTGGTAACACTGACAGCTGCCGAGTATTGATGTTTCGCGCAAGAAACAACAAAAAAATATTTGTTTTATTAGGAACAAGGTGGCATTTTTTTTGCCAGACTTCGCCTTATTGTCCTCCTCGTTGGAAACCTCGACATCGTCACTGGCCCATAACAGTAACAATAACCATTGCAGTTGCAACAGCCATAATAGCAACTGCTGGTGGCGCCCCAAAACATCGGTACATCGGGTACATTGTAGCCAGGACATGGCAATTGCGATTGCAATTGCAATTCCCGCACGAGTGCGGCTGCTTTTAAATTTTAATTAACTCAGCGATCCAGCGAGTCGGGCAGCCGACCAGCCAGCCAGCAAAAACAAATCTGCCTGCCCAGCCCTGTCCTACCCAGTCCTCCTATGGCAAAGTCGTGCAGAAAAAGTTATTATTTATTTCATGTTATTTTGTGCTGTTTCAACGCGCCATAAACGAGCATTCCGCTCCCCGACTGAGGCCACTGACTTGGCCAAAAAGCATAGCCGGCTGGCCTGGGCAGGAGGGGTGGAGATTAAGGGCCAGTGGATGGACTGCATCTAGGCTGGTGGCCATTGCCATGTTCATTTATTTATGAGCATTTTACACAGCCAGTGCACACACACACACGACACAGGACGATGAGGACGAGGACGAGGCTTTTGAGAAAACTTGTCTGGAAATTATGTAAATTTTTCAGTTATTTTTCGTAAATTCTTGCAGCCAGAAACTGGGATCGGTTTGGTTTAGGTTCCATCTCGTTGCCCATGTCCAGCCCGGCTCAGAGTCCGGCTAGTTGTTTTTGGAGGAGGTCAAAAGTTCAACTGCTGTTTCGTAGGTGGCCCTTGTCAACGCAGCTTTTGTGTCTCTCTCCCTCTAGAATATATAACCCATTTTTGGCTTTTGACGACGACGACAACAACAACAGAGGAGCACTAGCAGTAGCAGTAACAGGGGCGGGGGCAAGGACCAACAGGAACAGGACCAACACTAAAAAGCAAAAACAAAAACGTCCTGCGGTCTGAGGCCCATGCTAAATTTTGTGCCTCCTACTTCCTGGCCCATCCTTCCGACGCCAAATCCACATTGTTGTTCAGGGAAGCGAAACCCGACAAGAGTTGACTCAAATTGCATTTGGTGTCCGGTTTTCTATCTTTTTTCCAGTTTCCCAGCTTCCCTGTTTAAATTTCTGCCTAAAATCCACAATATTAATACCATATTTACCTTTGAAATATAATTTAATGCCTTTGCTGTATTATTTGAACGTAATTGAATCAATTTTGAGGCGGAAACAGACCAGACATACGAGTCAGAAAGCATTCCCTTGTTGTGGCCCATTATTTGAACTTTAACCCTGATCCATCCTTAACCCATGTCATGCTGCCCACGCACATCTCCCTGGAGTGTAGCCATTTCATTTGCCTGACTTATTGTCTCGCAATCAAAAATAAATTTTGCCCAAATCGAAATTAGACGCACGAAGGCCATTAATCTTTTCCACCCAACCGGCCAGAAACAAAGGGCCATGGTCGGGGAGTTGGTAATCAGATAATCTACCAGAGACTATCTAAACACACACACGGCCACGAATTATTTATTTTAAATTGCAAAATTGTCTGCGGCCAAATCGGTTTTCATATGCATTTATTGCCATTATTTGTTCTTCTTTTTCACTATTTATTTTTTTTCAACTTCAAGCGTCCTTTAATGGCTATTTATGTGACTTTGTTGTTGATGATTTTTTTGTCGTTTGGCTCTGCGGAAATTTTAATTTGATATTTATCAAATCTAATGTCATCTTTCTTTTTTCGGCTTGTTCGAGGGCCCCACATAAGTGTGCTTGACTGTCTGGGCTGGAGTTTTTCACTGCCAATTACATTAGTCTCTTTTCTTGGTTTGTTGCCTTGTCTAAAATGCGTCAAAAGTCTTTTAAGCCAAACAAACGAAATTCGGAGCAAGTGTCAAAAGTTGAACCCTAAGGAGCGAATTGTAAACTTGTACAATTTTAATTTAATTTAACCGAAAGCACGCAGTAAGCCCTAATCTGGCACTCCTTCATTGTTTGGCACTAGTTTCGCCGCCCCTAAATGTCATTCAGATTAAATTTGGCGTGAAAGTAGCATTTTAAAATTGTACAGAATTCTGGCTAGGACCTCCGGCGTTCGAGGATTCTGAAAGTGTGTGAGTGTGTGTGTGTCTGTTTGTTTGTTTGTGAATTCGCGCACAACAACGGGAGTGTTGTGGCTGACATTAAAAGCAAAAGGCGCGCGAGTGAAGCAACAGTCGGCAGGAGCAGGATGTGCCAAAGGACACGCACATACTGAGGGCCATAACTTGTAGTCCTCTTTGGGACATAAAGACACCCACATGGATGTTTATGAGAGTGAGCACGTGACGGCAGGAGGAGACGGAAAAAAATCCCGTACTAAGGACTCGAAACAGCTCAGGGCTCGGAGCTCACAGCTCAGGACTCAGAGGCTCTTTTTCCTTTGTAACACACGCACTCTGTCTTTAACCATTGTTTGCACCCGAGCCCTTTGTCTGAGCAGCTTTTTACACGATTTTCCTCGCTTTTCCACGACTTTTCCCACCGGCTCGTTTTGAGACCTCTCTCCGGGTCTCATTTTATACCTTTTACGCTATCAGTTGTTGGTTACTCCTCACCCAGAACTCAGGCTTCTTGCCTCTCCATGGGTTAAATCAATGTTTCGGATTTGCGTTGCTCTGTCGAACTTCTGCGAAGGAAAACTTGTGGAAAACTTGAAGGAAAAAAAATGTTTAGTTTATTAGGCAACCAGTCAGCCCTAATTGATGCGCTTTTGCCTAATGCATCGATCCGAAATTGGGAAGAAACTCATTGTAATAGCCCAAGGAGGGCTTGACGTCAAAGGAGATTTATTTCAAATGTTATTGAAATAAATCCGATCCGATAGCCGAACATCAAAGGCAGTTGCCTAGCCAACCAGCCGCAGAAAAATCGCTCGAATCGTTCCGGCCTGTTCCCTTTAATAATTCCAAAGGATGTTGATTTTTCTTTTGGTTTTGGATTTGGGCCCATCATTCCTGCTACAACTGTTGCTCCCAAATGTTGTGGTTGTGGATGCCAGATGCAAATGTTTTCGGGGATAACTGTGCGGCTACTTTGTGTCTGATTGTTGGGTGGTTTATATTTACATATACATACGTGTGGTGGTGGTTGTTTTGTGGGTTTGATTCGCCTGCTTTGTGGATTTATATTTAGCGACAAATACGATGAAAATATTATGTCACGGCAGTTACCTTTCTTTTCTGTCTGTGTCTGTCCCCCGATAACCATATTTACGCCTCCATGCGAGACACTCCTGGCGGGAGAGGGTCATGTTTTTGGCCAGTCATCGGCATTATAACGACTACGTGCATTGTTTGGCTAATAAAGCAAAAAAGCATGAGACTGTTCACGCATAAAAATTCTTTTGGGCTAGCTGGGTGAAACTAGCGAGAATATTTACGATTTATTTTTTGAGTCTATGTCAGAGGATGCCCCACAAATATTGGCAATAGCTCCTCTTTTTTTTTAATATTTATTCCATTTTTAAGCGAAATAAAAATTGTATTTTATACCTAATCTTATTAGAAGCGTTTTAAGAGCAGAGCGAGGTTTCACCTTTTTAGCTGTCAACTCCTCGAAAAATGTGGCGCCTTTTTGAAAAACGCAGAGTCAGTCTCACGCATACTAATGAACGTTTCAAACCGGAAGTGCGTGCGTGTGTGCGACGACATTAGCGCCATTTTGTCGTAATTAATGTGCGCCATATTAGTTGCTATTTGGCCATTTTTCAAACACACACACATGCGTTGGCAAAACAGTTTTGTGTGTGTGTGAGGGTAAAACTTTTGCAATTTTAGTTGAAGAATTTCGCACAGCAGTTGCCTGTTTCCTGGCATTTTCTCCCAAAAATTTTCCCCCATTTTTGGCTGCCAGTCTCGACATTCATCTTCGGAACCCAAAAAGGCCCAACACACATACTACAAGGATAACCAACATTTTTAGCGACGAGTTTTTATTGCCGGCATAATTAGCAGAGGCCAGAGGCCTAGTAGTGTCCTTGAAACGTGTTTCTAATTCAAAATATTTTGTGGGCTTTTTCTGGCCTGTTTTTATCACAAGGTTAGTTAGCCTGTTATAGGCTTATTTTGCTGCTAATGCGTTTGATTATGTTTTATGTGGATGTTGATGTTGCCAACGCCATCCATCGCCCGGCCATGGCCTCTTCTATTTGACTTTATGCAATATTTATTTGTGGCGCGCCTAGACACACAAACTCCTCCACCGCATAAACACATAAGAACCCGATTCGGGTATAGAATCAGCCATATATATACACATGTGTGTTGGAATGTGTACCAACATGGGGTCGCATGTGCGTGGTGCGCATTTAATTTCTATTGCCGGAAGTTGACTAGACAGTTGACTACCTCCTGTGTCTGCCCCACATGTGTGTTATGAGTTACTTTTATACTTTTTTTGTGTTAATATACAGACGGAGGTATAAAAGGCTAAAGCAAACTGATTTCCCCCACAGTTAGTCACTTCTTAAGCAAATGCTTTAAAGCATTTAACACCACTATCGATTTGATTCGTGTTTCTCGATTTATGACCACATTTATGGCCATTACTGAAATATGCTGCTGAAAAAAAAAAGACGTGCAGACTTTTCCCCCCAGTCTACTGGGCCCATAAATCAACTGGCCAAAAGGAAAACTACTTAAAGCGCCATTACAACAAATTTAAAGCAATTTGAAACTTAGGCCAGCCGCACACGCCCCCTCTGGGCGGTCATCATTTGGCTTCTTTTTTTTTTGCTTTTTCTGGAAAGTTGTGCCAAATAAAAAGGCCAGGCCGGCGAACGAGAGGCAAAAAGAAAACAAATGTTTTGGACACTTTATTATGCGCATTATTCACTCGGCTACAATGTTTTATCCCTTTTCGGGGCCTGCAGGACTGTTGCTCCCGTTGTGCCGGCGATTTCTACTCCATTAACTTGACCCAAAGGTCCACTCAACAGGAAGCGCTTTAAGAAATCATTCCCTCCCTATCCTTGTCGACGTATAAATGTCAAAGCATAAGGGACTTAGGAGCCCCGGCCCCTGAAAGCCAGGCCCATGGCATTAGCTAAGTATTATGATTTGATAAGACCCCCGATCCCGATCCCCGATTGTACCAAGTCATTTGTGCAGATTCTGATCCGGCGGGCCATGAAATGCAAGCGTGTAACCCCATTTCCAGCTGAACTAACCGCCAAGGCCTATCATGTGTAAAATTAGCTTATTTTGTTGGATAACCTACCCTTTTGACTCTACTTACTGGCAGGAATAGATTGCTCCAGAGCCCCCCAGGGAGCCTCCCTGACCTCCCACTACTGCACAGATATATGTGTGTTGTGTGTGTGTGTTGCATAATTCTCGTTGCGCTTAATGCAATTTTTATGTTGCTTGTGCATTAAGTCATAGTCAGGATCCGGCGGAGGACACATTTCTTTTGCCTGTTGGCGCATTAAATTTATATGGGAATTGCTCTGCCCGCCATATGGGACACCGTCAGCTACAACAGCAGTAACAACAACCACAATACCGAAAAAGAAATCTAAAAGGAAAGGAAACCTCTAGAAAGTTTACCTCGACCGCAAGAACCACCTACCAGCTCCTTCTCCTCTTCAGCTTTCTTTCTATTTTGACTTGCTGCCAAGCATAAATTTTACAAAACTCAACAAATAACCCTCGGGGCCGCACGGGTAAAGGAGAGAATATGGAATGCCAAGTGGGCAACGGGGCCCATGAAGGCGTGGCAGGAGGATAAAAGCGTGGACTCCTGGACATTGCCAGGTTTTTTCCCGATGCCATCTCCATTCCTTTACTAAATTTATTTTGTGGGCGTGCAGTTTTCAATTTGGCAGCTGCCTGCCTGCCAGCCTTCCGGCCCTTTTGACCTGCCTTTCTGGCCTGGCCTAGAGTATAGACGCAGAATGCCTGCCAAAGGCATACCATGCATATGGACCAACATACATGCATATGTGTGTGTTGAGCAAAATCAATAAAAACACATTTAAAACCGCACCACGACACTAACACGACAAAAAGTTACTCCTCCGTCTCTCCTCCAGGACTCTAGCGTCCCAGGATGTTTTTATGTCGAGTCAGCGGACCTGCTGGCCCTGCAGCCCAGTTGGGTCATGCAAAATGCTAATTCCAATAGGCCCAGGCGAGGGCTACAAACTGGTCTAGAGAAAAGATTGTTTTGCTTAAAAAGGAAGGACATTTTAAATCCAATATGTTGACAGGTATAAGACATAGTTTAAAGATCACAACATATATTTTTTGAGACTGCAAGCTCCTCTTTATATTTGAAGCTCCTAAAAACTAACTACATTTAAATAATTTTTCTTTGTGTAGCTCTTAGCGAATGTTAATTCCATCAAGCCGCTACATGCACCAGGCTCATTCCATTCCCTGTTTTCCTAACCGGATTGCACGAGGCTTTTACTTCTTCGCCCTTCTATCCTGAAAGCCTGGTACAACGTGACGTATACGCATTGTCGCGACTTGAGCGAGTGTGTGGGCGGGTGTATGGCTGCATTTGCACTTTGCTTTGGCTGAGTCACCCACTTTCAATTTACGTGCTCCCTCGCTTTAAAACTAGTTTGACCCATTTACAGAGGGGATAGAACCTCAACCCCTTTGCCGTTTTAAATGCACTTTATTTGTGCAAGTTTAGTGAAACTCCCCTACCCGCTCACACAAATAACAAAAGTATTTTGCATTTTATACATATAAAGGAATGTTGTACGTTAAGCATATCTCTCTTGATCTGTATAGCAATTTTAAAAAAGTATTGTCATCAATCTGCATAAAAAACTTTAAACAATAATAAAAAATAACCCATATCTTTGCCAATAATCAACCAATTCTCGAACGGAATACCTTAAACAACTCTTAAATAGATTCTCCATCAATCTGCAGCAAAATCAAAAATTACAATTTTTTTTCGGTTTTTTTTAAATTGGTTGGGGGTTGAAGGGGACAAAATGCATGGAAAATGCATGGGGAGGAGAATTGAACCCACTGCGATGGCCATATCTTTGAGCCATATCTAATAATTATACGATTGTACGATCCTGAGCGGAATATCTTAATCGATTTGTGGATCGATTCTCCATCATCCTGCATCAAAACCTAGAAACAACATTTTTTCACATATTTCTTTATTTTTTGTGAGGGGTCCCCCTCAAATGTTGAGAAATGCATGTGGAGGTCAATTGGCCCCACTGCGATGGCCATATCTTTGCCAATAATCATCCGATTCTTGAGCGGAGTATCTTAATCGATTTGTGGATCGATTATGCGTCAATCTGCATCAAAACCTAGAAACAAAATATTGTTTACATTTTTCTTCATTTTTTTGGGGTGTCCCTTTCAAATGTTGAGATATGCATGTGGAGGTCAATTGGACCCACTGCGATGGCCATATCTTTGCCAATAATCATCCGATTCTTGAGCGAAGTATCTTAATCGATTTGTGGATCGATTCTCCGTCAATCAAAACCTAGAAACATAATTTTTTTTACATTTTTCTTCATTTTTTGTGGAGGGTCCCCTTCGAATGTTGAGAAATGCATGTGGAGGTCAATTGAACCAACTGCGATGGCCATATCTTTGCCAATAATCATCCGATTCTTGAGGGGAATACCTTAAACGACTCGTAGATAGATTTTACGTCAATCTGCATTAAAATCTAGGAACAGATATTTTGACAAACTTTATTATATTCGCACGTGGCAATAGGAGTTGTCAGGCATTTCGGTTTGCAATTTAAATGCTTTCTCATCCCCCCAGCAGGCGAGCTTTTCATTTTTGCCCATTGACATAGTGAAGGTTCATCTACCAGGTGACAGGACGACTTTTCCTGGTTCTTGTTCACCGAGTACTCTCACTCTCAGGTATAAATACTTTCGTTTCGTTTGTCTCCGGCGGAGCGGGTGTGTTGCATAGTTTCGAGTGCCATTCATTGAAGTATGCTGCAACTGCCCCCTCTGAGGCGGAGTCGCCTCCGAACCACTTATTTATGCATTCGTGCGCACTTTTTCTCTGCCAGCTCTCTGACGCTGTAGTGCATTTTAATTTCGTTTGCATATGACAGCACATCTCTCCACCCATCGGCATCATCCAATCCAATCCTCCCACTGTTGGAATTCAGTGATACTTTCATTCATTTGCCTGACGCTGCTTAAATATGCACGAATCCCAATGCCCATGCCAGACCGTGCCACAGATCCCACCCACTCGCCACCATCCACTCTCCGCCTTCCGCACCCATTTTTGTTGCTTACAGAATATATCGAATTCATAAAATGGATTTATGAAGAGAGCTCTCCATTCGAATTCATTTCTGTCTTGTCTGGCCCGGTCTGGCCCGCTCTGTTCTGGCCTGGTCTGGTCTGTTCAACGAGAAGAGATGCCAAAAACAAACTCGAGTGGATACATTAAGGCTTTCGCAAATTTTGTGTAAACGTTGAAGATGTTTTCGCCAACATTTAACGTCTGCCGCTGATGGAGAAGGCAAGCTGTGCCAGCTGCAGCCATTATGTGAAAATATGTATTACGATTTTGTTTTTTTATAAAAAAAAAGAGTGATGAGAAAAATACTAAGGTCTGACAAGAAGTCACGGGGATTTTTGATTAAAATAATAAGCTAATGGCTTGCAAAACATTATAACAGTTCATACTTCAAGCCACAATATGCCTTATCCATAAATAAAAAATATAAAGACATAAGTCTTTGAAGAGCCATGACTTTTATAACCTTTCGTTTTATCATCATAGAACCCATCTGGTCAATTATCCATATCGGGGCCCCTTGTTAGCCCTAATAAAAATGAAACAAATTAATGAAACATAAGTCAAAAGCGGCAGTCAACTTCAGCGTTGAACAAACATAAAATGCCAATCAAAAGCCTATCAGCCAAACGGAACCAGACAGCCCGACTGGCTGACTGGCCTTCTGGCTGGCTGACTGACTGGCCCCAAAAGCGTTGTGTATCCTGAAAATGGCCAAGGACCCTCGCCGAAATATAGCCCTTCCCTTTCGGCACAGCCGCTCTGGCCTCACTTCAAAAGGCGTCGCAACGTTGCACAGTCAATTTGCGTTCGAGATTTATAACAGTCACAATGCGCTGTTCTATGGAAACAGTTGACTCGGCACCCGAAAGGGGGAAGGGGCGGAGGTAGAGGTTGGGGCTCTTCCCCTTCAAGCCCCAAAAAACAAGGACGATAGCCAGGAGACGTGTCCTTGAAATGGGCACCCATCAAAATGGGACGCTGGTCTCGATTCGGCGAATACTTTGCCATAAATATTTTTTGCTCGATCAAGTGTACTAATTTAATGTGTTGCCATGGTTATATAGCGTATATATATGTTATATATACCTTTCTATGGGTGTGTGAGTGTGCATGCGTATCGATGACTCGACTGACTTGACTAGGACCTCCCCCGCAACAGCCGCCCGTTCTATCGCTATCATCGCTGGCAGGACATTCAAAACAAGATTTATGACAGGCGTGCGCTAACTGGAGGATTGGAAGTGGGTTTCTACTTTGCTTTTTTTTTTTTTTTGATGGCAGGGTGGTGGGGCAATGAGGTCTTCGGGTGGATTGGGTGGAGCTGGAGCAGACCGGCAAACAATAAAATGAAATCAACGTTACGAAACAAGAGAAATGACAACGTTGCTAAATGGGCTTATCTGGGAAGCAAGCGGGTTGGAAAAGAGGAGAAAACGCTCGGACCGTGCAAAGTTTTTCGATTGTCTGCCGTCGAGCTCAACTTGGAGAATTTTTCGGTTGAAAATTTGATTAATGTTTCTGCTCTTCTGACTGACGGCTATTAACAAGGACGGGGCTATCCAGATCCAGCTAAACCAAGGATCAAGGGTCCTGGGTAGTGTGTGCTGTGCTTATATGCCAGGTCATGATGTTCCTGCTGAGATTTATCTTTGGGGATCCTATTAAAAATTTCTCGAAAAGCAACAAGCTAACAGGGCCTAAGGTTCCATCTAAAAATAACCTTTATCTTAAAAGGATCAAAGTACAACACTAATCTTTACAAGAAAGGCTTCTGTATAGGGTTGTCCTTTTTATAATTCGTTTCTTATCAAAGATAATTCAAAGGTCCTATTTTTTAGAATCGGCTTATTCTTTTCCTTTCATTTTTGTGTTGAATGGAACCTTTGCCACCTTCCCTTTTTTATCCTTTGCCATTATGCAACATCCTTTGTGTGCGGTTGGGTGTGTGAGAGAGTGTTTAAGGGCAGGTGCAGTTCAAAGCAATTTCATTGCTGAAACAAAAACCCGATCCTCGGTGAGCTCTTTTTCCGTGTTAATTATGTGTCCTGTGCAAGTTTCGCCGAGCATTTGTCTTTATTATGGGCTGAGCCTGAGCCCGAGCCTGTGCCTTTGCCTGTAGTGACTACCTGGCAGCAAGGACATCTGGCGCAGCTCCTTGCCTGTCGCCTTTATTATCATTGTTATGCCCTGGTGCTGCTGCTGCTGTTGCTGTTGCTGATGTTGCCTTTGTTTTTCCGCACTGACATTCGGGGCGGTATAATGGCAACATGGGGCGGACATATGGGGCAGGGGCTTGCCGGGGAGAAACATAAGCTCGACATAAGCCCAGTGGAATGGAGAGGCAACAATACATCATGTATGCAAAATGATGTATGCATGTAAATGATGACGACGACGCACAAGTGTTGCGAATTAGGCCAAGGAGAAGCATTAATAAACGCATTTAGTGGGCGCTGGCATACGCGTCGTATGCGCAATGCCAAAGAAAAGGCGAGCCTGCTTTTTCTGCCTCAAAAAGGCAATGGAGGTGAAGAGTAAGCTTAGATAATCGCACGCAAAAGCAAAAGCAAGGATAACAAGACCAAGAACAAGACCCAGAACCAAATGATGATGATGACGATGATATAGACGACACATGCAGGCTTATAATTTGCACGTGGCAGGTTCCTCCTTCTGCCTTCTGCCACATACACACATATTCTCACATACATATGCATGTGTTTGTGTGCTTATTGTGTCACTGAGCTTGACATACTTTCCACTTAGGCATAAGCAAGACCCACCCACCCACAATCCCTACTTTTATTTCGCCCCCCCTTCCTTGGCAAGTTTATCATTTGCAGCCTTAGTTATGCATACATTCCTCCCTTTTTTCGCATTGTCGTCGCTCAAGTTGCTTGCTCAGTTTCTCAGTTTCCTCCAGCGACTTGAGCTCCTGCGACATTAGTCGTAATATGTCAGCCTGTTACTTTTACTTGCCTAGTTTTAAGTCCGCTATCTCCTCAAGACACCAAGAGAGAAAGCCGAGGAATACTAGTATGGCGGATGGGATGGGATGGCCATGCGGTTTGCAAACATTTCATTGCATGCCTCAAGGCGCAATGCAACGAGTTCATCATCTTCTTCAGCCAGTCGAGAACTAGTTTCCATTTTCCCACAAGAAGAACAAAAACCAACCATTATAATTAACGCCTTTTCCTTAATCATTCCACCATCCTTAGTCCCACTTCCACTTCCAGTTCCTACCTCCATCTCCATTCTAGCTTCGCATAATTAACGTATAAATTACTTATAGTGTGACGTTAATAATTCGGGCGTTAATAGATTTTTCCTCTGTTTTTCCGGCCCATTTCCATTTGTTTATTCTGGCTAACGCACACGCAGTCTGGCTGCCAGCTGTGGCTAAAACGAAACAGTCTTTCATCCCCGCCTGCGTCCCCTGCACACCGCCCACTTGTCCAATGGCCTAAATTATTGATAATCAATGAATTTGGGCCTTTATTGTGTTTGCCCTCTTGCCCGGCTGTATGTAGCTGTGTGTTTGTGAAATAATTGTTTATCGAAATAATGGAAGCATTAATTTCCGCTTTATTGCATTCGACTTTTTGTTTATGCCGGCGTGTGTTACCTGCCACCATGTTTTATATTCCTGAAACTAATTCAACTTAAGTGGCGTAAGGAGCCAAAGCCAAGGGATAATTAAATATTCAGCACACCCATTCGAGCTCTTTATTAAAATCCTTCACACACACAAACCCTCACACGAGTAGACACACACTACAACACGAACAAGGAAACTCATTAAAAATCCTCACTCAAAAGTCATGTTGCTGGCCTGTCAAGCATTTTGTAAGCAATTTAAGTGCAAAATCATGCGACAAACTATAAACCAACAAACCGCACTGGGTGGGCTTGGGGGCGTGTCCGACAACTAATGAGGACCCACAAACGAGGAGACCCTGGAAAGGATACGATTCGTCCTGGCCGTCCTCAGCTATTGTCGTTCGGCCGTAAGGCATTTGAAAAGCAAACAAATACACATTAAAAAAGGCAGAACCAAGAGCAATAATCAGTTGAGGGTTCCATCCAGCCGCCACCAGTCCCTCTATTATCACTATTCCGAGCTGGCACTGAACCGAACACCCCAACAAATGGCACAAAATTGTAGAGGTTGACGTTTAATTTGCCACTTTTATTAACAGCGCCCATATTAGGGACTCATTTATCAGGTCCGCTGTCGGGCTAGCTTTTGCTTTTGCTTCTACTCTTGTTGCTCTTGTTGGACCAACAAAAAACAAAATGAAGCACTGCTGGGATAGGTGATGGGGTGAGGGTGAAGGTCTGATCTGGTCTGGTCTGGACCGGGGGATTATGGCCCCTGCTCCATCAGCAGACATGACACGCTGTAACAGTTGTGGGAATTATTTAATTTAGACAATGCGCCCAGACCTCCTGCATTGCTCTTGTACAATGGACCGAATTTATGAAACATAACATAAAATTTTAGGTGGGACTTTGGTCACATATTGAACTTTTACTAATAATGTATAAAGTTTGTCAAGATTTCAAAAACCTCTCGTCTAAATTCTAGAATCTTTTCTTGTAAGGATTAAAGTCTTTAACATCTTAGGCAACAATGACACTTTCCTATGTACCATCTCATGGAATGTCAAGTGTTCCCTCAAGTTGTTTAGCTCTTACAACCATCGTACAAGGACTCCCTGAACAGGGAGCTCCCATTTAACTGGCAAGTTGTTTTTGCACTCTCACTGCCAGACAAGGAGTAGGAATGGGAGCAGGCTCAAGCCCAGCCCCAGAACCCCAAGCCCCAAAAAACCCAGTCCCCCCCAGAGCAACTCCTAAGCTATTGCTTTGAGCCCGGAACGGGGCCAAATTAATGACAATGACTCTGAGGGGCCGGGCAACGGAATTGCAGAGTGGGACGTCAGCGTCCATGTACCCACTGATTGTTCAGTGGGTTCGGTTCTCCTTCCTGGTCCTGCCACCTTCTGGTCCTTGTACCGGCGCTATTGCCACTTTTTCAGTGTTTGTCTGCATTTGCACTGACACATGACAGAGCGTTTCATTTGTTGGCTAAGCGCACAGAGGAGCATGACACGAAGAAACTCGGCTTCAATGCCCGGCCAGGATTAAAGAGCGGGGCTATCATACAAATACGAAGCCATAACAATGTTGCAGTGGAAAAAAATTGAAGGGTTCCCTCTTAATTGAGTGGCTGAGTGGGTGAGTGAGCGGGTTGGCCCAGTCATTTAGCTACTTATTAGCCAGCTAACGACTTGGCCAAGACACGCGCACAACTTAAATGCGGTTAACGCTTCACTTATGGCCAGGGGATAGTTGGATAGCCCAACTCCTAACTCAATTTCGCGCTGGCATCCAATGTAATTGACTATCCGCTCACGTTCACGGACAAGCAGACAAGTGGACAGACGTACATTCATCATAGACGCGATGAATGCCACATTCACAAGTGGCAAGTGGAAAGCGGCATCTGGCTCCATGGCTGCCTGGATGGCTGGCTAATTTGCCTGTTGGCCAGCATAAATGGTTAGCGGTTGCCGGTGTTGCAGTGGTATTCGCTAATGCCAATGTGCATACCGATCCTGTGGCTGCGACAGCTAATCAACATTAAGCTGCCGCACATGTCGAACACGACTGACAATGTGCAAAGTTGTTTACCGGCTTGCTTGCTTTATATTGAATTGAATTTCGAAATTAAAAACGAAGGCAATCACCCTACGAATCACTTCATTGGCCAAATATTTGCAGCATGCCAACGGACGCATCATCAAAATGTTTTTCTTGCCATATTTATGGGCGGAGCCGATGTAACAAACACATCATAAATGGGGCACAACACATACTTAATGAAATATTTATGTGTCCTGGGTGCGTGCGAGTGTGCGTGCAGTGAGCACATATTTGCCATACATTACACACACATTACGGTCTGCTGTATTTGTATTTGCTTTGCTCCGAGCAGCAGGGATACAATTCTTTTTTTTCATACTTTGCTGTATGTCCTCGCAGAAACAAAAGGAATAAAGCAGCAACAAAAAGTGCTGCATACTTTGCTGCGCACTTTGAGACCAGAGACTACTGCTCTCTCTCTTTGTACGGTTTTCATATTTTTTAATATATTAGCTAGCAAAATATTATATTATATTATATATACACATACATATGAGAAGAAAGATGTATGCGCAACTGCCTCGGCTGCCTCCAAATGGGCATGTAAATTTTATTTGTTTTTTACGAGCGCATAAATCAAAGAAAATTGTTTTTATACAAAAAATATGTGCGTTGCCCCTTTCAATGGCCGGACATTTCATATTTTATGCGGTTGGCGACCCTTTTCTGCAGGCATTTCAAACCAAAAAGGAGCCACTCCAATCCCTCGAAATCCTTGCGGAATTTCAAACAATCCACAGCTGCTCTATACGGTTAGGTGGCATCATCCACCTACAAGCTACCATAAAGTGCAGTCGTTGGGAGTCCAATCAATACAGTTAAAAGTACAAAATAAAGGCCCCAAGCACTGGTTCCCCATTTCACATATATTGTATACCAACTTTCCATTTCTCTGGGTATTCTCTCATAAATTGATTTCATTAATTTCTAATGCCATCTCAAAATATTAAAGAAACAACAGCCGCGGGTTGTTTGCCCAGAAAAAAAAAGAGAAATGGAGGGTACACATCAATGGAAAAATTAAAAGACAATGCGAAGGAAGAAATACATATATATATTTTCACAGAAAAAATGAGGGTGAAATAAAATACTCGTTGGGCAAAACAAAAAAATAAATTTTATCAAAAACGAAATGAGCAAAAATCAGGAAATGCCAGAAAAAGGCACTACACCAACACCAATCTACACGCCGAAAATTCTTTAAAGGGAAATCCACTTTACTCATAAAGTAAAAGTAAAAAGAAATTCATTAAAAATATTAAGTTCCCATTACATAAGAGAAATTTGATAGCTTACAAAAGAAAAGCGTTTTGACTGAAAACGAAATAAAGAATCGTAAAAAATAAGATACTTCTGATGAAATTTTCATTTTGAAATTCCTTGTGCAGCAATTAGGGGCATATTCGTTGAGGGTTTTCCTTAATTTGTGCTGTTTCTGCCATCTTGGCTTTTTCCCTACCAAAAATTAATTTAGCCATGTAATTTGTGTCAGGATTTCTCTTTTTTTTTTTGCGTCAGGATGGCAAATCCTGGAAGGCAATTTCCATTTGTTCTCCGCTTTTCTCCGACAGTGCTTCCACTATGTAATTATTTCCACATGCTCACGTTCGCACATCGAATTCATTACTATTTTTTCTGTTATCAGATTCACCTTTTTTTAAAGGAACGAATGAAAGAAAAACTAAAACTGAGTCTTGGCTAAGCGTTTGTCGAGTCAGCAAAGCATTACCCGATCCCACTTTCAGATAAAAGTAAAAGCAGTGACACGTAAACGGTCATGCCTTCTTAAACACACATCCTTCTATACACGCAGAAAAAAAAGGAACATAGAAACGTGGGGAGAAGACCCACAAGGATTCGCACACAATCACCGTAATACACGCAACGTGTTGGCACCCCTTTCTTATGCAACAATTTTCGAACGTTGGCTGAAATCACAGACTTTCCCCCGGCACAGGAGCACAAAGAGCCGGCATTATTATGGCCAATGGCCCCGGCGGATGGTAGGATGTAGTAGTCCAGAGCGAAAAGGATACCGTGGCGACCCGCATAAAAGCCTCTCCAAATGCAGGCGGCCCTTTTAAGTATCTATAAAACGAAAATGTTTATAGAAAAAGTGCTCAAGTGACTTGATTTGTGCATTAAAGATATGTGTATAGGTTCCACCTGACATGGAGTATTTCCTTTGCCATAAAATGCAAGAGATATCGCTAAGCCGGGTGCCACGTGTTTCTGTATCTGAGGGATACTTATGCCAGGCCAGGCATAATGTAAATGCGAAAATGCGAAAAGGGTAGAGCGCCCACACACTCACACACACAATAGCCACTAAAATTCGGCAGTTAAGAATCTTTTAAGGGACAGGACATGGCGGACCATGGCAGGACAGGAAGTGAAAGTTTTTCCGTAGTCAGTCAGTCTGTTACCAAGCCATTTACTGCATTTTTATGTGGCCAAGGCATATGTAGATTGGCCCTTTTCCATTGATGGTTTATATAAGTTGAGAGAATCTGTTGTGTGTGGTCGAGTTCGGTTCGTAATATATGTAGTTATAAATGGGATGTAAAATGAACTCACTGAGTTAAAGATGTGCCAATAAAATGGTATTTTATGTCGGCACATTCAGGTTGCTGGCTGAGACTGAGAGGACGAAAAAAAAAGTAACCAGTAACATAGAATTGTGTTTTCCATTTTATTTGTACATTAAAAAGTTATAGTCACAATTAAATCCTGGCATATTTCCAACTGTAATAGTCTGTAATCCCATTGCTTTAATGAGATAAAAATTAAATTTAATATAAAATTCATTTGGAAAAATCAAGTGGGGCGACTTGACACTCTCAAGCCCAAAACGATTGCCTGTTACACTTTTCGGACACAGGACGAGGAGCAGCACTTTCAATAATTGCCACTTTGGCGAACATTAAAGTCAACTTATACCCACGATTGACTGCTGCAACAGTCGAGGCCTATCCGCCCTCTCTTTCTTCCCATTATTCCTGTCCTTTTTTCTCTGGTACAGTTGAGCAGACTCCACCTAGAACGCATAATCATTATCGTTACAGTTTATTGCACATTAAAAGTGCGCCGCTGCCCCTGTCGCCCTTTACTTTTATGCCGTAGCTGGCCGTTGCTGGCCAAACACTTGGCATTACATAAAGCAAATGGCCATAAAACGGAACAAGGAGCAAGTAACTGGCAACAAGCAACTTGGCCAAAAGAAAGCGGCCAAGAGATGAAGCAAAAAGAAGTCAAGAGGACCTGACCGACTCGTAATTGTCACCCACGACGGCCCCTTTTCTGTTGAAATTTACACATGAATAGTTGCCGGACCGCCTTTGAGAATTTAATTTAATTGTTACACAAAATTCTCTTCTTGAGCACTCTCTGTCCTCCATTCGCTTCAATTGTATTTGAAATTTTTATTTGATTTTTATTTAATTTTTAAGTACTCCCCTCGGAAATAAGGACAATTAGCGTGAATAGCGTTGGATATCTATTTTGTTTGCTCTTGGCTAACTTTACGATGGGGTTTAGTTCAGTTTAGAGGCCAAAAGCAAACCAGAATCCAATAAAAACGGGGTTAAAGTTGTCACGCATATTTTATTTGATAGCCTCATGATTTTAGCAAATTATGCAAATGTTTGCACTTATTTTGAAACAACATTTTTGTTACTCATATTGGGAGTAGCACTCGCCGCCTTCCTTCGGTCGTTTTCAAATATTGACAAGAGTTTTATTTAAATTTCGATGCCAATTTCTTGGCAGGAGTTTCCGCCAATGTCATTGCTCCCCCGTACTCCTTCGAAGCTGCCACGTTCTGTGCATATTTTTTTGCCAAATCAGCAAATGTTGCCGTTGTCAACTGAGTTCGCCCCTGCCACGTCTCCGTTTTCAGATTCCATATATATAGACTCGTATATACGTATATATGTTTTTTTTTATTCCTTGCTGGATCCTGGCATCTCGTCGCTCCAAAGTGGAGCAGTGCGGAGCAAATGCCACTAATATGAAAGCAAATTTGCATAATAATTTTTGCCAGATTCTTTTGCTAGCTGACTTCCGTCATATTTAAGTTGAAATTCCTTTAGTTTGGCATTTGAATATTCTGATTTTTTTCGCTCCTGCTTCTGGCCAGCTTTACTCACTTTAATGTGAAAGGAAAAAACTTTTATTTGCCATTTGTGTTGCGGCCAAACGACTTTGTAGCTACTTATTAATTTAATTGAATTTAATGGCGTTTAATGAGAAAATTAATTAAACTACTTTATTTATGGCCACACGTTAAACTGCTTTTTTGTCTAGCTTCTGTAAAAAGAGTATTTTTTGTATGGCTTTGAGGTGAAGGGGCTTTTGCTTCCATAAATTATACGAGCATGTGCAATGTGAAAAAATAATTGGAAAAATATTAAATTATAATTAAACCCTAGTTGGGCCTCATAAATATTTGATAATTTGTTTAAAGCACTGCAAACACAATAAATAACTCAAGTGGCTCCAGTTAGTACAAAAACATTCACCGATCGATGTTAAATCTAATTTATTTACTCACCTTACGCCCGTTTGACCCCGAAGGCAATAAAAATAATTGGCTATAAATGGCTCTCGAAGAGTCAAAACAAAATGGCAATTGTCAGGAAGGCAACTGTAGTGGAGGAATAAGAAATCAACACATTGCTTTTAATTAATGGTCTATACACGTTGAACTGGCAACCATTTCGTTGGCTTTTTACGACTTTCCTTCCCGACACCGACACCGACATCTGGGAATGTCATCAAATTGGTGGCAAGTCGGGTGTGGAGTCACCTTCTGCCTCCTTGTTTTTCAAGTGCGTTGAGTTATAATTTTATGTGCAATTAATTTGCCACCAAAAACAGACACACACACGCATTCCACCCCGAAAAAGCACTCACGTTCTCCTCCCTGTACGTGTGAGCCAACTAATGAGCAAGCCGGTTCTGGCTCCTGGTCCTGCTCCTGTGTTTTGTTTTGGCCACCAAAAATTGTTTGGCCTGTACAACCTGCAGACCTGGCTATTAATACTGATGGCATTTTTATGGGATGGACTAAACGAAACGCAATCAAAGTGAAACAAACTTTTGCATGCAACGACGGCTATGCAATTCATTCTACCATTTTTGCATTATTCAAGCTGGTGCAGTGGCCAGTGCCCAGTTTCCCAGTACCCAGTACCCCGAAAACAAATCAGCAAAAGTGGACAAGCGCGGTCCCAAAATTGCAAATTCCAGAATAGAAAACGAGTCATGGCCATGGGACATTTTACGATTGATTTTTGTTGTTGTGGTTCAATAGCAAAGGGACAGGGAGATGGCTGGCCAAGAGAGGGTGGAAAACTCGGAACGAAAATCTCTAATTAGCTAATTGCTATAATTAAATGTTTTGCCAATGTTGGCATTTCGTTTAACTCGACGCAAGGATAATGTAAACTCTGGTAGAGGCCCTCGCAGTGGCTGGCAGTGTGTGCGTGTGAGTGAGGGACGCCATCATCATTACCATCATTGGCATTGTTATTATTGCGGTTGCCCTCGTTCTTTATGTGTGTGTGAGAGGGGAGGAGTGTGCTCCCTACGTAATGGCAAATCGAACATATTTGCATATGAAATGAGCGAAAAATCGAAACATGGCGGCAGCCGGGCCACAAAGGAGAACTCGTTTGCCCTGACGGCACGATATCCGGCTTAGACAACATCACATTTTAAACGGCGCCCCCTTTGACTTCTTCATTGCCACGGATTTAATGCAAAAGCCAGAAGTCGAGTTGCAAAACCCATTTATAATCATTATAATTTATGCATTGCATTATCGCTGCCACTGCTGCTACGTCATGGAATCGCTTAGTCGATTAGAAACTAATTCACCCACTGCCCACGCTGCGTATGAGTAATATGGATGGCAGACGACTTCTGCATTTGAGTGAGGTGGGTTTTCCTCTTAATTAAATCATCTCTAACGGCCTGTCGGCTGGAAAATGCACGAAAATGTTTCCTAGAAGATCTGTAATAACTTTGTTTTCTGGGGGAGAGCGAAACTGCTGAGCCCACGATATTCAAATGAGTTAACAAGTGAATTTAAATGAGATATAAACAACTGAGGAATCCTGTGACGAGGGCCCAAGAAAAAGGGCTAACAAACTTTTGGGCCAAGAAGGCAGCCGCATTGGCAGCATTTTTAGCTGGAAAATTAGAGCTGGCCAGCGCCAATCTTATAAAATTTAAATTAAAATCAGACCAACGCAGATAGATAGGGGGACAGGAAGAGAGAGAAGTCCTGAGCACCAAAAAAGTGGATGGATGTCAACTTCAAACAGTAATCGCTCTCTCCTTGGCACGTCCTGCGATTTGTGTCCTGCGCCGCTCCAGACAAAAGCTGCGAAATATGAGTGAACAAAGCAACTGCTAATAATGAAAAGGCAAACGAATCTTAAGTGCAGGCCAAAAATAACACAAATAAATGCCGAGCCAAAAGGGAAATTGTTAAGAGCAAAGACTCGGAAAATAAGCCAAGCCAAAGGACATTACTCAAAAAATGGCGCTGCAAGACGTTGGGAAAACAAAAAGGAAGCTAAAATAAAAGAAGCCGGCAAAATGAGGAAGAACAATCCCCGTCTTGAAAGCCAAGCAAAATTAGCATAAAAAAAGGATTTGCTCGCTAATTTCACTTTAATGTGAGACAGAGCACGGAAAATGTGAAGGCGGCCGGCTGAAGCAAAAAAAAGGGAAGGCGCAGGACAGCAATGAAGACGTCGCGCCCATTACGTCACTTTTATCTCAATGCCCTGCCCCTTCTCCAGCCTCTGTCCTTGCCCTACGTGCCCCCTCTTTTTGGGGCACTCTTTTCCCGTTTATTTATAGCATTATTAGTTGGGCCAAGCGAAAGATCGCAGTAAGCTCCCCGCAACTTGGCTTCTTTTTTGTATTTCGAGCGAGGAATGGGTCCGGGCCAATAACAAAGTGCTAATGCCCTCGGCTAATTATACATCATTTGTTAGCCAGTTTTTTTCTTGCTTCGTCTTCACAAGTTCCACCATTTCTTGGCAACTTAAGCGAAAGAGAGAAATGCCACAAAAATATCAATTTCAAAATGTGACATTTTATTCAGAGAAGAATTTTGGAAGGAATGACCATTTTTAGTGGGATTTGAAACTCTTTTGTTGAAGAATCGATCTACAAATCGATTAAGTTATTCCGCTCACGGATCTGGTGAAAATTGGCCAAGATATAGCCTTCGCAGTGGGTCGAATGGGGGTCCCCATGCATTTCCTACATTTTGAAGGAGATAGCCCAGGAAATTTGAGAAAAAATCGAAAAACTATTTTGTTCCGAGGTTTTGATGCAGAATGATGGAGAATCGATCCACAAATCGATTAAGGTATTCTGATCAAGAATCGGATACATATTGGCTGAGATATGGCCATCACAGTGGGTCGTATTGTGCTCCCCATGCACTTTCCAAATTTTAAAGGGGATAACCCAGGAAATTTGAGAAAAAATCTAAAAAATATTTTGTTCCCATGTTTTGATGCAGAATGACGCAGAATTGATCCACAAATCGTTTAAGGTATTCCGCTGAAGAATCGGTTGGAAATCGACCAAGATATAGCCTTCGCAGTGGGTCGAATGGCTCGTAGTGGGCTCTTTTTGCTAACCAACCTTTTATTGGTCATTTTTCATCTTGAACAAACTGATACAAATTTTCGATTCAATATTTTGTTGCTGAACCGATCTACAAATCCTTTTACGATTACTATACATTTTATTTAAGAAACTTAAAATACATAAAGAGTACTGCGAAGTATATAAATCTCTATGCTACGTTTGGAATGACAAATTCCTGATATATTTTTGCTGGAGGTCTAGGATACAGACTAACCATTTGCCAAAGTCGCCGCCTAATCTTTCATATTTTTTTTCGTTCCAGGTCCGCCCGTGCTGTCCGAGTCCATTATGGGAACGGTCGGCCGCCTGCCCTGCAATGTCACCCCGCCCATTTACGAGGACCGAGTGGCACTGGTCATCTGGTACAAAGTTGGCCTGAAGACGCCCATTTACAGGTGAGTGAGGTGGAGCATTTGGTTGGAAAACCGCATTTCAATCATCAGAGAGTGTAGCTTGAGAAATGGGGCATACATTCTGACATTTTTATATTTTTATTTTTTTTATTAGAGCTGCTTTTTAAACACTTTAAGCTCTCGTGTCAAATGCAGAGCCACAAGCCGCAGCCTCTGTCGCACCTGACCGCAAACATTTCAACCGCACACACTCAGACAGACACGCCGGCTCGCACGGGTCCATAAATAAACAAAATTGATTACCGCAGACAACTTTTGACGCACTCAACCCGCTCGCCACTCTGCCACTCGGGCACACGGCTATACTGCCACTCTGCCACACCAGCACCAACACCAAGAACAGAAAACAAAAACAAACATGGGTAGGACAGATGAGGCGGGAAATTGGATTGGAAAGGAATCGGAAAATGGAGCACTGGTCTGACCTGAACATGTCAGTTGCCATATTTGTGCAGAGTTTTCATTCTGATTTAATGGCGGCTAATTAAGGTTTCTGTTTTTTTTTTTGGTTCTGGCCATTTCGGTTGTCCGTCTGTTGGGCCTGCAGACATAAAATTAGCATAACTAGAAAATTATACACACAAACCTAGAGAGAGAGCGAGAGAGGCTGCAACATAGAGGACCCTCTGACAAAATGAACACCCACCGAAAATGGGGAAAAGTTTTGTCGACAATCCCAGTTCGCTCGAAGCGCCGAGCGCCAAGCTCCAAGGTTACATTTTGGTTGGAAAAACTTTTTCAATTATTCATGTCTAACATGATGTTGTAGTGGCTGCAGTGGCTGTATATTTGTATCTCACAGATACACGGCTACATCAAAGGCGTGAAACTTTAATTGGATTTGTCTGACTTGTCTCGGTCTTGGTCCTGGTCGTGGTCCTGGTACTGGTTCTGGTCTTGGGGCGAAGCATGTGGTGATTAGCTGATTGCCAGTTAGCCGTCTAGCTATGTATCTTTCTGGCTAGCTGGATGGCTTGATAGCTTGATAGCTGGATGGCCAACAACATTGACATGCGGCTTAAACTAATTGAACTTCGGGCACTTCAAGGACTTGCAAATGACTCGGTCGAAAGTAGTAATTAGCGTTGCATAACGACCGTGCCAGAAGCTGAAGCAAAAAGGACGAAACCGAAAGCGAAAGGACACGCTCGAACTGAGCTCGAACTCTTGTTTGTAATTAAAAACCACTCAGCGAGTAAATTAATCATAAAAGAAACCGAATTGCTCGTACATACGACTGTACTATACTATATAGTGTTTCTCGCTATCCAATATCCTTTTTTCCCTTTTTGCCGTTTTTCACTCACCCTCCATTCAACTCGATTGGCCAACGCCCAGTGGTAAAAATTTAATTTTCGCCCCAGCAGTGCCAGTTCAATTTTTGCAATCCATCGACTTTTTATTGCCCGGCTGACAGGTTTTTCTGCTCTGCAGAACCTCATTATCCTTTCCGGATCCTTTCGAGTGCGCCATATGTTGTGAGCAAATCAAAATTGAAATGCAATAAAACACAGCCAGCACAGCTCCTGTCGAGGAGAGCCTTCGCCAAGGATATACGAGGACACGAAGATGCAGCTAGGATCGATGCCTGTGAAAAGGGAATTTACCAAGGAGTACACCAATCGTTACCAATCAAAAAACAAATAGAGAAGTTTCTAATTCCGGTATATTTCGACTGAGCCAACAATTTAAATGCCAATCGAGTTCCCAACTCTAAAGCCCCGGGGCCTAGTAATAAATGATTAATTCATAAGTTGCAGTTCAGCATCGGTTCAGCATTCGGGGCGAGAGTGGCCCATAAACTTGGCTCCCCGGGGCGAGGATTACACTTTGGATCTCAATTAAAAATGCTTTTGGGCTGCCACTTTAAGGCAACCCAAAATAGAATATTACACCAAAAATGTGCATAATTAACTATGGATGGATGTATGTATGTGCTATGGAGCCAAGAATGCCGAGAGGAAAGCTTTAAACCCAATTAACTTCGCCACTCCACTAAATGTTGACCTAAATCAAGCCTCGCCCCTTCCGGCAGCCAACTTTTTTCAGCTTTCTAGAAACTTTTTAAAACCCTGATTCGCCAAAAATGTTGGCAGTAGCCAGGACCAGTTTATAGAGACTTTAAGACCATCGATTGACCACCAAAACGAGCTCATTACGGCGAATGGCGAATACTTGCTGGATATAATCAATAATCGGAAATTTCAAGTGAAAACAATAAATTACTACCGAGTGGGTGGTTCAGCGGGTGAATGGGTGGGTGGTTAGTGACTGGGGGAGTGTATATTATTAATTCATTGCCGAACCCAATTACGCAGTTGCCGATAATAAAAAACTTTCTTTACGGAATGCGAAAGCAATGGAGAATGAGCGACTTTTGTTTTCCTTTCGTCCAGGCTCTGCAGAGTACTTCTTTTAATTTTTTTTTGAATGAAACACAGAAAGAAAGTTTTTGTGCCAAAGATGAAAATAAGAATTTGTAGAGCTACCTTACCTCAGCTTAAATCTGTTGAAAGCAGTTCCCCTTTACATATTATATACCTTTAAAATTTAGAGTGCACTTCTGATCTTTATCCCATTTTCCTTCATTGCAGTGTGGATACACGAGACTCGAATTTCGCTCAGGGCACCCACTGGTCGGACGAGACATACCGTGAACGGTTATCCTTTCACGTGGAAGGACGTGCCGGCACTCTGACCATCAAGTCAACCACCGAGGACGACACGGGCGAGTATCGATGTCGCGTCGACTTCCAGAAGAGTCCCACGCGAAACTCCAAAGTGAATTTAACTGTCATAAGTAAGTATTGTGAGAGTCTTTAAGACTTTCATTTATTTTTGCTCCTTTCACCGACGACGATGACTGCTTTCTCTGTTTGCTCACGCTGTGCGGAGCAGCATAATTGAGCAGCTAATTTGTGCAGCGACATATCCTGGCCGGGTCCTGATAGCAGACTCTTTCCCTCGGCTCGGGCCGTGGTCCTAGCCAACCAACGCCACTCAGCTCTTGGACAAACACATTAGTTACAGAATAAGACGCCAACTATATGGTCGGGTTGCCAACTTTTCCCCTTCGTTTTTGCACTTGCCCTCTCACCCTCCAGGCAGTTTTCGACTTGGCAAACAGATTTTAAAGTGCCAACTTGGCCAGAAGTTTAAACTTGGCCACAAGCTGGTTAAAGCTGGTAGGTCCGCCGGCAAGGAACAGAGGGTGCAAGCTTAGAATTGAATTCTTTGTGATTTAAATAGGTTTCAGATTGGAATTTGGAAGAGGAGTCCAATGGAGTTGTTCGAATTTTTGCTCAGAAAAGTCTTATTTTTAGGAAAAGTTACTATTTGCAATTTCAAGGCTTAGAAATATTGGTTAAATATGTTTCGATAGCTTTAGGAATCTATTTTTTTTTTTGCCATGGCTAAATGCAATTTGTGCCTCTACCTGGGCAGGGAGAAGAACCTACCACAACCAGCAATTTACCATTAAAATTTATATGCTTTTCCAAAGACGTTTAGCTGAAATATATGGCCAGCAGTGTTGGCCCGGCTCGAATATTGTTGGTAAATAGTAGCTTCTGCTCCTGTTAGATGAAGCGCACTAGGGCGGCTATGGGCGGCCAGGACAGGGGGCGTGGCTGTGTTTTACAAACTTCTTGAGCATGTTCAACATGCTGCCACACGAGTGTGCGTTTGTTTGTCTGTGACATGTGAAGCGTAAAACCAAGGCAGGATTTAGAACTTTGTACATCGGTTGGTTGGCTGGCTGGTCGGTTGGTAGGGGGAAAGGGGCAAAAAGAAAACGAACCGAGGATAAAACTTTAAAGAAGATATTAGATTAAAAGTTGCCCCAGTTGGGGGGTGGACAGTTTGGACAAGTTGCCGCGCTGTTAGCCCAGGAACCGGAAATGCCGAGGACTTGATCAGACCAAGCAAATTTTCCAGCAAAGCGATGATAATCGGTTCGGGTTCCGGCTGCAAAATAGTTACAAAACTTCCGACCCACATAAGTGAAAATAATCAAACACAAGGCGAAAAAACTGTTTGAAAAAAGCGATCCAAGAGGAACCCAAACAATCAAGGGTGGCAAAAAATAAATTGGTTAGAATGTAAGGAAATTAATTGAACTTTGGGAAGAGTTCTTCCTAAGTGAAAGATTTGAAAGTAACGCCTTTAAGAGGGTGGGTGCCCTTCAGTGACAGCTACTGAATTTTTAAATTCTATTTTTCAGTTCCGCCCGAATCAGTAATTATATTGGACAGCAAGGGGGCCACCATTAAGGATCACACGCTGGGGCCCTACAACGAGGGTTCCGGCATCAACATCACGTGCGTGGCCATTGGCGGTAAGTTGTGACCCCTTTAGCACCACCCACCCATCACCCGTCCTAGACCAGTCACCCCCACTCCACCCACCACACACTTTCACTGATACGTGTGCGTGTGTGTGAGATTGTTTTTTATTTTCCGTTTTTTTTCTGTTGTTTATATGGGGAAAGTGTTGACGCTGCTGCTTGTGTCTGACAATTAAAAGTGATGAGCGTGAAAATGCAGGCGAAAGATTTTCACATTTTATTTAATTTTCAACCCGCTGTCGACTGCACGAACACGAAACAGGGAGCTCGGAGGTGAAAGCTGGGAGCTGGAAGCTGGAAAAGCTGAGAGCACACAATGCCCACACAAATTGCATTGAGAGCACTTGAAAATTGCTAAAAGCCAAACAAGACAACAAATGAAACAGCGAAAGGCACTTGTACACACACGTAGCCCACATCCGCAGCCCAACCACCGCCACCACCGTCATGCCCACGACCCACCTACCATCACCCACTCGCATACTGAGACACTCATCCACTCCTTGCACTTGTGAGC
This sequence comes from Drosophila ananassae, assembly GCF_017639315.1. Taxonomy (NCBI): domain Eukaryota; kingdom Metazoa; phylum Arthropoda; class Insecta; order Diptera; family Drosophilidae; genus Drosophila; species Drosophila ananassae. Next base: position 3,016,844 of record NC_057929.1, on the reverse strand, counting down.
ACATAAACAAACAGAAGACCAGCTAAAATGCTTCGAGCCAAATGCCAGAGCAGCTCCGAGTCTAAGTCGTATGGCAAACATATCAGTTGCACACTCACCCCCACCTCCACCCACCTCACACCCACATCTACCGCAAAACAGGATAATTCTTTTACTTTCTTCATCTCCTGCTGCTTGTGTTGAGGCACTCTTTTCATCCACCCCCCATTTTATGTTGCAGGTCGCCCGCAGCCGAGGGTTACCTGGCTGCACGGCAACACCGTCTACAAGGACTCCAGTGTGGGCCAATCCCTCTCGGAGCGGCGGGTGGGCAATGTCCTGTCACTGCCAAGGCTGGAGCGCAAGAATCTTCACATGCAGCTAACGTGCCGGGCGGAGAACAATAATTTGACAACGCCAATTATCAGCAGCGTTGTCCTCGACATGAACTGTGAGTCTTATCCTTCATCCCCCTCAAGCAATCTCGGGCCTAACTAATTAAATTCTATCGTTTCTGCTACCCATTTCGTCCTGTACAGTACGCCCTCTGATTGTGAAGCTGCAGGGAGAGAATCGACCACTCTCGGCCGGGAATTCTTATCAGCTGAGCTGCGTTGTCATCGGAGCACGTCCAGCCCCGACGATTACCTGGTGGAAGGGCAGCACCCCCATGAAGAATACTCACGAGATTGTAAGTGGAAGCCTGGCGAGTGAGGGAAGCATCTCGACTAACGAGTCTCCTTTCAATTGGTCTTCTCCAATAACCTTTGTATAGAAATTAATTAATGGCACACGGTAGCTAATAATAAAGGAGAGTGTTGAGTGGAAAATAAATCCTAAAATATCCTTTATGAAAGCTTAATTCTTTAAAAAAAATATTTATATTTCTCTCTGAATTTCTAAACGAAATGTAGAAATTTGAGAATATTTGAGGAAGTAAATGCCTTACAACTTAATTGTGAGTGACACCCGCATGCTACCCTGTGCCAAATGTTTATAAACATGCAAATTTCAAATGCCTGTCATCCTTGTTAATGGCTGCCCAGGAGTACAATTTCCAGATCCCCCATCCCTGCTCCGACTCCCATTCAGACCTCCTAGTGCCATCCCCATCCCGAATTTCAAGCGTACACATGCTTTGTGGTAATTGAAGTTGCTCGAACGGCAGTCACGTAGCCAGGACCTCAATTAAAAGCATCCCCCGTATCTATCCTTGCCGGGCCGTGGGACGTGCCAACCCTTTGCCTTCGCTTCATTCCTTGCCGTTTCCTTTGTCTTTGCCAGTGGCAGAGCTACTCAGCCATTAACTGTTTGCATTCGTTTCTGAGGCCCGATATCCTTTTCCTTCGTTATTCCAGGCCAATCCGGATGGCAATATGACCACCTCGGTGCTGACATTCACGCCCACCATCGATGACCGCGGCAAGTTCCTGTCCTGCCGCGCCGAGCAGAGCATGATACCCGAGTCCGGGCTGGAGGACGGCTGGAAGTTGGACATCTATCGTGAGTTCTGTTTGCCTATATTTTATCATAAAAGCCTGCTTAATATTTAATTTGACTGCGACAAAGTTTTTTAATGAAAACGAAAGTAAAAGGCCCGCCGTTGGCGGTGGTGGAGCTGGAGATGGTGCTTTAAAAACTCTGTAAGAAATCGTTGCAATGGGTGTTTTTTTGGTCTTCTCTCAAAGACCCCTCCCTCATTACCCTTTTGAGGGAAAAATCTCCATATTTTTCTTCGATTCTCCTCAGCTGCGGCAAGTTTTGGCAAATTAATTTCCAGCGGCGGCCGGTGAAACTTTTGCACAAAACTTGCAAAACTTTTTAACCCGCCACGAGGACCGCAAGCCGCCTGTAAAGTCATCTTTACGCTTTTACAGTTTTCGACCTGTTTGCACAAAATTTAAATGGTAAAACCACCGCACCACCCAAGAGTACTGCACCACCTCCCTTCAATTTTCCTTTCTGCCAGAGAACCTGAACCTCTTCCTGTTTGCCTTAGGAGTGCGGTTTTGTTGCTTACCTTTTAACTTTTCCTCCTTTTTTGTTCCCCCGCCCTGCAATTGGATGGAAAATATCTGAAATGTTGGGCGGTTGGAGGCCGACTGTTTGCCCAATTTGATAGATTGCTTAATAAGCTTAATTGATTCGCATTCGCGGGCCAATTTTGAATTAATCAAGTTAAAATTTAGCTCAGATACTCAGTCGCTTGTTAACAGCAACCCCTACACATCGATTTTTCTCGGAAAAACAACATTTTGAAGCCTAATTGCCTGGCTGGCCAACACAGAGAGAGAGTTGGAAGCAAAAAAACAAAAAATTTAATAATAAACAAACAAGCAACAGACGGGCTAAAGGCCCAGAGAGTCCTGAAAAGTCCTACAACTTAAATTGGCTAATTTGTGGGGCTTACGCAGTAATTACACCTTTGGTCGGTGCTTCTGGCATTTTATTAGCTGGCCCCGGCTTTATTATTTGACTGGCCGGGCGATTTCAACTAATTAGATGTTTTTGTTTTTACCAACATGGATTTTAATATTTTTTGTTTGTATTTCTCATTCAGATATTCCGGTTGTGAGCCTTGAACTTGGCACCAACTCCCTGAACTCCACGCTGCGCGAAGGAATCGATGTCTTCTTCGAGTGCAACATCAAGTCGAATCCCTGGATCTATCAAGTTAGCTGGCGGCACAATGTAAGTGACAAACAGATGTGATTTCACACGCATTTTGCATTTAATTTGGCGCTCGAAAAAACACATTTAACACCCTACTGCCCATCTTTGCCTAATTTATCGCGACTCGAGGCGCTTTCTTGGCAGCCAAAGCATTATTATAATAATGATTATTTCTATTATTATTATTATTATCGTATTTTGTACATACATTAGCCTCTGGCAGGTAATCGAAAGCCAAGCCAAAACTCCACCCGAGATGGAGCGCATAATTGCTGCATATTTTAAAATTGCCAAAGGCCCCGAAAAAAAATTGGAATTCTCTACGCCTTCCATGACACACACACACACACACACACGCATATATAAGTTAACGTACAGAATTTATTATTAAATTACCAGGCACAGGCACTGGGAGAGAGCACTTAACAATTTATGCAGCACGGGTCTAATTTATGCATTAGCCAGCGGGTCCTGGGCCTTCAATCAGCCGACGGGGCGTATACGTAACGCAACGTAAAGCAACATAAAAGTGTTATTAGCTTTGAGAATTAAATTTATTTCAATTTAGCAGTTATCGGTAAATTGAATTCGATTCAATAAATTATTACGCCATCCACACACACACACACACATGCAATCGACATCCGACGAATTTTCAATTTTCATTCACTTTCTGCACTCTTCGCTTTCGATTTTCAGGGTGAGATCCTGTCCAACAATCCCGCCGAAGGCATAGCCGTCTCCAACCAGAGCCTGGTCCTCCAAAATGCCAGCCGGGCCAGAAGCGGTATCTACACGTGCGTGGGCAGCAACCGGGAGGGCGATGGCGAGAGTAATCCCGTCCAGCTGGACATCCGATGTGAGTAAAATTTTCGCAAAGGACATGGCCAAGAGATCCGAAGTCTGAATGGAAGAAGGCAGTGTGTTAATTTACATAACAGCTTAATTAAAATGAATTGGATCTTTCGATTGCAATTTGTAACTAACACGTTGCACAATGCAATTACATCAGGACTCAACAGGACGACGAGTCTCGTCGGTCTGTCGGTCTATCACTCTGTGGCTGGGTCTGTGTGTGACTTATCCTGCCGGAGACAAATTGAATTTTTCCCGTAAATCAGACAAATAAATCAATTAAGTATCAACAATTCAACCGCAAACAAGGCAACAAAGCCGTAGCATTTTCTTTAAATATTTAAAAGGAAAATGCAAGAGTTTTTCCAAATCCTTTGCCTTTGAACGGAAGTCAATTTACAAGGATACTAGCAAAAAGGATACGAAAATTTTATCGAAAGATGTAATCTATATTGTGAGAAGGTCTTAAAAGGCAATTGATTGAATGATTTTTACTTAATTAGTCTTAAATGCCTAACTTGTTAACTTAACCATATAAATCAACTAATATTTAAACAATTTAAAATACTTGAAGGCGAATTAATGAAATCGATCTATTGGAGTATAAACAGAAATCGATCTCAATAGCCACTGTTTTTCTTTAATTATGCAAATGTCTGCTCAATGGTTGCCTGTTGAAGTGAATCCTGAAACTCTCCATCTCGTTGCAGTTGCTCCCGTTTGCCGACCCGGCCAACGAACCACTTACAGTGCCGGCAGGCAGGAAACAGTCAAGGTGGCCTGTGAAATTGATGCCAATCCCTCGGAGGCCACCTATGTCTGGAAATTTAATGCAAGCCATGGCGAAACCATTGACATACTATCCTCTCAGGTTGCCGTGGATAGAGGCCGTAGTATCGCCCACTATACGCCACAAACGGAGAATGTAAGTGTTCCATTTCACTCCCCTTTGAAAGACCCACTCTCCACCCACCATCCCCCACCTACCTCCTCGAGGTCATATAAATCAGTCCGAGGTCCGCCCTTGAGGGGCAGCACATAATTTTCCAAACGAGTTGCGGTTTTGAATTTTCAATTAAGGTTGAAAAGGTGTGTCGCCAATGGCGTCGCCATCGCCGCAGTGCACGCATAAATTAAGCCAACGAAATGCATTGTCACTCAGTCATCCCCCTGTCCTCTGTCGTCTGCCCTCCCCCACCCCCACATCCTCCACACTCCCCATCCCGTATCCTTTCATCCTGCCCCTACTCATTCGTTTCTTTGCATTTCCAGGACTACGGAACGCTGTTATGTTGGGCCACCAACGAAATTGGCGATCAAAGTGAACCCTGCGTATACACAATAGTCCCAGCAGGTGAGTAGTAACTGGGGAACGGGGCAATATAGGAAAGAAGGGCTGGGATAACTGGAAATGGGGTTTTTGTGGGTGTTCTTCGTCCTGTGAAGTGAAGCTGTGTGTGGTCCTTGCTGGGATTGGACGTGGTATGGCTCGCGTGCCAGTAGCTTTGGCTTACATTCAACCTGCCGGGCATGCAGGATATCCCTGGCCAGCGAACTTTTCCCAGAATCCTACAGAAGAGAATGCTTATCTGCAGGGTATTCAACAGAACCATCAGCCTTTCGGTTTTCACGCCTAACTACTCTTGGTTTTCCGGGGTTTTTGTTTATGTTTTGCTGGCAGGGCGTTTCGCCAAAGTCCCTGCCGCACTGTGATTTGTCGATGACTTTGGGACTTTGGCGTTTTGCTTTGGCAACTTCGGTGGATTAACCAAACTGTAGCTGCCAGATGGCTTATTGATTTTGAGCCAACCCCGAAGAGCCCCAAACGGAGGAATGTTTGCATGCAAACTAGCAGACAAATGCTTGGGAGTCTGTGCGATTTGTTGCCCGATCTGGCCCTAAGCTGGAATAATAAATATCCCACTGACGTTGTTGTTTTCTGTTCTCCTTTTTTGAAAAATACAGGCGAACCGGATCCTTTACTCAATTGCACGGTACTCAACCAGACATCGACGGGCTTCCAAATCGAATGCATCGAAGGATTCGACGGCGGACTGCAACAGGACTTTATAATGGAGGTTTATGCGAACGGAACGACTCGCTATCCCAAAATTTCCAAATCAAAGTGAGTAGTCCAACTGACATCGGTGACAACGGCGGCGGAGCAGAGCAAAGTGGACACACAGAGCAATCAGAATCACACGCTGTGTGACTTCTCTGCATTACAACACGCCCAACGAGGCGTGGCAATGTACTGAATCCATGTCCATGTCCACATCCGTGTCCTCATCCAAGTGCTCCTGCCACCTCCTGCTACTCCGGCTCATTCTGGAGCACAGGCTGCGTAAACCATTTGCTCTGCTCTTTGGTCTTGCCTCTTTTTTGCGGTTTTTGTGCCGTTTCAGATTCGGACATTCACATATCGATTCGAACCCATTGCAGGCGACCGTACTTTGAGGTGAGCGGTCTGGTGCCCGGCATGGGCTACAATGTCTTCCTCCTCGCCCACAACAGCAAGGGTCGGAGCAATGCCACCATTCTGCAGGTCTACACCCTGAAGGATCCCGAAAAGCAGACGGGTAAGCTTTATCACACAAGGGAATTGGGATGGGGAAGGAACCGAAAAATGAATGCGGGCTGCGTGACTGCCGTCTCCCACTCACTCTCTCTCTGGATGCGCCTTCTCATTCTCAGAATTTGCAATTTCATGCATGTCCTGGCTCCGAGTCCTGCCTATAAATTAATTGGCGTTGGTTTTGCATTCACAGCTGCTTCCTTCGTTTGTCTTTTAATTTGCTTAAAGTTCTGCTAACATGGTTTTCCCTTCGTCCTTTACACTTTACACTTTCTGTTCGTTTCTTATCCTTTCTTTGCTTTCTCGTTTCTCGTTTGCATGGTGTCTCTTTTTTAGTTAAAATAACATTCACTAAGTCCTATCAAGGACTAAGACCTGCTTATCCCAAACAACCAAAAGCACCGACCACCACCACCAGCGATTGCGTTTGCGACGAGGACGAGTTCATCAACTTGGGCAAGATAGTTGGCCACGACGCGGGCAGGGATCTTGACCAGCAAGAAGGTAGCGGTGGACACTATTTCTCAATTATTTTCTACTAAGTTTTGAGTTCCTATTCCTGTACAATACATTGTAACTAATAACCTTGTTATTTGTTTATAATTTATGCAATTTATTTCAGTAATTGTGTTTTTTGTTGGCACTTTTTTATAGACTAATTTTAAGAAACTGATTTTGTGTTCATTTGTTTTTATTTGTTGCTAATTTTATTTTGTTTGTAGCTGGTTATTTTTTACTTTTCTTTAATATTTAAATGCACCTTTTCTCATGAAACAGCACAAATAAATCCTGTAGCCAAGTGGTTTTATTTTCCGGTTCGTTTTTCGTTCTGTTGGGTCACTAAAAATTCCTCACATGCCAACAAGGACTGGGGACCCGAATTAGCAGACCCCAATGGGGCACACACATACATGCAGCTCATTAAAGTGGCACTGTATGCAAGGCACGTGCGGCAGGGACAACAACAAAACAACAACAGCAATAATAAAGGACCTAAGAACCAAAAGGACGAAGACTGGACCTCAAACGGAACGTAGTTAGCAGCTCATAAAACAATGCAGGCTTTCAAATAGATAAAGGACAGTGAGAAGAAGGAGTAGAGATCGGGGGTGGGCACTCACACACACGCACACATTCATACATCACACCCATGCATACATATGTGTATATGTATATGGCAGGATACATGGTTATCCAACAATCTTGGTCTGTTTCCGGTCTCCCCCTAATTTTTACACTCTTCCCTTCCCGACACTCTTTCTCTCTTCCACCCCGACTGTCCGCGACACAGACCTCTCCTTGGCCTATGCCCCCGTCATCGAGGACATCCGGCCATTCCTCGGCATCCTAGCCGGCATCGTGGGCAGCATTTTCCTGGTGGCCCTCATCATTGTGATTGTGGTGCGTGTGCGCGGCTCGTCGGGACGCGATCGCAATAATTACTCGCATCCGGGCAGCGGCGGAGGAGTCGGCGGCACCACCGGCGCTGGCGGCGTCGTCGGAGGCGGAGTGGGAGGTGTTGGCGTCGGCACTGCCACGGCCAATGGCAATGGCAGCCTGGGTCTCCTGTCCAGCAACAACAACGGCAGCCTGGTCATCGGCACCCTGGGCCACAATGGCGGGCAATCAGTGCAGGATATGCATCGGATCGGCCGCGAGACGTGCCATGTGACGAGCAGCCTGGACAGCATTGACAAGAATCCGGACATTATACCGCAAGGTGGGTTGGGTGAGTTTCTAACAGGTGTCCTCGTTTATTTCCGGCTCCCTGACCTAATCCGTAATGCACTCGCAACGTGTTTTCTTTTCCTCCGGCTCCCATTTTTTTTTTAGATGGTCATGACGTAGACGATGAGTGGACGACAAAGGGTCATGGACGCACTTACGCCACGGCAGCTTTGGCCGAGCAGAATGCCGTGATTACGTCCGGCACCTATGATCACCTGATGCCCACATACGCCGTCGTCGACAAGAAGACAGGACCTCCCCCCGGCCACGGACCCTACATCCAGTATAATACGCTTATTCCCGTTAGCAAAATGGGCGCTTACGCCAATCAACAGCAACAACAACAACAGCCGCCGCCACAGAAGGTGAGTTATGGCCACCATATAATCCACTGCCATGTCCACTGGGGCGACACTAAACCTTTTACAATATGCCAGGGAAGGGACCGAGGGTCCGAGGACCTCACCTCTTGTCTTAATTTACGGTCCAGGCACCAGGATCCGCACCAGGACAGGTGCTGATAGCCATCCCCTAAAACCACTAACCTAGCATACTTTCGGTTAAGTGGTTTTTCCAAACAACTCTGTTGGTTTAGCAAGAAATGTGGCACCTAAATCGAAAGCTTTTAAGTCTTAAGGATAACTATCAGGAAACAATTAATGACGAAGTTGATGGTTTGAAATTCTTTAAGAATAAAGGGATTAATTGCCAGTTAAAAGAATAGAGATTAATGTCAATTAATAAAAGATCTAGGAAATGCCATAAATCACATCATCTTCAGTAATCTAATGACTCTTTCTATATCCCTTAACGACCTACAAGGAGAGCTTCATGAATACCTTCCACGCCCTTATTGATTGATCCTCTCAACGTGTATTTAAGACTCTTAAAGAACTTAACACCCCCCCGTATATATAAAAAGCTATCATTGAATAATGGCAAAAGTATTTCCAACAAACTAAAAAGAGAATTCCATGAAAACAAAAAACTCGTGAAGGTCGCTACGGCAACGGAAACGAAAACAAGAATATCTCTGATGGGAATAGAAGGGCATGAATAGAAGAAGGGCTGGAGTTGTAGTGGAAACCAACATAATTTGAAAATCATTTAAGTAGAAATTTTCTTTGAACAAGCCACGCCCCAAAAAAGAATAAATAAGGGGCGGAGGGAGTGGAGCCAGTGGGAGAAGTAAAAGCAAAAGCAAAAGCAACAGCAGCAGCTGCAGCAATATAAATTTTCCATTTGCGAATTTAATAAAAATAAGTTGCAGGCGAAAGCATCGCGGCTCGAGACTCCCAGACTCTCAGACTCCCCACTACCAATGCCTGAAAGCTGAAGCAACCGCTAAGGATGCGCGCATCCTGCAGCTCCACTTCCGGTTCTTGTCCCTTCGATTGCTGGAAGCTGGAAATGCAATAAACGGCCAAGTGTGTGCCTTGCCACAAGGCTGGGCGTTGCACGGATGTGGCAAGAGCCGGCAGGGTGTTGGGTTGTTAAGGGCATGGCATGGCAGGGCGGGGCACCAGACACATTACAAACAGGCGCCGCCTGTGGGCGTAGTCTGGCCTAAACAAACACGGCAATAGCAGACATAAAGCTGGCATGAACCCCTCAAGAGGTGCAGTAAATATAATTTAAACCAGCTCAAGGCAATCGCTAGCTTTACACCCACATATGCCGGGGATAGGTGCTATAATATTAGCTTAGTTATTGAATTTCGGATAAACGTACCTTGATTTCTTGGAGTGAGAGCAATTTACAAGATGTTTCCCTTTTTACAGACTGAGCTCAGCTACAGCGAATTGGCCGCTCCGCTGGTGGGCACCGCGGTGGGCGTTCAAAGGATGGCCCCCTATTGCAGTGCGACCCTTGGCCGGCCGGGCAGACAGGCGGAACTGAAACGGGCCGAACCGAATATCTACTCCCAGGTAAATGTGATGATGGACGACGAGATTCTGGCCGACTTGCAGGCGGCCACTGTATCCGGTAACAGCTATGTGGCCGGAGCCGTTGTCGACAATGTGGGTGGCGTCTCCAGTTTTTACGTTCCAAGCTATGCCACCAGGGTTTAGGCTAATATCATTTGTTATGATTTTGTTGTGTTATGATTTACATTTAATATTTATTTGTTGTTCAATAAAATTATTTATTTCACATAAAAGTAACTATGAATAGTTTACAGCTTAAAGAAGTATTAATAAAAGTAAAAAATGGAGAGCCAGAAGCCGGAGAACTAGAGTGCTTGCTGAACAAATATTTAACATTCATTGCCAACTAGCTCTGAATATTACACATAAGCACTGTGTCCGAGCATGTGGAGATGTAAACAAACAGGATGCTGAAAATTCAGTTTGCACAAATAGGTTTTCAAGATTCGAAAGTACTATTCCGGCCAAGTGCTTTTGAAATATGTACTTGTAAAATTAGGGTCTTTTTCCGAGAATCTCCCCAAGTATGGCGAACTAGTAATAGATATCGAACGAAGCTTCTCCAAACTTTCCTGTTTGTGACAGACTCGTTATGCATGTTCCGATTATGAAAAACATTCCCTCTCGAGCCTGGTGTCTGGAGACTGAAGGACTAGTTTCATGTTCATTGTTTGGCCAACTTGTTTTGATTTCACCTGATAATTAAAACGACTTGGGGTGTAGGGTCAAGTACCAAGTACCAAATGCACTTAAACAGGGCCCAGATCGGAGCAAACAGAATACGGTCAGTGGGAAAACAGTGCAAAAACAACAATTATGACCACAACATGAGCACAGTCCTGGCAACCATTCACCTAATGACATAGTTCGGCTTTATTGTCATTTATCGAAAAGTTTTACACAACATGCAGTTGGCTCCCAGTTGGCCATTGCTTTTAGTTTTTCGATTTTGGTTTGGATTTTATTTTATTTTTCTACCGATTATTTGAATTTGTTTCCCAATAGTCATTGTTCTCTGGTTGTTTGTGGAATTTATTTCGAAATATGTGAATTGCTTTAGTGAGAATAGTAGGAGGTGTGTTGCCAAGAACCTAATTTGATTAAAAGCCACAAGCGATCATTTAAAATTTACATGGCGCTAAAAATTAATCTCGTAATTAAAACCTTGTTGAGAGCGTTAAGACAACACCCAACCACACACACACACCCACGTTAATTACGGAAGTAAGCATATAAACATGCCATACACACACCTACACCCACTCCCACACCCACTGGGCGAACAGAAACATGGCCCACCAATGAACCAATTATTGTAGTAGCTCACCACCGCACACCAGCCTTTAGCCTGGCAACCATGTTGGCCAAATAAACGCGGCCCGAGTTGTTAACTATCAGGAACAACGCCTGGCGGGGGAAACCGCAGGATCTGCCATGCCTGCAATATGCACGGCAACCACACTTATATATAGTATATAGTAAACAAATAGGGCTCCTAGATTCCCTTGGCCACTTACAATAATACGAAATTACACATGGAACATCCAGAGACTAACTTGCGCATGTTATTATAAAAAGGAAAGGCTTACAAGTGAAATCTTCTTTAATTAGCTTCTTCATTATCACTTTCAATGATCAATATTTATTTTTTTGAACCTGGCCCCTGGTGAGAGTGTCACCTGGCATCTGGCACCACCCCTCATTGTCCCGACTCTTGACTAACCCGCAGCATATAAATCATCACATGACTAAAACTTCATTACCTACTCTCCTCCATCTATGACCGCCGCAGATCGATCTGGCACACCATCCCCTGCCCATGTACTCCACGAGCCCGATGTTTGGCACGAACAGCACCATCACCGGAGTCACCGGAGTCACCATGTCACATCCATCACAATTGGCCACCTTCTCATCGACGCCGCCGCCGCCCATTTTTGCCCACAGTGTGGTGACCACCGGCGATGGCCTCCTGCAACCGGTAACGTGCATGGGTCTGGTGGCAACATCTTCGGCAGCGGCAGTGGGAAGCGGGAACATGTCCTTGCCCCCGCAGCACCAGCAACAGCAGCAGCTGACAGCGGCCAATGGCGGCGGAAACGGAAGCATTGTCGGCATGGGCATGAGCCTTTATGGCAGCGATGTGGTAAGTGTCAGTTTGATGTACTCCCCAATTCCTGGACGGCATGGATAGCAGCAGCCCTGCTGCTGCTCCTTGTTGATAGCGTCCCGGTCGTCAAGGCCACTTTCTCCTCCTTCGCCATCGCCTAATGTCCAAAACGTTGAAAGCATCAATATGCAAAGTGGATTTTGAGGCAAGGATTTTTGGCAACAGTGCTGAGGCCAGTGAAAGGGAAGGATGGCAGAATGGGTGGCGGTAGCAGGAAACATTTATCTTTCCCCTTTAGGGGATGGCGGAGCTGGAGGAGCTTCTCGTGGCGGTGGAGGTGGGCATCTTTTGTGCCCAATTTTGTTTTCGTTTTTCCCTTATAAATGGCAGCCGCTGGGGCGGAAAATGGGTTTTTGCGGTTGGCCTGATAATATTGCTTCAGTGATTGCAGTCCACGAAAGGGTATCCAAATCTATTAAATTAAGAGAGTCTTCGGATATTTAAATTTCAAAAAAAAAATAAATAAAGCGAGCAATGAAGACCTTAAGTAAAGCAAAACTGTTCAGTTTTTGTTTGAAGGTTTCCGAAAATCGAAATCGATTAGGCCATCGCGAACGGCAATGCGTCATCGATCAACAGATGGCTCAAAGTCGAACTCATCCTGGTGACAATGCAATTTTCTGGCAATCCATAACCTCTGATCCCTCGACCGACAGCTTTAAAACTCAAAGGGACGGAGGGGTAGCGGAGGAGAGCTTCAAGCGGTAAATGACCTCGCAATGCAGGACCAACCATAGCCGCAGGATAATAAAAAACAAAAAATTCATATACATATATACTGTACTGGTCTCTTTTTCTGGTTTGGGTCAACCATTCATTGTCTCTGTCAGTTGCCTTATAAATACGCCATTACGAATACTCTTGACGCCGCGCAGTGCGTTCTGATGGTCCTGGTCTCCGTCCTCGTTCTCGCCCAGGACCTGGCCCAATGCATTGTCCCTGCTTATATTCGTGCTACAAAATGAGTGGGAAAAAAATGTAACGTTTTTACAACAATCCCATGCCAAAAGGACACTGCGGTGTGGCAACTTTTGACTCTAATGATTGCAATTATTATGACCCAAATAAGAAGAAGAACACCAGAAGGAATAAAAGGACAAAAACCAGGAGAACAACATCATCATCAACGGCAGTAGAAATAGCAACTGAATTCAGAATGTTTTATTCCACTTCTCCGCCTTTTTTTTGCCATTTTTTTCTTATTGTGTTTGCTTGTGTCCTTTGGGCGGCGCTGCCTTTGTTTGGCGCTGTGTTGTTGTCCTTGTTTTCCATTGGATTCCCAAAGGCGGCCAAAAGCTGACACTGTTGGCCCAAGGGAGTTGGCCAAAGCACAGCAAATGGCTGGGAGACTTGTTGGTTTCTTACTGTTTTCGGGTTTTTCGCCTCAGTTTCTTACTTCTGATGCCAAAAATTACGCATACGCAACGTTTTTCCTCCTTGCCCGAGTCCTGTGGCCGGGCTGGCAAGGAATGCGAGCCCTCGAATAATGTGCGGCTCATTAATTTTAAAGCAGTCTCGTATTTAGTGGCGTGCTTTTGTCCTTGTAATTGTACTCACAAATATTTCGTATTTTTTAATCGACTTCAGGGCAAGCCACAGCTACTAAAGACCGTGCCGGAGGAGCTGCACCACCAACTCAACGGGGAGGATGTCCTGATCGCCCAGGACCGCAACATGGGAACTGGGACACGCTTCTGACGCTAAGCTGTCGCCCAGGACGAACAACTAATCTGAAGCAGGAGCTAAAACAGGAAATGCAAATCAAAAACCCAAAAAACCAAGAGAGAACTACTGGCAGAGGCCATCGGTATAAATCGGGGAGTAATTGGTAAACAAATTGACTATAAGTTGTATGTGATGAGGGCGCAGGACGATGTTGATTTTAAAGGAGCAGAGCTGAAGAGAAGGAGGAGTCACCTAAGTTGACATTCTTTTAAAAAAAGTTAAAAAAAAAGTAAATAAAGCAAAAAGAACATAATACGAGCATTCCAAATGATGGGGATAATCCTGTAAAGAGATAACAATAAAAAAATACCGCGCGTGTAAAGCTCAGCATGGTAATTCCATTAGGACTTGTAAGGACACTTGTAAATTATGGAATACAATTAACATTTATAGCTGTAATTACAAAATAAAACTAAATTGGAGAAACACTGAATTGTTAATATATTTTTAAACAACAGCTTTAAGCGCCAAAATGGAATGGAAGAGTAGGAAGGATGGAAGAGTACTTTTAGCTAAGTAAACGAATTCATAATTGTTGTTGACCTTAGTTCGAGTAACCTAATTCTGATTACCATTTAGCTTGTAACTTGGCATAACTAAGGCATTTAAAACATCTAAATCAAATTCATCTAGCTGTAAGCTCAAACATAGCATAGTTCAAATTGTAATTATTGAAAAAAAAATCCAAAAAAAAATAAAGAATTTAAAGAAAACTACAAGTAAGTTAACTAAATAATGAATGATTAATAAACGACTTAAATTAGCAAATTCCAGTTTGCATTTTATACGTAAATTATAAACGAAAGAAAAACGATGGAGGTTGGCTGAATAAATCCAGAAAATAAACTCTCTAGTCTTAAGAATTAAAAATGAAAGAATGCATTAACTTAATTAACTAAAAGGCTAAGCAACTGCATGTAAAATATTTAACTGAGTATTAGGCTAAAGTTAATAAATTAAATTTAATAAAATGTATGAAACCAGATAGCATTTTTTCTATCCTTTTGTCCTTTCGGCCTGGCTAAATGCAGAAAACTGATTCACACGGCAAGGCTGTTGAAGGTAATGGTGGGGGTCCAGGCGTCCAGGGCGTGGCTTTGTACTCCTGGCTGCCTTGTAGCCTTGCTAACGGTAAATATTGACAGGCCGCGTAAGCAAACAGGGCGGAAGCGGAAGTCAAGCAGAGCGACACAACCGCAGACCAGCACAAAAACAACTGACAATCTGCATTGAGTACAACAGTGACAACAGCAAGCAGCAACATCCACAAAGGCAACAACTACCGGCAGAACACCAGCAACATAAACTAACTGAAGCAGCTATACATGGCGGCCGATACAGCGTTCAAAAATGGTCGGGCCATGTAAATTTTGTATGCGAAAGCACTTAACACGGTTTTCGCTTAAGCAACGCAAACAGTCCGGAAATCGAGGTAGTATCCCCCTCGATAGGTGCACGTCCCTTTCGGCACACTCGAAAGGTAAAAGGATATGGGCGGGAATCTCATAACTGAGAAGGCCTACATGGAAAGCAAATTATGCAAATTTTGACCGCAACCAACACCGTCGATGACTTGTAAATTTTGAACATACTAGAGTACCTGTTTAGATTTCAAGATATAGTATGCCATAAGCACCACAACGCACCGCACACAAACACAAACAGTGCAATCCAAACCCTGTGTTCAAGCATTGAACACGATAAAAATTCCAAACATAGAATGTAGGAGATCGGACCCATGTGAATAAGTGATTAACAGCATGGTTTGAAAGACGATCTCCTGCAGTCTAACCAAATATTTATGTGGTGCACTTGAGGCACTTAAGAAAGGGTCACATAGCATGTCAGCGAGCAGTCCGTTGATAAGTAGTTTTAAATAGATTTAAGATTTTCATGTATCTTTCTTGTAAGAGAAGTGTGTGAAATAAAAACAGTTTTAAAACAGAACTCATTGGAGTAACACTTATTTGAAGGGCTCCTCTTAACATTTGGTCCATCGAGACACCCTGACGTTTTCCCCCCTGTGGTAAGAGACTCAGGTTTAAAAAACTGGCACCTATAAGTGGCTGTAGAAAAAAATAAAAATTCTCAGCCCAAGGTAGCTAAAAAATAAGGCTGCGATCTGAGTCAAAAAGAGCTCAGTTTAAATATCGTAGTCCTCTGTTGTTTCCCCCCAAGAGGTAAGGAACACAGAGAATAAAATAATATAAATGCCAATGAGCATAATCGAATAGAAAGGAAATACAAAAATAAATAAATATTTCCTTCTATCGTGTGTTTTCTGGAACGACACCAGAATAATAAAAATATATATAAAAATATATAAAATATAAAAATTTTGTGTTGGCGTATCCGAGGCCCTACATCGGAAAAGTTTAAAAGAAAAGTAAACGTGTAAAAGTTTAAAAAAGTAAATTGTGGACAAACAAACCTAAAAAAAAAAAATAAAACATCAGCATAAGCAACAACAACAGTGGCGCTAAAAATTTTTAAATCGAAAAAAAAAATAAAAAATAAAACATAAAAAAAAAATATAAAACATCAGCGACACCAACATCAACAGAAAATAAGCACCCCAAGCAGAAGCAACATCCGAGCAAAATCAGGAGCAATATCGGCCGAAACAAGTCATCCACGCAGAAGCAACATCCGCAGCGACACCAAGGTTAACAGCAGCATCAACAGCGCAGCGACAACAAAATTACCAAATTAACAGGAAAAAATATATTGATCGGCAAGTTTGGTCTTTTAGTTTTATAACTTAAATATAATTTTAATTAAAAATAAAAACAAAAACTTTAAAATATGTCGACAAAAGAAAAAATCGCGATAATAGAAGACCAGGTGCGTCTCACCCGGCAAGTAGATGCGCTTCTCGCAAAAAATTCGTATTTAGAAGAAGATAGGGAAGCACTTAAGAACATCGAGCTTAGAGCCTGCACGAACCATAATCATTTGGTTCAACTTGGTGCTGTAGAGCACGAATATTTCACTAAAAAACATTTCGATAGCATGCTATCAAAATTCAAGTCCGCAAAGGAAAAAATTAAAAATATTATTGGCCAGGATGAGCTATTTTCTAGGCTTGAGGGTGCCATAAAGAATCTCGAGGATTACCTCGAGCAAACATATATAGAAATCCAGGAAAGGAAAGCTGAGACCTTTCCTATAAGAGTTAAAAAATTAAAAATGTTTCTTAGCAGAATAGAAACAGTGTCCGATCTTATAAATATTGAAGGGCTAAATAATAAATATATGCCCAAAATAATAGAGCTCAGAGAAGATGTGGAAATACACATTGAGCTCATGAACAATAAAATCGAAGTGGGTCGAATAGAAAAGGTAGAAGGTAGTAATCCTAAAATGGACGAACTACCTACCCTACCAAAAATTGAGGTTCCCAGTTTCTTTGGAAACTCCAAAGATTGGGACCATTTTTATGAGTTATTTAAGGAACTTGTGCATTCAAGAATGGATTTAAGTCCATCATTGAAGCTAAGCTACCTTAAAAGTGCTCTAAGAGGGGAAGCACGAAATGTGGTCTCCCATTTATTGCTTGGCTCAGGCAATAATTATGATGCAGCCTGGGAGTTGCTCATAAAAAGGTATGAAAATAATAGAAAGATATTTTCAGACCAATTAAATCGCCTGATTGAGCTTCCAAAAATAAATTTGGACTCATATAGGCATTTAAAAAATACAATTGATTCTATAAATGAATCAATTTATATGATGCGTCTTAAAGCAAATCTGACTGAAGAATCAGATTGCATTTTTGCGCATATTATTTTAAAGAAATTTTCTATTGAGGCTCTGCAACAATATGAGGGCCAAGTTAAAAAGTCAAATGACATTCAAAATTTGAATGATGTCATAGAATTTTTAGATCAACGGCTTAGTTCGTTGACATCAGTTGGAAATGAATTACCAACTAGAAAAATAGTACAAAAAAATAACATAAATAGCCAAACTTGTCCGATGTGCAAAATGCCCGGGCATCAAATAATTAATTGCTATAAATTTAAAGCACTAAGTCCACAGGAAAAATCAAATATAGTGAAAAGATTGAATGTGTGTTATAGATGCTTAAGGCACAATTCAAACACAAAATGTACAAGCGAGCAAGTATGCTCGTATTGCCAAAAAGTACACCATAGCATGTTGCATTTTAAAAAAGAGAATGTAAATACATGCATGACCTCTGAACCAGCGTTGTTGGCCACGGCGTATGTTCAGATTAAAGGTCAAGATGGTGAATTCGGGAAATTTAGAGCATTGATTGACAATGGGTCACAAAGCACTCTAATTTCAGAAGAAGCGGCACAAAAACTTAAGTTGCCAAAAATAAAAGCGCACACTCAATTAAATGGAGTTTCAGCAACCGGCGCTTGTGTTTCAAATCACAAATTAAAATTGACAATCAAGAATAATTCCAAATATTCAAAAGAAGTAAGCACAAACGCAATTGTTTTGCCAAAATTAATGAAAAGCCTTCCCACAAATAAAATTTTTATAAATAAGTCGGATTGGAAAGGATTGTATTTAGCGGATCCCAATTTCGATAAACCTGGTCGAATTGACCTGGTTATTGGTGCGGATTTATATCCCCAAATTTTACTGCCAGAGATAACCAAAAAGGGTATGCTTCTTGGGCAAAAAACTATCTTTGGATGGACAGTGTCAGGACGCACGAAATCCAGGGGTAGTAATTCAATCGTAGCAACCAGTATCGTGCTCAAACAAATGGACCGATATTGGGAGGTAGAAAAAAAAGTCAGCAATGACTTAGAAACAAAAATAGATGAAACTAATTTCAAAAAATATACTAAAAAAGATGATAGTTGCCATCCAGCGTGGTGGCCTCTACCAAAGGTTGAAGAAGTCCATAAAGGAAAGGACGAAAAAGTCCGAGGTAGGCTTAAGGAGCAAGAGAAATTGGTAACCAGACCATTAAATAAGATATGCCCCCTAGCTAGTGTAAATGATCTAGATGACGCAGAAGCACGTCAAAGTAGATCCAACCCGCCCAAAGTCAAGAATATAGGAGAAATAAATTCCTTATATAGGAGAAATAAACGAGATTCCGAGAATTGCTTGGGACCCTCTAAAGCCTCCTGTTATAAATCATACAGCGGAAATAGCTCACCTGGCCAAACAAATAGAGGATTTGAAAGCACAAAATTTAGAATTAAAAAATATCAACTTTCATCATGTGTCAGGTCATAGCTCGTTAATTTTAATAATGATAATCATAACGGTACTGATTATATCCTATGTAAGAAAACTTAAGTCGAGAAGACAATTGATGGCTATAGCATTGCCAACCCCAACGCCCAATGTTTGAAAAAAAAAAAAATGTTTATTTTATATGATTATTGTATAATGTAATGGTTTTATACATATAATTAAGTAATCAATCAAATAAAAAAGAAAAGCTACATATATCTAAAAATAATAAGAAACAAATAAGTATATTACAGTCCACTAAAATATCGAATGAAAAAAGTTTTCAAGATGTCCACTAAAATCAAAAAATTAAAAAATATATTTAATATACAGTCCACTAAAAAATCGAACAAAAATAATAATTCATTTAAAAATGTAAACACAAGTCAAGCACTTTTGTGGCCCCTTGCAGGATGTTCAAACATTAAGTTGAACATGGGAGCTAAAAAAATAACTTAAACAATGTTAAACTATTTTAAAATATATAATAGAATGATATAATTAACAACATATTGTTATCAAACAATTATAATATTAATAATTTTCTAATATTGAAGAAAAGGAATTTATAAAAACAAAAGTATACATGTACAGTCCGATATCAAGTGTTATTAAAGGACAATGTAATGAATCTAAAATATCTAAATTGTACACCTTTTTTGTGGCCCTTCGCAGAATGTTCAAGCATTGAACACGATAAAAATTCCAAACATAGAATGTAGGAGATCGGACCCATGTGAATAAGTGATTAACAGCATGGTTTGAAAGACGATCTCCTGCAGTCTAACCAAATATTTATGTGGTGCACTTGAGGCACTTAAGAAAGGGTCACATAGCATGTCAGCGAGCAGTCCGTTGATAAGTAGTTTTAAATAGATTTAAGATTTTCATGTATCTTTCTTGTAAGAGAAGTGTGTGAAATAAAAACAGTTTTAAAACAGAACTCATTGGAGTAACACTTATTTGAAGGGCTCCTCTTAACACCCTGGCCATAGGAGCAGTGCAAATATTTGCCTGCTGCGCCCCGAAGGAGCCGCAAGGATTTCTGATTCGAGATCTTAAATAGGT
This sequence comes from Drosophila ananassae, assembly GCF_017639315.1. Taxonomy (NCBI): domain Eukaryota; kingdom Metazoa; phylum Arthropoda; class Insecta; order Diptera; family Drosophilidae; genus Drosophila; species Drosophila ananassae. The sequence goes on along the minus strand of NC_057929.1, from coordinate 2,996,917 downwards.
ACGGACCACATATGTCAGGCCGCAAAACCGCACAAGGGGCCATCGTGGCGGTCGTGGCAGCAGCCACGACCATTAACCCAACCGATTGAAATCAATTAATCAAAACGAACCACATAAATTATAAATTAAACGCCTGTTTATGTTCATTTTGAAGCTGTAGCTGGAGAAATGCCAGTCAAGTCCTTGCCTATGTCGATCCCATCAATCAGGAGAGGCTTTTAATAAAGCAGTTGCCCCAAAATACGGCAGGAAAATGGACATTCAATTGCATTCTAAATCATAAATAAATATTAAAAATCGATTTCAATGCAATTTACCCATGGTTACCCGTGGATATCACCAGGACATTGAACTATTTTTGAAAATAATGACAAAAAATACAACCTGGAATCACTGTGGACGGAAGTCCACGAGGTGACGACCTGCAGGCCTAGGCGTGCGCGAGGAAACTCTATATATAGCCGAAGAATTAAAAATTTTCTGTAGGCAACCGATCTAAATGAATGATATACCAATCGAAAGGTATTGTTTCAATTAGATAATTTTTGTCAAAACATATTCCAAAAGTTATTTGGTTTGGGAGAAATTAGGGTGAAAGTAAAAAAAATTTTTATCACTAAAATGAGGCTGGTGGACACATTTTAGCCTGCAGATAGAATATTTTTATATATTCGCATTCTAGAGCTAAATACGCGTCGATTGGTACCTCAATCGACCCGATCCGACATTTCTTTCAGAAGTTATTCGAAAAATTCGATTTTTTCTTCTTCTTCAAAATGAAGCCAGTTGTCTGTTTGTCGGTTTGTCTGTTTGCACTATTTTTATCTTAAAAATCCTGAAAAAAATTGGAAAATGTTTGTTACTATCATATGAGCAACTATTGTTCTACAACTTTTTGAAATACCTTAAGCTTACGTCAAAAAATTAAAAAAACTTTGTTAATGAAAAAATGCATAACTTTATAATTAAGAAAGATATTAAAAAGAGCTTTACACCGTTGAAAGGGGTTTTTAAATATCTATTTCACTTTCTTTGGGACCAAACGTCTATATAGTACACAAAAAAAAATACACTGAAAATAAACTTTTTTTTTAAGAAAAAAAATTATTTTTCAAAATTTAGTCGACTGACCCTTTTTTTTTTTTGCACGTGTAGATAGCTTTTGAGATGACGCAACTTTTGACATACCGCTCATATCTGGCAAAATCCGTTAACTCAAGATATAGTCCTGTAAGTGCAGCTACCCATTTTGTGCAGCCTCCTGTGAAGCTTGCATTTACTTATACATGTGTGTGTATTTGATTGGCAACTTTGCTTTTTGGAGTCTGCATATATTTGGTCTATACCCTAAAAAATATGGAGTATATCTTTTCAGATTTTAGATAATTTATTTAAAAATAAAATCCAAATAAAAAAGGGCTTAAAAAAGTAGAACGTAAACATTGACTCAAGTCGGACTCGAACCCAGGCCCTCCGTGTTAGGAACCACGACGCTCTCCACTCAGCTATCCTCGAACTTTGTTGCTTAATGGCAACTTTTGATGTAATTCTACTTTGTGTTTCAGTGTCTCATGTCTTAATGAGAAGACTCAGAAGATTGGTACTTCAACCGACCCGGTCCGACATTTCTTTCAGAAGTTATTCAAGAAATTAGATTTTTACAGCTTTTTCAAAAAGTTGTAGAACAATAATTGCTCATATCATATGAGTCATATGACATTAACAAAAATCTCCAATTTTATTCAGTATTGCAAAGAAAAAAATATAGACAAACAAACCCACTGGCTTAATTTTAATTTTGGTTTGGGAGAAATTAGGGTGAAAGTAAAAAAAATTTTTATCACTAAAATGAGGCTGGTGGACACATTTTAGCCCGCAGATAGAATATTTTTATATATTCGCATTCTAGAGCTAAATACGCGTCGATTGGTACCTCAATCGACCCGATCCGACATTTCTTTCAGAAGTTATTCGAAAAATTCGATTTTTTCTTCTTCTTCAAAATGAAGCCAGTTGTCTGTTTGTCGGTTTGTCTGTTTGCACTATTTTTATCTTAAAAATCCTGAAAAAAATTGGAAAATGTTTGTTACTATCATATGAGCAACTATTGTTCTACAACTTTTTGAAATACCTTAAGCTTACGTCAAAAAATTAAAAAAACTTTGTTAATGAAAAAATGCATAACTTTATAATTAAGAAAGATATTAAAAAGAGCTTTACACCGTTGAAAGGGGTTTTTAAATATCTATTTCACTTTCTTTGGGACCAAACGTCTATATAGTACACAAAAAAAAATACACTGAAAATAAACTTTTTTTTTAAGAAAAAAAATTATTTTTCAAAATTTAGTCGACTGACCCTTTTTTTTTTTTGCACGTGTAGATAGCTTTTGAGATGACGCAACTTTTGACATATCGCTCATATCTGGCAAAATCCGTTAACTCAAGATATAGTCCTGTAAGTGCAGCTACCCATTTTGTGCAGCCTCCTGTGAAGCTTGCATTTACTTATACATGTGTGTGTATTTGATTGGCAACTTTGCTTTTTGGAGTCTGCATATATTTGGTCTATACCCTAAAAAATATGGAGTATATCTTTTCAGATTTTAGATAATTTATTTAAAAATAAAATCCAAATAAAAAAGGGCTTAAAAAAGTAAAACGTAAACATTGACTCAAGTCGGACTCGAACCCAGGCCCTCCGTGTTAGGAACCACGACGCTCTCCACTCAGCTATCCTCGAACTTTGTTGCTTAATGGCAACTTTTGATGTAATTCTACTTTGTGTTTCAGTGTCTCATGTCTTAATGAGAAGACTCAGAAGATTGGTACTTCAACCGACCCGGTCCGACATTTCTTTCAGAAGTTATTCAAGAAATTCGATTTTTACAGTTTTTTTAAAATTAAGCCAGTGGGTTTGTTTGTCTATATTTTTTTCTTTGCAATACTGAATAAAATTGGAGATTTTTGTTAATGTCATATGACTCATATGATATGAGCAATTATTGTTCTACAACTTTTTGAAAAAGCTGTAAAAATCTAATTTCTTGAATAACTTGAGGTCCAATCTTGAGGTCCCAAAGAAAAACAAGAAAAGAAAGCTAACTTCGGGCGAAGCCGAAGTTGATATATCCTTGCAGTTGTGCCATTTCCGATCGTTCAGTTATATGGCGGCTATTGGATATAGTTGGCCGATCCCTATGAAATTTGGCCAATAAGATTATTTTGCCCAAAATGGAATCTGTGCCAAGTCCCATCTTTCTAACTTAAAAAACACCAAAGTTATGCCAATTCGGATCGTTCTATGATAGCTATAGGATATAGTCGGCCCATCCTTATGAAAGTTTGTACATAAGATATTTTCAAATATTTCAAAAATAAAATCCAAATAAAAAAGGGCTTAAAAAGTAAAACGTAAACATTGACTCAACTAGGATTAGAACTCAGGCCCTCCCGTATTAGAAACTCTCCACTCGGCTAATCTCGAACTTTTTTGCTTGATGGGAAATTTTGATGTAATTCTGCTGTATGTTTCAGTGTCTCATGTCTTAATGAGAAGAATGCAAAATTTTATGAGTAGAACGCTTGCATATGCCCCTACTGCCCCTACTGCCCCTAATGCATATAAATAAATGCAGCCACCACCGTTTTGGGCCAAATCATGGATTAAAAGCTAAAAAAAAAACCAGGCAAACCTACTCCGCCAATACTTTTCTAATATTTATTATTTTATATCGCACACCCAAAATAAATTGTTACATTCAACAATTGGTTTAACTAGAAAAACTGGAAAAACGTAATTTCCATTTTTTTTTAATTTTTTATCTTTGCGCATTTTTTTTAGATATAATACATGTTTATTATATGATTGATCGGATATGCCATAAATTTTTTTTTTGTTATAAGTTAGAAGGAAGGAACTTAGTACAGATTGCATTTTGGGCAATCTTATCCGATTTGCAAAATTTTATTAGGATAATTGGCTTAACTTTGTTGTTTTTGAAGCTAGAATGATGGGACTTTTTATGGTTTCCGTTTTGGGCAATCTAATCCTATGTTCATAAGAATCGGCCAACTATATCCTATACCTGCCATATAACTGAACGATCGGAAATGGCACAACCTTTCTATTTTTAAAGATGCTTGGGGTGTTTCCAATATTTTTATTAGAAATTTTGTTGATGGTGAAATTCTCATAAGGATCGGACAACTATATAGGATCCGATATATATAATAATAATATAAGCTTCTGCTTAACTGCAAGGGTATTTCAACTTCGGCTCCGCTTGAAGTTAGCTTTCCTTTTTTGTTTTTTTTTTATAATTTATTATATAGTGGAACTCTCATAAGGATAGGCCTCTCATCTGTTAATTTGTTAAAAAAAATTGGTTTCCCACAACTACGAAAAAATGTTGGATCTTAAATACATTTTTGGGCAAATTTTTAATTAAAATTTTTAAACTAACCAAATTCCAAAACCTTTGTAAATTAAAAATACGTATAACTTCAGAGCCACTGAAGCTATCGAAAAATTCTTTACGTCTTTGGAAAGGTTTTTAAATTTTCCACCTTCTTGAATTTCAAAATCTATAGAGTTAAAAAAAAAAGAGTTTTGATGTTTATCCTTACAATTAAAGTATTGCTAACTGTGTGAATCGCCTGTCCAGAGGTTACTTCCATATATATATATTCTATATATTATGCGTTCTGTTTTAAATAATTGAAGATCAATATATACAAAAAAACAACTGATATCATATAAAAAAACCTCTTGACGAGGTAAAGTACCGGTGACGAACCTGCATGCGAAACCCAAAATATCTGATATCAATTTTAGTGACGATAATATGCTATATAGGTGTACAAAATTGCATATAAAAAATATTCTTGTTCGGCACGTGCAAGAAAAACAAAAAACAAATCAGTCACGTGCCGAACAAGAATATTTTTTATATGCAATTTTGTACACCTATATAGCATATTATCGTCACTAAAATTGATATCAGATATTTTGGGTTTCGCATGCAGGTTCGTCACCGGTACTTTACCTCGTCAAGAGGTTTTTTTATATGATAGGAAGTTAGTGTTCATTGCAATGCAATCTCTTTTTGTTGCAATCAAATACATCAAACTCCACTTTTTATTTTGTTTTTGGTAGTTTTTGATTTTTATTACCTAAATTAAAAGTTTCCACACAAAGAGTCCTTTTTTATTTGGTTTTGCATTCGCTTGTTCTTGGCTCCGTGATGTTGAATGATGAATCGTTTCGTCACAAAAGAATTCATGTATTTATGCGACATTTGCTTTTAATTGATTGTTCCGAATGACAAACGACTTTTGGTCTACAACTGGTTTGATTTATGCCCCGCCGGGGAAGCTAATAAAACTTAACGGCTGAGTTGGGCGAAAATTAAACGAAAATGCCCGGCAATTAAGCAAGTCCTTTCGCCGAAGGACCCGGAGATGCAACAGAAAACTTTACTGGACACTTAAGCCGCCATTAATGCAGCGATGCACTGTGTCCGCTGTCCGCTGTTCACTGTCCGTTGTCTGTCACTGCAGTCGCCTGATTTATAAGCCAACACTTACAACCCAGCGGACAAGGACCTGCCGGATGAGGATGCGTACATACGAGGATGCGAATGGGCGTCCTGACCGCACCAACATTTTCTTACCACTGATTTATTTACATTTAAGCAATTTCGTCGCCATCGTTGTGAAGTTTCCAGACGGAAATTCGCAGCATTGCATCCGGAAATTGGCAACAAAAAGAAGGGTGCATCAACCCCCATCCACATCCTCATCCCTCCCGCCATTTTTCGGTTTTCATTCGCTTCTGCCCCCATTTCGGAGTAACACGAGGGCTTCGAGAAGATTAATGCCGGCGCTTTTATTGTTTGGTCAGTCGCGTGACCATTTTGTGCAATTTATATCGTAAATAAAAGTGACGAAGAAAATAAAGAATATTTGTGCCGTGGCTGTGGCAGTGGCAGTGGCTGGAGGTTCATGTAAATAAACCGTCTATAAAGTGAACTCTGAACTTTCAGAATCATACATATTCCTAAAATCTTTAAAAGGAATTAAATACCAAAGAGTTCTGCCAATGATTTGTTTGCTTTCAAATTTTCTCAAGCAATCCCCCATTCAAGAAACGGAATCGAAGTGCCACTGGTTACCCTAAAATGTTGGCCTATAATAACCAACAAATCTAGGCAAATTTTAGGTAAACATAAGGCGGCACCTTTGCCACAAATTCCTCAGAGTGGGTGGGCTCTGAGCGGATGGTGTGTGGAAAGAACAACACATTTGAAGGTTAAATAAATTGCGGGATCCGAGCATATGCCCCGGGGCCATAAATATTTTGGATACGGAAACCGGCAAACAAAAAAGGGTTTAACCGGCAAACGGAGAGCCAGTGTGAGGGAGGGGATAGGAATATGGTAACAAATGCGTGTATCCATTTACATAGAAAGTACCTGGCGACGCACATTTCCTGCCTTTCACCGGATCCAGCCGGATTCCCGCCTCCGGTTAATATGGCGGCGTCAAAACAACATTAAACACGAGGCCTGGTAACCGAGAACCGGCAACCGGAAGTGTATATAAAAAGGGGAAAAGCCCACGTACACTCTCACTCACTCTCGAACACGGTGCGTATACGCAATAAACATAAAAATTTTGAACAGCGACAAGACGGCGGGTAGCTTCTACCTCCCCTCCGGCTGTCGCACTGATTTCCCTTTTGGACGTTCACCTTGCTTTATGCCATGGGCCCCCCAGAGGTTGCAAATTATTTTTTTAGTACTTTATTCAATGCGCATTAGGCGCGTTACCCGTCAGACCCAAAAATTTCCCTCATAAAAGAAAGAAAGATGGAGCGTGAGCTTCAGATTTCCAGAAAAAGGTACAAAAACTACCAACTTATGCGGGTAGGCACTTAATTTATTTGGCATTTTTTACAACTCAACGTTTCGGCAATGATTATGAAATGGAGTTGGCCGGTGATTTGTCAAGAAACACGTATGCGAATTAAAATTAAACATTCTAATTCTATTTCCATTTTGAATTTTTTGTCATCTGAATGATTCGCATGGACATGCCGACATAATTAGATATGAAAAATAGATTGGCTATCGGTTTTCATTATTGTTTATTTAAGTTTTTCAAATACTTTGTGAACTAATTAAAATATTGAATGCCTAAGCCCTAATTGAGCCGCCACATCCCGCCGCTGTGTACAGTGAGTGATAAAGTTTCGACCGCATTTATTTGTGGGCTCGTATCAAGTGGCTAATTGGTAGAACTGGAAAATGCCTACTACATATATGTACATATATGATTTTTTTCACATTTTCATTATGTTGATTGAATGTTTTGTTCATCAAACCACTGGATTTCCCCAAAAAGCAATCCTGCGTGCAATACAAATTACAACTTTTTGTGCACCAGCATATAAACTAATAAACAAAACATTTATGAATTTTATCGAATTTGCCGTTTGTGCACGTTTGTAATTCGGTTTATTAAAAAGGGCTTCATAGATAATTAATAAATTGCGCATCATTTGCAAATTGCATCTGACAGGATCACGCATGGCCAGATAGAAAAGGATTTTTTGTTTAAAAACATATATAATATTTACCAACCAGATGTCAGACCACAGCGGTCGATTTGGTAAATCGAAATGATTACATTGACGTTTATATGATTGCATTTAAATTTTAGTTTTAATTTATATTTAATTATGTTGCGTTATTTTCATTTTCATGACATCGAGTGATTGCCAAGCCAATGGGGGAAACCATTTTTAAATTTACGTAATACCTACTTAAAAGCCTTAAAATTTAAACGAAAAGTTGGTGAGAAACCTCTAATTGCTTCTTGATTTCGTCTTAGTAAAAATTCCAAGCATCAGCTACGAAAACTAAATTGCTTCAGGAGTTGTGCACATGCCTACAATTTGGAGGAGGCAAAGTTTTTGGCAAATAACAAAAATAACCCCAAAGTGCTGCGAGGCTGGCAGCCAGTCGAGTGTTAACTTCACCTGTGTGTGCGTCTGCTTTGTAAAGTTGACTACGCTAATATGTCACTTTGTCGTGGGCAAAGTTAACGTTGCACTCACCGATCCAGGTGCACACACACACTATATATACCTATATGTAGTGTATCCTTGCACTTTGGTCTCGCACTCAACTGAGTTTTAAGCTGGCTGCATACATGTATAAGTCAGTGTGAAACCAAAAACCGGAGCCAGTTGGGTGGATGGGGTGGGGCGGAGCGGTTGCCAACAGACACTATGTGGTTGTTAGCCCAATCTTCCAACTCTCTTAGCCATTAAATTTACAGTAACACAAATTGTCGCTAGCCCGAAAGAGGCGACCAGGTAAAAAGTGGCGTCTCTAAAAAGCTCTTCAGCTCAAAGACAACAAATAAATTGAATTGGAAAACCAGACAAGATGCGACGACACGAGCTGAAATGACATTTAAAAAAAATGTTTTATAGAGAAGAGATATACATGCCACTAAACATGGTTTTGAAAGAATGTTCTCAAAGCATACAGGACTAACTTTAAAAGCTATCAGTTTATATTAAATATTTTTAAATAATTATTTAAAGATTTTTTTCACTTTCAATCTTTGGCAAGCTTACCCATTTAATTACCAGAGAAATAATCATATGAAAACCAACAAGCTCACACAGGAGAATGCAATTTCAAGTGTGATCCTTTGGGTGTAAAATAGTTTTGGGCCAATCAACTGCAACTGAAGACCCAGAGCCAGCCAGGCTAAATCACTTTGCAAGCCTTTAAAATGCAAGCAGCGGTTTGTTTATTTATTTTACATACTTTTTCACACTCACCTATGTACATACCGACATACACACATTGTACACACACACCTGGACATACCACACACCTCCTGCACCTACATACAGACTTCTGGCACCTTTTTGATTATAATTTACGACTAAATGTTGTTGCTTTTGGTGGCAGGAAAATTCGTAAACTTTTCCAGAGAAATTTTTGTTGAGAGAAAAGGGGAAATGGAAGTGGATGTGGAATAACTTCTTCATATTGCAAACACATTTACTCAGCAGTTCTTGCAACTGCCAAAAGGTGAGTGTGTCTGTGTGTGTGTGAGTGTGTCTATGTGTGCGTGAGTATCTGTGTGTTAAAAGTTACTTTTAAAAGGCAAGCAAAAAGTTGCCTTTCCTCCGAAAGCCATTTGCTTTTATTTTTCGGCAGTCCCAGCCACATTCTACTCCTCCACCAAAAATTCTCAGCTCACCCTCTCAACTTTTGCTACATTTTATTAGAATTTAAAATACATGCAGACGCCATAAATTTTATGAGTTGATGCGACAAGCGAAAGTTGCAGCAAAGTTGTTGCCGCGCAGCAACTACTGCAGCTACTGCTGCTGCTGCTGCTTCTTGTGCTGCAGCCTTAAATGCGCCTGATGCCGGGCTGTGCATAATTTATGCTCATTAAGCTCAAATGCAATGCTGACCCACATAGGCAATTGACTGCACTTACAGTAGCCTGCATACCCAGTACCCAGTACTATACACTACCTAGAATTTCATCCAACGAAGAAGGAGGAAAGGCTGCCTGGCTGGGCAAACGGATTCACGCTGGAATAAATGCCTTTTACTGTTTCGGTATGCAAACTTTTTCGCACTCAAACTGCACAAACTAGCACAAGCTGCAGTAGTCTACACGAAAATTAAAGAAGTTCCTTAAAGAAATATAATATAAATGGAACTAATTTAAATACAATAAAAGGATATAGAACCTTTACTAATGACTGTGAGAGCTAGTCCATTATAATAATATTTCAAAACTTTTTTTCGGAATATTAAATATAGTTTTTTTAATTTTAAAACAATTATGAATAGAAAAACTTTAAGATATAATTATAAATAGTTTTGCAATAACCATTTAAATAAATAAACCAAACATCTCCCATTAAGCTCTCGCAGACTTTAACACAAAGCCTTATGATTAGTTTGACTGTTTCAGTCTTATCTCCTCTTACCTTAAAATAATACCTTAAATTGAACTGAAAAAATTAGAAACATATTGTTATTTATTTTTTTAACTGCATAATGAAACTGTAACTTTCACACATTTTCGTTTGCTGGCGCTCGTCTTCTGGCCTTTTGGCTGGTTGCACATTTGAATGCCTCAAATTGTTTGCTGTTTTGTTGCCGGGCTTGCATTGTTTGAGAGCCGAAGGACAAAAAAGAAAGCAGCAATTTTTTTGTTGAGACCCTCTCCCCTTTCTCCTTTCTCGTTGCCCCTTTCTCTTTTTCTTGGCTTCGTCTATTTTTGTTATATTTTTGTCACAGGCAAAAAGAGCGGAAGAGGAGCTGCGACCCGACTGGGAATGAATTGCAATGCAATTTTGAGGCTCGCTCCTGCCGCCATGGCAACGAATTGAATTTAGTTGGAAAAGAGTGGGTTAAGAGCTGGAACTGGAGCTGGAAGCTACAGTCAGAGGGTGGTCCGGGCCTTGTTTTGGCTGCCTACCAGCCTGCCAGGCAGTCGTCAGTCAGATGGGGAACTTTTGTTGCGGCCTGGCGCCAAGCCAAAACGGAAGTTTGGTGTTAGAAATCGAGCTGCAGACGACTCCGAAAACTTCCCACTCTACCCATATCCTTGGCACACCCTTGCCCTACCCCACCACCCTTGGCCACCTCCTTCCGCCCGCATCTGTTTCGAAATGCCTGCCATATGCATGGATGCTGCAGAGATGGCAGATGTAATGAATTTTCAGGGCAATTCTTTGCTAATTTTCCAAGTAACAGCGGAAAACAGCCCTCCGGAAGGATCCACCCAAAATGCTTTTTCTACTCTCTTTCGGTTAAGTTATTAACATGACTTTATTAACACTCAATTTGCGGTCATTGGTGAAGTGGTAGTGGTAGGGGTGTAAGCGAGTGGCAGGAGTGGCGGGTTGCAGTTGCAATTCCATTTTATTTGCACACAAACTGGAAAAAAAACAGAGCTGAGCACCACCGCGTAGTCCTGCCAATGCCAATGGGGCAGCAAAAAGCCATTTAAAGCACGCAAAGAGGACCAAAGAAACTCGACACAACAACACCAACAAAAATAGTGAAAAATGTTTAAAATTATAGACATGCCGGCATTTGTTTAAATAACTCTACCCCCTGCTGCCCTGCTGCCGTGGACCACCCTGATTGCAAGCTCCTTTCATCAATCCCTGAAAGACCGCAGAAAATTGGACCGCACCAAACACCGTTGAAAATTCCAACCTCAGACAGGCGAGCGGGGCGGACTCCGTCTCTCTCTATTGCCTACTTCCTGTCTCTATCCCCCAGTCCGCCCCCGATGCATTTTTGTTGGTGCTTTTGTTGGCGGTTTGGAGGTGCCACTCCAGCTGCAGCTGGTGAAACTGATGCTGCTGTTTTTGTTTTGCAGGAGCTGCTGTCCGGTGGTTTGCTGCTGCCACTGCTGCCACTGCTGCTACTGCTACTGCTGCTGCTTCTGCATCACAGTGGTTCTTTTTTTTCAGTTTTTAACGACATTCAGTTTGCGGCTGACATCGTCGACGGTTAATCTCGCATGGAATATGTGGCCATTGAGGTAACATCTGTTATGCGGCTCTGATACGGCAAATTCCGGGGGTTAAATGGGACAGATTATTCTTATAAACAATTTGATGGCAGAATCAGTTAATAAAATGAGTTTCAGGACAAACAGAATCATGATAAACAAGAAATCTAACCAAAAAAGAAATATTTACAAGTTTTTTGATTTTAAAATAATTATCTGCAAATCATTACATTACTCTTTACTGTTTTTTTGTAAATGGTTCTTCACAGTTTTCTCACGTCCCCTGGGAGAAGTTTTCCGCTTTGAATTTTCCTTCTTTTGAGCATTTTCAATTCAATTTTCACGTTAATTACACAGAGTTGGCCCAAGCAGCAGCAGCGCCACCACCAGCAGAGTTTCCAGCTTCTGCCTGGGAAAAATAACACAAAAATGTTGCTTGAAGTTGGCACTTAAGTCAGCCAACAACAATCAACCAGGCAGGGCACCTCTACCTGTCCACAAAAACCCAACCCAAGCTTCCCCTTACCTTGCAGAGAAACCACTTAACCACCCAAAAGGTGGAGGCATCACCACCCAACCCGGTCACAGCATCAATGCTTTGTCCATTCATTTCGGAATTTTGAGTGCCTAAAAGGCATCAAAGCAGCGCAGAAAACTACAGAAAACTAATTGCAACTACACAAACAGAAGAATACACAACAAACCAGCAACAATTATATACAAAATTGAGGCTAAAAAACTTTATTAATTGCAAAAATTCCCCTTTCCCGAGTTTTGTAAAATAGTTGAAATTGAGACAGAGGCGCAAAAGGGGTAAATGGGGTGACGGGGGTCCATTTGCGTTAAGAGGTGGAAAAAGTTGACAACTTCATCTACAGCGTTTGGGTCGCTTTTTTGCATCACTATCAGCATCCAGCCATCCCGCCATCCAACCATCCCGCCATCCATCCATCTAGCCCCTACCGCCGTGAAACACGCACAAGCTCCCCAAGATCGTTCCGGCATTGTTGCTCGCACCTACTTAACTTTTAATTAAAGCAAACAAAAGCCAAGGCGGTGCAAAAAAGCAAAGCGGGGGCAGGGGCGGTCCTGTTGGCGCTTTCCGAGTGGAGTTTGAGAAATATCAAATGACGGCAAGTGACAAAAACCGTAAAACGAAACGTGCAAATAAAATGTTGACTGTTGTAACAAAAGCTGTCTAAATTAAATGAGGCCACCAAATCAAAAAGCAAAAAACAAAAACTCGAAAAAATAAAAACAAAAACTCCCCGAAACGAAGACTCCATGGATATATAGTGGCCTGGACTGGGTCTATTGTCTCCTTTTGAGCTTTTGCCTTTGATGTTTCGTCTCATTTCCCAACTTCAATTCTTCGACTTTGTGCCAGCAATTTGCATATCATGATATCAGCTTAAACCTTCGCTTTGTTAGCTTCTTACACAATTTTTTTCGTAAATTTAAATGAGTTCTCATTACAAGCCCCACACCTAAACAGTCTGGCTGATAAGTATTCTACAATCAATTTAAATATTGACCCGAGACTCGAGAGACAGAGATACAATTAAGGCCGATGGATGATAATAACAATGCATCAGAATAAACAATGTTTTAATAAATATTTCATGAATCGTAAACAATTATACAAAAAAAAAGCAAAACCATTAAATGGCGCTTATTGATCCTTTGTTTTGTGTTTTGCGGAGTAGCCAAGCAATTAAGCTTGGCAAATAAATTCATTTATTAATTGATTACCAACAACAAATGTGAAAAAAGCCATCTTCAAATGAAACCCCATTTATTCATGGCAATTATTATTAAATTTTATAATAATGCATCCAATTACGAACTAATAAGTGATACTATTATGGCTTAGAGTCCTAATAACTTAGGCCACAACCGCAAAAAAACAAAACAAAGAAATTTAAATTATTTAAATAGATTAATTATAAAATGCAAAATAATAAATAGCTGTCCTGGGCAGCATTAAAAACAAAAATTGCATAAATAGCTGTTAAAACCATACGCATGAAAGTAATTTCTTTGATTATTAATATTACTAATTACTCATAAGCCACGTTGTCCAAATACGCCCAAAATTAGTCTGTAAGTGTAGGCGCCAAAAAGCAAATAATAATATCGTGTTTGGATCTCGTGAACTTACAATTTTGTTGATTTTTATTCTCCTTATATACGAATAGCCGAAAAAGACAGAGATAAGGTTGTTCGTGGGTGAGGCAGACAGAGATAGGAAGAGTCACGGCCGCAGTGCATGGAAATTAAATGGCGTGCCATTTCCGTGTCGTGACTGTCATTTCCGTTTCCTGTATTTATACAAATCACAAAGTAAGCCAAAAATACATGCCGAGCACGCAGAACCCAAAACTGTGTGATTGTTGTATGTAGTTGTTCTTTGGTCTCTCGCTTTTATGGCTTTATGGCGCAAAGTTGGAAAAAATACAGCCAAACGTAAAACTTTAAATGTCTTTTTGGGGGAGAGTGAACATAAAACTTGAAACGAAATGTTATAAAATCAAATCATTTACAGGCTGGAGGAAAAATAATCAAATTTAGGGTCAAATGATTATATTTTATGGGGATTATGAGGATTTTGTTTTTAAATATAATATTTATTACCATTTAATTATATTTTTTTAATTTTGAGTGTAAGCAGGAATCCCCATAAGAACGTCTCAAACAAAGCCATCAAGCTTATATAAAAAGCGCACCGCTTAATTAAATTGTTTTGCGGGAATTAAAATGCCAAAAAAATGATATAAAAGGGGAAAATGAAAAAGAAATGAAAACTTGAGCTGCCAGGGAGTATGCGGGTCAGAAAGTGTCGCGAAAAGGGCGCGTAAAATAGACAGGCGAGCGAAAGGGACTCGACGCTATAGAATAAGCGGGAAAAAAAGAGAATGAAAGAGGTCAAAGGCCATATAGAAATCTCCATTGTGATGGCTTGGGATTAGCTTGTGACTTTCGAGCGAATTGTAAGCGTGTCAGAGCGTGGCAAAAGGATTAAACGGAAGGATTATAACAACTCAAGTGGGGTCAGTGAGCATTACATCTCAATAAATGCCGACATATTTGTGTCCAGTGGCTGTCTATTCAATTAATGTTAATTCCTATAGAATCTAAGTTTGAAGTTGAAACTAATGTTAGAATGCGAAGTAAATTAAGTTAAATTAAGGTGCTTACGTGTATTTTAGCGATATTAAGCCATTAATTGCATTGACAGCATTATGAAATCTTTGCTCTCAATGCTAAACTGACAGCTCCAATAAATACCCATCGGGCCTCGGCTGGCCAAAGACCCCACACACATGTTATGGCCATGGCTGACACTGATGTTATCCCCTTTGTGTGATTGTATATGTGTTGCAGGTTGCTGCTGTCACATGTTGCTGCGCACATGCGATTGCAATTAAGTTAGCAAGAGTGCTACACTCAAGCAATTATATCAGATGTTGGGGATTTTTGTATTTAAATTGGAGAGTTTATCTCAAAAGATTATACATTTAACACTTTAAATATCTCATATAAATATTTAAAATATTTCCTTTTCAGAGAAGCGAATAATATTCCTTTAAATATTGAAAAATGTAATTGTAAAAACTATAAAAGTTTGCCTTCCAACTGCTCATCAATTTGAAACTTTTCTGGAATTCTCCTCTGGGTCCATCGATTGCCACGAATGCCATTTGCGAAACGCATTGTCTTGTCGTGTCTTTGTTGCAGAACAGTCTTTGATTGAATTAAATGGCTTCGCCTTGCGGTTGGCCCAGGTCCTGCGGCTGTTAGTCATGTCCCGTCGACATGTCCTGCTGCTGCATTCCCTTCCCCGCTGGTCACACTGCGTATGAGCAATGGCTGACCAGAACTTATTGGCCAGTATTGAACAGTATTGGGTAAGAAGAGAAGGCGTGGCAGGTCCATACCACAAAACCGCAAAAAAATTTAAGAAAAAAATATATACAAAAAAAGAAGGGGAAAAAGATAAAAAAGAAGCAAGCAAGAAGTGCGGGGCCGTATAAAAATTGTTAAATGCCAAAAGCATCAACGGGAAAAATCCCAAACGAATATACAACAACTTGCACCTCTATCGAATGCGGCAGCAATTTGGCGCAGATATTGTTTAATTTATTGCATTTTACAGCACTTCGTATCGTTTCTTTTTCATTTCGTTGTCTTTTTCGTTTTTTTGTGTATGGCATCAATGGCAAACAATAAAGCAAGAAAGTGGAACCAACGGCGAGGTCAAAGGGCTGCCCGTTTCGCGGCTGGCAGTTTAAGCCTTTTGACAAAAGCATTTTCCGCCCAGTTGGGGGCACTGGCAGAACTGGCAGTGGCAGTGGCAGAATGTCCTGGTCGAGTCGTTGCCGAGCTGCAGAGCCCTGAGTCCTGAGTCCTGATGCTGATGCAGCTGAGCTGGCCAGGCCACGCCGGAGCTGTTTGAATTTTTATGAAACTGACAATACGACATCGATCATTGGGGCTTCACAGCACGCCAAACCGAACGACCCAATCCAGC
This sequence comes from Drosophila ananassae, assembly GCF_017639315.1. Classification (NCBI taxonomy): domain Eukaryota; kingdom Metazoa; phylum Arthropoda; class Insecta; order Diptera; family Drosophilidae; genus Drosophila; species Drosophila ananassae. The sequence goes on along the minus strand of NC_057929.1, from coordinate 2,980,810 downwards.
TGCAAAACACCCGGATGCAGGACACTGTCAGCATTTACCGCAGCCGCCCCGCAGAAGGACATTCGTTATTGTTTTTTTTTATTTCGATTTCGGGCAATTTTTTTCCCACCCAATTTTTTATTTCGCATCGGGGTTGGGGTTGGAGGTTTTTTTTTGCCGGCTAGCCTGCCAATGCAGTTATATGGCCATAGTAATTATTCGCACTCGCTGCAGTTACGTTTTGTTATCCTGTGTGTGTGATTTTTTTGTTCATTTTTTGTCGTGCCTTTTCAAGTTGCACTTAATGTTGATTTCCGTTGGTTTATTTTGTAATATTGTTGGTTAAACTAGACATAAATGCGGGCCACCCCGCATATACGTACACATTATTCAAGCAAGCCCATTTTTCGGCGCATATGTATTTGTGATTTATTGAGTGCTCGCTCTCTTAGCCAGTGGCTGACAGGATTTATTGCTCTCTTAGCGTGGCCACTCTGTCATAATCCCGAAACAAGCACACAAAGCAAAAGCTCAATGGAGCGGCTCATTAAGTTGATTGAACGCACGAATGTATGCTATACTTATATGCTAATTTCAAGCTGACGCTCGAGAAGCGAAAAGCGAAAACAACAAACAACAACAGGAACTTGTTGGGGAAAGAAACACTCTCACAGTCGGTGAGAGTGCAAAGGGCAAGCCATCAAAGAAATTCAGGACCTCCGAAGGCTGCCTAACATACACACACACACTTCAACACATGCATATTCAATTGGACAAGTGCGTGTAATTGACCCAAATTGTGATGAAATTGCGCCAAAGGAGCACTTTGAGTAAATGTGAGTTTGTCAAGAGGGTACTTTCGATTGAAAGATGAAAAAAAACCACAGAAAAAGTACAAATTTAAAGGACTACGGAATCGCCATCAACTTACATAAGCTATTTAATATTTCTTCAAGAACTACTCCCTCATTTTTATCCCAAATAATAATAAAAATTTTAATCCAATTTTTTGCAACATTTTTTTCATGATTCTGCGCCTTATTGATGGCATTCGGAGGATGGCCAATAATGACATTTGCTAATCTTTGACTGCGAATGGGGGACAAAGGACTTTTGTTGGGAAAGTGGACTTTAATAATATTACAAAAGTTTAAAGCAAGCAGGCTAAAGAAAAACTCAAAAACAATGGCAAACTCAAGAATATGACAAGAGTCGCTGTAGGAATACTCTGTCTCTATGATTGATTTGACTTGGAAAATATTTGATTTCGGAAATGTTTCGCCTTTGGACGAGAACTCAGCTTTGCAGGGCATTCAAAAGTTTTGAAACTTATCAACAATTACGCAATAACAGAAAGTAAACCAAAAGTTGCAGCAACAAGAGAACTCTAAAAGTGAAATAACAAGAAAGGAAAGCTAACTTCGGGCGGAGCCGAAGTTTAAATACCCTTGCAGTTAAGTCGCAGTCCGCTAGGTGGCGCCACCCATCTTATATTATTAGATATATAGCGGATCGCATATAGTCGGCCGATCCTCATGAAATTTGACAAATCAAATTCTTTTGTCCAAAATAGAATCTGTACCAAATCCCATCTTTCTAACTTAAAAAACACCAAAGTTATGCCAATTCCGATCGTTCTATGACAGCTATAGGATATAGTCGGCCGATCCTTATAAAATTTTGTACACAAGATACTTTGGTCAAATATAACATGTGTGGAAAGTCTTAACCCTCTAACTTAAAAAACACCAAAGTTATAGCATTTCCGATCAATCAGTTATATGGCAGCTATAGGATATAGTCGGCCGATCCCGGCCGTTCCGACTTATGTACTGCCTGCAAAGGAAAGAAGGATGTGTGCAAAGTTTCAACTCGATAGCTTTAAAACTGAGAGACTAGTTTGCGTAGAAACAGACAGACAGACAGACAGACAGACAGACAGACAGACGGACAGACGGACAGACGGACAGACGGACAGACGGACAGACGGACAGACGGACATGCTCATATCGACTCAGGAGGTGATCCTGATCAAGAATATATATACTTTATAGGGTCGGAGATGTCTCCTTCACTGCGTTGCACACTTTTGACCAAAATTATAATACCCTCTGCAAGGGTATAAAAATAAAAAATAAATAAATGCTGGCAAAGCGAGCGAAAGAAAGTAAGACAAAAGGACTTTTTGGCCAGGAGTGGAAGGCGAGTGCAATAAAAAGCAGCTGCAAGTCAGCGACAGAAAATTTTGATGCTCTGTGTCCGGGACTCATTTGCACTCAACTGCAGCTGCCAAGGATACTGGAGAGGGCTGGAAGGAGTCGCTAACGGAAAGGGTTGGTGCCGGGGAGTTTGGCGGACAGCTTAAGCACTGTGATAACTTTTTAAGCAACTTAAAAGCGAAGTTTTGCCAGCTTTTTTGGAGTCTCCGACTGGGAATCGGAGTTACCTGCAGCAGGTGCGATTCGCGCGGCAGCTCCTTTTGTTTGAGTTGCGTGGCACGACGGATCCAAACGAAGGTATCAAATTAAAATGCGCTCCAGCAGATGAGCAGGCTAACAAAAAAAAGCAAGAACAAAAAGGAGTCTGGGCCAAGTTGCTTGTGTTTTTGTGTTTGTGCAACTGCTTCTGTATTGGCGACTGTTGCACTTGAGTAAGCAGCGACAACTTTTTTCCAGTTAAGCTCGTCTTTTGTCCAAAATAAACTCGAATTCCGAGGCATCAATTTATGCTGTCTCTACACTAATCTCTAAACACTTATAAGTCTACTATCCCAACCTTTTTTAAGCTATCCTTACCTTAAGCCTCACTTAGTGCCTTTGAGGCCTCAGTCTCAGCTTATTCGATTGTAAGTAATTTGAATTGTTAACAGAGCGCATGAACTTTGATGGCAATTGGCAGAAAAATGTTTCTCACCTGTCAAAGGATCGAAGGTGGAGAGCTCACCCCCTTCCCATCCGGGCCGGCATTCAAGGCTAACGATCTGGGCAGGAGCAGGCAGGGCTAGGGAGAAGGGCTGACCGGCTGTGATGGCGCAAAAAAGGTGAAGCACCAGCCGTCAACGAGTCAACAACTAAACGCAGACTAGCTTTGTGGGTAGGGAGGGTGTAGTATAAACAAAAAAAAACGATGGCCATTGTCCGCTGGCTACGCCCTTCGCCAAGCCCCCACCCTTGGGGGCCGCGGACTGTTGACACTTGAACGCTGGCCGCTGCAGTTGTCGCATAATCCACACAATTCCCTTTCGTCCTTTTTTTATTTGCCGCCTTTTGCGATGCTGCAGTGGTGGTGTGGCCTCTGAAATCAACACGGATCAAAGCGGCCATCTTTCTTTCACACACACACACACACACAGGCACAGACACAGTGAAACAGACACAGACAAACACTTACACTGATACAACAATGAAGGACCAACGCGTAAAGCTTATCATCAACGCAATGGCCAACTGGAGAACAGGAGCAGGACGAACAACAACAAGAACAACAACAAGAGAGCGGCAGGAACAACAATCAACAACAGCATTTTGTGCTGTTGACACTTTGGATTCGAGAATTTATGCAACTTAAAAGCGGTCAAGTTACGAATTTATGCATGCCATGCATTCACAGCATCAGAAAGAGATGGCAAACAGCCGGAAAGAAAGAGAAAGGGCGACAAGGGCCAACCAACTCCAGAGGGGTGGTGGGAGAGTGAAGGGAAACGGAAGTGAAAAAGACAGGCACAGCTGGAGGGCGCATAGCATATAAATATATGTTTGCATGCAGTTATTTTTTTCAGTGTTTTTGTTGTATTTTTTTTTACGTTGTTGTTCCTGCAGTTGCCGTAGCTGTTGGTGATGCATAAATTGAGCCACATCTTCTCCTACCCACTCTCCAGCTCCGGCAGGAGCTCCCCCTCTCACCCGCCGTAATCGCCGGGCTGACACTTGCTGCTTACAGCCGTTTAACCCGCCTCTCAATGAGTTAACGCTTTTTATGGTCGAAAATAAAAATTTTCGTTGAAATTATTTGCATTTTGTTGCTTCGCATAAATTGCACTTCATTTTAAAAGAAAACAGTTCAACGTTTCAACGGAAAACCCCATTTAAGTTGCATCGAAAAAAGTGGCAGAAAAACTTTCTTTTTAAAGCCTAAAATCCCATGCTATTTGAAGATTGGATCTGTTTTTGGTATTGTAATTGTCGAAAAGCTTTTAAGCGGTAAGAACAAAAATTAGGCCAGAACAAGCAGCTAACTAGCTCGCTGATGTGCGGTTATGGCAACTTGACCATAACCACTGCATCACAGCCAACTACTTACAATGCACCACCACCGTCCATCCATCCGACCACCCAACCGCCGGAGAAAAATCCAAAAAGCAAAGTGCAGAGGGCGGTGCTCATCGCCGAGCATTACATTATAAATTCCCAGCTTATTTGCATAGTTTTGTGGCGGCGAACAATGCCCGCAGTCCAAGTTAATGGAATTCTGTAATAAATTTTACAGCGTACTGGCCAAAACGGAATTTAAGTCGGCTCATTGCAACCGAAACACTCATTCAATGACTCGACGCCTCGTTTTCACCCTTTGTCTTAGATGGCTGGTTGGGAAACTGGAAGCTGGGAAACTGGGAAGCTTGGAAGCTGAAACCGGAGCAATTACAACAAGTGCCAAATGCACATCAACAACAGGACCCAAAAAGTAGAAGAAACTAAGTGCACTGAGAAAAAACGTTGGCCTGTACGGAAAGACAGAGTCTTAAACTTGCTACATAATTTAATTCACTTCCTTAATCATGCCTTAATAATTTAATAATACAATTATTATAGGACCATTAAACCAAGTAAATCAAATAGAATTCTCAAAATCTATCAAATATAAATAAGAGAAAAATAAAATATTTTAAAAATCATCATTTTAAGAATCAGATTATTCTGTAAGTGATAAACAACATTTTTTTACAGTACACCGATGAGGATGACGTTGCCGACTTTTCAACAACTGTCGACTGGCGGCTGTCGCCGGAAGCGAAAAAGTTGCGCACGGGGGTGCTGGGAGGAAAAGTGCTGCGGGGGCATAGAAAAGGGGAAAAGTGAAGGAAAAGGGCTGGAAGCGAGGAAAAGCGGAAGCCAGCAGCGCAGTAAAAGTCGCACTACTTCTGCGGTTGTCAGTTGTTTTAACAGCTTAGAAGGGCGAAGCTAAGGGATCCGTAGATTGCCACGGAAATGTGCCGTCAATTTACGCGAAAACCAGCTCCCACGCTTTTCCCAGCCCCCTCCAATAGATCTGTTTAACCCTTTGATTTTAAATTCAAGTTTAATAATTACCAAAGGAATATAGACCGTACCGAGGGACTTGAGTTCACTAAACTCCTTACAACTTATGAGATCAAACACAAAATTTAATATGAAAATAATATTTCAATAAAGTTGAACCCAAAAATTGTCACCAACTGTCGAAAACTTAACTGATTTTAGATTCCATTTGGAATATTTTGATGGCCAAAAATTTTTAAATTACCATTTAGCCTGCCGGGGCACAAGTTCTACCGAAGTCACTCGGATTTGATGGGTGTATTGTGAGAATTCTTTGACAGTTCCGGCTGCAATTTCAATTTTAAAAGTAGGACAGAAAAACGAGGGACACATTTCAAATAGTTTTTAGTTCATATCTGGAATTGTTTATGGAACCCCTACCCTGACTACTGGCTACCGGATAAAACAAGCGTACCACCTTCACATAAATAAGTTGCCTATACATACATGACCAGCTGAGATAAAAGTGAGCTTCAAACATCATTCAGGGTCCTGGCTGGCGAATTATTATGAGTCTCATAAGGACGAGGTGACAAAAATGTGAACTGGTTGTGTGAGCGACAGGCTGCCTATGCAAACACACAGAAAAGGAGAAAAATTGTAGAGATCCTGAATCCTGAATGCAGACCGGTGAGACCGACAGAAGGACAGACGGCGGGGAGGCCAAAGACCGAAGCACATCAATCACAAAAGAATTATGTTGGGGTAAACAAAAACATTTGTCATGAAGCGGCAGACACGAGAATGGGAGCATCGTATGGAGCTGCAGAGACAAGAGCTTCAAGTGTCAACGGATTGAGGACATTAGCTGGAATATCCAGAGATGCCAGAGTTGTCAGCCCAGGCTGTTGGTCAAAAGTTTCTGGAATCTGCTGGCACACACAAAAAAAACATGCCACATAAATCTGGTCAACTGAAAAAGGTGAATATGTGTGAGATTGGGTAACTGGGTGTCTGGATGGTTGGGTGGCTTAGAGGTTGAGGAGAAACCTTTTGAGTAATTGCCCACATTTAAAATTCTTTTCACACACTTTTCATGCCAAAGGCAAGGAACTCTATTTCTCGCCCCTGGGCAAGAGGTTCAACTCAAGAGTCCTTGTACCGACTCCTGGGGTCAACACTCGCCCCATCGTCCATCATCAAGTATTTATGCATAATTTCACAAAGTGCATACGCCGAGTTTTCATTGTATTCTCTAGCTTATTGTGGGGCACACATACCCCACCACAAAATATAGAAGCCTTGAACAGCTTGCCACTTCAAAGATACTGTCTAAATACTTGCCTGGTAGTTATTAAATTTTATGCATCCACAGCAAGTAATTTGAACACTTGCCAGACCAACTCGTCTTGACTAAAAATTTGCATATAAATGAGTTTGGCCCAAAGGCAACGTATCGAAACTAAATATTTTCCATGTGCATCAGCAACAGCATCAGCATCAGGTTATTTTTACAACTTTTGCAACAATGCACACATGTACACAAATATTGTGCCAGCTTCGAGTGGACACGGGGCGTAGTCACAGCTCGGGGGCGGCCAAAAAATCCTTTTGATGCAATTCCATTATGCGAATCCATCTTGCTCTTGCCTTTTGCCTCTTAAAGCATTAAACTGCAATCGCCCCGCAGCACAAAAGACAAAAGCCCAACCAACACAAAAATATTTTATATAAAAGCAAAAATGAATAAATGTTTACAAGCCAAACGGAGGGCTAAGTGAAGACAAATTGTTTTTACCAATTTACTGTGTTGCTCCTTTCTGGGATTTTTCCCTAATATTCCCACACAAATTACGAACACAATTTGTAGGACTTAGGTTCCAGATGTTGTTCCAAAGACGAAATAACAAAATTATTAAGAATGCACACACAGTTTGCCGGACGGCTTGCGGCTTGCCTGCATTCAAAATTGGCCCAGGATCTTCGGCATGGACTGCGAAAGTGACCAATTTTATTTGAAAACACACACTACTACACATACACATATCATGTGGCATGCACCAGTTTGCAGGAAGACTAGTATGGCTGGTAAGTGAACTGTTCCAATGACCTTTCGACATGAACAAGTCAAGTGAGTCGGGGCAGCCAGCCAGAAAGCAACGAAAAGTGGCATGGCAAAAAAACAATGCAATGGGTTACAAAAATAAATATATCTAACACTTTTTGTATACTCTATGCGTCATTTAAAAGCTCAAAAATATGTTGCAAATATAAATATTTTTATAGCCTATTTTTAATTTTTATGGCAAACTATGCCTTCTTAAAAATTTTCCACAAGTCTCCCTTAAAAGTAGAGCTGTTTAGATATTAATATTTAACAAATATTACAAGATACACTTTCCATCTTAGTATCATTTAATTTTTCATACTTTTCTAATTAATTATGACATTTGCAAAATTAATTGAAATTTCAAAACTCTCGCCTCTCTGATCTGTAAAACGTCAGTCTTCAGCATAAACGGCGACCTTTGCCTGCCACCAGACAAGCATGGGCGCAGACCAGGGGGGTTCTTTGGAGAAAGAAAAAAGGGGGCCTTAATGGAGGACTGGGTGGCTTCTCTATTCATTTGGCCCGGCGACTGGGCGCTTGGCGTTGATTTCCGTTTGCAGCATGTAAGAGTGCAACTTGAGCCAGCACTTGCTCTCAAGTGAGTGTGTGTGTGTGTGTATGTGCCACACTGTATATGGGTGTGTGTGTTTGCGAAGAACTAAACTGTTGCCATGTGACAAGTGGCAGCTTGACGACAACAACCAAAACAACAAGAACTAAAGCAACAGCAACAGAAACATCAACGACATCAACGTCAGCATCAATGACGCTCAGTGCGCACTTTGCAGCAAACATAACAAAACAAAACGGGGCAGCAACATGCCAACATGGCAACATGCACCTGCAACTGCTGCACCATCAAGGAGAAAAAAGTAAAAAAAAAAAAATAAAAGACGAGGGGACCATGAGAAGGGCTTGACTCACTGTTGTTGTTTCAAGTTAAAAACTACAGAAAGCGCACTCAAAAATTTCCACAAAAAGGCTGCCTGAACTCAGCCACCCATTTTAGCACTCAAGTAATGAGTCGCCGTCTAGTGCACTCTTGTTATTCTTTTTCAAACCATCCAGGGGCTTATATATAAAATATTTAGGGGGGACATTCCAATAAATTAATAAAGGAAGTCCCCCAAATGGGTTTTGAATAATTACAAGCACTTGACATTTCATATAGTCCAGCCCTGCAAGGCATATTATATTATTTTTTTTTTTCGCCTCTGTCCTGTACTTACCAAGCAGACAATTGCACTCAAAGAGGTTAACCGTTTGAATTTAATACATAATACAAGCAGTTACCTGTGAGAATGTTTATTGAACCCGTCAACGCCGTGAAGTCAAAGTTGAAGCCGAGAGGGCAGGGCACAAAAGCCAAGAAAGAGAATCATTTAACACGAAAATCGGATTATGAAGCTCATACGGACAAAGTCAATATACTCCTATATATACCCATATATATATAATATCAGGGGCGAAGAAAACGTATATACATATATATAAGCAGTCTTAGCTTCGGTTTTTGGTGAATTGTAAATGCAACAACAATTGAAAATCATTGGAAACCTTTCAAATGTCATACAAAAGAAATTGATTTCATTTTTCCTTTTCTCGAGTTTTATATTTTTTCTCACTGGTTGTTATGTTTGCAGCTCCAGTTGCCATGCGATTTGATTTAAATTTGAAGAACTTGTCGGAAGAAAAGGCATAATGTCCTTTTGGTCGGGATGCACTTGTCAAAGGATTCCCAATAAAATATTCATTACAAAAATAAGTCTTTAAGAAGCTAAAAGCGAACAAATATAAACATTTAATTGACTGCCTTGAAGTATAAAAGAAACCTCACACTGCCCATAAATCCTATATTCGTATAAGCCAAGTTAAGACTAATCAGAACCTCCATGCCCCCTAAAAAAATTTCCGGACACACCTTTTGACCCCTCGAATAGTTTGGGGGCAACTTCCAGCACATTAACCTTCAGAACGGGCTTAACTAATTCTCTTTCGGCTCGGCAATTCAATTAGCAGTAAGTCCTGGGAAACAAGCACACAAACGACATAAAAAAAGGGACATCTTAATCGAATTTTATGTCGGGCAGCCCAAAAAAAATGTCTGGAGTGAGGACAGTTAATAGTTCTGGCTTTGGCCTAACAAAAGGCTTACCTCAAGCCAGATAGCCAACCAGCGAGCCGTGGGCGGATTTATCCATTCTATTTTGTAATTTTTAATTTCACAACTAATGCGATTATTCACGGCTGACGGACCAGGCTGGTAATAAAAATGGCCAGTGTGTAAGCCACGTTTAACACTCGGTTTATTTTTAGTTAACGTAAAGCTTTCTCCCTCTGTCTCTCTTTTACCACTACGTCGTTATTTTCCTCCCAGTCCTGCAAATACAAAACTACCAGAACTATTCGCACACGAGCTCACACTAAGCCCCAAAACTTTAAGCCTTCCAGTTAGTGGCCAAAAAGAAAAAGACCTCATTTTTATTTCAACACTTTTGGCACCAATTTTTGAAAAGGATTTGGATGTAAGGGTTTTCTAACTGGAACATATAATATTTTGGTTTTTAATTGCATACATATAAAAATACATACAAAATAATTATTCCCAAGAAGAATGTTTCTCAAATTTCCTGGGCCAAATGTGGCTCCAAATGCTCAAATTTCCAAAATGTGGAAAGTCCATGGGGAGCTCAATATGACCCACCGCGATGGCCATACCTCAGCCAATTTCCATCCGATCCTTGATCGGAATACCTTAATCGATTTGTAGACCGATTCTTCATCATACTGCATCAAAACCTGAGAAAAAAATATTTTTTCGATTTTTTCTCAAATTTTCTGGATTATCCCCTTCAAAATGTGGAAAGTGCATGGGGAGCTCAATATGACCCACTGCGATGGCCATACCTCAGCCAATTTCCATCGGATCCTTGATCGGAATACCTTAATCGATTTGTAGACCGATTCTCCATCATACTGCATCAAAACCTGAGAACATAATATTTTTTCGATTTTTCTCAAATATCCTGGGCTATCCCCTTCAAAATGTGGAAAGTGCATGGGGAGATCAATATGACCCACTGCGATGTCCATACCTCAGCCAATTTCCATCCGATCCTTGATCGGAATACCTTAAACGATTTGTAGATCGATTTTCCATTATTCTGCATCAAAACCTGAAAAGAAATCAAAATCTCGAAACAATATATTTCTAAATTAGTTGAAATCACGAGAGCCGTAAGTACTTTCAAGGGTGGCATAGATTTTCCTTTCGCTTCTTGAGTTCTTCGTTCTGATCTGTGAGCCACGCCAAGTCGTATTCTTTTGATGAAATTAAAGCTTTCCAGCGTGCCTTTGTACAGTTATGAGCGCTTAAAGTCGTTTATTCCACGCTTAACATTTAATTAAAAATTTTGTAATTACCAACTGGGAAGTGGGTTTGCCTTGCTCTGCTCCGCTTTCTATTTGGTTTTGCCTTCAGCCAAAGATGCAGTTGCCATACTGGCATCTTCCTATTCTGGCACCACCCACTTGCCACTTACCACTTGCCGGTTTCCAAGAATGTAAGCCGCCCATTTTGCCTCCTATCGCTCTCGTCCTGACGGTTTTGTTTGTCTTTGGCGAGGAGTTTCACACCCCAGTGGCTAGGACGTAGCAGTTATTGCCATGAACTTGGCAGGAGACTGCATCCTTATCCTTGCCTTCCATTTGATACTAATTGATAAATGTAAGCTCCTTGGAGGTCCTATTGTCCCCAAAATGAAGCTGCAACCTGGTCATTCTAGTTATGCAGTAGCCAGGATTTCGGCCATTAATTTGTTTCATTGTCTCATGGGGAAGCTCCCTTTCAGAGAGTCCAAGGACCCCCTGGCAGGAGCCAAGGTAAATCCCTTTGATCCCCCGACTGACATACGCATATTTCGCATTTTTCGAGACATTCTACACGTGCCAACAATGTAGGGGAGTGTCTGTATTTTTGTATTTTCATTTTTTTGTGGGGTGTCGCCTGTGGCATCAAAGTGCATGCAAAATACGTGACATGCATATTGAAGTCACTCACTATTTATTTTTATTACGCAAAGCAGCAAAAAACTTTTACACATATTTTCCCTCCTTGATCTTATGGAAACTTTTCCCCCAAAAGGTGGCAAAGGCAACAGCTGGAAAAGGGATGAGTTCTTCTAGAAGAAACTTCGCCCCTGACATATTTAATAAATGGTAGTAGCTGTCAGAGGATAGTGAGAGTCTCTCCTCTCCTTTTTCTAACCTTCATTGAAGCTTGACTAAGCAAAATTTATTTTACAAGCTTTTCTCCGATGGCCATTATATTTCCTGAAATTTGAACTGCACAACGTAATTCAAAACTCAATTTCCCAGAATTTCTCTTCCCTCATTTGGCAAATTGGTAATGTTAATTGTAATAGTGGAGGAACTCAAAAATCTAAAATCATAAATTACGAAAACACAACATTTATTTCAATATAAGTTTCAATTTCGCAAAATATTTTATTTCGATTCAATTGTCTGTGGGGTATAGTTTGAAGACCAGCCAGTTTATATGCAAAACAAATTAGAGAATTTTCAATTCGTAAATAATGCAACCGACTAAATGAGCGTAAAACATTTTGATATGTGATTTTCATGGGCCTAATTAAGCGTTGGAGTGCATCCCCCTCCAAAAACATAATCAAATTTTCCCCAAAATTGTACAAGGGAGAAAAAACATGGAAATGTGCGGAAAATTTTCCGTTAAACATCAAAAATTGATGGGCTGAGAAATGGCATCGCAATTATGCAGCTGAACTTGACAGGACGGAATAGGACAGGACAGGGAAGGACTGGACTGAACACGACAGGCCGGGTCGGCCGAAAGGACACAGTTTAGCACCTAGCCATGGCCATAAAAATTTGTAATTTCCACAACACATATTTCCTTTTTGGCAACCGGCCAAAGTATGCAGAAAGGAAAAAGCGTGGCAAAAAAAAATGTATCCAGCCCGTAAATAACCAAAGTAAACAACGCGACAAGCGGTTGGCATAGGAAAAAAATATATAAAATAAAAAAAAGGAGAGGAAAAAAATAACAAAGTCCCTACCGCAAAAGCCAAAAACTCACTGCGAATGTGAATATTCTTGGAATTTTCATTTGTTGTCTGGAGTTGCATGGGGTCGGTGCATACAGTTAGAAATTCCATTCCCCAAACCAGGCTAAAAGCCTTGTCCTGAACTAGCCTCCACTCTCCCCCGTCCTGTCAGCGCAATTTGTCGCTTTCGTGTTGCTTCTGCCGCTGCAGTTGTCGCTTCATTTTTGCAGCAATAGTGTTGCAAAATATGTTGACAGGAAATGTTATGTGAATTTCACTGCGTACTTCTGCGCCTCTAGTCGTTTCCCCAGATCTTAGTGTTTTGGCCTTACAAATGTGCCTAAAACAAACCAACGAGTTTCATTGTTTTATTTTAATTAAATCAATCATTGCAACCGATTTCGTTACAGTTCCGACTGGCGAATAGCTTTAGGAAGCCAATTAAATGCACGAGAGATCGTACATCCAATTGAATGTAATTACAAACCCATCTAAACAAAGATAAGGTGCCAGCTAATAAATTACCCGGCAATCCAGTTACTATATAATTCAGAATGACTTTGAGTTGGCGAACAGTTTACTAGTGGGAGTTTACGGAAAGGCGTCATTCATGTCCATTTTTATATTGAAAAAGATTCTAAGAGTTGTACCAAAATGCTAAAGTTTCTAGCTATATTTATAACGTGTACGCTGGTGGTTTTATGCCAGGTAAGCTAAATAATCGTTCTATGCCTTTTAAAGGTCTAATATGCGTCCTATTCTTAGGGTCACCCCGCTCCAGTGGACTATGATAATTTAATAACTGGATGCCTAACCACGAACAACATTAGCCTGGTCGAGTTTGCGGAAAAAATTAATAGATCTTCCTCTGAAGAAGACGATGACGAGCCCGTCGAGAGAAAATACAAGTGCTTCTTCCATTGTGTGGCCGAGAGGGGAGACATTCTAGACTCCGGGGGTTACTTGGACGTGGAGAAACTGGATGAAATCGAATCCTTGGACGATCATAAGAGGGAGGCTCTCTATAGTTGCAAAAAACAACACGACGACGAGGAGGATGGGTGTGAATACGCTTATAAAATGGTCGTTTGCTTGGAAGAACTTTTGCCCCTAGATGACGAAGAGGAAATAACTACCATAGCTAATTAAAATCAAATACAGAATCAAGCCAGAACTGGTTAAGCAAGTTGAATTAAATTGTTGTTAAATGTGGGAAAGCTCCAGCAGCCGTTTAGTTGCTTCCAGACAATGCATATTAACAGACCTATCGGTGTTGCTGTTTTGATCTTCTCGTTGATCAACGTGGCCCAGGTGATAATAGTCTTTATAGTGTTTTAGTTGTGGAATACATTCTTATTAAACAATTTTTAAACAGAGTCTAGCCATTCCGAAGAATGGTGTCTGGGTGGATGAGTGTCTGGCCTCCAATAACATAACTCAGGCAGACCTGAAGATAATGGTTCAGAAGAACAGCTCTGAAAATATGGAGGATAGTGTGCTGGGAAACCACAAATGTTTCTACCATTGCCTGGCCGAAAAGGAAAATATTTTGGACTCCAAAGGCTATATGGATGTGGAAAAGATTAATAAAGTTGATCACCTGACGGATAAAAATCGCCAGGCTCTACTATTTTGCAAACAAACTCACGACGGGAAGCTGGAAAAGTGTGAATACATATTCAAGATGATCGTTTGCCTGACGGAACGTATAGAACCAAATTATATAGGAAGAGAGACAGAGAAAAGTATCGAAACAACAACTAAAAAATAAATGAGTAATGCAAAACTGGTTAAACAACTATTCAGTATATAATTTGATTATAAAGTGGGAAATTATTTTCAAACCGTTTAGTTTGTTTTCTACGATGAAGACTAATAGTGTTGGGGTGTTGGCGGCTCTGATCTTGGCTTTGATCAGTTTGGTTGAGGTGATTGAAAAGATTTGTATATAGTAATCTTAAAGAAAAATGTATTTTTTATAGTCCCGTCATCCTTTTGACTTTTTTGACGAAAGCTTCGAAGATTTTGACGAGTGCCTAAGAACAAATAATATTTCAGACGAAGAATACTTAAACTTTGAGAGTTTTGAAAACCTAAAAAATGTCTTCAACGAAAATGTCGATCTTAAGTTTAAATGTAATATTAAGTGTCAATTGGAAAAACAGCCCAAGAAATGGCTCGATAATGAGGGCAAAATGGATCTGCAATTAATGAATGCCACTGAAGAAGCTTCTGTTTCAATTCTAAAATGCATGGAAAGTGCTCCGGAAGAATCCTGTGCTTATGCCTTTAAATTAATCCTTTGTGCCGCGCTAGCCAATCATCCGATTGATAATTTCGAAGATATAGAGACCGCAGAACTGGCCCTAGGATGGGATGAGGTGGAACTGCAACAAAAAGATGACGAAGAGGATGGATATGATGTTATCGATTATGAAAGCACCACCGTGTCATCGTAGCCAATAAATTTTAATTATCGATGCAACTAAAAAAAAACACATCGAAATACAGTAATTAATAAGCTCGGTGCATTTGTGGGCTGATTTGCATAATTAAATGAAATTGCAAGAGGCGAACCGCCGGGGCGCTTGAATCAAATCAAACTGATTCGCCTGGAATCGAATTAATTGCATTGGCCGACCCAGCAGGTAAACACATTCCAAATATAAATTGTATGTACTATGTGTGTAACTATATGGCGTAATTAATTTACTCAATATCAGGTATGCGAGGCCCCATAAGTCCCAAAGTCCAGAATGCATTTCTCATGGGTGCCTACGATTTCTGGGCGTATGGGTTGGTGTTCTCTGTTGTTGTTGTTGTTTTCCCATGCAGGAAAAAACATTTTCCCCTTACAATGCGATTCCGTTACAGTTTTCCATTGCCTGTGTGTGTGTGTATGTAAGAGTGTTTGTTGGCGTGCAACTTTTTGTCGCTTTCCTTTGTGCCGCCAGCAGGCGAATGCAACGGAAGTTGTCATGTTGCATTGTTGCAGCTGCTGTTGATGCCACTGCCATTGTTATTTGCGTGGGGCAGGGTAGGATAGAGGGATATGAAGAAAAGCTTGCAACGCCCACTCACTTGACTGGCTCGCTCTGCCACCTCGCCCGTCGCCTCTCCTTCGGCTTTCGATTGTCAGCTCAACTTTACGCGCTTGCCGTGGGGCGTGGCACATTAGTGGCAACAGCGCGGCAAAAAAACGAAAAAAAGTGAAAAAATAAAGCAAGAAAAACCGACAAAAAAATAAAGGGGAATACATGATTGTCAACACGCACACTCCCACACCGGCAGCGACAACACGGCGTATGAGTAATATGTCTGGCTGCCTCGCCAGCAGCGGTGCCTGCACCATGTCAGCATGCAAAACAACAATGGGGCGGAAGTGCATTGTAAACGTGGCATGCACCACTTGCCCTACCGCTCTCCTAGTCCAAAAAACGACAGCCCCAGCCTCCATGCCAACGCCTCTGACTTGAGTGGAGGGTGTGCAATTATAATTTTGTAAATCGACGGAAGTTCGGATAAACATAAGAAGAACGTTTTTCGTCCAAAATGAGAACATGTTTACCTTCAGGGCAATAAACTGATGGCAAAACACGTTAAATAATGAAAACAATAAACTTTTAAGGAATAAAGATAAAGCCATGATAATGCCAGATTATAATATTCATTTGTATATATTTTATTTCAAAATAATTCCTAAATTTTGATCAGCTTTTGCATTTATATTGTAGTATGCCCTAAAAACTTACAAGTTTGGTTTATTTTTTCCCATAAAAAGTAATTGTAGTTTCCATTTTATATCTTGCCCTTCCTATCACCAGCATTTGTTGCTTAAAGTTGCCACTCGAAGCTCCTGGGCAAAAAGCAATCTAATCACATACATTCCAAACCCCTAGCTCCGAACTCCGAACCCCTGACCTCTTACCGCCTGGCACACATGCCTGAAATTAAATTCAACGAGCAAACTTACACTGTGCCGCATACTTCAGCAACTGCCAATAATGTGCTTGACGTGAAGCTCGAAAGAAAAAATACGTAGAGAAGAGAGCGAGGAAAAGCTGAGCAGGAGAAGCGTGGAAAACTTCTACTTCGTATTCCCCATGTCCTCGCAACTGTTTCTGTTGCTTCGAGTGCGCTTATCAAAAGACACACAAGGCACTGACATGCATCCCGAAAAGAAAAACCAAAACCAAACTGGGAAGGCGGCGAAGCGAAGCGCGTAAGTTTTTCAGTTTTTCTGCTGCGCTTTTACTTTGGGGAAAAGCGGAAAAAAGGAACTCTTCTTTCTGCTCTGCTCTGCTCCTCTCCAAGTTCTGCATATGACTGCAGGCACGTCTCGGCATCCCAGTAAGTGCTGCAGCCACGTGAGTGTCCTGGGTTTGTCTGTGTAGGTGTGCGTGAGTATAAGTTGATTTATGCCACTTTGTGTGTGTGTGAGTGTGTGTGGGTATCTACATGAGTGTGTTGCATAAATGATTTATGGCCAACTCTCGCGACAGTTTCGTTTCGCTTTCGTTTGCAGAGAGTGCAACAAAGGACGAAGCCAGAGTGGAAACTGTCGCATAATAAATAATTATAATTGTATTTTTCTTTCCTTCGCCTTGGCTCTTTGTCTTTTGCCGCCTAGGTGCCATGCCTCACCGTACCGTGCAGTGCCGTGCAGTTCCTGCCACATATTAATATACTTTATAAATATTTGAGTTGAGAGTGCGAGGTGACAGTAAATGGAAGTGCGGGTAATTGAAACCGCCGCATCTGCTTGCCACCTTGTGTGTCGAAATCGGACAAATGATTGCTCTCCCAGGATAATGGGTCAACTATTTGTCCTACCATGCAAACACACACATGTATACCATTTTGTCCTCTTTTTTTTTTTGTCACAATTGTTTCGGTTTGGGGTCAAACAACAAAATCAACAAAAAAAACAACGGCTCTGTACATCCGGCAACTTCAAAGTTTGAGCTTCCTGCTTAGCCACCCAAAAATCTTCACTTCCTTACTTGGCCTTTATTTTTTGTTCGGTTTTTGTTTATTTATTTCTTTTGTCCTTTTTTGGTTTGTCATGAAAGCGAAATGCGCTCACAGGAAACGGGAAGTGCGCCTCATGCAACATTTATGGAAAATCCACACTCCACACTCCCTATACGTCCAAGGACTCTGAAGCTGGAAAAAAGGAAGAAAAAAACTAACAATAGAACAGAACAGAAACAAAAAATATACACCAGAGAAGTTGACGCGTAAAAATTGTCACAAAGTGTAAATAGAAAATGAAATTGAAATGCCTCACAGAGATTTAATTAAATTTCTGGCTGGCCTGGTCGGCCGATCCAAACAAAAACAGGACACAACATATACAAATAGCATGCCATGTGTATGTGGGTCTGTATGTAAACTTTTGTTAGTCGGCAATAAATATTTGAAAAATCTTCGCACATAAATAATTTCGTTTAAATTGCATACATGATTTGGCAGTAGGCGAATCAGTAAATATTCCACAGAACAATCTCTTTGGAATATACATCCCTCGATGATTTCTCGATGTTGGCCATCAACAAACAGCCAAAAACTTTCAGTTCTGTGGCCAATTGAAATTCGTATTTTTCAGCAATGGGAAAAGAGTCCTTTATATTTTACTTATTGCTCCAATGTAGTTTTGTTTATTGGCAGGATTCGATATATTTGAAATATTTCATTTAAGAAACAAATTGAAAACGAAAGTCATCCAATTTATGAAAATTTAATTGATAAAGAAAGTGCTATTGTGGCCCAATTGATACATTTTATTGGAAAGTTTTAATTTTACTTTTTTAAATTCTAAACTTAAATATGCCTTTTGAATGGAGACCCATAAATTGATGAATCTCTTCCTGTGGATTTAATATGCGAACGTTCAGGACATGGGCACGGAATATTTAATAAAAACCAATAAACGTTAAAAGCCTTTCCAGTGAGCCATGGCCAGGAACCCACCTGCCCAAAACCACTATACTCGACCAAAGGCTGTGTCCCCAGCTCTTGGCCGCCTGGTCGTGCGCCCGATTAAATGCATTTAAATGTGTTTTCGTCATAATTATGCATATGCAAACATGACTCGACCAGGGGCCACTCCACACTGCTCTATATGTATGCGTATACAAACCTGTAGCCCCACCCTGGACCATGGACCACCATGGGCAGACCCCTTTTGGCATATGGCATGTCGTGGGTTTTCCGGCAGCTTAAGTGCTTTAATGGCTTTAATTATGTTGCATGCAATTATTGTCCATGTCCCGGCAAGAATGATCTTCATCATCGGCTTAATAATGATGCCGATGCCAATGCCGATGCATACGGAAGCTTCTGGCCACGACCAAATGCAGCAAAAATTATATAATTAATAAATGAAAAGCAAAATGGATAAAACTTCACACGCCACGCACCCTCCACGGAGTGTCCGGAGAATGAGTCGCGGAAAGCAGATGCTGCTGCGTTTTGCTTTTGAGCATAAAATTCAATCGCTAAATTATGCAAATAGTCCGCAACTGCGACAATCGGTTGCTGGCGCGCGTTACGTATACGCAATGTTGGACGGATGAGGCCTATATGTCTGGTTCTGTATGTGTTCGTGTGTGTGTGCGCATTCCCAAAGAGGTTGCCGAGTTCATCGATTACGATTTTACTGCAATTCCGCTACGGTTGCCGGGTTTTTTGGCGCAGATGCAAAAAAAAAGGACAAAAATCACACAAACTCTGACAGCAGGAGGCGGAAGAAGAATACCAGAAGCGTTCGCCACAGAAACAACGAATTCACGACTCGCGGTATTGGTTTTCTTTTGGCTAAAAAAAAATATTTCCCACTTAGCCGTCACTTTTTGGGTCGCAGAGCAATTTTTATTTCGCCGACGTGACAAACGCAATCAGCTTCAGTCTTACACATGACTGTTTGGTGAAAATTGTTATTTTTTTGGTCTTATGGCCAACCTCTTATAGAGGTTCAGTTTTTCCACCTTGTCTAGCCTGATTCGTTTGTCGCTCATTAGCTTTTCCATTCATCCGAATCCTAATTTGCACCCTGCCATCTTAAAAGCAACCAAACCAAAAAAAAAATCCCTTCATTTTTGGACATCCTTTGGCGCCAGAAACTACCACTTTTGGGAGTCCTGGCTTTTCGGCTGCTTGCCATTTTGGCCACAGGAGTCGCACACTGAGTTAATTAAAGTTGTACATGGTAGGCGCAATCAGGAGAAGAACAAAAAACACATGTAACCATGTCCTTGTATGTGTTACTATAGTATGGTGTTAGTGTGTATGGGTGTGTGTGTGTGTGTGAGAAAAGGCCAAAACAAATTGCCAAAGTCAGAGAAGCAACGTTTTACTTTTTTGTTGTGGCTGAGAGCAAATGGCAATTTATAAAATCCTTTGAAGTGTCGAAAATCAGTAATTGTAGTCAAAGTGCAAATTGATTGCCAATCTCTTTCTAGCACACATCCACTTACCTCTCTCCCTTTCTCTTTCTCATTCTCCTTCTCTTTCTCATGCCCCTCTCTGTCTCTCGTTTTCCCTTTTGGCCGCCTGGCTTGTGCCGAAAAATCAGTGTGGCAGACATGTTTTATTGAGTGTAATTTGTAGTTGCAAATTAATGGCCGCACTTCACTTTTAATTAAAATGCATCAAGAAGAGAACTAGGAGCAGCCAGCCAGGCGTATACGTGATATATTAAGTACCATGTTGAATGCTCTATTTCGATTTATTTTGTATTCCTATTATTGTTATGCCCTTGCAGAGCGCATTAAAATTTTGGTCAAAAGTGAGAAAAACCGAGAAGGTGTCATCTCCTTAATCAGGATCAACTCCTGTATAAGTCAATGTACACATGTCCCATATTCCACGGAAACTAGTCTCTCTTATTCTTTTGTTACAATGGTTTTGGTTATCCAAGCCATAAGTTCAGCCACATTAGTATAAAACGCATACGGCTGTTGGCCACATTTCCCTATTCCGTAGCTAACGATTCCCACCTGGACGATGCGCTGTGTGCCTTTGTATGAGGTCGCTAAGGCCAGTGGTCCTCCAGAGTCACCCGCGCAGCTATCGCTTTCATCGGCGCTGACGCAGATTTGTTTGTTATTGTATTGTATTGTGTTATTGTATATGTTCTGCTTGTCGCATTGGTTAAGTTGAAGCTGTTGCAAGAATGCCTTTTTGGGGACGTTTGCAAAATCATTTTGTTCTGTTGAGCCCCATCCGACTACCTCCATCGATTCGGTGGTCGATTGAATCTCCAATTGGAGGTCTATTAAGAGCGGCAGGCATATGGGTCGAATCCATTTGGTGAATTGGACTGGTTCTTTCAGCGGGATCAGTGCAATGTCGTTTAATAAAGTATCAGGGTCAAATTCCTCATGGACGATCGGCGCTTCAACTGGAACGTCCAGCGGTTCATCCAGACATTTTTTTTTATTGCCAAATAACCAACAGTCTGGGTTCCGGCTAAGGTCATGTTCTCCCAAACGGACTGATACCCTAGAATAAAAAGTAATCTGATTTTTAGCTCTGTTTTGTTTTATGAGTCGATTACTTACAGTTTTATATTTTCTTTTATTTTCTTTTTTCCAGTTTTTCCATTTTCTTTAACACAGTGCGCAGCCGTCATAACAAATTCTGTAAAAAAAAAATAAGTAATCTGGAAAAATTTCAATGTGCTGTATAACTTACTCGAAGTAATCAGAGTGCCGCCACATCGGAACCGTGACCTAAAATTTATGTCGGGCTGTATGTCGTACTCGAGTAAGGCCATCCATGGCCTCGATCCCGGTCTAATTTCGTTACCATTATGAACCCTAAAATCAAGGAATTTACCGCATATATGATCATTTATCTCCAGCAAGTTTATTCCTTCTGAATTAAGAGGTTCTTCACAGCAAAAGGTTTTTCCCTATGGCGACTTTAATTTAGACTTTGATTCTTAAAGTGTATCTGTCGTTTTACTTACCTTAACGCATATGATAACTGATTCTTTCAGATTTATCTCCTTGTAGGTTAGGGGAATCTTTTTTATAATTTTTTCTACAATAGGTTTAAGAGCCGGACAATCGAAAGGAGGCTTACATCTACCTACTTTGTTGTCATGGGTCTTGCAGACTTTGAAAGCCACAGGACCAATCCATTGCACACTCAAAATGAAGCATATCGCCAGAATCGAAAATCTCGAACCCAACATTCTTCCACAAAGCTGGAGTACCGACTATGCGATCCCCAAAGCCAACGCTTGTCCAAATACTTCCACTGATTTTTAAGAATGCGATGATAGGAAAAAGTTCAAAAAGTTATCAGATGATTCCCATAAATTATTCATAGCGTTGATGATACGAAAGTTTAGGTCTTATGTGATTTGAAAATAGCCTATTAAAGTAACTTTTAAATTTCTTAATAAACAGAACAAATTTGAATTGAAATTATATAATTCGATTTAATAATAAAATCTCCATAAGCCTATCTAAATCCGATAGTTTCAATATATTATATATCTTATAACATAAACTGCCACTTAACTGCAAGAGTAAAAATTTATATTTAACAAATGGGGAGTCTGGAAATATATTCTGCCCTTTTATTTTCTTAAAACTTCACGACTTGGATCACGATTGCCGGCGGGGACACTCCCCATGCAATGATGTCTCTGACGCCTGTTGCACAAACTGTTAAAATGCAACTGCCTCGAAGTTTTGAATAAATTTTCGCCTTTCGCCGGCGGCAACAGCGGGAACAACAAGGCGCCCCGAAGACTCTACAAGGACATTCAGGCATCATCAATTTTGGTTTGCGAGACTCATCAATAAAACATAACAGCGGCAAATGGAGACACATGTGACATTGCGCATGCAACCGATGGATACTGATGCGGCAAGGACCTGAGGTCCTCTCCCCTGGCTATTGTTGCAACTTCGCTGATAAAAGCCACGTCAACTGATTGGTCAACAAGTTTCTTCTAGTTGAATAAAATGGAAAAGACCACAGGGATGGATGAATGAGAATACTTACCGATTCCTTGCCAAGAGGGTGAACTTTTAAACAAACACAATTCTCAGAGAAGAACAGTCTCTAATGGCAGCTTTATTTACATTCAGATTACTGTCTCAACCCATTATTATATTGGTAATTGGTATATGCATCAGTTTAACCAAAAACCCAATTGTACCCATAATGAAGAATCCCACGGCGATGGCCATGCAGGTGCGTCTAAATTCCTGACGATTCGGCTTAGTGCAGCGCTTCATAAATCGCATAGAGTCCTTAAAGAAACCGGAGGAAGGAATTATAAAGGACATTTGATCCTTTAGTTGACGGCCAAAGCCAGCTAGGCTCTTGCACTTTAGATCTGGCAATATTTTGCACAATCTCCTTAGCATATTTATTCCCTTTTTAATATTCTGATAAGCTATCATATCCATCTACTCACCGATTGGCACCCTTGTTCTTCGTTTTACGACGACGCGATAGCACTTGCTCCATATTATAGATTTTCAAAATTACGAAATTGATTTCTATGGTTTTGGTTGGGAGCAGGAAAACTTATTTGTATTTCATACACTAGAGGGGCAGAACGAATTCCACAAGCCTGTTGAGATCGACAAGAAATTCGTTCCTAATAATTGTGCCAGCTGTTGCAGTGAACAACATTACTGCCGCCGGCATTTAGCCACACACATGCAAAGTGTGGCAACTTGAAATGGAAAATACTGACCGGCTTACACACATAATCAAACTTTACGCAAACTGTTTGCCAGCCGAGCACAGTCTACGGCACACACCAGGACGAACATTTTCTACTAGTTTTCCCCACTCTCCTGGATGTTTCACAATTTCAAGAGAAAGACATGAAAATGGTAAGAGATAGGGGAGGATAGGGGGATGGGATTGGGACTTAAATGCTGCAATTTGTTTCACTGCCGAATCGTTGCTGTCTTCACTTGAAGCTTAACTAAATGCACAGGGAGTCAGTCCGAAAATTCTCCACAGCACTAAGTCTAAGCCAAAAATTGCCCCCCTCTTTGGGATGCCATCTCTTTCCCTCACTCACCATCTATCTCTATCCATCTTGGTGCGTGGAGAGGTGGCTGGTGTTGCTACGATTTGACAGCCTTGGCTTCGGAGATCCCCAGGACAATTCGCTGCAAAATTGGTAGACAAAACTGTGCCACAACGGGCTCTGGCAATGCTCCTCTTGTTCCCATCCACGTTTATGTATGCATACACTTCGAGAAAGTGTTGGTAATATTAATAATATACTCGAAATAGCAATTAAATAATAATCAGACATACATGTAAATAATATAAATATTTTATATGTTTTTAAGACATCCCTTTAATGACTTCTTCAAGTGTAATCATAGGGATATGAATGTGCCAGTGCCAGTGCCAGGGACTGTGTGCGCCTGTGCTTGTGGATATTTATGATGGTGTGCGTGCTT
Organism: Drosophila ananassae; assembly: GCF_017639315.1. Lineage (NCBI taxonomy): Eukaryota > Metazoa > Arthropoda > Insecta > Diptera > Drosophilidae > Drosophila > Drosophila ananassae. The sequence goes on along the minus strand of NC_057929.1, from coordinate 2,956,950 downwards.
GCCGTTTCAGGCATTGCCATTGAGATTGAAAAATGTTAAAAAATTGCTTTTAAATGCCGCAAAATACAATTTATTATTCAACAGAGGCAAACGCCAAACACTGAGCACAATGTGCGTCCAGGGAGTGGGTGGCTTTCGGGTGATTTTCGGGTATTGCTCAGAGTATCAGGGGTGGTGGTGGTGTTGGTGTTGTAAGCATGGCCAGTGTGCGTAGGAAAGCTGAGCAGTCCCGAATGCTGCCTGGGTTGTAAATTTAAATAAAGCCCACTCACACACACACATAAGGCGATTGTTACTGCAGTTGTTTTGTTTATTACGCATACGCACTGTACGCCAGCCATTGAAGTTGGTCATGAAGCGCAACGAGCCCTTCGGACTTACGGGTCCTCTCTTTGGCCTGGCTTTTCCTGGCCGCTGCTTTGTCGCTTTAAACGGCCTTTACTTTAAATGGAAATGAAACTACTATTCGGGTAGTTTCAAATTAAAAAATATTTTCTACCCCCCACACTCCATCGAAATCAAAGACAATTTCTACGCAAATTCGTCTCATTTTATTTCCAATCCAAGAGCAGTTAACACACTTTTGTGTCAGACTAATTGTGGATCAGAGCGGCATCTTGGTTGCTAACTTTTTATATATTTTTTTATTTTTTGTTTGCGGTGGCACTTGAACAATTTTCCATGTGCTCGAAAAACTTTGGCAATAAAATTTGTTTCAAATTGCTTTCGAAAGCTGCTTAAATAAGGGCTGAGGAGGGACGCTCCACATCCGGTGGCTGGCATCTCTTTCACTCGGCCACTATCTCGCTCTCACTCACTTTTTTAGTCGTTTCGAGGGAAAGTTGTCAGCAGCGGGTGAAACAAAGTGACCAAAGTGCACCCAGAGGGCCAAAATAAATATCAAATATATTGAGAGGGCGAGGCAGGGCAGTCGCGCAAAAGTTAATTACATTGTGTTAACCGGGGGGGCCCGGGCCAAGGCCTAATTTTGTAATTCTCTTTCTGAATCATTTAACCATGAAATTGCCTGCCTGCCGCCTGCCGCCTGCCTTCCTGCCTGGCCACGCCCACTATGCCCCACTGCCCCCCAACTTCTCTCATCGCTGAAAGGACTAACCAAATGATAACCCACAACGCATTTGCTCCTCATGGTTGTCAGTCCAAATGTGCAAAATTAGCCTTTCAACTGGCAGTGCCACGCCTCTTTATCATTGCCATAAGCCCCCACTGCCCTGCACTCCCTACCTCCTACCACTCCCCACTCCCCCGAAATCCATTTCAATTGGCCCGAGGGAAACCAGCATGTTGACAGCTGGCACACAATTTATAATGAAAAGTTTCCACTCGTACACTCTGGATGCGGGGCACACCTATTCCGATATTTTCATTATTTGTGTTTATGTTGTAATTTCGAACTAAATTTCTATAAAGCCATTAATGCAATTAGTTGATCCTAGAGATACAATAGAGAGAGACAGACAGAGCCGGAGTAAGTGAGATAGATGGAGTGTGAAATGAAGCAAGGGTTGGCGGCATGCAAATGGAGATTCTGGGGAAAGGTTACTTTGTGGAGCTGCCTGATTAATTTCCAGTGTCTTTTGATGTATAAGCTGATTTGGCCCTCAAAAGGCTTTGGGCGAAAATCTGTGGCCAAATGGCATGAGCAAGGAAATTAATTAAATTTCAACAACTCTTAATCAAACTGTGAAACCCAAAAAAGGCTGAAGTTTTTTGCCCCAACTTCATACAAATTGCTGCGAGCTTAAATGGAAATTGTATGAACTTTCATACAAGATATCAATTATATTCCGTTAATTGTACATATATTTTTTGGTGCGGTGTAGTTGCTCTATTTAAACTATCTTGTATCTGGACACAGAATACACCCAAATCGATACCCAAATCGAAAACCGTCCACAGAAAGATACCAATGTAGAGATATAAAACCTGCGCCATGATTGCCAAAAACGAGACAGCCACAGCCATTACCAATTTTTGTGCTTAACGCTTCAGTGAGCAAATCACTGAGACAGACAGACGAACAGAGTAGATCGACATGGCCAGGACATGTAGATATATATGGAAAGAGAGAGATTCCCCATCCAGAGATCCCGATACACTGGAGGAACAGTCATACTTTCAGTTCCTGTTGCCGTTGCAGGCACCCACCCGCCGCCTGCCCCGTCCCACTTATTCCATCAGCATGTCATCATGGCAAATCAGAGGACATGCAACATTGCATAAAGATTTGTCACAGCTCAGGCCCCAAAAAGAAAGAAAGAAAAAATCGACAAAAATAAAGACTAAATCGCAGGCAACACAACAACCCGATGGAAAACTTTTCCAAGTCCAGGATGTTTGGGGAGTGGAGTCCAAATCGCATTTTCGCATGTTCAAATACGACAAACTGCAGGCAGCTATGTAGATGGTAAAAGGAGCAAGGCACAGCAAGGATACCGAAGCAGCGGATGCGGATGGGGATGCGGATGCGGATACGGATGCGAATGTCAAATCCTGAGCAACTTGCTGCAAATTCAATTTCGTCTAGCTCGATTGCATTGCGGCACATTGCCTGGCATCTCCAGTTTGAAATTCAACTCCTGCTCCGGGTCCTTCTACTACATTTTCCCCTGCTCCTGCTAGTAGTACGGACTCCAGGCTCCAAGCTTCAAGCTCCAAGCTCTGTGGCTCTCCGGCCACAACTCCGAATTCAACTCCATTCCATTCCCGAAGAGGAGAAAACAGCGCTCATCGATTCGCATTGCATTTCAATATATAAATATTTATACACAAGCGAATTTGTGCACAGCTGAGCGCTGCCATGTCGTGCGACACTGAAAAAATATAAGGCAAAATAAATACAAAATTTTTAAAGTATTTGTAATAAGAAACTATCCACCTTAAACGGTAGTACTTTGTTTTTCTTAACTCTCCATCTTTAAACAACTTCTTCTTAACTCCAAACTCCTATTTCTCCCAGTGTCGATTCTACAGAAAATGAAGATATATTGAAACCGTAGCCAAAGCTGATTCTTCTTTCGCGAATCCCGGCAAGAGTAATGGTCATGTCCTGGCGATGTAGTTGCATCTGCTGCTCAACTTTGCTGCCGCGAATCGTTTAGTTTCGAATTTGCCTTTTTTCGCCGACTCCCGGACGCAGGATTCCCCTCTCCCGGGAGGGATTGCCTAATTCCTTTTTATTACAAGGTCTGGCCCGACATTTGATGGCTGCCTTTCGGTGAATAAATCATGGCTAAGCCCTTATGACATATGCTAAAATTTAATTCCCCACCAGTAGCAGCACCACCACAGCGATTGGGCATCCTTTTCCATCCTCAAGCGGTTTTTTGTTTAGCCAACGCGTGACAAAATGATTAAACGGTTAGCCGTGCTACAGGATTTGGGCCCTCAAATAACCAACCCAACCCAGAGCCAGAATCTGATGCCGAAAACCCCACAAAAACTCTGGTGTTGGGCATTGTTCGGGCCATGACAGTGCAAAATTGCTGATGATGTTAACGACGCGATTAGATGAGTGGATATTTTCCCGGCAATATGTGGGCGCTACAACCTGTGGCAGTCGCTCAAAAAACTTGGCAACAGTGAGTGCTGCTCCTGCCACTCAGTGGCTGGCGTATGAGAAGTTTTACCGAAATTTGAATATTTAATCGGTATAATTTGTGCCCGATCTTTGGGCCATTAGCTAGAGTTGGCTGAAAAGTCAGAGGAAAGTCGTGGCTTTGGAAAAGAAAAATGTGGCAAAATTTTCAACTTTGATCAATCTCATGCACCTTTGGTTTAAGGATTATTAATTCCAAGCAGGCTCCTCCCGCCCCAGAGAGTTGCTTTCAATTAAGTTGGCCATTTAACCCGCCAAAGCCAAAGCCGACCCGTCCTCCATTTCAGCCACATGTGCACTACACTGAAGTGCAATTTGTGGTGCACTTAACCATTTCATATGCTAATTATGAGCCATAAATTTGCAGCCTGGTCATAAATAGTTGGGCTTGCCAGGATTTTATGGTCGTAGTCGTAAAAAAACAAGGGCCACGTGATCCACGAGACACACAGGACACCTAAGATGGGAAGACCTACAGCCTGGTAGCCTGGTAGTCTGGCTGGCTGCTTATTGGTTAAGTTTTTCCAGGTGTTCTGCCATCCGTTGGTATCCAGCCAGCAGACCAAAAACTATATAGACAGACAATTTCCTTATGAAATGAAAATAAACATGACATTTCTAGGTTTATGTACTTTTGCAGCTGTGTCTTTGACTTGCCTCCGGCTTCTGGTATCTTCGGGTTTTCGTGGCGGCTCCTTCAGTTTCAGCCACTGCTTCTGTTTAGGCCCAAAGCACCCAAAGCAGGCCCATTGCCACCCACAACTCTGCTAACATGGCTATGACTGCTATAAAATGTCATCTTTTATTATGGCAAAGGCTCAACTGGCGCAGACTGCGCCTAGACTAAGGCACAATCCGAATCTGAAATTTTCTTCATCCTGCTGCCGCCTTCGCCCCCCAGCTATCCTTTCTGGCAATAGTGGCAAACAATGCCACGCCCCTCGCCTCCCCGCTTTTATATCCAGTTTACACGCTTCGCTACACATTTACCCGCAGACAGAGACAGATACAGCTGGAGATAGAGAGAGAGAGAGAGACATTGCCAGCCAAGTCTCATGCTGTGAGTTTCATTTCCGGTGCGACATTTTGTTACAAAACTTTATTTTCAATTTGTGCACATATTACACACAGCGCTTGCCACGCCCTCCAATACACCCTCCAATCCGTTGGCCCACTTATCTGGCTTTTGTTTTTATTTTTAGTGAAATTGTTCTATTTTTGCCATGGCAATTGCTTCAGATCCGCAAAGCTGCAAGTGTCCTTCGTGTCCGAGTCCGTGCCGGTGTCCAAAGGTCCGTATCCATGTCCGTGTCTACTTATCATCTTCTGCTGCTTCAGCTTGGTTTTCGTCCTCTGCCTGGCCTCGTCCTGACTCGTCCTCATGGCTGGCTGTTGATTATTATTACAGGCATTATGACCGGATTTCATTGGGCTTGGCCTGGTGGGGTAATATAGAGAATGTCCATGTCGGTGCCAGCTGCTCGTAATGAAATTAGTTTGTCACTCTTCACGAATCTCCAGGATTCGTTTGCCACATCCTCGCCACTGTTCTTAAGTTCATTTTGGTGGAGTTTATGCTGGGGGACCCTGGAGTTTGGAAAGAGTATCGCCAAAATCATCTGATTAAAAAGTAAGATTGTCATTGTTAAGGTCAAGTGTGATTTCATTAATTAGAAGAATTAAAAATAAGTTAAACTATTTCTTAAATAATTACAGAAAGTACTAGTCCCTCAAAGAATCTTCTTTCCATTCCAAAAATGACCAACAAAGCAGCTTATACAACATTCGGGTCTATTTAGACAAATGGGTCTGCTTCCTAGACCCTAAAAATTGGTTGGTTACTAAGCCGATTTACCTGAGCAGCTGAAATTAATTAATATTCCATCACCCACATCAAAACACCCAAATAAACCAATTTGTGCCAGGAATCGAAAAAAATGGATAATTAAAAATTAGGCAAGATGGAGCCTCCAATAAGTTGGTCGGGAAAGTTTCAAGAGCGTGTCATCAGCCCAACTGGACGACGATGAGCTCACGTAATCAATCAACTTTGATTACGTCCAGAAGACATAGGCATATGACCCTCATAAGAAGACCAATCCGACCTTTTTTGGTTTTGTTTTTTGTGGGGGGCCTGGGAGATTATGGGCTCCACCCGGCTGGCAATATTTTTTCGACGCCCAACAAAGACAAAAATCAATATGTCTTGATGCCTGATAAGAGTGAAATAAATTGTATGGCTCGCAAAGTGAAAGTGTCAAATGACCAGGATTCGAGTGGAGCAAATGAAAAGTGAAGATGTATGATGAGCCCCCAAAATAGTGATCAATCCGGCATTTGACCCCCAAAACTTTTCCCATCAAAACGCCCACTTGACTCGACTTGTTCTTTAAGTTTTTTTCTCCCAGTGTGTTGGCGCTGGGCGCGACTTTAATGCGGAAAAATAAATACGCTTTTAAAAGATATATAAATCCCTGACACTGGCACCAATCACTGTCAGGACGGAGGACCAAGACCAAGAGTCCTAACCGCATTTCCTCTAGGCAGGATAAGCAGCTTAGACCCAAACACGCACCAGCACCACCTATGGCACAAGTTTAAAATCAACAACAACATCAGAAGCCCAGGGAAAAAAATAACAAAATAGCTGTCAGAGAAAGCCGCAAGTGGGAGGGGGTCGATGAGGTGGTAGAAAGAGGTGAAGAAGAAAGCTGGAATTTTTCCGACTCTGGTCATGTGAAGCGTAAATTACCAATGATCGGGAAAGCCGCAATGGAATGAGACAAACGAGAGCCAAATGCCGGGGATAAGACGGAAAGCCAACCGGGCAGGAAAAAACGGAATTGGTGAAAAAAACCTCAAAGAGTTAAAAGACAATCCAAGCCAGTTCTGGCCAAAATGCAACATAGCCATGCCTGTGCAACCAAAATTTAATTAACTCACCTGTCAGATGGCGGCCAACCAAGAAAAGTGTGCACTTGGACTAATTGGCAATTTGGTAACTCGATTTGTTTTTTGTCAAAAGTCTACTAAGCTTTTAATAAATTTAAAGATATTTTATATTTAGGAACCACTTTTCAGGGAGTTTAACGTTTTAAATACCATATCCTCATGTCACACTTGACGTCCGATAAACTCGAAATTGGCAGGCAACTTCATTAAATGCCTGTCACAAGTAACTATATAGTCAACTATAAAGTATATACTGATATATTATGTATCTGATGTTCATTGGATAGTATTCCGGTTGCCTTTGCATGTCGCGAACTTTTATTAACTTGGCCCTTTCGCCGCTGACCCACCCGTCTGGTTGTTTGCTCTTGAGCTTTATTGGAAATCCGGACATTCTGCGGGGTGGGTCTGCCGGCTACTCATTAACTCTCGGTATCCGCTCAGAATCCGCCCAAATACAATTGAAAACCAAAAATCTCATTTTGGATGCAATCGAGTGATGAATATCCCAATCGAGCAGCTCCAACAAAGTACAAAAAAAAAAAAACATTGCCTTCATTAAAACGTAAATATCAAATTGGCAACAACCATAGGAGGCATTCATACGCGAATTTGCGAAGCATGTGAGTGTGTTGTATAGACTTGTGTGTGCAACAAATTGGGCTCTCCAATCAAGAGTCCGGTTTCGATTGCAGCCGCAATTACGATAAACAAAATTACGTATTTGTAAAATAACAAAATGAAGCATCCTCTCAAAGCGGACGGGCATTTGTATTTGAGTTTCGCATTTTACCGCAGATATATGTATTTATAAATTTGACTGATTTTCATGGTACTCATGGTAAAAACTGGAAATTGAAATAAAGCGCAATTTATTGGATTTACAACAAAAAAAAAGACAACAAAAGTCGATAATACCAACCGGCTTTCAATGGTTAACTGCCAGAGTTCTCTCCAACGTTGATATTATAATTTTTGGCAAATATGCGGCAATTGGCAAAACAATTTTATGAACCGCAGCACGGACGAGTGGATTGCCTAAATGGGGTTTACATAAAAACCAAATTCGTCTTTCCGGACGAATCAATTCCAATGAATTACTCCCTTCCAAGCCCACTCCCAGTCTCTGGAAAAAAGCGCCCACGGGGTAAGGGCTATTACTACTACGACATGCATGCTCAACAGCGGCCATTAGCAGCTCTGCAGGATAACTCCAGGACTGTCCACTTCACTTTTCCGCAGAACAGGACTACACGCAGTCCGCAGCATTCATATCCTGGCCAAGCTCCTCTTGTTTTTCTGACCGGAACAATGGCCGGAGAGTTCCCTAGCAACCCTTCAGCCCCTCAGGAGTAGGGACGGTACCCGGCATAAAGCTAGAAGAGCAACTAAGCTACCAAGTCCCAACCACAGCACTCCCATTCAGAGGAGATCCTCCGGCTCTATTCCTCCCTGTCCCCGTCCTGATGCTCCGATGTTGCACATAAAGCAACACTTTTCCAATTTCCGGTTATGCGAACGGGAGCCCAACCAAAAACGCAGGCAGCGGCCAAGAAACAGAATGTATGGCCATTTAGTCAGTTGCATTGTAATAATTCCAGAGATGGTAACGTGATTTCTGACTTTAATATATTATATAAGAAATCCAAATACTGACTTTAAGTAAGAAAGTAATTGGAAATCATAGATCTTGAAAACCAAAAGCTCCCTATCTTTTTATAATCCTACCATCGCTATAATAACACGAAATTTTCGCTGCCCTTTTCTGGCCAGAAGCTAGTACCGAACATAACTCACATTTTGGACCAAATACATGGCCGGATCGCACAAGGCCCCATTATTAATGAGCTCAGCAATCGAACATGCGTGTGCACCCTTTTTCCAGGAGCAGGATGTGCGACTACGACTACGGTGATGATGAGGATAATGGGTGATGGCAACGGTAACGGCAACGGCAACAGCAACTGCGATGGCAGTGGCGATGGCGACTTGGGCAACAATATGCAGCACTCTAATGAGCAGTCGCTTAAGCAGAAGGAAACCACGATTCTGCGGAGTGGGCGACTGGCATTCCACCGCTTGTGGCAAGCGTGGGTGGGTGGATGGATGGGTTGGCTAGATGACTGCCTCTTCCATTGCCGTTGGTTGCCATTGGAACGGTTGTAAAGTTGTCGAGTAATTAATTTGTTCAATGGCATGCTGGAGGTGTAAGCGAAACCATTTAAAGTTGACAACGTCGCCGACACAGACACTTGAGAATTCAAAAGCAACTACAAAGTGGCAAAAGTCCTTGAGGGCCGCGCCACCAGGTATGCCACCAGGATCTGAAGAAACTTGTCGTGTATACCCGACGGGGCATGTATCCGGCAACACACTGCCCCAGGCTATCGAGAGGGGTTTCTTTTGATTTTCTGCCGTTTTTATAATTAGTTTATTAATAAAAATAATTATAATGTATACTTTTATTTAGAAAAGATATTATTAAAAAAAAAAAAAACATTGGAAATATTAGTAAATTATATAACAGAAAGATAATGAATTGTTGTATACCTTTCATTCTAACTCTTGAAGCTCCCCTCGCAATATTTAATGCCACTGCCCCTGTTCGTATGCGTGTGAAATCGGAAGTGGATGTCAGCCAGCTTCCACACCCACTCCTGTTGTCACACCCATGGCCAAAGCCCATCCCCATTGCAGGCATCCTGAGTGGAGCATCTTCGGAGTCGTAGTCGAAGGCGCCGGGATCCTTTGGCTGGGCGACAGGTGCTTCCGCATTTGAATGTCGACGGAAACCGCAACGGTACAACTTAGATAAACGTTTGCTCTTTAAATATGTGAGCACAGGAGAGCCTGCTCCTTGGGAGTAGGTGGGATGGATGGGTGGTGCTACTGAACTTATGTGTAAAGCAAGCGCTACAAGCAAAGTGGTTGTGGTTCGCAAAATGGAAGTACACGTGCTAGTGTGGGTATGAGCCATGACAGGTGTATACTCGGATGGATCTTGGCTTGGCTTATTGCTTACTCTCCAGACAGGTGTGTGTGTGAGTGTGTCTATGAGTGGGCGTGTGGGGTGAGGAAGTGCCAAGGTGTTTGCTTTTGCAACAGTACAGTAAAATTGATTATGGGGAAATTGAGATGGATAAGCAAAGACTGTGTCGAAAGCTGCCGAGAAGGATAACATAAGGCAGTTGCTAAATCCATTGATTCGACGTCATAGTGCTGTATTACAACCAATATTGGATAGGAAAGCAGAATATTCAAAGAAACCATAATTCAAGCTTTCTTCTATCAGTAAACCTACATCATAAACCACAAATAAAACATTACTTAATAAATTAAATATTTAAAACTGTAAGGAATTTGGCTAATTCATTGATTAAATTAGTCTTGAATAGCTGAATGAAATTTCCTTTAACTTTTTTTGCCGAATGGGGCGTATCTCATTGACAGATTCACAAAAATGCGAAAGCGCTTAAAATCAATTTTCATTCAATTTAGGTAAATACCAAACAAATTAAATCACGGCCGAATAAATCGCCAAGCACCTGGCCGCACAAAACAACTAAAAACCCAAAACCAAAAAAAGGACTCTCCATGCTAAACTGCTAAAAATAAAATCAATTAACAATAAATGCAAGCAATTAAATTCAATGCTCTGCTGTATTGGGGAGGAGGGATGGTAAAGAAATGTTTGCCACACACAGGATAAAAACAGGCCACTTAATTAAGCCGGAAAGGGTGTGAGCACCGGAGTGATACAGAAAGCCATGGCCCACATTTACACTGGCCAGCATGTTTTAAGTGCGAAACAATGTAATTTCATGGTAATCAGTCTGGGACCTGGCTTGCCATTCTAGTCCTAACCCAAAACTATACAACAACTACACAAATTTCCGGCTGTGTGCACAAAGCCCGTGGGAACTGATGCCAAAGAAGGACCAAAACAGTAGCCTGAGCACTTGGGCCAGAAAAATGTCAGTTTGCAATTTTCTATGCCATTTAAAATAAATGAAAATTGCTCTTCATCTCTTTTTTTTTGGCATGGGTGTGGCATAGTTTGGGCCAGCGCGTGTTAACGTAAATAAATTACACACATACACACACTCACACACACACACACGTTTGGGTCAAAGTGAGAGCGGAAACGGGACACAGATACGCAATCAAGTGGTCAGTGGCATGCAGCTTATAAATCAGCGCCAGCCGCTTGGGCGCAACATCAGCAAACATTTGGAGGATAGATGACCCCGGCATCGCGACCCGCATTGCGATGGACAGCTGAACGAATGGCCGTCGAGTGAGTGGGTGTCTACAGTGAGAAAAATCGAAAGGGTTCTTATAGAAGAATATCAATTTACTTAATACCTGTATGTTTTTTTTAGCTTTTAAATAATAGATGTTATATCTTCAGATTGATTTAAACTGTTTGTATAATCCTCTTGTTTTCTAATAAAAATTCTATCTAACAAATCTAAAATTGTTTCCAGTGCACATGTGAGTGAATGGCCGAATGACTGAATGAATAGATTGAGCGGGCCAGCTTCGGATAGATTGCTTGTATAAATGTTCAGCTATTTAGTTTCGGTTTGCTGTGGTTTGACTTTGCTTGTTTTTTTGCCCACCCCGCCCAGGACAACCCCCTTTTGATTTTTTGGCCGCTTGTTGTTTTTGGGGCTAGTGCGGGATCCTGTGAGCCGAAGTTGATATTGCACTTTTGTGTTTTAATGTTGTTTCTGGGACAATTGTCTGTCCGTGGAGATGGGTTGGCTGGGACTCGAGTTGTTTAGCTGAATCATTTTGTTGACAAATCGCAGAGCAATTAGGAATTAACTACCATCTGGTTAAAAGCAAGAACCCTGAGAGATAAGCCGCTTTAAGTGCCCCAAATAAGCCAGATGAAATAAGCCAGTTCCAGCATCTGTCCATAATTGCAATTTCATGAGTAGATTTTGACATAAAAGTGGGATTAAGAAAAATGGTTTAAAAATCAGCTCAGTTGGCCTTCCATTGAAATTAAATTATGCAAAATTTATCACACTTCAACTGCTTATTAAAAAAAAAGACAAAAAAGAAAACATCATGTAATAATACATAATGGCTTTTATTAAATGGTTTTTGCGAATAATCGGTTACTGTTATTAAAAGGTTATTATATTACTTATTATGCCATGAAATGGCTTATTGTTTTAATATTAATATATTACGAATAAATGAACAAACAAAACAATTTAATTAAATCTCTTTACGATGCCTAATTATGATTAAAAAAGTTGGTGATGAGTCCTGTAGAAAGTCCTTCTTAAATGCTAATGCATTTCTAAGCGCTTCTTCACAGACATTCTGGCCCTCATCCACCAAAGTTTGTCTATTAAGGTGAACAAGCAGTTGGTATATGTTTACTACCAAGTTGCCAAATTCAGCTTGCATCCCAGTGGCAGCCAGGATAGTTAGCATTTTGTCCATGACTTTGTGCCACTGACAGCAATTGACTGTCTAAGTATCTAGCAGCCAGCACCCGTCCCGGGTATCCCCCTGCCAGTAGCTGCATCTTTCGCCTTTGTCTGGGAACGCGAATGCCAAAGAAGGATGCCAAGCTGGTTGTGGCAGAAACTTATGTATGTACTTTCAGCTAAAAGTAAAACTGGACTGGCAACAATGCCACAAGATTGCTGTGGCCAACAAGCCGGGCGGATCATCTGCATACATTTCTGCACATACATATGTATGTTTAAGTATCTCCGTGGCACAAAGGACTCTAAAATCCCAAAGCAAACCACACACATGTGGTGTGGTGTGGTGGTGCGGTGGTTATAGCTTAAAGCTCCCATATTCTTGAGAAATATTGCTATGCAAATATTTGTATTGCATACTTTCGGGCACGCGGCAGAAAATTTCAACAAAATTGTCGGCTCGACAAGGTGGCGGGAAGGGATGCACCGGCGGGAAATCCACAGTTTGCCGTGGGCCAAATACAAAAGCAAAATAATAATAAAAAAAACAACCAGAACCGGCAGTCCCAGACGCGATAAGCTCTCTCGGGGAAGAGCTACATAAGCCGCGACCCAGAGTCCCACTGATGCCAGTTTAGAATAGCACCACCACCATGTCGTCACTAGTCTATCTGCTTCTAGTCGCCACTTCCCTGGTCGGGATTATGGCCTACCAAGTCCCGGAGGCCACAGTCAAGGTCAACTCGCCCCAGGGCTTCGAAGTATCCATTCCAGCGGAGCCCGGTGTCACCCTATTCGCCTTCCACGGCAAGGTCAACGAGGAAATGGACGATCTGAGCGATCAGACCTGGGCGGCGGACATAGTCTCTCCCCGGAATGGACGCTTCACTTACCGTAACCGGAACCACCGTCTCCAGCCGGGTGATATTCTCTACTACTGGACCACAGCTCGCTACAATGGCATCGACCATCACAACTACAACCGGCGGTATGTGGTTGGCCGTGGGGACTCCCAGAAAATCGATGTTCATGGCTCTCAAGGTGGCTCTCATCCCATTGTAGCCAATGGCCACAATACTTTTAATATATATGTACAATAAATTAAAGATCAATAAAGTTTTATAAGCGGTTTCTAATTATATGACTCTAAGCTTTACAAACAGTTTATACTATTCAAAGTAAGTACATCAGTAGGTACCTACAGATAAGAAACAATTCCCTGATTAGAAGAAAAAATATAGGTAAAAAAATATATATTCCATTCTATGTTAATTTATTTTTTTTAGAATTTTAAACATATGACATCTTTATTGACAAAATGATTTCCTGAAACTATAAACACATATCCATTGTTTTCATTTTTTTCATTTTTCTTCCGCCCACTTGGGCCATAAATCAATGAAGCACTTTGTCACAGTTATGCAAGTAAGTATCCGGATCGTATAAATCATGCTGAAAAGTTATCACACCAGTCTGCGTACTCTCAGTCGACGTTCATCAGGCTGGTTTAAAGGGCCCGGCGACTAACCCAAAATTGCCGCCATCCATTCGAGTGACAAAAACAAGGAAACCCACAAAAAATGCACCAAAGAATCCATAAAGGTATGAAAACTGTCCAGTAGCACCTCCACACCACTCCTTCAGACACTCTGGTACATACATAACTGCATGAGAGGTTACTCCTGGACCATTTAACTTTCCCTTCGGGCTAACAAAAAGCAGATAAAACTTTTAGCCATCTCAGTTCCAGTTTAAGTTGCTCTTGGTGCGCTTCTGGTTGTTGTTTAGAAGTTTTTCTTTTTCCGTAAACCTAAAACATTTTTTTTTCTTTTCCTTTCTGCGAAAAATTGTAGTCAGTCTAAGTTTTTTTTTTGGGAGGTTTTTAAATAGACATGATGATGAAAGACATTCTAACTTAAACGTTTACAAATTATTTTTTGTAAGATAAATATTGTTAAATGTTTGATGCAAACGTTATGTAGTGGTAGCCCTAATAAAAGAAGCTAACTAATCTCTAATCTGTCTCTAATTTTTGGCCTAAAAATGCCAAATAGACCCAATTTCCAGATCCGGCCCTGGAAAAAGTGCTACACTGTTTTATGTTTGCTCTGCCTTGCGCTTGACCTGGCTCGCTGACCGCTTTCAGCCGAAAATACAAAAATTGGCCACTGAAAAAGTTGAGTATGAACAGAAACCTGGTCCGTCCTGGGCCAAGAAATTAGGAAAGTATATATTCTATATACATAAGTAGCCCAGGGCCCGGGGGAAGGCACCTAAAATTCGGTAGAATGTTAAAATAGTAAATAAAATATTATATGCCTGGTCAGGCTTCAGGAACGTTAAAATAGTAAATAAATTATTATATGCCTGGTCAGGCCATTTGTCAAAACTCATTTGCAGCGTTTTAAGCATTTGCAAAGCTGCTGCATTTTTTTCACTCCCATGTAGCACATGCATATATGCACAGGTATATCTATGTATATATATATATAAATTATATATATGAGCCTTTGTGGCATGGAGGTAACGGACTAAGTGACGCTGTCAGCAACATTTGCGATTCGTGCTGCTCTCATTTTCTCATTTCGTTTCGCGCAAAACTGCCAGCTAGCGGCAAGATTGTGGCAGTTGCACTTGCACTTCCACCACCCATCCACCCTGCCACCTGATGCCACTCCCCCTCTTTCCAACGCCATGGACACTGACACATGCTTCATTTAACGCCCACACACATACGTACTTTTGAAACTGCGGCAGGCGCTAAAATGACTTGTGACGACAACTTAATGTGGCAAGTAGAGTAAAAAAAATATACAGCTAAGTCCATATATGTTAAGCTTTTTTTTGTGCACTTTAATAGAGACCTCCTAATGTGAAAAGTAAGCTTTTCAGATATGTATGTGTTTTAGCCTAGAATTTCTAGGTGAGCCTAAGTAAATTATCTTTTGAATTTATTTATTAAATCTAATTGTGTCTCTATTAGATATTAGTACTGTTCGGACCCTACTGGGTTTAATGGGTTACCACTTTGACCTCCACATAACCCACCCCCTTAAGCATTAGTATTTAGCATTTAATCCAGTGGACTAATCCATCATGAACTAGATGTACCAAACTGTCCAACTACTTTTAATATTCAGTACTCTTCTTTTTGATAATGTTGGTTGTTGAATGGTCCTCCAGTATTACTTCCGCTGATTAATCCACCTTGTTGGTAATTTCCTTGGTTGCAACCAAAAGGTCCTCCACTTTGTCCTCCAGATATAAGTCCTTCGGTAGCTCCAGTTACGACAGGACCTTCAATACTTGATCCACGGAACGGACCTCCATTATTACTTCCGCTTATTAGTCCACCTTGTTGGTAACCTTCATAATTTTTTTTGTTGAATGGTCCTCCAGTATTGCTTCCGCTGATGAGTCCACCTTGTTGGTAATTTCCTTGGTTCCAACCAAAAGGTCCTCCACTTTGACCCCCAGATATAAATCCTCCATAAACTTCATTTACGACTGAGCCTTCAATACTTGATCCACGGAACGGGCCTCCAGTATTACTTCCGCTTATTAGTCCACCTTGTTGGTAACCTTGATAATTTTTGGTTTTGAATGGTCCTCCGGTATTACTTCCACTGACCAGTCCAACTTGTTGGTGATTTCCTTGATTACAGCCAGAAGCTTCTCGACTTCGTCCTCCAGATGGATATCCTGTCAATTCAGACAAATCGACCATATTTTCTGTGGTACTAAAAGTTATAACATTATCCTTTCACCTTGACTATAAGTAGGGTCTCCAACGGCCCATGTCGACCCAACCAGAAGCAAAATTCCTGCTAAGATACGTCTCATTGTTGAAAGCACAACTCAATGACTGATCTTAACAAAATATAATATTTTAGTTAAGTCGAACAAAAACCGAAAAATAGCACACAAAAGCAAAGTGTTCAGATAACAAACAATAAGAGTATCGCCACCTCAGAGAGGTTATCGGTCAAAACAAAAGCTTATAAAAAAGCTGTCAGCTTCCAAAACTGGTTGTGAAAGAGAGAAATAATTTTGACGAAATCTAGAAACCAAATAGAATTGCCATTTTTTTCAAACATTAGGCAGAGTATCAAGTTTGTGGCAGACATCGACCCCCATAAATTGCAATCAGAAAACTTAAAGACACCGACATTTTCCAAAGAAAATGTAACTTTCGCCCATGAATATAAATACGTGTCCTGGCCAAAACTATTTGAGGAAAATGCGGGCGTCGTCTAATGGGTAAAATATGAAGCTGCCATCGTCCTGGCAAAAGGATCCTGGGGGCTGGCAGGCTGCGGGTGTAAAAAAAAAGGCCCTGCAGAGTGGCAAATTAATTATAAAAGATTCCGCTGCCAGCAAGTTAAATATTTTTGCTCAACTTCAGTTCAAACTGTGGGCGTACCCGAGGCGTAGCCGTGGAAAATAAGTTGCCAGTAACTTGACGCACATTTGTCAGGTTTTTCCCGTGAAAAGGGGTTCTTAGCGGATGGGGGCGAGTCTACAGGTGTCTTTTCACAGACAGGAATTTATGTGTATGTGTATGTGTGTGAGTGGGGTGGACTTGGGCGTAGAGAAAAGGGGGGACAACTGATATATGGCTCTTTGAAATTAGTCCAAGTGCAAAATGTCCTGAAAGGTATAAAAAATTGAGCAAAATGGAAAATAATTGCATAACTTTGTCAGACTGTTGTCAATGGATATTTCGAGAAATTCTCTACTCTTTGGTACATTCAGAGAATTGAACAAAAAATACATAAATTTTAATACTTTTTAACACTAATCTTAGTACAATATTCATAAATTCAAATACAATAATTTATTTAACCGAATTTTCACCAGCTTATTAGAAGTGGCTAAGGCCAAAATCACTCTTCAATGAAAGATGCTAATTAATTTATTAGTTTATTGATTCAAAGTGATTATATAAATGGTCTTATAGCCGCCGCTTCATCTCAGCAACCCCACCGTGTAAGTAAATTTGCTTCTGCAGAATGTAATTTGCCGCCTCAATATTTGAAAACACTTGGGGTCTGATTGGGTTTGGTCGGTTTTAGAACGTGTATACATAATATAGATATATCCTTAAACTTGTATATATTGTTCATGGACTGTTTGCTCAATTAGCATTAATGAATACTCATCGTCTTCCAGGGTAATACCCATAAAATCTGGTCTTAATAATTGAATTAATGTTGCTCCGCTGACGTTCCCATCGCCTGAAGTTGTTGTTTACTTATTAGGCTAATTGCGTTCATTAAGACCACCTGCTTGGCAATCTGGTACTTTAAACTGTTCAGATTTTCGGCCTCATTATCGATTGATCTAAAATGCTGTTTTCGTGTCTTGACCTTACCCCACTCACTCCTCCTTAATCAATCGGCAACACTATTCCAACAATGCTCCACGTCGCAAGTCATCTACAGAAGCAGCAGCAGCAGTAGCAACATCGTCGTCTGCATTTCAAAATCACACACAAAACATATCCCAAATGCGAAAATGCAGTCAAAGTCGTGCAATAAGCAATGCCACCTAGACTTGACTCTACACTGAGACTCTATATCTTAGTTATAGCCATCAAGAGAAGCTGTATCTTGTGGGGACTGAAACCCACTTAGAATCAATTGAAACTAAGTAATGAGCCGTACATTCTACAGCAGCGTTTCTATGGTATTTGTGTTTAAGAGTTCTTAACAAAGAGACTTGCAAAAATATATATTTATTATACTATAGTAGCAATTGTAACAATTATTTTTTTGAGTAGTGTTGGGCGATCGCCCATTGAACCGACTTTTTTTGTGATTGTTCAGTCAGCCGTTGATAGAGACATTGAAGAGCGACACACAGAGAGAATCGTTTGAGAAAGACACAGCGGGAAATAGGGGAATACATAGAGAAACATAGAGAATCAGAGGGCAAATACCTCTCTGACCATTTTCTAGCTGGGCTTTGTGGAAGCGATTGGTGTTGCTGTTGGTGCTGCAACTGTTGCTGTTGGTGTTGCTAACTCTGTGCAATTGTTGTTGCTATATTTAGCATCGCAGACGCAATTTATATAAAGTTAAATTGATTGGAAAATCAAATCGATTCGATTCGCACTGCAGCAATAGCAGCAACAACAGCAGATAGATGGAACATACATACATAGATTTGCGTTTGGCCAGGAGGAACAAAATGTTGGGGAATTCCCCGAACACAAAGTCCACACCCACATCAATGGTCCAGATATATAAGCCATGTTTCAGGCCAAGAGTCGTTTATCTTGCCACAGTTTGGATACAATTTGCGATCTTGGTAATGCAAAACAGTTATGTATAAATGAAATAAACAATAGGGACGGGACAAGGCAATAAAGGCCAAAGAAACACTTCGTAATTGAATTAAGCCTCTTAACCTGAACATGACAGCCTCAAATAAATAATTGACTAAACATGTTCGAGCAAAGAAATTGCAGGATGAAATATTTCTTTTAAATCAGATATCTCAACGATAAAATCTATAAATTTCTAACAAATTTACGGAGTCTGGAACAACATGCAACATTCGCTCGTTAACAGACTGCAATAATTTTGCTCCACTTCATTTCTTTACTTACCAGCCAACCCACCACCCCAGCAGTTAAATGGTCTAACTTTTTACAATTGCATTTTATTTTCCACTTAACAATTGCTCTATTTTAGTAGAGCTATCTGGCAAATCCACCCAAGCACTCCACCTCGACTAATCCAAATCCACAGCCACTCAAACGGAGCAACTGCAACGCAGCACTTGTCATTAGCAAACAACGCAATACCTGTTTAATTTTTATTGTGAAACTTGGCTCGGCGAGAGCTTAACTTTTCTCAATGCAGTTGGCCAGGTTAGACACCAAGCCGCGTCGAGCGTCCACTGGCTAGAGGTAATGTCACTGAGCGATAATGGGAGTGGCAGTCGGGCTGTGGGGGCTTCGACGATATGTTTAATGGCAGAAGCAATGGAAAAACTTTTACGTATAGCAAAGCAATTCAATTGAAAATAATTAGAAACGTAGCCACATGGAGAAACTTCTTAATTGCCTGACTATTGTGCGTTAACACTGAAAAAAACAGGGAAGAAAGAGATTACAAATATATATATAATTAGGTATATTTATGGCTTGATCTTTATTATATTTTAAACTAAATTTTTTAATTTTTTTGAAATGGCTAGCTTAAGATATAAACTCTTATTTTAAAAGAGTGCGAAACGACAGAATATATAAGCAGCTTGAGCCCAAGACATTATGGAACCCCACCACGTATCTGCGAGAGAAGCAAATCCAAGAGATACGATTTTGAGAACAGATAGAAAGAGAGTCATACTTAGCGATAGGAGCTACTATATAAAAATATGTGCTTCTATATAATGCCACATCATTACAACTCCTCGCCTTGACCATGCACCTCAGTCAGCATATCGTGGTGCTATTTCTGTGGCTCTGCTGCGCTCTACTCGGCGGTAAGTGGTTCGTCTTAATATCTATAAATACAATTTATTTATTCATTATGTTTACTTGTCGGTGACGCAGCTCGAGGCCAGCCTTGGCGTTGGGGACCTGGCTCGAATAGTGGACCAATTGGGGGGCCCGCCTGGAACGGAGGCCCTGACGAGTCCACCGATAACATAATAATTCACTCGAATGGAGGCGGAAAATGGCGTTACTAATTTAAATCGGTTCTAAGAATGATTTGTTTTGCAACTATTTTTTCCAAGAACATTTACGAGACTCACGACTCAACTGGAGTCATTGTCATACTTTACAACTTTTTTATTTTCATATACGTAACAATATTTAAAATATACTCAAATAAATATATAAGATTTTACTAAAAGAAAGCGTATTTATTTATATTGATTTAAATTCAGGGTTAGAACCCTAAAATGATAAGCTTAAGAATTTCATTGATAAGCCAGAAGCCCCGCTTTGTGTTTGTAAATGGGGAATTTCTCGAAGTTGAGCCGAGTTCCCCACGACAAAACAAAGACGGCACGTGCTGGTTTAATTTTTCTAATATTTTGTATGCAAATTACCACGCCCATTTAGCCGGTTTGCAGCGGCAAACGGGCGTGAGTAAAACAAAACAATTTCAATATCGCTCACATTCACAGACTCCCAGATCGGGAGTCGCTTGGTTAGCAGATGATTCAGGGCCTTCAGTAAATTCAGTCTATACGATCAACCGCAAGTAAACAAAACAAACTCGTTGCTGGCAATTCCCCGGCAATTGCACCGCTGACCTCACCGCCCTGTCTTATCGGGCCGAGAGTGTTGGGAGAGTTCCAGAATCGAGAGCTTCGACCACATATAGAATATACGTGTATGATGAGCCGATATTAGACTGCACTCGTATAAATAGCTGACACTTGCCATTGAAATAGTCAATGCGAAATGGGCTCGAGCACTAGAACCTGGATCCTACTGGGCCTGATGGCCGGCGTCGCCACTCTGTCTGGGGGTAAATATTTTGAATGCTACTTAAGCCAAAGAATTTGAAATTAGTTTCAAGTCCCTATTAGCAGCAAACGTTGTCCAATCGGGTGACCAAAGGATTATCCAAAACAATGGCAACACCTTCCTGTCCAACGGAGCGGGTCAGATCATTCGCAGGCCCGATGGCAAAACCGTCCTGATCGGATCCGATGGTCGCAGCATCATCACTGACACCGATGAGAGCAGCGAGGAGGATATCGCCAATGAGCATTATTCCAACAACAACGTCATCATCAACGGACAGTCCGGCACCAGCATTGTCCAGAGCAGTGGACACAACTATATCTACGGGGATGGCAGCCAGGGCAGTTATATCACACAGAACGGACGTAGTATCCGGATCGTGGATGGTGGCATTGAACTGAATGAAAATGGACAGATTTTCAACTTCAAGCCAAAGGGTCCGGGAGTAAATACCAAGGAGACCGTGGATATCAATGGCCAGCCGGCCCAGGTGGAGTACTCGAATGGAGATATTGTCGTTGAGTTGGCAGATCACACGGTTATTGCCAAAATTGGGGGACGCACCTTCATGGGCGACCGCTATTCGTTCGACAATCGGGAGAAACTGGAGGTCGACGCCCAAAACATGGCCGCTCGCATCCATGAGGAAGTGAATGCCGATATAAAGAAGACCATGGAGGACCTTCATGCTTCCCTGCAGAACACCTTCGCTAATATACGCTTTTAAAATCCAGTAATTGTACAATAGTCGCTCTCCAATAAAGCGCATTACAGCATTTACCTCGGCTTAAACCGAATAATTTCCCAGTTCCCAGTAAGCGGATAGGTTGGCTAATGGATGCAAATTTCATAACCAGCCCCCGAGATGGGCGGTGTCTGTAATTCTCAGTAATAATCTCTCACAAGTCGCACAACCTGCGGTCATTTGGGTATTTGGACCAGAACCCGCCACCACAACCATCGCCGCGAGCATCTTAAGATTTCTGATTGATTAGCGGGAAATTCCCCATGTCGCCTTTTGGCCAAGTTATTTCTAACGCTTAGTTAACCAGCCAGAAGGCTGTGGGCGTCCCCGGATTAGAATACAATTACCGCTTTGGTTTTTTATTCTCAGAAATGAAGACATTTTTTTGTAAAATTCCTCATTGTCTTTTTCAAAAATGGCATATCTGCTAATTCAATTAGTTCTCACCCAAAGGGCCTTGATCTCTCTTTGGACTCGCAAATTGACAATAATTTACTTAACCAATTATAATAATTATTCGTAAAATTTCGCCAAGTGAGGGGATAACAAAACAAAACAAATTGAAAATTACATGTGCTTGCATTAATGTGAAAATGCAAACAGAAAAAGTTAACGACGCATAAACTTTTCAATTTTAATTGGAAATTCTCATTGTAATATTTTTTTTAAATTTTTTGTTAGAGGATATCAACAAGCTATCTTTATCGAATCTCCATTGATTTACTTTTTGTGTTGATCACTTTTGATCAACTTTTTTGTGAAGTTTTCTCGGGTATCCCCTTTACCACCCCTTTGGCCACCAGCGATGGCTATATCTCAGCCAATATTATCCCGATTCTTGATCGGAATACCTTAAACGATTTGTAGATCGATTCTCCATCTTTCTACATCAAAACCTGAGAACAAAATATTTTTTCAATTTTTCTCAAAATTCCTGGGCTATCCCCTTCAAAATGTAGAAAGTGCATGGGGAGCACAATACGACCCACTGCGAGGGCTATATCTCAGCCAATATTCACCCGATTGTTGATCGGTATACCTTAAACGATTTGTAGATCGATTCTCCATCTTTCTGCATCCAATCCTGAGAACAAAATATTTTTTAGTTTTTTTCTCAAATTTCCTGGGCTATCCCCTTCAAAATGTAGAAAGTTCATGGGGAGCACAATACGACCCACTGCGAGGGCTATATCTCAGCCAATATTCACCCGATTCTTGATCGGCATACCTTAAACAATTTGTAGATCGATTCTCCTTCTTTCTGCATCAAAACCTGAGAACAAAATATTTTTTAGTTTTTTTCTCAAATTTCCTGGGCTATCCCCTTCAAAATGTAGAAAGTGCATGGGGAGCACAATACGACCCACTGCGAGGGCTAAATCTCAGCTAATATTCACCCGAAGAAAATATGTTTAAAATTGTTTGTGAAATTTTCTTGGGTATATGTATTTGCTTGATAAGTAATAACTACATTTTTTGATTGGCTGTGAATTTGCGATACCCCTTACTTTTATAGTCTTTAGCCCAATTTAATTTTGGCTCGGATCCAACTTCTGAGGAAATTGGCCAAAACTTTGGCCCCGATAATCTAGCATTTTAAAACGACAGGCATCAGGTCACATTGGGCTCTAAATTATTTTAGTATTCGAAAGGCTTCTATTTTCAAACTTTTACAAATGTCAACGATTGGAATCGATGGCCCAAGTGCGGGAATGCTGTTCCCTCTGACGGACCGACAGCTATCGGAGTGGCGCTTCGACTTCTACGGGTCACCGAGGAACCGGCTAGCCCAAAATGTATGCACGGCCCGTAACCCGATAAACGCCTGCCTCAGATCTGCGGCGGAATTGAGCACGGTGCTTGACGGAGACAAGAAATGGTACGAGGTTAATGCAACGGGGAAGGCCGCAACCGGCGGACCTGGATGGATATGCACTGGCTTGGACCTGTTGCGCTTGGAATTTGTCAAGAACTTTCCGGTGCCGGTGGATTTTGAGTTTTCCACGGGGCATTTGGTCTTTTGGCACAAACTGGAACGTTGCAACTATTTTTTGTGCACCGCGTCGGATCTCCTCGAACGGTGTGAGCCCCTGGACGGACGCAACTTCCGGCATCTGATGAAGCACGCGATACCCGATGGCGGCAACTGGCAAATGTTCGTGAATTTGGTGAGAAAGCACGGTGTGATGCCGAAATCGTGCTACTTAACTTCTAAGCCAAAGTCTGGCGCCCAGTTGAACAAAATTCTGAGGAGCAAGGTGGGTATTGCGTTATTATTTCTTTTGATTTTTTCGCTATAGACTTGTCCTATCAATGAAATAAAAATCTATCAACTTTTTAGCTCCATGAGTACGCCAGTTTACTGCATGCCCGGTATACTTTCGATGGAGATGGCACTCAATTGCCAAAGCTCATTGGAAGGATGATGGCCAGGCTGTATAAAGTGGTGACCATTTGCCTTGGTGAGCCGCCCGAGGAGTTCCACTGGACTTACTACGATCAGAAGAAGCGTTTCCAAAGCCTGCAACACCTCACTGCTCTGCACTTTTACGAGATGATGGTGGCCAAATATACCAATCTCACTGAATTCGTTTGCCTGGGTCACGACCCCCGTGTGTCCTCCGGTTATCACAAAAACTTCGAAGTGGCCCACAGCTCCAACATGGTTGATGGTCTGACCCACCGATTCAACAACCAACCTATGGAGGTGCTGTTGCAGATCTTGACAGACTCCTTGGCCGGAGACAAGGCTGTTTGGCTGACCTGTGACCTTTGTCCGAAATTTTCTGCAAGGCGCGAGACCCTAAGCCTAATACAGAAAACCCATAACTTCAGCGTTCTTTTTGGCCTGGACGTGGGTAATTCTTTTAGTAAGGCCGACAGAATGGTCTATAAGGAGTCACGTCCAGACGCAGCGCTCCTGCTAACCGCTGTTGGAGTGAATTCTATCAATGATCCGGTGGAATTCCGCACCATTAGTGCCTCAGTGGCGGGCAAGACTGAATCCACTATAAGCCTTCACGAGGATGGTGACGATGACGTGAAGGAGGAAAAGGACAAAAAGGATAAGGAAGGGGATGCGGTGAAGAAGAAAGCCAAAAAGACTAAGGCAGCCACCGTCGATGCGGACTGGTTACGGGAATACGGCTTCGAGATTGTTGTACACGAAAGTTTTGTTCCGGTCGGTATTTTAAATTCCAGTCGATTCCCCAAACACACAACGCTGCCCCCATGGGACCCTATGGGCTCACTTCTAGGATGATATAGACAGGATATACATTGAAAAGCCCTATTTAATTAACCATCCTTTGGTGATCCTTTTGACGAATTGGAAAAATAATTGGACATATGTTGTTTATGAATTTGTGATCTTAATGATAAATATACTTTTAACAGATATAACTTTTTTCAGACTTTACCTTCTTAGTCCCTAATTCCCTCATTTTATTAAAAAGCATCACTATTTGACATTTAATAGTCAACTTTGTGACATCCTCGAGCACATCCGACAATCGTTTGTATAGAATTATTTAAAAATCCCGCAACGTCGTTGTCGTTGTCTTTTGTGGCAGTTGTTGTCATCGTCACCGAGGCGCGACCTTCACTAAGTTTTTCGGGAATCGGTCCTACGTGCCCGGCATGCCTAATTAGGCATTAGGGAGTTGCCACAGGGAGTGGCAGGTCAATCCACTGGCTCCATGCTCCAGGCTCCCGGCTCTCGGCTCCATGCTCCAGGCTGCCGAGTAGCCAGCAAGCCGGCAACTGTTTTCAACTTAAGGGATTTGCGCTAAGAAATTCGACTTTGCATAAAATGAAAAACAACAACATTTATCTACGACTTAAAGGCCAAGAATTTTTATTTTATTAAGTTTTCTATACATTAAATCTTAAAGACATCAGGCTCTCTAATAAATACGCCTGCCCTGGTTGTAGTAGATATTGGGATTCTGGTATCCGTAGTTTGGTTGGTATGCTGGACGCTCAATAATGATGGGCTGCACCACCACAGTCTTCGGCTCATGATGGAAGAGCTTGCTTAGAATATTACGAGGCTTGCGAATGCTGTTAGTATTTTGGTCTGCCTCCGACGTCGGCGATTCGGCGGATCCCGCATCTGCTGCAGGGGCCACTGCAACAGCATACAAGCCACCAGCTGGCACAGCAGCATCTGCAAGGTGGTTACCAGGAAACGCCACCACCAAGGCAACGGAGAGAGTGCTGAGCAAAAGAATGGCCACTACTTTCATCCTGGTATTTGTTGTGTCTTCGACTGATGATAACAAACTGATGCCTTGGAGTCGGGTTAGGTCTCCTTAAATAGGATGTCCAGGTAGACAAGGGACAGGTTTCTACCTGCCCTATAATTAGGGCCTATAATCCCCCAAACGGTTGCAGTGGCAGCTGCAGGTGATTTGGAAAATCACTCTTCCCAGAACTCTTAATCGGTTTATGACTGAACAGATTGGTTTTTGAAATTTTTGGAATGCTTGAAACGAGTTTTATTACACGATTATATTTTAGCTTCGATGTGGTTCCCATTTAGATGCACAAACGCCCAACTTCATGCTATATATTTAGATTTTCTTTATAGGAGGAACTGAGGTGGTGGTGGCATGCCATCGGGTGGAGGCGGCATACCGTCCGGTGGTGGGGGCATACCGGGTGGAGCCTGGCGACGTTGCTGAAGGTGAAAATCAGGTTTATGATACATCAGAGATCACTGTGATTTATGTATTATTTTACCCTGAATTGCGGTGGTGGCGGTGGATGCTCATTAGCAACCAGGAGTTCCTCCAAAGCATCACGACGGGACTTTATGAAGAAAATAAATTTAAGTGAAATAAAAACAATTATTTTGAAAGTTATTTGAAGGATAAGGAATTTCCAATCTAAAATTATTAAAAACTATTTTTTTAAAGCCAATCTTACTCGAATCTTGGGTGGTGGCGGTGGTTCGTTGGCCATCAGACCTCCTTGGAGACGGGTTATTCCGGGGACATGGCGCCGCGCCTAGAAGTAGGCATCGAACAAAACGTTGAATTAACAAGGCTAAACTGTAAACACGCCGCCAATGCTCTGCCTCCTCAGAATCTAGTTGAAGCATTTGTTCCGGCGCCTTTTCGATATTTAGGATTTAAGGGCCTAAAAGTCTTAGGATTCATTGGCCAACACTAAACCCACTAGGAACTTACCCGCTGGAACAGGCCAACGAACTTGGGCTCCTAGTTGGGAGGAAGAGAAGAGACATCCTTTAAAACCCCATGGATAAATCACAACTAACCGCCGGAACTCACCTCCAATCCGTTTGTGGTGCCCCCGCCACGTCCATCAACCCCGAAGAGGGTCAGAGCCACAACGTAAATAACCAAAACAAGGCAAAATAGCTTCATTTCCGAGCTGTCACGTTCCTCAGGCTCACTAAAATGGTGAAAATGCCCCGGACAATTCGTCTGATGTTTGCTGTTTTAGCTTGGCATCGGCTAGAGACTTCCTTATATACCCATTGATATTGCTTTGGGGGGGATTGGATTTAATTGGCTTGTTGGGGGCGTTTTACAGAATCTTGTAAATTCGGGCCAGATACACGACAAATGATAAACAAAAACATGTTAATTCCTCGTTAAATAATCATTTTTTCAGATCTTCCATAGAGATAGAGCTGGAACTGAAGGTAGTGAGAAATTGTGACATGATCCGGTGATTTTAACAAGATCGGAAATAGATTTGAAAAATTAGCACTACAATTTATTTGTTTTAAGTTATTCAATAAGGAGTATCATCATAAAATTAGAGAAATAAGTTTAATAGTTATAGGAAGTCCTTGACATAGGAAATTTCATATTACATTTTATTCAAAAATTTCTCCCAGTGCACTTATTTGATCTCAATGGATGATGGAATGTCTTGACAAAGGTGTCAAAGAAAGAAAGGATTCATTAGCCACAACAAATTCGTATTAAATCTGCAATCTCCGTGTTCCGTTACAGGACTTTTTTGTCACCTAGTCTGCATCTGTCAGTCCCTACCATCACCCCCGATGGCAAACCCTACAAAAGACAAATGATTCTCCGTTGTCACGGTTATTTTATTTTACTTTATTTATTTTCATTTTTTATTTTCATTATTTCCGCTTGTAAACGCCACAATGCTTCCACGTTTGCTAAGTCCTGCATAATTTTGAATTATAACGCGCTTTGATGTCGCCGCGAGTGAAAAGCGAAGACTAGAAGAGAGTTCTGGAGAAAGGAATATAACGGGAAAGAAAGCGGAATGGGGGCGAACCAAAAGGATCGTTCTCAAGTCAAATAGAAGTGCAGGCGACAACGGAAAACTGTTGAAAAGGAGGTGGAGGTGTCTTGGAGCTCAGGACATAAAAGAAAAGTACAAAAATAAATAAGCGCACTTTTTTCTCATTTCCGTTGCTTACTTTGACGTGTTTAGTTTTTGATGTGCACACACTGGCACAGGACACTGGGACGACAAGGAGGTGTAGCTATAAAGGGTGCACGCGGCAAGCAAAAGCGAGAGGGTGTCAAGGCGAATGATTAAATTCGCCGGCAACATGGACACTGTTGAGCCCCTGCTTCAATTCTTCTGTCCCAGTCGCTCTAACTCATTTTGCCGCTGTCTCTGTCGCCGGCGCTTCCTCGCTCTTTGTCTGTGTGGAAACTTTTCTCATTAGAAAACTTTTACTATTTCCGCTACTCAACGCCAAACGCAAACAACAAACGACAAAAATACGAAATACATAAAAAAGTTCCACGCTCAAAAACCCGAAATGCGTAAATGTGTTGTAAATAAAATGTTTAATGCGCCTAAAGCACCTAAATTCTTATTTTGTGACAAGTGCCATTGAAATTCAAGCCAAGCTTGGAAAATGCATCCAAAAATAAAACTTTTGTGGCATATTGGGTGACATTTTCTTAAAAATCTTGAAAGAAAAATGATTCAAAAATTAATATTTTCTAAAGAGTATTTATTTTGGCCTTTAAGAGTTTAATTTAAAAATGTAGAATTACCATTTCCGTTCACTTTTGAGTCCTTTATTCAATGTTATACAACCTATATTATTCATTGAAAACTATTCAAAAAATATATCATTGAAAACGAGAAACACAGGCGCCTAAAATTTCTCTTTATTCAATTTGCAAAACGAAGCTGAAAATGCTGCTTGAAAATCAATAAATCAGTTCGCTCGGCAGCTTACCTCAGTTTCAATTCAATCAGATTTTGTTATTTGATTTTACCTTTACCTCCGCTTGTAGGTCACCTCCGCTCCTCTTCGCTCCATCCCTCCACTCGTCCGGTTGTTCTTCGTTCTTCCGGTTTCCTGTGCTTGCAGCGAATTTCCTTCAAGTACTTCGCATTTGCTCTAATTTGATTTTGAGCGGCAGCTTCTTGTGCGATTGCCACTGCCAGGCTGTCATCTGTCATCGCGAATTTGAAAAGCTCGCTTAAGTATCGCAAATATTGATTGAGAATTCGATTTTTCGACAACCCATATAAATTTAATAATAAAATAATCATTTTTACAAATCATTTTATAAAGAAACTATTCGTTCATCCTTAAAGTGTCGCTAAAAAGAAATAAATACGTTATTCCATGAACAAAATATATGGATGCCATTTCAATGCAATTTACCATCTCCCCTTTAATAGCATTAATGGGAAAATGAAAAATTCAATTACCAGGCGGGCCATTAGTAGCCCATAGATTTGAAGCCGACATTTAATGCGCCATAAGTAGCTAGTGAAATTAATGCCCGACTGCCCCAATTGACAAAGTGCCCGTTCCCAGGCCGAGGCTATTGCGCTAATGCAAAACATAAACCAGTCCGCCTGGGGCTAGGCAACGGGGCTAGTCCCGGTGAAATGTGTTTTAGTTGTCGATGCATATTCGCCAGATACAGATACCCTCACCCAGTAATAAGTTCAATAGCTACCGCTCAACTCCTCTACAACGGGATGCTGCTGCATCACGTTGCCGGCAAACGAGGGCATCACGAACCGGATAATGATCAACGAACTGTATACGTTTCCGCAATCGTAGTCAAATCGACAAACATGCACATAGAATGCAGCGGCTGGCTCAACAGCTTCTGCTCCTTGAAGCTCCTTGCTTCATCCTTTTCCGCTCCTCCTCCTCCCACTCCCACTTCCACTTTCCAAGCAGCTCCTTGCCGCTGTCATTGGGGACTACTCTGCATCGGAATGGCATCGAAGGCCGAGGTGCTTTGGAGATGTAGCCCAAGCAGCTTATGCCGCTTGGCAGGGCAACGCCAGTGCCAACAACTACACTGAGCAGAAAATATTTACAAAGTCATAGACTAGTTTTATTTCAAAGCGTTTTTTAGGATTTGTAGGTATCTGATCTTAAAAATCTGAGTTTTGGAAAGCTTGGAAAAAAAATTACGTATACGACCCGTATACCAAAAACTTGTCGGGCTTTGATAAATTTTCATTTTATATTCAT
The DNA here is from genome assembly GCF_017639315.1 of Drosophila ananassae. Classification (NCBI taxonomy): domain Eukaryota; kingdom Metazoa; phylum Arthropoda; class Insecta; order Diptera; family Drosophilidae; genus Drosophila; species Drosophila ananassae. The sequence continues at coordinate 2,927,220 of NC_057929.1, read as the reverse complement.
AAATATGAATATTATTTAGAGAAATAATCTTTTAAAATTATATATTTACTTTAAAAATAAGTAACCATTTTTATAAGATATCTTAAGGACAACAGTGCGTATGAGTGATGAAAATAAAAAAACACTTTTAGCGCCATCCCATCTGCAGTATAAAGTATTCAAATAAAATCTATTGTGACTCGTTTTTTTCTGTGAATGAAATAAATGGACCTTCTTGGGAGGTAAACCCACCCCCCCCTCTGGAATATTTTTCATTATTGATAAACTGCTTTCTCGTAGTCGTCATCGTTTTCGCTGTTGGTGCAAGAAATAAACCAGCGGCGAGGAATATTTATGACACTGCCATGCCCCAGCAAACACTGTAAAAAAAAAGAAGTACATGCATAAGTATTGGCAGCCAACGAAGCGGACAGACAGCCCGGCACGCCCCAAAGCTTGAAACGTGTCGAGCATTAAGCGCCGGAACGTGTGTAACAGGCTTCCTTAGGGACGAGGATCTCCTGTACCTAGGACCTAGGACCTAGGTGCATAATAATGGAGCAGCCATGGCCACCAGATGGCGACACATTTGCAAAACTTTTGATGGCAAAAGAATGACCTAAGAAGGATATAATTGATGGCTGCCAATCACAGATAACAAAACAAGTAGTTTGTTTCAATAATTATAATTAGTTCTAAAAGGATATACTGAAGGATAACTCTTTACAGACTAATATATTTCTTTTTAAATTCTATTCCCAAAAGAAAGAATCTAAATTAAAGCCGGGAGGAATTCGAAAAGGCGCCAATGGAGCGTTTAACGGTGTCTACGCAATGCTCAGGGAGACAGAACCGTGGGGTCACTGGGGGCCAGGCAGACGAACCACGAAGGAACGGTTGCCGGTGCCGGAAAGTGGCTGCAGCTGCTCAAAAAGCATTTGCCAGACCAATTTAGCGTGGCTCCCAAAACTCTCAGCTCGGCGCACAGTGAGTGCAAAAAATGTGTGCTCGTTGCGTTGTAATTGCATTTGCTTTTGCTTTGTTGTTACTTACAAAAATGAAAAAAAAAAAAATAGAAGAGAGTAGCGCTCCGTTAGCAGAGCCGGAAGGTGCGGGTGAAGAGAGAGAGAAAGTGCAGGAGCGAGAAAAAGTTAACGAACAGGCACAAAGAGCTGGTGGCCAGGAGAGTAGAAAGCTCCACGACAATGGACGACACATTATACACTTGAAAAAATTATGTCAAAGATTGTAATACATTTTAAAAAATATTAAAATTAAAAATTAATATTTCTATTATGGCCAGGAGAGTAGAAAGCTCCACGACAATGGACGACACATTATACACTTGAAAAAATTATGTCAAAGATTGTAATACATTTTAAAAAATATTAAAATTAAAAATTAATATTTCTATTATCTTTAAGCTATTTTAGATTTATTTAAATGTAAAATTAAATAAAAAATAAATTGAATTTTTCTCGGTACGTCAATACGACAAAAATTAGTGTAAGGGGTGATGTGGGGGGGTGGTTACAACAAAATGGGCGTGGTCATGGGCAGTGCGTCTCTGTCTGGTAACGCACACATCACGTAGCAAAGTTGCCGCAACTAAAACTTCATCAATTTGCCTTGTGAATCCTTGGCAACTTTTTGCCCCCGATGTCTGGGTGTGTGTGCGGTATGTGGGCGCCACCCACCGCTGGTAAGTGCGTACGTATGCACATCCTTTATGTACATACATAGTATGTAGGTACGTGCATCACGCCCAGTGCATAAAGCAAATTATATCGGTTTGTTTGAGAGAGCGAGCTTCATTTTACGCAATTTTCAGACCATCACATTGCAGGACCTGCGCTCCATTTGGCCATTAATGCCTCGCGTTTTATTTATGATTAATTACAGCGTTTAAAAGTGCATAAATTTGCATTGGATAAAAGTGTTTTACTAACGAAAATAATTAAATACGTCACGGCCGCAATGGAATCCGGTGGAGGACGATGTCCTAGAGTGCATAAAATATGAATTTGCATTAAAGTATTTTCTTTCCTTTGATTTAAATATCAATTGACTCGATTTTAATATGAAAATTATATATTTGTCGGAGAGGAGGTAATTCAGTCTCTCGTTAGACATTAGACTTTAAGGTGTGACCATTGGTCGAGTAGGAATATATCAGTCCTGGTATGATGAGGACTTAGTTTGCGAACTAAGGCCGGGTGTGGCTTCGTTGTGTTGCTAGATCTGGTCCTGCTATTCCTTTTTCATCTCTGCTTGGTATCGAGCTAGACGTGTGGATTTCACTGCTAACATAATTTGACAAAAGATGAGCAACAAAGGCAACGAGGACTCGCTGCATCAGCCAGAACATGGTATGGAACACCACCAGGGGAACGAACAAAGAAATCCCGAGACCCCGCGAGGAGAAGGCTTAACTTCTCCGACATATTTTTTGTCTCTCTTTTTTATTATTGTTTACCAGTTTATGAAAAATTGAGGTCTTGAGTTCATAATAATACCTAATTAATACAAGAAAGTCTTAATTAGATTGTGTATAATTGATTAAAATGATTATGGAGGGAATGACACATTATGTTGATAAAGAAGCTTCCTACGCGTGTATTTAAAAATGTAAACAAAGATTAATTTTTGTTTACTTATTAATTTATTTTTTTCATTCTGATTATAAATAATATTTTTGGCAGAGGCCTATGTATTCTGATCATAGCCATTTACCACATGAGCACCATCGTCCTGCCGATAACCAAGTCCATTGTACACCACATACGTCCAGAAGTACAAAGTATCACCCAAGTTTAGCTTCGTTTCCCGATCCCGGAATATCCAGCGCCCATGCTTGGCTTTGGGGATGTCGCGGGCCCATCGACCAGCCTCCAGACCGTCAAACTCCTCGTTCACCTTGCCGTGGAAGGCAAACAGCGAAATGCCAGGCTCATCCGGTATGGAGACCTCGAATCCCTTGGGATAGAACACGCGCACCCGTGCCTCAGGTGCCTCGTAGGCGTGACCGCCACAAATCGCCACCGCCAAGACCAGAAGGCACAGCGGAAGTGGAGCCATCACAAAGCGGAAGAGAACGTGTTGCAGAATCGGTCGCTCGAACAAAACTGAATCCAAGACAACGGAGCAAAGCGGGTTTTTGTGAAGCAAGAGCTCAGATTGCTTATCAAAATATATTGAAAGTAAACCGGAGAGCCAGAGCTTAATTATATTATACTCTGTACTCTATATAGTAGCCTCCTTGTGCCTCTCGTCACCTTTCTTCCCGCTTGGTGGCTTTCGTCATCGTTGTGTCTTTAAATATTAATATTTAATATCCATTATTTGTTTAAAAGTCATCTAAACATATAATTAAACAAGACATTATTATTTCTTCAGACTGGATTCTGATTTTAATAACAATTCCATTCTAAAGCAGTGGAATATTCCAAAACCAAACTCGCAAATATCTTTCTCATCCTTATACTCATATTTACATCTGAGTAGAGTTGATGCTATTTCATACTCGTCGATTATACCCGCATCCAGGTATTTATCCAGGGTAATTTGTCCTTCGTAACCCAACAGCATGTAATAAGAAAGGATGCAGGCCACGCGGCATTTGTGGGTTCGATTAACTCTAGACACCAGTAAGTTTGCTGGCCAATTTTCCATAACTTCGTTGGCATCTTTTTCCGTGAATCCTTTATGATTCTCACAGGGATCCTCATAAAACGAATTAACCTAATAACAGTTTTTAATAAATGTAATTGTATAACTTTTAAAATCAAACTCACAAGGATAATCCCATAAATGAGACAAACTAACGAACTGTAAAGCATTACTAACATTCTAAAAATGAGTTATTTTATGAAAAAATCTCATACTTATAGCTCAACAGAATATAAATTATTCAATTGATTAAAAAAAACCATCAAATATGCAAACATGCAATCAAAAACAATAACCTATGCTAATTATAGATTTGAAACACAATCTGATTTAGAGCTTAACGTGATGACAAATTAGGCACTTAATATTATTAATAAGTGGGCTAGAAAAAAGCGATTTCAGCCATATATCCTCAGCCACCAATGCCAACTGAAAACCAATAGATGTTTCTAGCAATTTCGATTTATTTCCATTTGAACGTTTTGTGTTACACTTCTGGGTGATACTGTCCATCGTCTATGTCGCTGTGCTCCGACTGGGCAGCCAGGGCCAGACGCTGAGCCTCCTGCTGGCGTCCAATGGCCGCGTGCTCCGCAGCGATCCGCTCGAAAGCATTCAGGTGCTTCTGGGTAGCATGAGCCACTGCAGCACTGGTGTGTGGAGCATTAGCAAGCGCCTATAGATGGACGGAAAACAATGCAATACATGCTATACCTTAAATGCCAAAATAAGCAATACATACCACCTGGCCAGGTGTGTGATTCGCGTGCTCTTGGGCAATGCGATTGTAGGTTTCAAAATGCCTCTTCTTGGCTGCTTGGACGGCGGCACTGTCCTCCAGTTTGTGGCTGAGCTGAGGGTGGAAGCCGTGCTCATCGGCCACATACTGAACGGTGCGAACCTGGTTCTTGGGATCCACATAGGAGAAGGCACCACGGATCACACCCGATCCATCAGACACTTCGGTGTGCTGGCGATCCACATGGCCAGGAGCCCGACCTGCCTGGTAGCTGAACACATAAGGACTGGCTGGAACTTTAGGCTCAGGGGTGACCAGATGGGAGACATCCGCCCTGGTAGCAGCCACCAAGCACACGACCTTGAAGCGCGATCAGGAAGATATATACGTAGTTGAGTAATCTCCACTACAGCAATGAGGCAACAGACAGCTTACCAAAACTATCAACTGCTTCATGGTTAAGTTATATTGCCTTTCGAGTCTAGCTGCGAGTGGTAACTGACAGAGACTTGGCCAACAGCTTGTCGTATTCGCAGTTCGTGAGAGCCAAAAACTGGTCTTTGGGTTGCCGAGATGCGCATTTTATAAGCGACTAGCTTCGGCTGTGCCAGCGACGATCCCCAAACTTGTTTTTACATTTTTGCATTCATAAACAAGGTAATTTGGCATTAAATCCGAATTAACAAACTGTTTTTCAATAATTAGCATTTTATGTTATACTGTTAGTCATCTGGTCTTGAGAATTAGCAAATTGATTATTGGAAAGTTCATTTACAGAGGAGAAAAAAGCTTAAACATAAGACTTATTACTTGCACAGGAACTAGGTATTAACTTAAGTATAACTAAAGCTTTGGACTATTAATTTGAAAATTAAGCTAGTTTATCCATAGTCTCAGCTATCCAGTCACCATATTCGGAGACTTTTGTATAAACTCCAGGAAACATGGCGTTGGCGCAGCCGAATCCCCAGGATACGATACCGAAGATTTTCATGCGGCCGTCGATTGATGTTACTAGTGGGCCCCCGGAATCTCCTTGACAACTGTCTCTGCCACCATTCTGAGTTCCCGCACAGAACATTGTGCTTGTCACGGTTCCAGCTCCAAAGTAGTTCCGAGCGCACTGATCCTGATCCCTGCGCTGCACAACTGTGTAACGCAAACGCTTCTCCGGCTGCATCTGCGAAACTCCCAGAGATCCCCAGCCACTGACAAAGAGTTGTGCAGCTGGCTGTATTTTATCTTCTTTGGTGACCAACGATATGGGCTGAATATCCCGACTATAGACGAGAGGTTGTTGCAATTGGATCATAGCAATGTCGTTGTTCATTCGGGTGGGCTCGTGGAATTTGGGATGCGGAATGATGCGGCGAACTCTTAGATAACTTCCACCGCTGGCCCACTCACTGGTACCGGCTCTGATAAAATAATACTGCGGTTTTGTATATTCAAGCACACAGTGGGCAGCCGTCAGGATAATGGTGGGTGACAGGATAGTACCGCCGCAGGCATGGCGGGTGCCCAACTGAAGCGAAACTTGGTGCGGAAAGTAGCTAATGTGCGTTTCCCAGCCGCCGACAATGCGACCATCCTTTCCTCCGTCCGTTATGTTCTGACCTCCAGTCGTGCACACCACAAATAGGATGACACCCAGTCCGAATTCCAAGCTCAGCATGTTGAATGTAGTGATTGACTGAGGAGGGATCTACTGAGGCCGCCTTTTTATGCAGAAATCTCCAAAAGGGCTTATCTTATCGGGAGGCACAACTCTTCTAGTGGCCTTAAGCTGACCCTCGCACTATTTGGTCTATTCTTGACCTTGTCCGAGGCTATCTTTAGGATTTATAGATATATATAGATGGCTTTGGAGTAACTAAAACGGAGGAAGAGAACGGAGGTGATGCTATTGTCTGGGCTTTTGCTCTTCCAATCATCTTTCCATGGCTGTGACCTGCTCCTTGAGGTAGTCCAAGTGATTGACACTATCGTGCATCACTTCGTATTGGTAATTCACGTGCTGAAGGATTAAATTCATCTTTTGCAAGTTCTGATGACTATAATCCGATACCACATCCACTTGGGTGAAGTTTTTCAGAGTTTGGTGCATTATCTGCGGATAAATTATTTTTATAAGTGGGAATTATGCAGAACACAGTTCATATAACTTACTTCATTGGTTTTGGAGCCCCTTACAACCTGTCTGGCTACAGAACCTAAAATATGTCCTCAGAAGTCTTAGAAAAATAATCAATTTTCCATGTTTGGCATACGCACCCAAATTGTTTACATTTACACCCACTCGAGCACATAGGCGCTTCTTCGAGTCATCAAAGAGGTGACGGGCACTTGAACTGGAAGCTGAGGCCATTTTATTTATCTTTTTACCTTGACTTTGGCTTTTTAACAAGCAATAAACTTTGAGTAAAACAAATTGTCTTTGTAAACAAAGCGAGACAGCTGTGCCACTCCCGACCTATCGATAAACGATATCAAACTACCTATCGGTGAATCAGTTCCAAAACGGAACCACTCGACGACCCATCAATAGATGTGGCGCGATCTTTTGAATACAATATGTAAGTTTCTTATGATATTCATAATTTTTCTTTATTTTTTTTGACTTCCTATCACTACAGAAATGAGTTTAGCCAGAATTTCTGTATCTCCTCTTGAAGCAGTGATTGACTCTTGGCTTGACGCCCTGGCAGCGGTTGTTCCAGGCCACCCATGCTGAGAATCCTTGCTGTTTTCTAATGTATTTCGCACAGGCTATTGAGTACCGGATATCGTCGCTTATGAGCAGTCTGCAGGGCAGGCGGCAGAGATCCGTAGAGGGCCGTCCATCTGCCGGCTTACACCAATAACGATCGTTTATCTGGAATAGTCCCCAATCCACAGAACCGTCGACGTTTGAGGGATTGATGGCCTTCGAATTGAAGGAACTTTCGCCCTCCACTAGGCACATCCAGTCGGGCAGCTCATTGTAGGGAACTCCGTATCGATAAAGCTGCCTCATTAGACTGCATTTTCCCACCTGGCGGCCACTGGTCAAGGGCAGGAGTAGAAGCAACAGCCCAACCGGCCACATCTTTGGAAACTAAACGATGCTCTAATTGGGAATTGTGGCTTTTATAGCCATCCAATATTTGGACCGGGCCAATCTAATTCTTTACAAGCACTCACTTGGACAGCTCTGAAGTGTGGCCTACACTTGAGCATAAATTATAGAGACTAGACTACAAAGTTCTGCAAATTCGGAGATCTAAAACTGTGTAATGATTTCGGAGAAATCCATCTTTAAGTTGGTCAAGCATCTGAGTTTACTCTTTGTCTTTTATAACATAAAAGGAGAAACAAAGCTTATTATATTTTATTGAAATTAAAACAATTAACAATGAAAAAAATTTTATTCAAATAATCTGACACCATTACTTGGACGACGAGTGTTGAATTCATAACAGACTTTCGATTCTTGAGCCGATCGGGCCAGTTTCGTTAATATATGGAGTGGGAATGGCTCGCCATTTAAATTTAGCCGTACCATCTGCCTGGCCCCCGTTTCACTTTCAATGGATTCTTTTGTGGACGGGTATTATATAACCATATTGACAGCTGGAGAGGCTGGAGCACTTGAGATCGTGTGTGCTCCAACAATGGAATAATCAACAAACCCACCGTGAAAACCGTGTCGTTCAACTTTTGGACAACTCGTTTTTTAATTTTTTTTATTATAAAATAGCGTACAAATATGCAACAACTACGACAGTGAGAGTATACTTAATCTACAGTCTTATTTTCCAATTGGATGTCCTGCAATTCCTGAGGCGGCGGAAGCTTAATGTCCTGCTCAGCAGGCTGCTGGTATCCCTGATTCGGCAGGAACTGACGCTTCCTGGAGGTAGGACGCACCACGATGTGAGCCACACAGGTGCATATCGCGGCGATGGCAAAGTACTTGAAGCTCTCGCGTCCACCAATTCTATTGAACATGTATCCGCCGACCAAGGATCCAATGGAGAATCCCAGACCATCGTCCATCCCAGCCATCAGTCCTTGAACAGTAGCCGAAGTGCCAGGAGGAGCCACTGCCGAGGCGTAGGCCACAATGCAAGTGTAGCAAAGGGCATAGGTGATGCCCTGGAAGAAGAGCTCCACGCCCACCAGGTACCAGGGATTGGGAATCCAAGCTATCAACGACAGTCTCACCGCATAGAAAAAGAAGCACATGCTCATGCAATGGACATATCCCAGTTTCTTGATGATCTTGCCGCTGTAGAAGAAGAATGGCACTTCACCGGCCAGACACTCGGCGGCCACCACCAGTCCCTCGATCAGCTTGATTTGGTGCATGTAGCCAGTGGCTTCGGCCACCTGCTCCAGGTGCCAGAACATAAAGTAGATGATGAACGAATCGATGATTCCCGCCATCGTCGCGAAGAACAGGAACACCACAATTGGTGGCTGCCGTACCAATTGCCACACGTCCTTCCAAATGGACTCGGAGCCGCCCAGTTTGGGCAGCTTCAGCTTGGACACACTGAACAGATCAAGCAGACTGAACACGCACATGATGACCAAGGCTGGAGTCAAGTTCTTGACCGCATCCGAGGTCCACCAATTGACCACGATGCCCCCCAGCATAGCAGTGGCCCCAAATCCAATGGTTCCCCACACCCGCTGAGCTCCGTACTTGTCCTGTTTCTCTCCCAGGAGGTCAAAGCAGCAGGCATCGGATATGGAATTGGTTACATTGAAGCCAATAGTTCCGATGAAAAGTAAGCACACGAAAAGCCAGAACTTGCTGTCCCCATAGATGCAGGAACTCACATGCTGGAGCTGGCAAGATGCGGAGATGGAGTTACTCCAATCCCAGGTTAGCGGTTCGGTGAGGCATAAGTGGTAGCTCTCATTGCCGTGCAAGAGATTCTGGCTGAGATTGAGACTGTCCTCGTGGGCAACTATTAGGGCAGAGAAACTTAACGTTTCTCCCAGATTGCAATCCGCCGAATAAGCTACTTGGCAAAAGGATGAGGAGGACTCTATCGTGGGACTGCAGTCCTTGGGGCTCTCCTTCAATGTAACATTCCACGTGTCCTTACTGTCCCCTAGCTGGATCGAATGCTCATTCCCGGGCAGGAAGTAGAAGCCAGCAAAGGCCAGAGTCATTATGAGGATAAGTGTGATAAATATGAATTTTCGAAGGCTCTAAAAGAGTTCAAATATTAATCTATTTATAATAAATTGTAACTGAATTCTCACCGTAAAGTAATCAGCCAGAAAACCCACAAGGGGCTTGGCTAGGACATAAAGGATGGGCAGGACGGCCATAATATAGCCCATTACATCCGGAGGCACACCAATTTGTTTGCCAATTACCGCCAATTGGGGTAGAATTGGACCCATGGCTGAAAGATTATTAAAAAGATAATTTAAAGAAAGTCTAAATTAAAGTTTTCTCAGAAATCTCAGAACATTTCATCAGATTTTGTGTCAAAATTAGGTTTGATAATGCCCATGATAAGTGTCATATTGATTATGACACGTTATGACCAAATCCATTATCAAGTGTGGAAATTATAATTCAATTAGATAATAGAGCTTATAGTCCATTACTTACCAGCCATAAAGAAGAAAAAGTGAGCCTTGATAGGCAGCAGGCGTCGATTGAGTCGCACCATGGTCCAGTCTGTAAATTATTTCAGTTTAATCCTTGTGCTCGAAAATGACACAATGTATCACAGTTTAGATATCGCCATGAACTACTCCTGAGGTGTCGTGTGGGTGCTCCTACTATCCAGACAAGATCATAATTTTTGCACTTTGTCGTTCGTCGTCGTGGTTGCCCGGTGGAATGAGTCTGTAAATAGCCGGCGATGTGGATGTAAATCAGAAACTGCTGAAAGATATCTAATCTAACCAAGTGTCTCTCCCGACAACCGATAAGGCGAACCAGACTATATAGAAATCTGTAATCGGAAGCATAAAAGTTCAAGGCAAGATAAGGAAAGCATAAGTGCCACACAGAACCACAAAGCCAAAAGTTATCTGACGGATCCAAAGCTGCGATAATATTTGTCCAAATTAAGTCTGCTTAATTTTCGATAAGGGCTTTTAGGGCCTGCCATAATAAATATGCCTTCGGGCCGTATTGAAGATGCCCTCATAATATTATTGCGTGTGTTGTAAGTTGATAACATTGGCGATCGTATAAATAAACTATAAAACCTCTATATTATGAAGTTGTAAACCGGTTTGCAGTAACCGGCCAAACACACACTTGACACACAAAATATTGACAACCTTTAATACCGGCAATTACTTTTGGCAAAAACTTTCCAATACCGATCATTAATCATATACTAATTAATATTTTAGAAATCCCCGAAAAAAACATAGCCAAGGTGGGTGTTGCTGAGAAATAAAGCTGTGTTCCGAAACTAAAAAAGAACAATGGCTCTGAATACTTATTCAGAGTCAAGGAAGCCGCAAAAGTGTTTGATTTGTTCGGATTAACTTGTCTAGACTGTTGAGACATTTAAATACAATAAAATTGCACTCTCAATCTCGAATAAATATATTGAAATCTATTCTTAATTATTATCTGTCGAACAGTGAAATTCACGCGATCCACCCACCAGGAGTGTCTGAGATCAAAAGTATATAGTATTTGAACGCCGAGAGCTATACGAAGCGACTGAAGACATTGCCCAAGCGGCTGCAGTTTGTATGGAAACTGATAAGTTCGGTTTGCCGAGTTTGCCGATAAGGAATCAGTCAATCATATAGTTAGTATATATAGCTGGATTGATAAACTGCAGATTAGGAGGAGAGGCCGGCAAAGATTCTAGAAGTTATTCTTTTCCAGGTGTGTGTTTCCCAGAGAGTAGGGGCGCGCCCCCTTCCTCTAAGACAGGTGCTAATCAATCTGGAGAATTGGTATCCAAAATCCCCGCCTGAGTCATCAACTGTGCGTAGTTGATTATTATTCCGCTGATTACTTGCCATCTCGTTCAGCCGCTGGATCGGATCGAGTTTTACTCGCTGGTATCGGAGAGACTTGGCTTTAGTCGCCGTCGATCTTCCGCCGCGAGAGGTTCAAGCTCAAAACTCTTAATAAAACCTATTCCGATCCGGACATACGGATTTCGAGCCGAGCTCAAGTGACAATTAAGCAGCGGGTTGACGCAATCAGAGAATGCACTGGCTTACATTAATTTTGGTGGGGCTGTTCGCCTCGATCCTATCAATAACTCAGTGTGTGGCTCTGGAGCCGCCGGATGATGGCAAATGTAAGTGGATTATCTTCAAAGGGGCGGATCGATGTTATCTGGAAATTAAGAAAAACAACAAACGACAAATTTGTATTAATTATAATTTAAAAACAATTATAAATTCAGTTTCAAGTGGGCATATGAAAGTGGAGCTGAGCTTATCTATTAATTACCATAAGCTGTTGAAGACTTCTAGTAAATCAGGGTAATTAATCCCTAATTAGTGATATAAGATACAAATTAGTGATATAACAGTATATTGTATAGCTCAAGACAAGTTAAAAATACATCCCATTGGCGCTTGTTAGTTTTTGAAAGAATATCTTATGGTTTTCTGCTACAAAATCTATAACTAAAATACTCTACCAATATTTTTTTCAATTTTTATTTGATTAATGCCATTCAATTTTTATGATAAAACAATAAAATTGATTGAATTTATAGCCATTATTCATTTTAATACCAAAATGCACTGCAGGAGAGAAGTCGACCTTGGGCATCTCAATCAGGTGTAATCAAAAACCCGCTAGGGAGATAGTATCACACCTGAAAAAGCCGCTCGAAAACCTGTCCCGGCCTTGAAGATTGTGCTCCACTGCCCAAAAAACCAAAAACAAAAATAACGGCCTTGGCTCCACTTCACAGTTGTCTGACAATTCTGCGAATGCACTCCACGGACGTACAGGTTTCCCCCAAACGGACGCACCTGAGGGGAATTTTTAATTTTAGAAATATTCCCAGAGATAAAAATCTTTTCCGAAAATTGCAAACGCGTAAAGTGCCCCAAAGAAAAAACAAAAACTTCACAAATAATCATTATGAATGTCGCAACTTAAAACTGGTTTTAGAAGATTATTTTATAAAAAATTAATTAATTTGATTTGCTCCTCCTTCTACAGTACGGGTTTGTGTGGTGGAATCGCGTGGCAGTTATCGGAAAACCCCAAAGTTCTGTCCCCTGCTGGAGGCCAAGAGCAACATCGAATGCGTCATCGGCGTGGACCGGCTGGATTGCGTGCGTCGCATCCACAAGGGTACTGCCCACTTCGGAGTGCTAACCTCGGAGGACCTGGTGGCGGCCAGATGGGCCAGCGTGGAGATCCTGGTGGCCAGTGAGCTTCGTTCGCACGAGTCCAATTTCGAGTATGAAATAGTGGCCGTGGTAGACAATAATGCTGATATCCATTCCGTGCACGATCTGAGAGGAGCACAATTGTGCCATCCAGGCTATGGACTGGGCAACCACTGGACCGAGGTTCTAGCCAATGTAAGTTTATTATTTTTCATTATAAGAGAATTCCCTTACTTAATTGATTCAATTTCCTGTAGTACTTTGAGTCCACTTTGGTCACGAAAACCTGCAATCCAGAACTCACTGTGACAGAGGACAGGATTGCTTCCTCAGCCAGATACTTTGGTCCTAGCTGCAAAGCAGGTCCTTGGGTTCCCGATCCCAAGCAGGATCGCATCCTTAAAGCGCGCTACCCCTCACTGTGCCAAATTTGCTATGATCCCCTTAACTGTGATCAGAACGACAAGCACTGGGGGCGACGTGGTGCTCTCTATTGTCTGACCAGTGGCGGAGGAAACGTGGCCTGGGCTCGACTCGACGACGTGCGCAGTCACTTTGGGGTAGGTTCAGTTATTTTTATGTTATGATCCATAAATAATAAGGTTATGATCTTCAACAGTTCTCCGGCATATCGGCTCAGGCGAATCCCTCGGACTACAGCTACCTCTGCCCAGATGGCCACTTGCAACCCATCAATGTAACCCAGCCCTGTGTCTGGGTGGCCAAGCCATGGCCCGTGGTGGCTGCCCGTCGCACCCATGCCGCTCAGATCCAGCGACTGGTCACCGGACTGAGTCACGATGAGCAGGACAGCTGGCAGCATGCACTTCTCAGCCTGTTGGAGACATATCATGTGTTCACCGTACCCTTGGACAATGTGATTGCCATCGATGACTACTTGGATCAGGCTACCGCCTTTCAGTCAGCCTACAGCTTCCCCGAATGCAATCCCCCGCGCTCCATTGTCTTCTGCACCACCTCCATCATCCAGCACATTAAATGCTCGTGGCTGCAGGAGGCCTCTCAGGTGTATGGCGTTCAACCCAATATTCAGTGTGTGCGAACCATGGATGTGGAACAGTGCCTGGACGATACAAAACTGAAGAGCACTGATGTGATGCTTGTGGATCAAGAGATGCGCGTGAAGGCACAGAGGGATTATAATCTAGTGCCACTGCTCTACGAATTCTCCACGGATATGCACGATCGATATGTGACCATTGCATTGGTCCACAAGGATGCCAAATTCCAAAGCTTCAAGGATCTCAATGGTGCCAGAGCCTGTTTGCCCTCCTTCGAGGGAGCTGCTCATTTATCAGTTCAGGAGACCATTGTGAATGCGACAGGAAAAGTGCACTCTCTCCACTCGTACTTCCACCGAAACTCCTGCCTTTGGGATCCGAAAAAGGGTAGGCAGTGTCCTTTGCACTACCAGGGTGATGAAGGAGCTTTACGCTGTCTGGCGGAAGGAGCAGAAGTGGCCTTCATCAGCTCGGATGTGTACAAAAAATACATGAGCGGCAACCTTACCTCTGATTGGGTGGCACGCGGCAAGCACAAGGACTTCCGGCTTCTGTGTCCCTACGGAGGCATCGAAAGGAGGTCGAATTTTGAGTTCTGTTACCTGCACTGGACCACCCGAGGCCATCTTATGACCCATAATAGCTCTCTGACCCGGCACAATGAGATCTACAATTCCCTCCGGGACATGGATCAACTTTTTGGCAGAAAATACAAAAGCGAAACTCGCCCGTTCACCCTGTTTGGCATCTTCGACAAAAGAAACAATGTCCTTTTCCGAGACACCACGGATGGACTGCTGGGCCTCCAGGAGCTGCACCGGGATAACGCCAAGCGGGTAATGGAGCACATCTATGATCGCTATACCAATACTCAGTACTACAAGAACTTTGAGGAAAGTGGAGCCCATTATTCTAGTATAAGCTGCTCGCTGCTTCTACTGTTCTGCCTTCTGTGCACAATGTGGCGACAGTTTGCCTAGTCCAATCTCAAATCTAATCTTATTTATTGTGATATTATGCTAAATTTAAGTTAAGAATAAAAATAGTTTGGAAAAGAGCTGTATCACCTTATCACAGGGCTTTAATTTGAAAAGCGGTTATGCCTTAATATATTTATCGATAATTTTTTGTATTCGATAGTTTTGGTGTTGGAAAACACAAAACACAATCAGCTGTTGCTGTTTGTTGTTGCTATGTAGAAGAATGACCGTTGCCGAGGAAACAGGAAAAAATTGTCACAACTCATCAGGATTGATTAACTTTACGTGGAAATTCGCATTAAGTTTATTAATCTAGCTATTCGAGTCCTTTTCAGTCTGTACTTACAACAAAAATGTCGAGAAATGGCACTCAAACTACCAGCAAACCGAAAGTAAGCCATGCAAGGCACTCAAAAACAAGCTATTCACCAAATCGTAACGATTACCTATGGAATTGATTAGTATGCCGCCACCGATTTCACTTTTGCAACTTATTTTGCACCTGACACTGCCGAAAAACAGAGAGCACATATGTATATGTACATCTTTGCACTTACACCTTGCATTAAATTTTTCCAGCTTTTCTGGTCTTTGAGATAATACAAACAAAAGCTTTGCCGCAAATAAAAGCGCACACCAACATGTTAACAATGTATTAAATGTGTCAACGCTCAATTAAAATTAATAAACGAACCGATCGCCAAACAACAACCGTCTTTGTTTGGATTTGGACAGTGTTTCGAAAGGCCAAGAGCCAGTGCTGTCAAATCCTTGAAAATTCGTTACTTTTTTAAAAATCCAATTTAAATTTCAGGCTAGAAATGAATTGCCCAGGAAAGCCACTAGATCGCCGGCAACAAGTGAGCCAAAGGCACCCACACCGAAGCCCAGAAAGTCGCTGGTCAGGCAACCAGGTAGCACGGAAGGAGACAAAATAGCAAAACAAACCACTATTGCAGCGACTTCAAGCAAAAAGCCTGCGCTGTCACCAACCACGGGGAAAAACAAGGAGAGGGAGCGGGAACTTGTAGTTGCTAAAAGGACAACTCCATCCCCAGGAGCTTCGCGTGTCAGCAAGCCGCAACCCTCGGTGGCAAAGAAAGCATCCAAAACCAAACCCAATGCAGTTTTGGATACTTACCACAGCGTAACGGTTGCCTCGCCACCGCAAAAGCGCAGAGTTCAATCTAAACAGGAGCAGGAATCACAACAACCGCCTATAATAGATAATGTCCCCCCTGCTCCCCCCAGAAACCGCACATTTACCCGCACCTTAGATCCAGATGAAGTGGTAGTACTCAAGAGGGAATCGGCCAAACAAAGAAACGAAGTTGAATCCCTGAAATCTCAGCCTGTGAAACAACCTGTGGCCTTTGAGGTCAAGTTCGAGGAGGCCAAAAAACCGGACTCTGAATCCGATCATTACTCGGATGACTTTGAATCCTATGAATCAGATTTTGAGACAGATGCCAGCACTCCCGAAGAGGATGAAGAAGATGATCCAAGCGATCACGAAGGCCAAGAGGAAAAGGAAGAGGATCAGGATGAGCAATCTTCCTCTGAAGATGACGTGGAAGAAGAAGAACCTGAAGAAGAAGAATCGGAACCCACCCATAATCCCATCACGGTAATCCAACGCGACAAGGAGCGGGAGCGAAAGCTGGACTCCGGACACTACGATATGCGCCGCAAGCCAGTGAGCAGCCACCAATTCGATAGTTTCGATACCAGTTCAATGGCCAACTCTGAGCAACTGGATTCCGGCATCAGTACTAGTGTAGGACTGGAGAAACCGCAGAGTGGTGAAGCCAACGTCTACTATGGTGGTTACTCCGGGTTTGTGTCACATCCGGTACACAGTCGTCGGGGTGACGAGCTGATGGCCAAGTTGCGTTTCGACCAACTCAACTACCACCTGTTCGAGATGAAGCCACTCAGCTACGAGGGATTTATGCAAAACTACGGAAAACTGAATGCAAGTCAAACGGCTACCCAAACGATGTCCCCCCTTATGGATGGTGAATGCCAAACGCTAGAGGTCCATAGTAGAAGTAGTTGGACGCAACACCCTCCACATTACGGAGGTCAACTGGTCCTCAGTTGTAGTGGCGATGGGGAAGAAGATGAGACATTAAGGAATCACCCATCTGATACCTACGATATGAGTCTCTCGCGACTGGAGAAACTTCATCGCGAGGAACAGGCTCGAACCCAGCAGCAACAACAGCAAAGATTGGCTAAAACCACGGATGTGGAGCGTCTGAATGCCTTTCTACACAAGGCCACTCGATTGATGAGCCGCGTCTTGAATGGTAAGAGTAAAAACTCACCAATTACTCCTCGCCAGGTTCCACTTCAAACTGGACTCCTGAATGCTCTGCCCGTGCGAAGGATCTTCGGCAGCTCTGAAACTGGCCATTTGGTGGTCACCGTACATGAATGCCCTAAGGAGAGCAATGTTTACAAGGAGGACTTTGCCAGCTTGTTAATGGTGTGGTCTCTAGGGAATCCCAGCCAGCCTTTACGCCTGCTGTCCACTTGGGCGGAAGTATGTCGGGTAACTTTCTCCACCGAAGCCCCGGACATTGTGGTGGCTGGACTTCGAGATGGGAGCATCGCTATGTGGGATCTACGCGAGACACACAGCTATTGCTCCAAGTTGGATGGTCACCTGACCCATTTTGCGGCCACACATTCGGTTGTACCTATGCTGGAGCAGCAGAAACAGTCAGAAGCGACAACGATGGATCTGGGTGCTGTGGTGGATGTGCGAAGCTTTCGATCTCAGCATAAAACTGGAGGACTAGCCACAACTGCGGGACTACAGGCTGCCTACAAGGAGGTCCAGGTGGGTAATTCTAAATTTTTAATATTTTCTTTTCTATAACTCCCTTTTCAGTACGCCTCGTTAAATGACTCTGGGCTGCTTACCATGTGGACTTTGGTGGAGGGATCCGCGTCCAATAATACCAATGAGTTCAGTTCGCCATGGGCTCGGGTAAAGCTTCTCCAGAGCGGGATTTGTGATTTGAGAAACTATATACAAAGGCGGCTACTGAAAAGCAATCAGAGTGCCTACGAAAAGACCAAATCGCTGTTCCAGGGCAACATCTACAGCGACGATCTACTGCGGGAACTGAACGAGACCCAGACCCTGTCCAACGCTTTGCAGGGCCAGGGATTACAGGGACTGCGCTTCACCAGCATCGACACCGGCAGCGAACTCATCTACGTGTGCACCAACCGGAACTTTGTGCTGTGCTGTACGAGGAGCCTCAAAACGGAGCGCTTCTCTAGGATCGCCGTCAATGAGAGCCGTTTCCTGTTCCCTACCTCACTATGTGTCCTCTCCAACGAGAGTTTTGTGGCGGTGGGTCTGTCCAACGGGTCAGTGGTGATACTCAACTGCAATCAGCGTCAAAGGCCTTTGCAAAAGAATCACCAGAGACCCATGGCTGGTCTGCCGCCGCCCACAGCTGAACCCGATCCCGAGACAGGAAAATCTTGTGCCATCCAGAACATCATACTTAACGAACGGCGCTCCTTTGACCAACAAATGAGTCCAATGGATAGATGTTCCTACGACGTCAGACCCGATACGGCTCTGGAGCTACTAGAACGACCACGGCGATCTTATGAAAGACGCGTCTTCGACCAGCAGCTTCTATTAAGTGGCAATGGATTGCGGCAGCACCTGGTCCAGGCCCTAATCCTCTCCAGTGACGGCTGGCAACTCTCTGCGCTGACCAACGGAACTTTACGCAGCTACGATTTTCATCGGGATAGAGAAGTGACCACCGGGATGCCGACGGATAATCGCACCAAGGTGACTGACATTGCCGCCGCACGTGGTGCTGGAAGCGATCAGCATCTGCTCATCCTAGACTCCACTGGACAGGTGCAAATGCAGCCACTGGACCACTAGTTTGTTAATTGTTTTACGATTACCATTCAACGTTTGTTAAAATCTTTTTTTCAAATAAAAATAAAGTCAATCGAAATGGAAGTATTATTATCTCCAGCGATGACTATATCTTTGCCAATTATCACACGATTCTTGAGCGAATTACATTGATAGATTCGTGGATCGATTCTGCATCAGTCCTAGAAACAGAAAACCTGCAGCAAAATCTATAAACAAAATATTTTTGAGATTTTTCTTCATTTTTTCTGGGGGGTCCCCTTCGAAATGTTGGGAAATGCTTGTGGAGGTCTATAGGACCCACTGCGATGGCCATATCTTTGCCAAAAACCATCCGATTCTTGAGCGGAATACCTTGATCGATTTGTGGATCGATTCTGAATCAATCTGCATCAAAACCTATAAACAAAATATTTTTTAGATTATTCTTCATTTTTTCTGGGGGGTCCCCTTCGAAATTGTTAAAAATGCATGTGGAGGTCAATAGGACCCACTGCGATGACCATATCTTTGTCAATAACCATCTGATCTTAGAGCGGAATAACTTGATCGATTTGTGGATCGATTCCCCATCAATCTGCATCAAGACATGGAAACAAAATATTTTTTAGATTTTTTTTAATTTTTCCAGGGGATCCCCTTCAAAATGTGGAAGAGGTCAGAAGGACCCACTGCGGTGGCCATATCTTTGCCAAAAATCATCCGATTCCTAAGCGGAATACCTTGATCGATTTGTGGATCCATTCTCTACATCATTCTATTATTCTACATCAAAACTGTTATTATGTTTGGGGAATAATATTTATTTTTTACGTGCTTCCTTCATTGAAAAGGACACTTTTTATCCATTAAATATTTTAGATGTTCAATTAAAATCACGTTATTCTCACTTAGAATCTTAAAAAACCTAAAAAACCACTAACAAATTTACAAAAACTATTACTCATTACAGTTTTAATTTTAAATATTTTATTTACAGATATTTAGTAACCAAAAACCCCCACACTTCTATTATATACAAGTTTCCAGGTGAACATAAGCTTTCTAAACTTGCCTGGCCATTGTCAACATTCCGCCGGCAGTCGTGGCTCCCAAGAGCTGTCGGACAGTCTGCAGTTCATCGCGCAGGGCTATCACTTGAGCTCTTAGTATTGAGTTTTCCTGCTCGAGAATGGCAGCCCGGAAAGCAATCCGATCCTCGCGAACCTTGCGGGCATCCCTCGACTTCTTCGCCGCTTCATTGTTCCTCTTGCGACGCTCATAGTACTTGGCATCCTTCTGGGCATCTGGAATGGGTCTCTTCTCGCCACGTACTCTGCGGTGCATGAAGCCCGGAAACATTCCACCTCCAATCATGCCCACCCGATTGAGCTCCATGAGCGGAAATTCCAGAGCCTGGATGGCATGTCCAGGTGGTGCAATATATTCAAAGGCAGGAAGTGTAGAGGCAGAGGATACAACGGATCCCTTGTTGTTGACCAGTCCAGGGAATCCGATTCCTGGCAGCCGGAGACTCTGCGGAGCAGGAAAAGAGAACGTTGGCTTCTTATTCGATTCGAAGTCCGCGTCCAGGTCGGAGTGCAGCGACAATGTCTCGGTGACATCCAGGATGGGCGATTGAGCCGGAGGTGAATGCATCCTGACTTCCGTTCGCGCCAAAGGCCGCGTTGTCTCTGAATCCTGCGCTGAGTTATGGCCCGTGTCCCAAGTCTGGCGACCACCTGCCTGGCTGGGTAATTATAGGTTCTTGTCACACAACCCCCCACAAATAAACCACCTTCCCCCAGTTGGAGCTAGTTCTAAGCCAGCCACAACCCTCCTCCGCGGGCTGATTCAACCAATCACGCAATGTTGACGGTAATTATTCGTCAAATACATGACACTTGGCGGGGGCCGTATGGCATTTATTTGTGCTGCCCGGTTACAAGGACTTCATATAACTGGTTAGCCAGATTACAACCCCCTCTCCCACGCCAAACACCTGCTCCGGAGTCCGCACCGCTCTACTGGAACGCTTTGATTTTTGGTGGGGGTGTATCCACTGGCCGGACACTTTTTTGGCCCATTGAGTTGGCCAACTATTATGAGACGGGGCGGAAAAATATCCTTTGCTGGCTCTGGCCAATGAGAATGCCCAGACAGGATAAGCTGGAGGTGGAGGTGGAGGCATGGCTATCGACCGACATTTTGTAGTCGAAAGTTTAGCGGTAAGAGGCCATAATAGTCCAGAAGAGGCGTGGTGGACAGTCGATATCTAATGACACTACGGGAAAGGATAATAGAAATACGAATAGAGATAGAATTTTTATATTTATGTCATAAGTCCATGTAATGTTCCTCGGAAAACACATTTTTTAGAGTTAAAATAAACTCAATGTTTCCTTATTAAATATTTATAATTTATAGCTTTTTTTTACTCTGTTTTCATTGATTATTATTTAGTTATTCTTCGTTAGTAACCTTAATAAAAACTGCACTGTCAGTGGCTTCCGATTTGGCCAATCCAGAATATCAAGACATCAAAAAGTTGGCCTAACTTCAATTTGATCAAGCATGACTCTCCACAAATCGAATAATTTGCATGTCGCCTGAAATTCCTCTGACAACTCCAGGCCCCCCACATCCATCCTTTATATAGTAGTAATGGTATACCCGTCCGGGGGTCATCACCATCCCATACCCTTTTGGATTTTGGGTTTGAGAAAGTGTCACCTGTTCGCCGAGGCAAATTGCCAGTTTGCGCCACGAGGCTGGCCCTTTTCCTTCCTGTCCCCGCCAACCGGAAGTCGCATCCTTATAACATTTCATAATGTATGCGCTAATTTATTATCTGTTGGCAAAAGTTGGGCCATAGTTAACCCTTTGACGGGCATGCCATCCATGACTATATGTACTATAGGGATTGCGTGTCGGAGTGACATGTCTGAAACCCAAAAAGAAGGCACTATACCATCACTATACCCATCAAAGGGTTATGGAAGAAAGTCCTGAAACAAAAGTAAAATTTCGGATTCGATTCGAATTAGTTACATTGATAGACAGTCGAAAATCCAGCAGTAGCTTCCCACCCCATGAAACGGACTAATGCACTGGGAGGTCCACTTTGGACAGAGGCTATTTATGTATTAGACAAATTACCAGGTAATATAGTCGGCCGAACATGTAATTGTTCCAATGTTTGGACAATAATTAAAGAGCAAACATCGGAGACCGCTAAAGGACAAACCGGTAATGACACCTCTAATTGGATGACATTAGCACCGAAGTTCCCAAAATGACCCTCAACCTAGTAAGCCTTGTGGGTTAAAAAGCAAAGACCTAGACTGTCATTGGAAATCCGAGAATTGAAACTTCCACAATTCGTAATATATATAGCTTTATAGGAAGCTCCTCATAAAAAAATATATAAAAATGTGTGACGAAAGCACGATCCGGGACTGTGAGCCGACCACCATGCGGCTGCCCTTCAACAGCTACCACATCCATCTGCCCCTCTACATCATGGATATGGTGCGCGTTTTTCAGGACCATCCAAAATACTGCAATGGCATCCAAGAGGAGCATATCCTGGAAATGTTGGAGAAGGAGTAAGTAGCCCAGTTCCTTCTTTCATTCTTTTTGTATCTTACCCATTTTAGGCCATTTGCTTGCGGGGATCTGGAGGCCCAGGTGAAGACCGCCCTGCTAGACCTCACGGCCAAAGGATTCATACGTTTCATCAGCAATGGTTATCGCACCTTGGGACCCATTGCCAAACTGGCCAATGCCCGATCCGTGCGCCACTTCAACATGACCTGGCAACGCATCGCCGAACTGCAAAAGGTCAACTGCCCGAGCCTGGAGGGGTCCCTATCTAGTGGGCACTGCACCCAGCGCTGACCCAACATCGAAAATTGGTGTAGTCTTTTGTTATTTGAGTTGAGTTAACTATTTCGTTTAATGGGTTTTGTTTGCCTTGGCCAGCACACGTCCACTCATCCATAAGAACACTGGGACACACTCCATCTAAATTGTAAATGTCTAGTAAAATTCCAGCAAATCCAATCTCAGGGTGGATATGTATTCCTGATGGTCATTACAGCTATCATTATGTTTCGAGCACATGTCCCGGGGGTCTGCCATCCTTTTGACACTTAACCAGGCTAATTATACTCGGGGGTTGGGCGCCCGCTGAAGGAATGCGCCAGGTGTTGTACCTTCCAAAAAGTGATTCTAATATTACAACGATCCCCGGTTATGATCCATTTGAGGCCTGGGTTCATCCCCCGCCAAACTGTGCCCTGAATGACCCCTGGCCTGGCCCATTACCCTTTTGGCCGGACCGTTTAAATTGTCAACACCAGGACAAAAGCAGGAACTATGGAGGACCTGTCGTCGTCGTCGCCGGCATTGGCCGCATGTGAGCTTACAAAGCAAACACGCATGGGATCCTCGGCAGGTGTTATTTATTGCCTCTCTAATCGTTGCGGCATAATCTATTAGCACCCCGCTGGCGGATCCATCGGCCCGGATCCACAACGGTGTCCTTTGATTTTTTGCTTTTGCACATTAAAGGCAATTATTATTATTGTTTTAGTTCCGAGACAGTTTTGTGTTTGTCATTTGCCGTTTGCTGTTCCGCATAGGTAATTGGACCAGCCCCAAAGAACATCATTTATCATTTAATGTGACATGTGGAATAACTTACTGCCCGAATGCAGTTGATTTATTAGGTTTTCTAATTACGAATTGAACTTAAAAGTGGGGACATACCTCCTAGCTTTTCTAAAAAAAAAGTAAGAAACAAAATAGTGGATAACCTCCTTGCAGCTTTTAAACAAAATTGTCAATATGGCTTTGTGATCAACACAACTTCTTACAAGTCTTAATCCTAACATTTTATCTAATAATATACTTTTCTCTTAAATCTACTGAATTACGCTACAAAAACATATTCCGACGCATGGGTTAATAGTCGTTGTCCAAGATCTCCTGCTCGACGTATCGACGGGTTGGTCCTTCTGCTGGATGGGCATATCCCCTCTTTATCAGGAGTTGCGTCACATCAGAATATTCATTTAAAAAACGAACGAGGAATCCATCGGGAAGTCGGGCAACCAACTTAACATCCATCTCCATATTCAACAACTTGCTCTTCATGAACTCAACTCCCTCAGAGGACATCCGATGATTCATTGAGCGATAAACGCCCTCAATGTGACAGCTAATGGCACGATAGGGCTTTAGTCTTTCGGAATCTGGACAGGGAGCCAAGTGGTGAAGCGGAACAAACTCTGTGTTGCCATAATCAACATAGAATATTTTGTACTCGGCATCCAATTCGTCAACAATCTGGGCGCGATAGTAGCAGCCATCACAGTACAAAGCCAGCACAATGTCTAAAGTGTGCGGCTTATCTTTAAGGCTGCATTTGGTTTCGGGAATGTCATTCTTGTCCCACACCAAAGGTGTGTTTCCGTCTATAAATTGGGCGTACACCTCTGTGGGGCTATTGATGTAAGTAACCTGCATTCGCACCTTGCTGCCAACCTGTTGTGCCACTGGTGCATCAAACTCTGTTTCTGGCAGGGCTCCAGCCACCTGTACATCCTTGGTGGCACCGTGTGGTGCAAACGGTTCATGAACCAAACGACAGCTGTTGCCTAGAAAGATATTAAATTTAAAAAATTATCCTGCTTGATTATTTTGACCCACCTTTGAAGCAACCGTTGAGCTCTGGATCGTAGAATTTGCAAATACGCTGCTCATCAGTGGGATGGTAGCCTAGAAGAGCTTTCAAAGGATCACTGGTGCCCTCTTCAATTTCATTTAGAATAGCCATTTCCTCCTCGGTTGCTTTAAAAGAGGAATGTCGATCTTGTGGTAATGACTCAACTCTTGATTCCTTATCAAAAATTTTGCTAGAATCCTGCGAGCAGTCCCTGTTTGAGGAACCTTTTATAGAATCTTTTGAGGAATGTTCTGAAGAAGCTTTTGTATAATCTTTTGTAGATTCTTCTGAGGAATGTTCAGAATAATCATTAATGTCATCTTTTGAAGTCAAATTATTATTTGAATCGTTTGTGGAATCTTTGGTGGAATCGATTTGAAAACGTAGTTCATTAGTAGACTTTTGGAGATCGACTTGTTTTAAATTTTTGTCCAACAGTTCCACCACCAAATCTATACCGTTGTTATCCAGTATTTTTAGTTCGATATCCTGGTATACAAACTTCGACAACGAGTTTACGTCGCCGTTCGTCAAATGACACTTGACGGCTTCAGCCGGCAGTTGCTTTATGTGCTCCGGAAGCTGGAAGATAGTCTCATTACCCATGAGTCGGATGTGCTCGCCATAATCAATTAAATAAGCCTCGTAGGTGCCGTCCTCGGATGCGGCGTTGATGACCACACGCGGAATGCAACTACTGGAGCAATCATAGACAGCGAAAATGTCACCGTAATCGGGCAGTTGTTCAACCTCCTCAAGAGGAACCTTGCCCTCCAGCAGTTGCTGAATCGGCTTGGAATCGGGACCCCATTTAGCCACAAAGAAGCAATTGTCTGCGATGTTCCGATTCATCACAGTGGCCGTTACAACTTTCTTTTGTGGGAAATCAGTCATATTCTTTCTGATTTCCTCGTAAATTTCATTGCTTGTCCTTTGCCTACCGCCACTAGGAGGTAGAAGGCTTCGTTCACGTGGCTTAATGGGTATCTTGGGAAGTTTTGCAGAAGAAGCCGGTCTTGGGTCGGCTTTGATTGGCGGCATCTTTGGCTGCAGGTTCTCAGGCGGCCCTATCACCCAGCTGGAATGCATGGAGACGACCAGGCTGTCAGAGTGATTTTGGGGGCTTGAGGTCAGATCTCTTTCATCCAAGTCATGTTTTTTCGACAAGTCCACAGCACAGTCCAAGGTCTGTTCGTATGGTTTCTCGATGGAAGCAGCGTCTTCAATGGCACTTCTCTGGGAATGCTTCGCCGCCTCCTCTCTCGTTGACAACACCTGGTGCTTTTCGTCATCCTTCAGCATACCAGGACGATTGAGCTTGATTTGCAGACTCAGTTTTACGGCGTAAGCATTAACGTCGCTGAGGCTGGTCAGCAGGCGGTCGTGCAAAGTGATAAGTCTTCCGTCCACTCGCTCCACCTTTTCCCAACGCTCCGTTAAAAATTTCCGCACTTGTTCCACCTCGCGTTGGTAGGAGAGTAGATTATTCTGCAACTTGTTGATATTCTGGTCGCACAGCGACTTTATAGCCAAAATGTCATCCAATTCCATGTTTGTTTTTGAATATACTGTTTTTGTAATTCCTAAGATGAAAGTTTGAAGAGCTTCCCGGGAAATACAAAATATGGCAGCTTCGGTGCTGCGGAAATGGAAGGATGCCATTAGATGGCAGAGTTGCCAAGTAAGTAAATAATAAATGGCAAGTAAATTATTATTTTTTTTATAATATTGGTACACTTTTTGATCTTTTTTAAATAAATGCAATACAAATTTTAAATAAATGCTTGTTTTATGTCAACACGATCAAATTAAATGTTAGTAGATAATACGGGCGCCAATTTCAAAATCGTTGGCAAACGTTTTACAACACTTAATTTCGATTACCGATTACAAAAAGTTCCAACATAAATCGTTTTGAAAATAAGTCACTTAATTTCTTAAAAGCTTTAAAAAAAAACAATCGCTCTTTTTAGTAAAAGAGTTTACAACAATTTGTCATTCATTATTTTAAAGAGGAATAATCAAAAAACTAATAACCATGTTCCAGTTCCATTGTTTCAAAGGCATATAAGCGACGTTAATTTGACGGACTGTCACACATTTAATATATTTTCGCGTACGTATTTTTTAATATTAAGTTGTATGGTTAAGCAGAATTATTATTTATATTTAAAATATACATAAAATAAAGCATGCTTGGGAACATTGTCAGTCGAATTACATGAAAAATTACTGGTGTACAAAAGTATTATAATAAATGCCGGCTGATGTAATCCCAACAAGTCGCGTGCAGCAATTGTGATAAACTGATAACTGATGCATTCCTAATGTTTACCTAGACTTTTTCGTTAATTCTTTTCGTGTGTTTATAATTTGTAGACACAAAAATGATATCGAAATCCAAATGGCTCAATTTGGCGGTGCGTGGAAGAAGGATCTTGTATCCTCGTCTGGCGATACCGAATAAGTCGGCAAGCTCGTTTCGGGATGCAACCGGAGCTACGCCAAGTGAGGCTGAAAAATCGTCAAATATCCAAGTTAGCGCACCACAAGTTATACCCCAACGGGACTCCAAGTATGCTGAAGGAAAAGTATATCACGGATTCAAGTGCGAACGCATCGAGTACGTTTCCGATTTCGAGCTAACGTCCTATACGTTGCGACATGAGGGCACTGGAACCGAGTTGTGGCACATACACCGCAACGATCCAAACAACGTGTTCTCCATTAATTTCCGAACGACACCCTTTGATTCGACTGGTCTGCCCCACATCTTGGAGCATCTAGCACTGTGCGGATCCAAAAATTATCCAGTTCGCGATCCGTTCTTTAAAATGTTGAATCGATCGGTTGCTACTTTCATGAATGCAATGACTGGTCCAGATTATACTCTTTATCCGTTCTCCACCATGAACGAGGTGGATTTTAGGAATCTGCAAAGAATTTATCTGGATGCCGTATTCAGGTGGGCAACAAATACTCTTGCGATACAAATCTCTAATGTTCTGTTTATAGGCCTAATCTTAAGTATTTGGATTTCCTGCAAGAAGGATGGAGGCTAGAAAACAAGGACCTCAAAGATCGCAAGTCTGAGCTTGTGATTAAGGGAGTGGTTTATAACGAAATGAAGGGAGCCTTCTCGGAAAATTCGCAAGTATTCGGCCAAAATCTGTTAAACAACGTCCTTCCCGACCATACCTATGGCCACATCTCAGGCGGAAATCCACTAGAGATACCCAAACTGACACACACTGATTTAGTTGAGTTTCATAAAAAATACTATCATCCAAGCAACGCCCGAATCTTTTCCTACGGATCTTTCGATCTCTCTAAAACGCTCGAACTCGTGGATAAAGAGTATCTATCTGGTACGCCCTGCATCGACAACTCATACAGCCAGATCCCGCCACAACCGCGCTGGACGCAACCTCGCAATGTGCATATTTCGAGCAGGCTTGATAATATGGGAGCTGCCTACGACCGCCAGAACCAAATTGCAATTGCATTGTTGATGTCTGACATAACCAATATTCAGGAGAGCTTTGAGCTCAATGTCTTGTCTGAGCTACTCATTCGAGGACCCAACTCTGCGTTTTACAAAAGTCTCATAGAACCAAATTTCTCCGGTGGCTACAACCAGAGTACCGGGTACTCTGCGGACACCAAAGATACTTCTTTTATAGTGGGATTACAAGACCTCAGGGTCGAAGACTTCAAAAAGTTCGGAGAACTCTTTGATCAAACGATACACAAGGCGATCGAGGAAGGCTTTCAGCACCAGCATGTCGAGAGCATCCTAAACAATCTTGAGTTGTCGCTGAAACACCAGAGTCCTCATTTCGGCAACTCTTTATTGTTCAACACCACTGCCCTATGGAACCACGATGGAGATGTGGTGAGCAGTCTTCGCGTTTCAGAAATGATAGCTAGTCTGCGAAAGAATCTTCGTAACGATAAGACGTATTTCCAAGACAAAATTAAGAAGTATTTGGCAAATAATACACATAGGCTAACGTTGACAATGTCGCCTGACGAATCCTACGAAGAAAAGTTTAAGGTGGCCGAGTCCGAGATGCTTAAACAAAAAGTTAAAGCACTCAACAAAGAAACGATGAAACAAATATACAACGATGGACTAAAACTGGAAGAGTCTCAAAAAGCTGCAGAGAATACTGATGCATTGCCGTGTCTAACATTGAAAGACGTTAGCGATCCCCCCAAATGGCCAAAATTGAATGTGGAGACCGTTCAAAATGTGTCAACGCAAATATGTACGGTTCCAACCAATGAGATTACATACGTTAAATGCTTATTCAATATAACAGGCCTTAGCCAAGCAGAAACAACACTTGTACCATTATTTTGTAGTGTGATTAACGAAATGGGCACTAGCAAGTATAATTTTCGGGAATTCGATAAAATGATACTCTCGAAAACCGGGGGGATCGACTTTAAGTTCAATGTGGTAGAAAATGTTCAAGACGCTCAGAGTTATCAGCTCTCCGTTATGATGACCACATATGCCCTCGACAAAAATGTTCCGGATATGTTTGGATTGTGCCAAGAGTTATTACAGAATTTCACATTTGCCGATTCGGATCGGTTGCAAATGCTCATCGAAAACTACATTTCCAATATATCTGTTGGAGTGGCTAGTTCGGGACACCTTTATGCCATGGTTGGTGCAACTTCCCTCGTCAGTGACGCCGGAAAACTGAGATCGGTTCTGGCCGGTGTTGATCATATAGAATTCATGAAAACATTTGCCCAAGAATTGAATATGGCGAACCTGCAGGAGACTCTGAAAAAGATTGGACAAAAAATCTTCAACAAAAGCAATATGCGTGTGGCCATCAACTGCTCTGAACCGTACCTACCAAGTGCTTTAAATCATTATAACAAGTTCTTAGAGACAATACCAGCCCTGGAAAAGAAAGACGTCCAACGCAAGATTCAGTTCTTCGATCCAAGCTGCCAACAATATCTTATGAACATACCCGTTAACTACTGTGGTAAGGCCTTCCTAGCTGTCCCATATCTGCACCAGGACCATCCCACATTGCGTGTCTTGGCCAAGTTCATTTCAGCCAAATATCTATTGCCGGTTGTTCGCGAACAAAATGGAGCTTACGGAGCAGGGGCCAAGATCAATTCGGACGGCATTTTCTGCTTTTATAGCTATCGGGACCCCCATTCAACCAAGACTCTCGATGCTTTTGAGCAAACTTACGAGTGGTTGGGCTCAAACGCGGATAAGATTAATCAGCAAGCTGTGTTTGAAGCCAAATTGGGAGTGTTGCAGCAGCTGGACTCGCCGATAGCGCCCGGAAATATTGGCATTGATAACTTTTTGTATAAGGTCTCCCCTGAAATGTTCGTCAATTATCGCACTCGATTGTTAAACATTACTGTTGACGAGTTGAAGTGTGCGATTGAGACATACTTTAAAAATCCTCCGAAGCATTATGGAAAGTGCATTTTGGGCCCGGCCATTGAAGATTTGGATACGCAAACTGGTCACAAATGGAAGATTTCCTCTTAGATTGTAGTAAATTCTAATTTACCTTTTAATGTAAAATCCCTAAACAGATTTAAAAATTGTTATTTTATTTATATTAAAACCAAAAAAAATAATATAATGCCTATGTGTTTTTATGACTCTCGGGGGAATATGCTTGAAGCCATGTTTGAGGAATAACCATGCAGAACAAAATAACTTTTAAAATAAAGCTGAAGAAAGTAAGACAAACTGCTCAATCCAACTTATTACCAACTGTATCATCTTACTTGTTGATGCTGACTAACTTCTGTACCTGTGTATATAGGTTGTATTTAAATTGTTTCTTCGTCGAACGTACGCATGTGTCAGAACATCGTTTGAATCTTCATGATACTTTGAGATAAGAAAGGGGAAGCGCAGACTTTTTATGTGACCCACTTTCTTACCTTTTAACCGCCTCCTCCAGGCGGTGACCACCCCCTGTCGGACTTGCGCGCCTACATCAGTAGGGTGATTAAAAAAAGCATCAAAGTTCTTCGGTTCGTAAGTCACCAACAGACACTAGTCACCATTTTAAAAGTTTGAGTTTGCCCTTAAGAAAATATGAACATTCAACTCTTAAAACAGGTGACATTTAAGTCGATTTTTAATGCGTGACGAAAACATAAGACCTCCTCTGACCCGTGGGGTCCTTTTAAATACCCCCTAAAAGTATCACGTAAAATGTACATTCCCATAATCGATTTATTATACCTCCTTTCCGACGGATGTCCTTTCACATGCGGTCATAAAATCTCTTCCAAGAATTACATCATGTCCCATAAAGTTGTCGTTTACTTATTTTGGGCAACAAAAAGCGAATAAAAGTATTCAAATCATTTGTTTAACATTAGGCAAAATATAAAGGACGAAACTGTGGGCGTGGGTTATGATTTCAGGACTTTAGGATTTTAAAATATATAGTTTTAAGTATTTTCTAACTATATCTCTTTGTCTTATTTCAGAAATGTCTCTACCCAGTTCGTTTTCAAATGCTGAGAGTTATTTTCAGGAAGTATTGGAGTTCCTGAACTCACATTCCTGGATTTATCGAGAAGCCAACACTAGTTGCATACCATCCATCGAAGCAATGCCTTTGGAGTTTAAAAACTATTTCCTCCAAATATCAAATGACAATCTAAATGCATTTCCATTTGTTCATCAAAATGTAGAGGGTTGTCCGCCATTAGTCATGAACTTCCGGCAAAAGCTTAGTCAACTGACTCCCAAAACTTCAAGCCAGTTGCGACAACCTGTTGCCACGAAAACTAAAAACAACAAAGGGGTATCCCATAAGAAAATGCACGAAGTCAATCTACTTGCCGCGCATATCTTCGACCATTGTAGGAACTCCCAGTTATTGGTTGATTTGGGAGCAGGCTTGGGCTATCTCAGTCAATCCCTCCACGAGCTGAATCCGGATTTCTTAATTGTGGGCCTGGAAGCAGCGGAGGATCGGGTGGAAAAGGCCAGGCAGCGGTGTATCCAACACTTGCCACCGGCCGCTTCCAGCTCCATTGCCTACCATCAGCATTTTATCGACAGAGACTCAGGTGGTTATATCGAATCACAAGCTTCTGAGCTTGCGAGAAAAAACAGTTGCCAAGACTTGGAAAAAATGTCAATAATTGGATTACATGCATGTGCCGACCTGAGTGTCACTGCAATGAAATTATTTCTGGAACTGCCGAAGGTACACTGTCTACATATCATGCCCTGCTGCTACCACAAGCTAGAGCTGCAATCTTCCTGCCATGAAGCCAGCGATTCTCATTTGTTTGTTAACTTTCCCTTGAGTTCTGCCCTCCAGAGGTCGGTGGAAACAAGGTCCCAAAAACCTATTCTGAACAGGCCATTTCTTCGGTTGGCCTGCCAAAGGACTAAAGCTCACTGGGGACCGGAGTACACCGAGAAGAAACACGTGGATCACGGTTACAAGATGTACATGCGAGCATTGGCGGAGGTCCTTAGACAACCAAAGGAAACAGTAAAGCCTATTAGAACGGCTGCTTCCTCGTCGTCAAACCCAATTACCTTCTCCGAAATAAAGAGGTTATATCAACTGGAGTCTAGCGAAAGTGGTTTAAACGTGGATTGGATAGACTCGCACCAAGATGCATTCCTTCAATTAAGTGAAAAGTTTCCTGATAACCAAGGACCTCGCTTAGCAGAGGCATTAACTTGCTTGCAGGCATCTTTGCAGGTAAGCCCGCTTATTTTGTTCCTATCTAATAATCCTACTTCTTACCTTTTTCTAGAATCTTTGTGAGAACCTAGTCCTGCTCGATCGCTTGTGCTTTCTGGAGGGGGAGGCAGTCAAGCAAAGCATCCCAGTTTCAGCGCGGTACGAGTCAATATTTGACGACAAAGTATCCTCACGGTGTCATGTTCTTATTGCTGAGAAACTTCCCTAAAAAGGGCATAAACTTTTGTTATATTTAAAGAAATAATTAAATTATAAAAGCACTCAATACACGCCGTTTTATTTGAAAATAAGGCCCAGCTCAGATGAGGGTGGATCCCCTATATCTGTATTGTGACAACATTAATTAAAAACAAATTGAGCTGAGAGGAAAGCGTATGCAGCGTATAAGTACAGGAAGTTGGTAATGAAGGTTTTTTTTGTATATTAATTGTTTACGGAGGCACTTTAAGACGAAGTGCTTTGTTTTTTGCCTATTACCCGTAGCCATAATAGGGGCTGGGTATTATTCAATTTCTTTTAACCTTCTTGTGGTCTGCCGTTGTCGCGAGACTAAGAACCTTTTAAAGTCAGCTCACAAGGTATATGAGGAAGGATAGGTTTCGAAGAATACGAAAGACATATACTCTTTCAGATACTTTAAATATACAAAATAAATAAATGTCTTAACTCTACTCAAACTTCTTTTACCAACAAATACTTAACCAAAAGGGTTCAATCCCTTTCCAGAATCTTCCAGAGAATCATATATGTATAGCCTCCAATGCGACTAGAGGAAGGGTATGATTAGCTTGATCCAATAAGCTTTATTAAAAGTGACTATCTGACTAGTCCATCACCCCCTCGAGAAAGTTAACACAATGTCACCTTGGATTTTAGTAATTAGTAAAGACTCTCCTAGTCCTTTCCCCCAAAAACCATGTGCCAGATTCCAAAATACCTTACATGACTCATGACCGTGCTAAATCCTATTTTTTTTGGACTAATCTTTAAATAAAAATAAGTAAAATAACTAATTTTAATTTCTTTAGAATTTATTGATAAATATTTTTATTTATTTTTTACAGTTTTGTTTATTTACATTTATGTAGAGCATACATATGCATACGAGGAAATAGTCCCATTGACGTCTTAGGTAATTTCTTAACTTTGGAGTTTTTTTTCGGCTTTCTGTAACTTCTCCTGAATATATACTGCTTTTATTTATTTAATTTTTTTTGTGTATACACCTTATATAATATTAAAACTTTTTCCAGCCCCATTAAAAGTTTTAATATCATTCGGTTTTATTATTCAGTGCCAGAGAGCAGTAGCCATAACAAGCCGGGAACCTTATGTCGATAACTTTAGTGGATTCCGATCATATTCAGTGATTGAGGATTATCGTCCGACTTCTGGTCATTACTAGGTTTCAATAAATGGAAAATAAAGCTTATATTTTACCTAGATAGGATCGTAAGTAAGTGACTTACCGATTGCAAAGGTAGTAGGATTTTATGCCAGTGTATATGCAAGACATTGGTAAAGATTTGGTTTGGATTGTATTATTGGAAGTCTCCTTATCCGTTTTCAAACTTTTGCTTAGGGCTTGCATCAGGCTACTCTGCTCGTATGCGGATAACAGTGGTCCATTTCTTTTTCCATATCTAGATCCTAAAAAGAATCTATCATTCCGAGGAACGATTATGAGCCGTCTTGTTTTGGAGCTTCCCATATTGGCTGAACTTCCGGACTCAGAGTTGCCACTAGAGCGTCCATAGCGACTTCCAACAAAAAATGCTGTTCTTTTTTGTAAATGTTTTACGCCTAAACGAAAAAAGGTTATTTTAACAATATTTGAGTTTAGAAAATTACTACATTGTTTCGAAGTCCATATTTAATAAACATATCACCCAATTAACAAAACATGGCGACCGTGACAGGAACCACACTTGTTAAGGTCTCTATTGCTTTGTAACCCTTTTTTTAAACCGACCTGAATAGTTTTCCATAGAATCATAGGATTGATTTGTTGGCTTTGCAATGACGTTATGTAAGAGCACAGAGGTAAAGGTGATCAATATTAAACCAGTGTAAAGTGGATGCGGCTTGGCCGGAAGATGCTTAGATTTCCACATTCTGATGATCTATTGGAACAAAAATCTGAAAATGTTTTAAACGATGATTATAAGCAGTCTACATAAGAAAAAGGATGCGTGACCTATCCCACGAGTTTCACGTATTGGATATCCCCTTCATGACAGGCTATTCCCTCTCCGACTGCCCTTATTTATTTCATACGCACCTGCGATGGGAAATTAAGTCCAGTTCCTCTGTTGGTGGGTTGTATATCTTCACCACTATGCTAATTTCAGAAGGAGAACGACCTGATCCTAAACAGAAGGATTCCAATAAATAGTTTTTGAAGGTCTTGTTTAGTATCTTTTGAAATTTATGAAACTTTCGTCGACACAATGTATATAGGACATTTTTCCTACTAGTGCTAAAAATATATTTTAAAAAGCAAAGTGTTCCTCTATAATATATATTTAAGGGTGTGGTAATATTTATACTTGTGCAGAAGTCTCGACCCATTAGCAACCCCTTTGGGTCCACCGGTGGTTTGGTAGTATGTCATCATGTTTCTGAGATAGGTACCAGATGTCCCAAAGGCGTGGTGGACCCTTAGCGTCGTATGGTTGTGTGTCATACATTGTTTATTTAAATATGTCGGTGCTGGGGAATTTTATATTTTTTCTATACTATATAAATATGTATATTTAACTTTAACATTTTAGAGGACTTTTGTTTTAAAACCTTTAAGGGTATTGGCGTTTCACCTTTGGCTACAGATAGCTTCTCTTTTTATGTTTATATTATTTTATGTAAAATTTTGGAGAAAAAATTCATATGACTACACACACAGGGTCGTGTTGGCCAGAACTCGGCTGAAAGTATTTTTTTTATGCGAGTGGGTTGTGGGTTATAGTAGGTTTTCTCTAGCAAAGTAAAGACAATTGAATAATTGTTTCATTTCCATTACTTTATCTGCTGACAAAGACAAGAAAAACTCGTTTTAATAAACGTCGTTTGGCAACCAAATCCGCATTGATTTCCCCTAAATTGCAATTAGGCAACATCGGTTAATTTCGGAAAGCCATTAGTAACTAGTGGAAGAATTTGGCCAATAAGAAGTAAATGGCGGCTATTGTTCACAACCAAAACAATAAAAGCCTTAATTCCTTGGTTTTGGCTGGGCGGGTCATGACTGAAAAGTTACAAAGCAGAATTGCCACGTAATAACAGCCTACAGATTTGTTATGACGAAATAATTTATAAATTACAATCAACGTAAATATATAGTGTATGGGTCCGGCACAAATTATATAAATAGCTGTCTTCAAACATAAATTCAGTTTCCCTTTAAATTACCAACCGTAATAAATTGGTGCTGCGTTGGGATTGGTTTTCAATTAAAATTTATGGTTTGTAGTCGTGCGCCTTTGATTCGTTTATCGCTCACCATCACAACCATATCGCATGAAATCCAACAAAAGGTATGTCTTAATTTAATATAAACGTAATCGTTTAACAGGACAGGTGTGCGTTGTATTATCAAAATGCTTTAACCGACCTACACACGTCCGAAATATAAATTTTCCTTTCTTTTTTTCAATTTCTTAAAGCTAAACCTTTCCTTAGAGATATCCCTCATCATCAATTCTTTACTAAATGCTGTCGAATTATGTAATAAAAACTAGTCTTAATTTAAATATATTGTTGATTATAATCTAAGGCCTAATGAACTTTATATTTTTTTAAATTCCTCTTGTTTTTAAGTCCCTTCAAAAACAACTAAACTTACTTGATTCAAGTTTAAAGTCTAGTGTAGGCTTACTATCACTGACAGACAAGCTCTCCTGCTTATGATTAAGTAATTATTATTTTAAAAATTCTATACAAATTTGGCGGCTCCTTTCTCGCCACCCCCATCTTTCATTAAAACCTGTCCACTGTTATTGACGTCAACCAATTTTCGTCTTCCTTTAGCTAGAAATGTTCACCATCAGCAATGGACCTTCAAGAATATTTTCATGCCCACCACTCCCTCAAGATGGAAGATGTTTTTTTAATTTAAACCATTTTCCCAAAGTATTTCGAATTTAAGATGCTGGTATGGGCTTTCTTAGTTTTTAATCCTTTGAATCCTTAGCGATAAATGCCTTGGATCTTAAAAGGCTAGCACGTGTTGAAATTTAATTTAATAAAGACTAACCAATTGGACAAAGACTAACTCTTAAGATGGATGTTTCTGGATCGAACAATGTGTCCTTCAGTGAACAACTTATTGTCAATGTGATGAAACTGAAACAGTTTCTGTAAATTCTGTAAAAACATCACTTGCTTGTCAATTGCCCACGCAATTCCATTTGAGTCCTGTAGCCCTGTCCATCATACAATCCTTTAGTCTGCCAATAATTGGCCGCATTTATAATTTATCAAGTTATCGCAGAGGCCACAGTTCATTAGTGGTTCCAAAGGATGTCGTCGCCTTTTTACACCAGCAGAAAAATAAAACAATGATACTTGGTACACCGGATACTCCTACAGTTGACTTTTCAATACGTCAGCAAACAAAGTGATCAACATTTTATTGGACTTTTCCAATCATCCCACATTTGCTGTTGACCTTTGTGTATGCCAATTAGTATTTATCAACTTTAGATAGATTGTGATATTGATAATCGAGATATTGATTTTTATTGGCCATTCAAGTAAGATTTGTTAAGCAAAGAAGTCATCAAAAGTTTAGTACCAGCCCACAATTGGTTTTCCATTCCCAGCCAGCCATTGCCCGAAGCCAATCGACCCGAAATGTGCTCCAGATGGGTTATGGTTTACGAGCTCAGCAGATAGGAGAGCTTGTCCAGCGCCTGGATTCGAGTGTCGGGTGAAGTGTCCAAGTCGAACCGCGTCACGTTCATTTTGTTGAATCTCTGCAGCAGCAGCGTGGGCGGCAGCATGGGCCACAGCCGCCTTGGATGCTGCCAGTCTTTGCTGGATGGCCTCCGAACGCTGGATAGTGGCTGCAGCTTGAGACTTTTGCTTAAGGATCACGGCTTGAGTTTGCTTTTCCGTGGCAATACGTTGCTGATTCAACACATTCTCCTTAGCCACATTCAAATGCCGTTGGGCAATAAGGACGTTAACGGCAGCCTGTTTAGCACTGGATATGGCATTGGCCACTTCCCCAGGACTGGGACCATATCCTAGAGGCTTATGCCCACCATTCCAGTCGTTAAAACCTGGGTTCCAACGACCGCCGTTGAAAAACTGCGGGCTCTTAGCTCCGGCCCAGGGAAAGGATTCATCGGGAATGAGACTTCTCTTGGGAAGAGTCTTAGAATCCGAGTCACCCCAAGCTCCAACTGCCAGGACTATCAATAGAACTGGCAGAAGAATATTGGCTGAGTCGCTTGCCGAAAAGAAATGCATTTTACCGACGAAAAGTAACTTCTGTTCAGCTTTCTTAGTCAAGGCATTAGTATTTATACTAGGCGGTGGGCGAAGTAAAACTAGTTTGTGATGCAATTTTTTGCAAAAAAAAACTTTCGTTGGCTCAGTTTATTAAAAATAATCACCTTTAATAACAGGAAATGAAGGGCAGCTTTCGTTTTATCAAATTAAATTTTGGACAAGCCAGTTAGTCTAGACTCTAGACTCTGATAATAATGGTGATCGATTTACTTGTAAAACTGACGTGCTGTTTGGGTGAACATTGTAACGAACAGTCATGGCGCGAGAATCCTGTACTGACAAATTCGGGTGAGACGGGAGGTGCACGCTGTCGCCGGCCTAGACCTCGTCGGCTAGTGGGTGGGTCCCTCTAAAACTCCTCTCTCTCCCTACAGGATCCCTGCTGTCCATCATAGAATCTCGAATTTGATCGAACGCGTGCCTCGCCTGTCGAACAGCGCAGGCTTACCAATCCACTCTCTCAAAAACTTTCGGCCCGCAAGCGGTCCAAGGTAGCCCCCTGGATCGATCAGGTGACGGCATGGCGGCTGCAAATCAGACTCGGCTGTACTTTCTTAGCACATTATAAACATTTTATTACTTCTAATCCACATTCTAATCCACCCTTAACTCCTAACCTTACAATCTTAACCTAACTGCTAAACTTCATTCGATATCTCTTAAAACTAGGGTATAGGTACTAAAT
Source organism: Drosophila ananassae (assembly GCF_017639315.1). Classification (NCBI taxonomy): domain Eukaryota; kingdom Metazoa; phylum Arthropoda; class Insecta; order Diptera; family Drosophilidae; genus Drosophila; species Drosophila ananassae. Next base: position 2,888,912 of record NC_057929.1, on the reverse strand, counting down.
TACAACAAAACTTCAATCAAAATCTCTTAAATCTGAGGCATAGGAACTAAATTACAGCGAAACTTCAATATTCAAACATTAGAGAATCTTAATTGCAACAATTTGGCAATAAAACCCGTAAAGAGAAGGTTGGATGTCTTCACACCCGCTAACCTGCACGCCCGCGTGAGAAAATTCGCGTGAGGGACGTGGGATGGAATCGGGGTTCCGGCCCCTGAGCTTGGGAGCGACGAGATGACTTATTTGCTTATACTGATTCAGACTACCGCTGTAGACTCAACGCGTGGATCATGCCCGAGCTTGGGATTCTCCAAAGGATGCAGACGGCAACGAATGATTCTACCTCGGGGAAATTTAACTATGTTTTCTCACTCACCACTTCGTCCTGTTGTTGCGATGATGAAAGCGCTTTCCTCATGCCACCTGTAGGGGAGTGGTACAAAATTTAAGGGTCGCCAGATGCTTCCCGATATTCTTAAGACTAACAAGGAAAGAGTCTCTACGTCATCGCCTGCTCCTGGATCTGCCTTCTACTTCGGAGCAATCGCCGAACGCGAGTGGATTGCGGGCAGCAACAACAGTCTACGGCAATTTCACCACGAAGTCTGCTTTCTCCTCTATAGCTCTGCCAGCTCCTATGCTCCGTATTCGGGCGCACTTGCGCCGGCTCTTTCTAGAAACTCCTCTTTCAGAGCACGCGGTTGCCCGAAGTCCTCTCCGAGGGTTAGGTCAAAACCGCCTGCGTCGCTGGGATCGCCTCTTTGGTTCCTTCTTTTCGCTCCTTCGGTTGCTCCTGCGCGCTTCCTAATGCGGCGCAGCTCCCGCCGCGCTTGTGCCGGGCACGTGCCGCCCTCCTTCTCCTCGCTTTCGCTGGGGCCCACGGAGACAGCTACTCCAAGTTTCACTGCCCGTGGAGCACACCAATACGCCCACTCAGCCTTGATATTCGCCGAGTTCCTAAGCAAAACACCATCAAAATTTCCACCTAACCTCACTAACCAAGCTACACTCACCTAAGCGGGTTATTCCCGAGCTCTGCCACTAAAACTGTCTCGCTTTGTGCCCAACCGACGCTCTTCGCTGCGGATCGCCGTGCTCCAGATTCGGAGTCTGTATTCTCGGGTCCGTGTTCCTTCGAGTCCGCTTCGCACCGTTGCTGTCTTTTTGTTTTCCTCAATATCGCCTCGAATACCTTCGGTGTCGCCGGTTCACGTGGAAAAGAACGCAAGCTTCACGCCGCCATTCGGACCTACCTCACACCGGTTCGATCGTACATGATCCCCCCTGTCGCTGGGCTGCCAACTCCTGTAACTTTACCCCTATCGATATTTTTCGGCGTTGCCACCTCGACCATCTCTGCCTGCCTCTGTTACAGAATAGCCCCCTCTCAAGAGCTGGCTTAGGATCGCCATGGATCCTACACAGCTCAAACACAGAGGCAGGATTCACTGCCGTAAGTCCTTCGCATGGTACACTCCAACCAATCGTCCTTGCCTATCCTCTACCTCATAGGTCGCCTTGCCGGTCCTCTTTCTTATCCTAGCTTTGACATACTTAGGACCGAGTTTGGAACTATACCCAGTTGCAAAGTTACTCTGCTTAAAATTCCTACGGAAGACCTCTTGCCCATTCTGAAACTCAATGTCCCTCGCACGTGTATTGTACCGCCTCTCGTTCCTTTCGCCCTGCATCTCCAAAGCCTTCTGAGCTTGCTTACGAGCTATGTCCATGGAATCCTCCCTCGAGAGCAAAACACTCCTATCCTCCAGCAGACCTAATGCCCTCAACAGCTTGTACGAGCCTCCGGAACCCATAAACTGCTGTCCAAAAACTAGGTAGTACGGAGAAGCTCCTGTTCCCGAATGAACAGCTGTCCTCAGGGCGCAACAAATTTCGCTAAGCTGCTCATCCCAGTTCTTCTGATCTGTTTTCACGTAGGACCGAATCGCTGCTATCACGGATCTGTTCACCCGCTCTGACGCGTTCGCCTGCGGCGAATGTACCGCTGTGAAGACCTGCATTACTCGGTTCTCCCGCATCAAACCTCTAAACGCCTCCCCTTTGAATTGCGTCCCATTGTCCGACACTACCGTCTCCGGCACGCCAAACATATGGAACAGCTCCTGCTTCATATACTTGACCACTATATCAGCCGACAACTTCTTCACCGCCTTCAGAAAAACGAACTTGGTGTGGTGATCTAACACAATGAATATGCCCACATTTCCTGACCGTGACCTCGGGTATGGTCCCAGAAAATCAACATAAATCCTCTGGAAAAATCTCTGAGAATCGCCTACTCTGCCCATCGTGGGTCTCGTAACGCGGTTGGGTGCTTTCGTTTCCTTACACACCTCACACCTGCGGACATAGTCTCTTACATCATCCACCAAATTCGGCCAATAATACATACGCCGAATCCTCTCCAGCGTTTTATTGAAACCCCCGTGTGCGGCCATTGGACTGTCATGCGCCTCCTTCAAGACTTCCGGAATCACTTCCTTGGGTAGCCATAGCTTCCACGCGAATTGGTCAACCAAGCCCTCTTCCTGAACCAGCTTTGCCCTCCGAAAAACCTTTCCGTCCATGACTTTCAAATCCGGAGTCACGTCCTTATTGGCTTCCACCGTCTCCGCCAACGTCCTATAATCTCTGCTCTCGAAACACGGAGACTCATAGTCTACATCTAAGCCTGACACTTCGATCTCTTCGCCGTCGCCTTCGAAAACCCTAGATAGCGCATCCGGAACCGCGTGCAGCTTCCCTTTCCTATGTTCAAACTTGAACTTATAAGCTTGCAACTTGGCTGCCCACCGTCCCAGACGTGATCTTAAATCGGGCTGTGACATGAGCCACTGCAGCGACGCATGATCCGTAACCACGGTGAATCTATGCCCTTCGACATACGGTCTAAAACGGTTGATGCAGACAATCGCCGCCAGACACTCTTGTTCCGTGACGGAGTAGTTTTTTTGAGCCTTGCTCAACTTCCTTGAGACGAAGGCTATAGGATACTCGTCTCCTTTATCTCCCTCTGTTTTCTGGACGAGCACCCCCCCTATACCATGACTACTCGCATCGCAATGGATGAAAAATGGCTTCTCAAAATCAGGACTGTGTAGCACTGGGGCTTGGCACATTGCTTCCTTCAACTTTGTGAACGCCTCGATCCCCGCCTGCGTCATCGTAAACCTGCACTTAGGTCTCACTAGATCTGTCAGTGGAGCCGCTATGTCCGCATAGTTGCTTATAAATTTACTATACCACCCAGTCATCCCCAGAAAACTCCGCAATGCCTTCAGAGTACGTGGGATTGGGTATTCCACCATGGCTGATATCTTTTCCGGGTCTGTTCTGATGACTCCTTCACCAATCACGTGACCCAGATACCTAACCGATCGTACGCAGAAATGACTTTTCTCGACGTTTAATGTAAGCCCTGCCTGTCGGATGTGCTCAGCCACCGTCGTTAGGACTGACATATGCGCCTCAAAGGAATCTGAAACGACTAATAAGTCATCCAAATAGACGAAAACTTCGTTTCGCAGAGAGGCCGGAATGACTTTATCCATGAGCCGCGTCATCGTCTGTGATGCGTTGGACAATCCGAACGGCATCACAGTGAACTGATACAACGGCTTGCCTGGTACTGTGAAAGCTGTCTTGTCCCGCGAAGCGGTGTCCAAAGGAATCTGCCAATAGGCGTCCTTTAGATCCAAACTAGAGATGTAAACTGCCTTTGGAAGCCGGCTTAGAATCGCGTCGATCTGTGGTAAAGGATATGCATCTCCCTGCGTGAAGCTGTTCACCTTTCTGCAATCCAAACACAGTCGAACCTTCCCTGGCTTTTGGACTAACACCACTGGCGACGACCAAGCGCTCTCGGATTCCTCGATTACTCCTAACTTCAACATCCTTTCAACCTCCCCATATAACAGTCTCTCCACCGCTGGGGAGACGGGAAAATGTCTCTGCTTTACTGCTTTAGCCTTCCCCACCTCGATGCTGTGGCTGATTAGATGCGTCTTACCTAGACCTAACTTGGCAAAAGACGGGAATTGCTCTACTACTTCCCTTAGCCTAGCTTGCTGTGCTATCGTCAACTCGTGACAAACTGACACCTCGCTAACTTGGAACTCTGTCGGCAGAAGCTCAAAGCTGTTCCAAAAGTCGATGCCCAAATACAAATCCTGCCTAAGTGTAGGAACCAAGTACAGATTTTGACTTCTACATTGGTCCTTGAATCTGATCTCGGTTGTCACCTGCCCTATCACTTGCTGTTGTTGTCCATCGGCTGTATTTACAAATGTTCCTTTGCGATCGAACTCCGCTCCGCTCTTGATAAATCTCTCTGCCAATCTACCTCCCAAACAGCTGACTGCAGCTCCTGTGTCCAGCAACCCTAGGACTTTCTCTCCTAGGAGATAGACTTCCGCAAACGGACGCTTATCCGAACCCTTATACCTGATCGTCTCGATCTTCCTCAACGAACGCCAATAACATTTTAACCTATTCGTATTTCTAGATTTTCTTTTCTGATTAACTTCCAGCTTCTTACTTCCTATTACTTCATTTTCTTCTCTATCTAAATCTGTTTTTCTTATCGCTACCTTTATTAGATCTACTTGTCCTTGCCCTGTCCTAATTGAACACGCTGAGCTGGACGGTCTTGCGCGTTCACTCTCCCGTTTTTTATACAATTCGCACAAGACGGTTTATAAACATTAGGTGCTCCGCACCCGAAACAAAACACCTTGCGTTTTCCAGCACAGTCCTGATATCTGTGCCCCTCCTTTCTACAATTCCAACAAATGAGAGCCACCGCCTCGATGTCCAAGTCCTCATCGGTCGAAAACTCACTCGCGTCCTCCAATTCCATTCCCTCATTTACTTCCGCTACCACTTTTGCAGCCGGATAGCTCCTATGTTGACCTCTATCCTCTCGTCTAAACCCCTCACCGTTCGACTTCTTCGGATAGCTGGGCTTGCAAAAGCTGCTTTCGCGCCGTATTTCCTGCAAGAACCTTTCGCGACGCTTACAGACTTCTCTTAATTGACTGATCGATCGAATCGTGACATTCAGCAATTCATGTCGTATTTCGGGCCTCAGGTTTCTCCTCACAACTTCCACTATCGTGGTCTCGCTAAGGGGCGTTCCCAGCCCGTCCATTAATTGCTCTATTGCGTCGTAGAACGTGTCGAAGTCTTCCTTCTCGCGTTGCTTTCTATCCCTAATAGACTCGCGTATGTCCACATCCGACCGACTATCGCGGAAATGGTTCCTGAGAGCGTCGCACAATTCGCCCCATCTCATGCCTCTATTCGCTTTGTGGAAGCGCCAATAAAACTCCCCGGCCTTGCCATCGAATAGGAGACTTGCACTTCCGCAGAGTGCCGAGAAGTCGCTATCTAGTGTTTGGTGGGTTAGAGCCTCCACTCGATAGATAAAGTTGTCTACAGTCATGCCATCTGGACTTCCGCTAAACCTGATCTTCCAGCTATTTAGAATATGTCCTACCTTGTCGGGCCGATATGTCGAGCTTGCTGCTCCTTGCTGTCTCGTGTCGCCCCTAAGAATATCCCCTTGGTCTCGAATCCTTCTCTCATTATCCGAGAGTTCGCTAGGATATTCATTTCGCCCTGCCATCCGGTAATCTCTTTCTTCAGCTTCCCTTTCGGCTCTTTGCTGAAACAATCTCTCCATCTGAGTTGATAGTTGTTCTAACAAAGTTGACTGCATGGCTTGCACCGACTGAGACACCATTGAGCTCATTTCTGCCGTACTACCTAGGGACTCTGCTTGAGAACCTCCTTGGCTTGCGGCACCCGGTGAATCCGCCCTACGCAATTGCTGGCTTGTGCCTGCCGAAGACATTTCGCTCGCCGTTTGAGGCTTCTCAAAACAAACAACCTTGCAAGTTGGACAAGAAGCTTTGGTTTTCGCGTGAGTAGTTATGCATGACTTATGGAACTCATGCCCACATTTGGTTCTGGCCCTGCCTGTTGCCATCTCTTTGTTGCATAACATGCATATTGGCACCTTTTGGGGTGTCGCTGCCCCCTTCTCTGACTCTGCTGGGTTCATTATGATATCTCTATTTCCGATAATTCTGAAAAACTAACACTTATTTCGCTAACGAAAATTGTATTCCTGTAGACTATAATCAAACTATGCCTCTGTCTGATCTGTGCACCGCCAATGCGCCACCTCACTGTTTTTTCTTCTTCCTGATCCTAGGTTCCAACCACTTCGTTCAAGAGAACCGACAAAAAGAAAACCCCTCTACTCTTCCCTCGCCAGTCCTGCTGACTCCCAGGCCCTGCGAGGTCAATGCTTCGGACGTGGTTACCTGCTACTTTTGCCGATAAATTCCAAGCGTCCGACTCCTCCTTTGGGGAATGACGGGGTCCGCTGCTTTCTTAAGGCGTGGTCAGAACTCAACGAGTCTGCATTTCCGAACACCTGTTCAGCCCGCTTTCCCGTCTATGCGTTACTAGAAGACGTCTGTGTCCGTTTCGCGTGGCTAGACGATTCCTCTGCTCGCCTATATTCCAAAGCGCAAATCCGGATTCACCAAACTACCCCTAGCCTGTGAGGCTGCTGAAGCATCGTGGTCTACTCTGCTTTCTTTCGAAGTAGCATTCCAAGCGATGTTACTCTTAGATCCTGAATGTTTTGGTCGTGGTTAATGCCATGCCATTGTAACCAGCCGAAAAAAGTATATACTCAATATCTTTGCACTACATGGTTGCTGTTAGCCATCTCCTAAACCACATGGCCACTAAGTTGGGCGCCAGAAAATCTATGAGGAATTATTAAAAATAATTATAACTGTAACGAACAGTCATGGCGCGAGAATCCTGTACTGACAAATTCGGGTGAGACGGGAGGTGCACGCTGTCGCCGGCCTAGACCTCGTCGGCTAGTGGGTGGGTCCCTCTAAAACTCCTCTCTCTCCCTACAGGATCCCTGCTGTCCATCATAGAATCTCGAATTTGATCGAACGCGTGCCTCGCCTGTCGAACAGCGCAGGCTTACCAATCCACTCTCTCAAAAACTTTCGGCCCGCAAGCGGTCCAAGGTAGCCCCCTGGATCGATCAGGTGACGGCATGGCGGCTGCAAATCAGACTCGGCTGTACTTTCTTAGCACATTATAAACATTTTATTACTTCTAATCCACATTCTAATCCACCCTTAACTCCTAACCTTACAATCTTAACCTAACTGCTAAACTTCATTCGATATCTCTTAAAACTAGGGTATAGGTACTAAATTACAACAAAACTTCAATCAAAATCTCTTAAATCTGAGGCATAGGAACTAAATTACAGCGAAACTTCAATATTCAAACATTAGAGAATCTTAATTGCAACAATTTGGCAATAAAACCCGTAAAGAGAAGGTTGGATGTCTTCACACCCGCTAACCTGCACGCCCGCGTGAGAAAATTCGCGTGAGGGACGTGGGATGGAATCGGGGTTCCGGCCCCTGAGCTTGGGAGCGACGAGATGACTTATTTGCTTATACTGATTCAGACTACCGCTGTAGACTCAACGCGTGGATCATGCCCGAGCTTGGGATTCTCCAAAGGATGCAGACGGCAACGAATGATTCTACCTCGGGGAAATTTAACTATGTTTTCTCACTCACCACTTCGTCCTGTTGTTGCGATGATGAAAGCGCTTTCCTCATGCCACCTGTAGGGGAGTGGTACAAAATTTAAGGGTCGCCAGATGCTTCCCGATATTCTTAAGACTAACAAGGAAAGAGTCTCTACGTCATCGCCTGCTCCTGGATCTGCCTTCTACTTCGGAGCAATCGCCGAACGCGAGTGGATTGCGGGCAGCAACAACAGTCTACGGCAATTTCACCACGAAGTCTGCTTTCTCCTCTATAGCTCTGCCAGCTCCTATGCTCCGTATTCGGGCGCACTTGCGCCGGCTCTTTCTAGAAACTCCTCTTTCAGAGCACGCGGTTGCCCGAAGTCCTCTCCGAGGGTTAGGTCAAAACCGCCTGCGTCGCTGGGATCGCCTCTTTGGTTCCTTCTTTTCGCTCCTTCGGTTGCTCCTGCGCGCTTCCTAATGCGGCGCAGCTCCCGCCGCGCTTGTGCCGGGCACGTGCCGCCCTCCTTCTCCTCGCTTTCGCTGGGGCCCACGGAGACAGCTACTCCAAGTTTCACTGCCCGTGGAGCACACCAATACGCCCACTCAGCCTTGATATTCGCCGAGTTCCTAAGCAAAACACCATCAAAATTTCCACCTAACCTCACTAACCAAGCTACACTCACCTAAGCGGGTTATTCCCGAGCTCTGCCACTAAAACTGTCTCGCTTTGTGCCCAACCGACGCTCTTCGCTGCGGATCGCCGTGCTCCAGATTCGGAGTCTGTATTCTCGGGTCCGTGTTCCTTCGAGTCCGCTTCGCACCGTTGCTGTCTTTTTGTTTTCCTCAATATCGCCTCGAATACCTTCGGTGTCGCCGGTTCACGTGGAAAAGAACGCAAGCTTCACGCCGCCATTCGGACCTACCTCACACCGGTTCGATCGTACATGATCCCCCCTGTCGCTGGGCTGCCAACTCCTGTAACTTTACCCCTATCGATATTTTTCGGCGTTGCCACCTCGACCATCTCTGCCTGCCTCTGTTACAACATCTTTTTCAAACCAGGAAGCCAGTACATTCTACTTCGTATAATTAGATTGGCAAAGAATCTACCTACAAAACTTTTGGGGTTTTCCGCTGAAGAATCGGATGATTATTGGCAAAGATATGGCCATCGCAGTGGGTCCTATTGACCTCCACATGCATTTTTAACAATTTCGAAGCGAATCCCCCAGAAAAAATGAAGAAAAATCTTAAAAATATTTCGTTTATAGATTTTGATGCAGATTGACGGAGAATTGATCCACAAATCGATTAAGGTATTCCTCTCAAGAATCGGATGGTTATTGGTAAAGATATGGCCATCGCAGTGTGTCCTATTGACCCCACTTGAATTTTTTTAAATTTCGAAGGGGACCCTCCAGAAAAATTGAAGAAAATTGTAAAAAATATTTGGTTTCTATGTTTTGATGCAGATTGATGGAGAATCAATCCAAAAATCGATCAAGGTATTCCGCTCAAGAATCGGATAATTATTGGCAAAGATATGGCCATCGCAGTGGGTCCTATTGACCTCCACATGCATTTTTAACAAATTCGAAGGGGACCCTCCAGAAAAAATGAAGAAAAATCTAAAAAATATTTTGTATGTAGATTTTGATGCAGATTGGCGGAGAATTGATCCACAAATCGATCAAGGTATTCCGCTCAAGAATCAGATGATTTTTGGCAAAAATGTGGACATCGCAGTGGGTCCTATTAACCTCCACATGCATTTTTAACAATTTCGAAGCGAATCCCCCAGAAAAAATGAAGAAAAATCTTAAAAATATTTCGTTTATAGATTTTGATGCAGATTGACGGAGAATTGATCCACAAATCGATTAAGGTATTCCTCTCAAGAATCGGATGGTTATTGGTAAAGATATGGCCATCGCAGTGTGTCCTATTGACCCCACTTGAATTTTTTTAAATTTCGAAGGGGACCCTCCAGAAAAATTGAAGAAAATTGTAAAAAATATTTGGTTTCTATGTTTTGATGCAGATTGGTGGGGAATCGATCCACAAATCGATTAAGGTGTTCCGCTCAAGAATCGAATTATTATTGGCAAAGATATAGGCATCGCAGTGAGTCCAGTTGTTTCGAAGCTTTAAAATTTTAAAAGTAGTAGTTGAGGCTATAAATTGCACAAGTTGGGACAATAACTCCAATTACAGAGTAATGTTAACTTTTCCAGACTCCTGGCAAATTATTGAAACAAAAGTGTATCCTTAATGGCTTTGGAAAACAAGTGAAAGTTGGCTTTGTCCTATAATATACACTCAGCCAGAAAAACTTTACGCTGGCGGCGGAAGGCGGATGCCACTCAACTCATGAATATTGATTGAATGGACATGCGTTTCGACCCCAAGCCTTCGATAAATAAAGTTTTCGCGTTTTATTAGTCCTTTGCACCAGCATAATTTGCAGACTTATTGACTTATCAGTCAACAGGTTGTTCAAGCTTTTATGTAAGTGGCTATATATAGCAATTTTGAGCAAAAAGTTCAATATGCACACTGATTTAATATGACGTTAATTATTAAGACATTTTCGGACTTGGACAACTTTCAACATTTAATGTTTAAGTTATTTTCTTACTGTTTTGCAAGTTAATTTCATTTTAAGGAGCTACAATCTTAATAAATAATTTAGATTGGCAAATGTATTATCGACTAAGTTTTGTTTAACATTATAAGCTTCAAAAACTTTTTCACAATCTTAAATTTAACAAATATTTTTCCTTTTAAAAATATAGATTTCTAAAATGTTTTCAAGTTTTTTAGAATCTTCAATACATTAAATTGAACCTCTAATGTATAGTAAAGTTTAATATATTATTTCTAAAAATTGCTTCATTTTTCAACTTGGATATCATTTTTCCAATTGTTTTTTAAACTCCTATTTCATAACGAAACTTTTTCAAACTCGTTAATATTTTGAAAAAGCTGTGACTCAATTTTTTTAAATATTTTATTCTGAAGTTATCCTAGAACTTTAATTTTACAAAAACCTCAAAGTAGGAATAATTTTTAAAGGAGACTCGAATATAAGAGAATTTTTTTTATATATTATTCTTGTACATACATTTTAAGTATAATTCACAAGGATGTAACCAACTGTCACTCGATTATTTATTCCGCGTATAAAAAGGCCGCGAACGTTATCACAGAACTCAACCAAACAGAATAAGCGTACATCCTTTGGTTACCTTTGCTTTTATATCTAGAAGAGCTCGCGGTGACGAAGCAACAGTATCCGTATCCCATACTGGTGAGTATGCGTGCTCCCTTACCTTTTGTGTGGGTGTGGGTGTGAGGGTTAGGGTGTAGATTGTTGGCCAGCGGGCAAAAAGTGAGATAATAAACAGTACACGGACGAGGACGGACTGGGTTTCCCGAAACCCCACACTCCTGTGTCAGCAGGTGAGTTTTGCTTTATAATTTTGTGCTGCACTTATTGTGGCTAAGGGTAAGGCCACAAACTTCAACATGTTGATCCAAAAAGTGCGCAAATGTCTTAACAGTATACAATTTTAATGCATGATGGCAAAAGAATAGATTTACCTCGTGCCATTATATACTGACCTTTTTCACAATTATGCATTTGAAGTAGTAATAAACAAAAACTAAATAATTAGTTACCCCATATAAAATATATCCCACTGGAAATATATGTAAATGCTTTTTAATTGACATATATGCAAATAAATAAATAAGTTTAATGGTAAATAATACTCCATTAAGCTCAATGTCATATCTTATCTGACATTTTTCATGCTTCTACAGAAGTAACTTCACTATGCGTTAATAAACCATTTGATAATTTCAAGTACCGATGAAATAAATAAGATAAAAGCCGAATGTTAATGACAAAGCATTTGTCTGTTTAATAAAATAGCTTTTTGGATATGTACAAAATTGGGAAACACAAAAAAAAGGTTTTTTCATAATGAAAAAATAAGGAATCATCACCTAACAGCTATACATAAATATTAATTATCCTAGTCAAAATATATATCCTTCTTTTTATTTGTCTGGGAATCCGTTTTTTCACATTTTTAATTTTCAGTTTAAAAGGTATTGTTACCGATCTTTTTCCATAAATATTTTTAGTCCGTTTCTTTTTTAAAAATTCTTTTTAGTTAAGTTCCTTGACCTGTATTAGAAGCCTTCCGCTTTGGCTGATCACGGCTCTTTTGATGATTCATTTAGACACTGGATTTAGTCATTACCATTGTTATATCAGAAAGAAATAGTTTTTTCTCTTATCTTTCCCATTCTACAAGTCATATAGGATAAAAAATAAAATAATAATTCAACAAATGAATTGTAATTATCTAAAAGTGTTTAACCCTGAATTTTATGATAGTTGTTATAAGCTGTTCCATAGCTCTCGATCTTGCATAGTCATTAGAAATCTAAGCCAGAGTCTTCTAGCGTGATAATGAAGCCTTCTTACTTTTATCTTTACCATGATCCTTACCAGGATTTAAAACCAAAGCTTTTAATCAGTTACTTTTTTCACTAACCGATGTTCCACATTCCACTGTTCCTCTATGCCACCAAATTTAAAATTATACTTGAACGGCCTTAAATATATTCTACCCCCGTCTTTCTTATATTATTTAATGTAATCAACAATGTAATAAAGTTTATCAAATTAAACCTTAATACATTAAAAACTTAAATTTTTTATTCAATATTTAAGTTTAGCTTTATTGTCAGGACACTTTTTCATATCTTATTTATTGTCAGCTATGGCAGAAACTTTGCAAAAATATAATTACCAGATTACAAATAAATCCTTATTTTAATATATATGTATATTAAAATAAGTTTTGTAAAATAATGAGCTCCTAAAACTAGTTAGAAAAAGCTAAATGATTATTTTTATAAATATTTCGCAACACTGAAAGGCATCTTCGTTTGCGCGCGTTACCAACACTTGTTGCAGCCGGCTGCGAAACGCGCTTCTTTTTTGTGTATTTTTATTATATTGTTTAATTTAGAAGCCATAATGACTGACAGCAACGTTCCCGCCTTTGTGAGTATCATAATAATAAATTTATTCCTTCCTTCACTCAATAATTCTTTGTTTTAGGAACTCGGGGATACCCTGGCCATGCGTTGTGGAAACACTTTGACCGGAGTATTTGTCCCAGGATCTAAAATCGCCCTTAGTGCTTTCCGACATGTCAAGTACAACTCAAGAGACGTTCCAACCGATACCGCCAACCAGGATCCCGTGCTCATCTACATGGCCCACGAAACCACACTCTTTGATGAGCCAGTTCTGAGGAGCCTTCTTGCCGAATCGAACGCCACCTTCGCTACACTGCAGCAGCTGGGACAGAAGGCAGCGCGTGTGGAGTACGTCAACATTTCACGGGCATACCGTAGCATTGTGCGAGCCTGCCTGGAGAAATTGGAGCACGAGAAAAAGTCGCCAGAGGTGCAGACGGATGATCTGCGGCTGCAGCGCTTCTCAGAGGCCATGGTTGTCTTTTATGCGGCAGAGTGCCTGTGGCATTTGTTTGAAATCCTCTACATCCAGCAAAACCAACTAGTGGTGCCCCAGCTATTGGAATGGGCGCGCTTCCATTTCCCGCAAACGGAGGAAAGGGCCACCGATCTGCTGCTGATGGGCGAGGAAGCCAGTGAGTCTGACGACTACTGGAATGTGCTCAGGTCTCTCATCATGCTTGGTGAGATAGACATCACCCGTGCCATTCTGTCCCAGAACCGCAGGGCCAGTCAACCGGCTTTCAAAACAGCAGAGTTGGCGCTAAAGTCGATGCCCATCTACCAGGAGGGATATTCGTTGCAAAAGTTTAACTCTCAGTGGGAGTACTGGCACATGGACACAGAACGCAAGATCCTGTCGAATGTATTCGCTACGGAGCCAGAACTGGAGCAACTAGTTCAGCTCGTGGTGGGCAACAACGATGAATGGGATGCTGGGATCAAGGCAAGCCAAGACTGGTACCAATACCTACCGGGATATCTGCTCTACACAAAGCCCACCTGCAAGCCATTCGAGCTGAGGATAGCGTCCACCAATTGGCTCAACCGCTGGTCTATGCTGCGGCCCGAACGGATATTGAACAGCATGAGTCGCATGATCCTGCAGCTGATGGAGCACGATGTTAGGTTATTCATCTATGAGGCCCAAAAAATAAGCGACACTAACTGGTTCTCGGCGCACTTGCTAGATTTGATCCACAATTCTGGAATCCTCAAGGCCTACTTCGATCAAAACAACGTGTAAGCCATAATTTTCATAAAAATAAGTTATCAGAACTATAATCATTATTTTTATAGTGATCTTCCAGCATTACGGCACTCTATAATCTATGAGTACGGCACCTTTTTGATGTCCGCACGGAATCTTTGGCATCTGGGAATAGACTATTTGGATTATTGCAAGCAGGAAGGCAGGGCGGCTATCGAGTTGCTCTTGCCAAGGATTTCCATTCGCAGCGAGCGACAGGCCAACAAACTAATCAATCTGGCCAAGCAGCGAGGACTCCTGACTGTGGAACAAGATATCTGCAAAGTCCTCTCAAAGAGGGCCTATGATGGGGAGCGTTATGGCAACGCTCTGGAATGGGCCATTCGATCTAAGGATGTTTTGCTAGTCACGGGAATCGCTGACTTTATACTGAAGGTATTTTTGTAAATAAAAACATAATTTTTGTTCCATTTATTGATTCATATTTTTGCAGACTTATTCCAGGACGGGAAACATGCTATGTCCAGATACGATTGCAAATATTGGAGGCCGCATGTTCATCTCGCCGCGTTTGGTCTTCCTCTCAAAGTACTTTGAGTTTTACGAATTCTACCGAAATCGTGACTTTCTGTCGGCATCTGAGTTGCTCGTTAATCTTTTAGAGTCGAAAATAACCCCCGAATAGTGAGTATTGAGTTTTCAGTCCAAAGATCTTTTAACTTCAACCAATTGCAATTAGCTTCTGGCCCTCCTTACTCATCGATTCCATGCCTCTGCTCGAGTCGAAGGATCCGAAAATATTCTCGAAGGAAACGGTGGCTATTTTGCACCACATTGAAACCGAACTTGTTCCCATCATTGAACGCAACACAGACAAGTTTGGCGAGGTACGTTGGATGCTTAAGGTTGCAAATATTATAATATTAAATAAATTTTTAATTACTTATTCACAGCACCACACAGAGACCGTTTTCAAGGACTATCGGGTGGAGAATATTGACGAAATACTGAACCTCATGCGATTAGCCTGTGCCCGCAACTTGGCCAGGGCGATGATCATTGAGAACACAATGGCGTTGGAGTGATTTTGAATGCATTTTTAGTGTAATTTATTTTGTATTTTTCGCTTTTCCAATACATCGTAATTTGTTATAGATTTTAATGCACTGCTAACTTGTTATTCATACGCATTTTGTTTATATCTTGTGCCTCTTTGCTATTTATTGTACCAACAACGCTACTTGACTGGCTGTTGCCCTTTGACTAAAAGGAAATCCATGCTGCTGGGGAGAGCTGGAGGGAGGACGTTCACAGTATGCATTTGTAATTAAGGAGGGGGGGGCTAAACACAACGTTTAAAATCAGCTCCATCCTGCTGGGCCCCCAAACAAATGGTGTCCCAGCTAACTAAACTAGTGTAAACGGTGTGGATAATTCTATAGGATATCATTCTCCGGAATCGGCTAGGCGGCAAATCAAGAATGCTTAAGCCAAACTTAAAATAATGTTAAAACCAATCACTAAAAGTACTTTTCAGCTGCACATAAAGGAAGTTTATACACGTATACGACTTCGCACCTAAGAACTATTAAACAACGCACAGAGCACAAGGGTAAAACACATATTTATGTATATATATGCAAATATTGGGAATATATATATATCTGCGGGTATGTCTATATATATACTATATATTCTGTTTTTTTTTCTGTTTCCTTT
Source organism: Drosophila ananassae (assembly GCF_017639315.1). NCBI lineage: Eukaryota > Metazoa > Arthropoda > Insecta > Diptera > Drosophilidae > Drosophila > Drosophila ananassae. Next base: position 2,873,316 of record NC_057929.1, on the reverse strand, counting down.
TTTTTTTATCATTATGAGAATCGCACGGCCTTGTACAAATGTTCGGTTACTACGTACGGAATTACAATTAAACTTGCATGTCTCTTGGCTTGGCCCTTGGACCGCCAACGGCAATTATAAAAAATGTTCCATTCGACAGGTTTTTGGGGGGAAAAAAACAAAAACTAGTTTCCTAAGATGAGGAGCCGTCGGGGTGGGTCACACTGCATGTCCATCATTCTAAATCTTAACAAAACTTATATTTTCTTCTACTCATTTCACTTATAATTTTTTGTTTTTGCGACAAACACACTAGGCAACAGAAATAATAGAAATCAATAAATTATTTTTGATTATAAAGTTTCCAATCCCGAACTGACAACAGAGAATTTAATAAAAATAAAGTTACCGACTATATAAAAACAATTCTACCTTATATGGTACAAAAAAAAACACAAATGGTCATCTATATCTTAAAAATTGGACATTAAAATAATGGTTTTTTGAAATTTTGAATCAGATAGCTCCTAAAACATGAATCCTCTATTGCTTGATAACAGAACGTCGTAATTATGACTCTAAAATTAATAGCTACTTAAGGAGTCATTAATAATGACCACCAATTCAAAAATTAGGCAGCAGTTGGGAGGAATGGAGTTCGACTTTAAATGGCAGTTCGAGATGGAAGATCCTGTTGCCTAGCGCTCATCAAGGGACTACGCTTTGAGTATTTCGCTTAAACTAAGCCAATATTGGTTAATTATGTGGTTGTGATTGTGAGAGGTGTCTAATTATGCTTCGCCGTGGCCACAGCCGCCGCTGTGGCTATACCTGCCGCGGCCGTCGACGCTGTGGTGGTGGCTGCCACTATGGCACTGCTGCCCGTGATGGAGCCAAGCCGTGAAAGCGATGGCTCTCGTTTTGGCGGAACAATTGGCTTGGTCGGTATTGGAGGCGGAGCGCCGCGAGCTCCGGCCGGCGGTACTGTAACGGGTGGCACGGCTATGGGCACAGGATGGGGATGTGGTGGCACAGCCGTCTGGTCAAGTGCTGCTGCCGCAGCTAGAGCAGCATATTTTCCGCCAGGCGCCCGCTGAATAGTGGCTGTGGGCTGCATCTTCGCCGGTGATGGTGATGGTGGTGCCGGTGTGGGAACGGTGACGGGAACACCTGATGAGTCCACAGAGGAGCTTCCAGCTGCACTGGTGGCGTTGGTAGTATTGTTTGAAGTTGGATTTGTCGGTGTGTTATTATGGTTTATTGCAGCCGCCGGTGGTGGTGGTGCCATCACGGCTGTGGCTGTGCCTGTGGGCGCCGTTGCTATCCCGGCACTCCGGATGTTCTGACCTGGTGCTATAGACCGAGCAATGCCAGTCTGGGGACCTGATACCGGCATACTGCTTACCGTGGCGGTTGGCTGCACGATCTTGGCGATATTTACCATAGGGGGCGTGGCACAGGCATCGTCTGCAAAACGTAGATGATTGGGATTAACATTCAGTGGAATAAGTGGCATTACAGCATTCCATCTTCGGATATCCGAGGTGAGAAAGCCCTTGCAGAAGCTAAGAAGATAATTCAGAAACGTAAGAAACTTTCATATTTATTTGTGGATTTCTCCATAATCTTTAACAAAAAATATAATTTTAAACAGTATCATACAGTTTTTATTTTGTAATAAAATATATTTGGGTTTATTGGCCAATTAATAGGGATATTAAGCTTCTGCTGGGACCAGTGTTGTGTGTAAATGCATCGACATGGTCGTGAATCGCTAGAGACAGCACTGGTAGCAAGTTTCTACTTTCTGGCATTGGCACCAGAGTGCACCAATGGTTTAGATGTATGTACATACATTGGTGGGTGCGTGGGCGTGCGAATGCGTGATCGTTTGGGTGGTGCATCAGTGGTGTGCACAAGAATAACGTCACAAAACAAAAAACAAATCACCTTGCAATTGCGTAACATTTTTTCTAACAAAAGATTTCGGCTTCAAGAGGAGTTCGAAAAAAAAGTAATATAAGTATAGAGTTAAAGTTTGTATATAGAAAATTATAAAGAGGGCAACCATAATTACAACAGCCAGTTTCCGGTTGGAACACGTTTTTTGTTGCTCACTCACCGCTAAACTGTCGCGCCTTGGCAGCGGCCACGGAGGAACTGCTGGCCCCCAGCTGGTGTTGCTTCTTGAGAGCCTCATGCTCGCCGCGCAGATTATTGAGCTCCTGTTCCAACTCTTTAACTCTATAAATATTATACAGTTTAGTGGTTAAACAGACTGGGAAGTATCTTAACTTACCTTAGCTCCTCTTTGGCCAACTTGGCCAAGAGAGTCTTACGCTCCAGCTCCATGGCTTGGGTCTGTTTCTCCAGCTCTTCCTCCATGCGCAGCGACTTCTTGCTCTCCTCCTCCAAGCCCTCGGCAATGGTATCCGAGCGCTGTTTCTCCTCAGCAAGTATCTGGGCCAAGTCCTCCGAGCGTTTACCTACAAATAGGACAAATTATATAAGAGTCTAGAGGATCTAGAGGACTTCTACTAACCCTCCTCAATGTACTTCATCAAGATCTTCTTGCGCTCTGCAATCAGTAGCAGCACAATCTGTTTCTGTCGATTCCTCTCGTACTCCAGCGTCTCTTGTAGCTTTTTGAGGTCCTTCTCCATCTTAGCTACTTGGGCGCGCTCCTCCTCGAGGTCCTGCTTCAACTTGGAGCGCTCCATTTCGAGACCATATGTGATGTCGTCGCCCTGCGCCGTATCGTGCTCGTGCTTTCGCTTCTCCTCCTCCAGTTCTTGCAGCATTCGCTGGTTGTTCTCCAGCGATTCAGTGAGTATGTTTACCATGCGAACGTGCGTAGCCCTTTGCTTGCTAACCATCTGGTACTGCTGCTCCATTTGCTGCTCTATAATCTGACGCACCTCCATCTCGGCCTGGGCAGCCTGTGTGGATGACTCCCTGGAGATAAGATTCCCGTTCAGGGCAATCTTGTCCCGGAATATGGCCGCATATGGATCATTTGGCTGGAGGCGCTTAGTGCGCAGCTGGGTGATAAGTTGTTTAACCCGTTCGTTGCGCAGAGCAGCGATGCACACATCGCGAGCCTGCAGCTCTCCTTCCAGATAGTACAGCATCTTGACCAACTCGCTGTGCGGCAATTCGGAGCGACTGCGTCCGTTGGTAGCCACCGCCGGCAGCTTGTGTATTACCCCCGGTCCCGGCTTCATCGTCTGGAACTCATGGTTTGCGCTGACGGTATCGCTGCCCGAGGCGGATCCCGAGCAGTTTTCGATACCGAAGTCAGCATCCGGGGCCGTGCCCACAAACCGGGCGGTGCCGCTGCTGCAACCGGAGTCCTCCGCGAAGATTTCCGCAGGGGCGCTATTGGAGTTCTGCTCCATTCTCCCGATTCCCTGTTCCCGTTGCCCGACCCCTGCCTCACAGCATACAAAAAATGGTGCGTCGCAACCGAAGTTTGTGGTTTTCACAGCTCGCTTCTAGGCGAGTGGGGAGCGATCAACGCTATTTCACTAATACCCTGGGAACACTTGTAATCTCTGCCTTAGACCAGCGGCATTTTAGGTTGCTGCAATTGTTACTAATTTAATAAATTCTGTGCCACACAAATTCTTTGTCGTGAAAAAGTGGATACTTCGCGGACAGCGTTGCCGGACTTGTCTAAACCCATTTTGCGGTCCGGCAACTTTTTATTGGCTGCCCAGCAGTGTTGAAAACCGAACAATAGATTTCTTGGCGCCATATAGAAATTTAAAAGTTTAGTTTTCAAACAATAACAATGATTTCTTTTATTTTTTAAATACAAAAGGTTTAGAAGTGTTGTAGGCTAGAGAATTTCGAATATGTTTTCCGACTAGACGATCCGCTAAAGGTATTAAAGCTGGATCACGCTTGTAAATTCCAGTCGAGTTAGGTGTCCACACCCGCAGACGACATTCCGAATGGCCGGGCAGTAGCAGTCCCATCCATCCTGCCGAGCTAAGCGTTATATCACAATTTAGCCTTCCTTCACTTCTTCCCTTGCTTTCCACGACGATTTCATCCTCTTTAGCCTGCAATCCGGGCCAGCGATGTAAACGCGCTTCTAAATCCCCTCCAGCTGTGGGGACACCAAGGTAGGGCGTGCCCAAGTATCGTTTATAAATATTATCCGCTTCTTGGGTATCCGATATCAACACGGGAAGATGTTCGGATGCAAATACAAACACCTTAATCCAGTCAAACTGGTTTTTATAGCTTCTTAACTCCAAAAGATCCATTCGAGCCAATCCACCAAGAAAAATGGACATCTGTGGCCGCAAACGAAACGCCCTGGGGCGAATCATCTTGGTAGGCTGTAGTTGAACCAGCTCCTCAGCTGTCAGGAGTGGAGTGAGTTGGTCTGGATGCATCACGCCAGGTGTGTCGTACACCCATCTTGCCTCCTTGTACTCCGCTGCATGCTCGTTCAATGTGGTAATTGGTCGCGTGCCACTGGACATGGAAAACGCATCGTGGACATCGTTTCTACCATCAAAGGTACGTCCAACGGCACCTGACGGCTGGGCGGCGAGAGGATTTCCTGTATCAATAGCCTTTTCCCTCCGATGTTTCTCAATTGCTGCCTTTTCACTTCTCTCTGCCATCAGTCTCTTGAAGCGCAGATAAATTCTATCGTTAGATGGCCTCAGGATAGGAAATCGAAGGAGTTTCAGTGTGGTTCCTGGCCATGGACACGTAGTTGCCTGCCGAACAAGATCACTGGCTTCTGGGCGACAGTAGTCAGAGTTCAGCAAGATATTGAAGAGAGAGCTTTTTCCCACATTTGTGCAGCCCAGGAGATAGACGTCGCCCTTATAAGCCCATGTCTTTTGTAGCTGTGTGATTAACTCTTCGATGCCGTATCCAGTTTTGGCGGAAATAAGACTAACATTTTTTATGTTTAGCTCGTTTCCACCGCCGTATCGTACAAACTCATTCCGAAGGCATTCTTTAACGTGCTGCAGGTAAATATTGGAGTCTCGAGGGAGGAGATCCACCTTGTTTCCCACAAGAAAAATTGGGCGTTTGGTTCCTAAAACGTTCTGCATGCCCGGCCAAATAGAACTGGGAAAGTCGAGTAGATCCACAATGACAATAGCTAGGGCATATTTGTCCTGTATCTGGGAAATCGTTTCCACATACGAGGCCGGAGTCACCTCCACGTCCAAGGCAATGTTGTAATTGTGAAGAAAATGGCATCGCTGGCATGTAATGGTATGGAGCTCGGCCCTCGTTCGTCCTCGAAAAATTTCGCTGGGTATGTAGCCAGGGAGGGAAGCTCTGGAGCAATGCAAGTGTGCGCCACAACCATTGCAGGGAACTTTAGAAGCAGGAATCGACGGATCCGGCGTGCCCTGTTTATTGGAGCCTTCCTTGGCTCCTTGATAGAACTCATATTCGTCCATCCAGTCTTCGGGAAGACTTTCAGATGGGGCCGAAATTGACGGCGGCGGTTTCCATCTAATTAAAATGGAAATCAAATGTTTATTTTTATCCAATTGAGTTAGAACCTAGTAATCACCTGCTTTCCAAAACAGAGCTGTAATAAACGTGCTCATGTTTCCGGTAGCGTTCCCTGGCGAGAAGCCACCCTCTTTGACGCGAGCTACCAGACACTTCAGCTGCTGCTCCATACAATCTGTGACATTTCGTTAATACTTTTTTATTGATAAATTTACGTAAACAAATCGCCTTCAACATTTTATAGTTCGGCTGGGCACCAAAACAAACATTCGGCACTTTTTCAACACTAATTTTGAAGAACCCTCATTCATATAAAAGTGTCATCACCAAGAATCTACAAATAGAGATGGCACAACGTTGCAGTGTTGTATAACGAAGGGCAGCAGTGCTGAAAAGGGGCTCTCACAAAGGCAAAAGAAACTCATCGAAAAGAGAAAAAAGAAAGCAGCGTTAGCGAAAGCAGAGGTGAGTCGAGTGCGGGACAAAAAAGCGTGTATGTATTAAAATTGAAACAAAAAGATCTAGAAGAAACGTGTCCACGGCGCATAAAGCGAACTCCTGTCACAGAGACAGTGAGATTTACGCACTGGCAAAAGTACAGAGTACACGCCGAGTAAAAAGCAGCAAGCAGCACAAAATAAAATGATTAGGAAAGTGTGTGGAAAAAAAAAGGCACAAGTGTATGTGAACGGCGGCTGTATGTGTGAGTGACGTGACTGTATGCGTGCTGCTGCTGCTGCGTGTATAAAAAAAAAAAAAAGTAAAAAGTAACGCGAAGCTCGACCTAATTTTAACAAAATATTACAATAATATTTGCATAAACAAATGCTGCAACTAAGACGGACGACAAATGTGCTGAGCAAAGACGCCAAGCACCCCCGAGCATTTTGTTGCACTATAATTTGTTGTTGTCGCTGCCGCCACCGCCGCCATTGTCTAGGCAAGGAGGCTCATTCGGCTCGCACATTTCCATTTCCCCCGTGTTGTTGTAGTTCTTTCCGACACACGGGTTGAGTAATACAATAACAAAAACAGCAGAAGAGGCTTCGGCCACAGCGGCGACGGCGGCTCAAATTTTAACAGTGCACTATGGGCTAAATGTACATTTTCCGGCATAAACTCTTAGTTTTAAAGATTACTTCGAAGCTACAGACGAGTATTTTTTCCTTTTTTTGATAAGCTAGAATAGAATTTGGATTTTTGTATTTCAAAGATCCCTTTCCCTTTCTTTTCAAAACAATCATAAAAAAAAAAAAACAACAAACAACAAGAAGTTGAAAGTAAATTTGTAAATGTTTATTGCCAGAAAAAAACGACCTTTCGCCCATAGTGGAGGAGTGTTGCAACTTTCGTTCGAACTCGTTTCGGGTTGTTGTCGCTCACTCACTTACTCACCGCCTGCCTTACCAAAAACTGGTATTTATTAAGAAGCAAAAAAAAACAAAAAAAAAAGACTGTTGAGATGCAGTTGTTGTGGGAGCAATTTCCTAATGGATGGGGGGGAAGAAAAAAAATCAATAGTTCGGAAATTAGACAACTTTCAACATCTCTTATTGCCGCCGAGCCGCCTGCCGCGCCACAAAATGCACTAAACGGGCCAGGCCAAAAGAAGATAACCCCGGGCGCAAGTGGAAGCGAGATAGTTGCTACCAATACATGTGCAGTTGAAATTTCCAGCGATGTCTGCTCTGCGCCGTCTTTGTTGTAATGTAATTGCGAAATCATAACGGCAGTTGAAAGTTGAGAGCGCTTAGCCAAGTATTTGCTTGATGTGTGTGTGTTTGTGTGAAAGAGTGTGAGAGTCTACACGCTTTAAGCTCTGATGAACTCCGAATGCTCTACTCTCAGCACCCTTTTTGTTGCCGCTACCGCCTACACCACACAATCAGCCGGTTAAAGCGTCCGCAATTGTAGCGCATATGTGTGTCGCGTCAACAAGCGCCTGGGCCCGCAAAAGGAAAACACATGTTGTAGGCACAGTGGGACTGTTCGGGAAATGGAGAAACAAAAACCTCTACTCCTAATGGAAGTGCGAATGAGTTTCCTGAATGCATCCGCCGCCATCTTGAAGATATTCAGAATGAATGTAATTTACAGATGTGGATGAGATATAAATAGATTGCAGCAGCTGCAAGTGGAATAGACAAATCTCGGTTCTGATGAATGAGCTCATACTCCACTGTATGAGACTCAAATTCAAATAAGCAAAAGAAACAGCAACCAGCAAATTACTGAAAATGCAGAAATTGCCTTGAAAAGTGAAAGGCATTTCAACTGAGCGGAGCGGAGAGCGCAAGCGAGTCTCGTCGTCTTTGATATTTTTGCTTAACCTTTGCGGCAGCTGTTTGTTGCTGTTGTTGTTGTTGTTGTTGGTGCTGGCGCAGCACATTTGACATTTTCAAACAAACACACACACACACCCATAATACTCTGCACATTCCAAATTCCCATTTCCATTACCATTACATTGGGGCTGCACATGCGCCGAGTGCTTATACCCTGTACCCTTACTCAGAAGGGTATATTTAGTTCCTACTTTACTTTGGTCTAGAGTAGAAACTCTGGCCAAGATTGTTGCTTGTTTGCTTGCTTGCCAGTCATTGCATTAATTTTGTTTATTTCTCTTTCAGAGTGCGGGAAAGATACTGAGCCGAACCCAAAAAAAAAACCCACAGACTACGAAGCCCAGCCCCAAAAGAGTGTTGTAGTGGACTGGATTAGAGTCATCTAACGGTGAACCTTTCGGCCACTCGTCCAAATTAAAAACTCCTTTCCTACATTTGTGGATCAAACGAGCGAGCGTCCCGCAACGCCCCACCAACAAAAGCTTCTTCATGATGTCGTCGGATCAACAGTTCTTTCTGAAATGGAACGATTTTCAAACGAATATGGTGACCTCGTTCCGTCACTTGCGTGATGAGAAGAGCTTCACAGATGTAAGTATCCCCCCATCCAAAAATCTTAGTCTGGCTTCGCGGAAGGAAGTTCCAAACAAATTTCCACTTTTTCCTGCCATTTCATTCATGGAAGTTTGCCTCTAATTACCTATTCTGAGATGGGCTTAGGCTACTCTCTTCACTTGGCCCGATTGGCTTTGGAACGGCCCCGGCCGAGGGTCACTCACCAGCTCAACTCACTGGGTTCTGTCTACCTACCTGGCCCTCATACCGCATTCTCTTAATTCTGTCTGCTTTTCTTTTACCTGCTTCTTTGTCTGGCTGGTCGTCTCTTTGTGTTCATTTCTACGTAATGTTCTAGGGCCAGGCCTGGTATTTGTTTTGGGGGAAAATCGGTAACGGATTTGAGCGAGTTTTCAATAATTTTCTCATTATTCTTTCTAGGTAACACTCGCCTGCGAAGGCCAAACCTGCAAAGCACACAAAATGGTGCTCTCCGCTTGCAGTCCGTACTTCAAAGCGCTGTTAGAGGTGAGTCTTGTTATTTAATATTGAATTTTGAACTAATCAAGTAATATCCTTTTTGTAGGAGAACCCATCAAAACATCCAATCATCATCCTGAAAGATGTCTCCTACATTCACCTACAAGCTATTCTAGAGTTTATGTACGCCGGGGAGGTGAACGTGTCCCAAGAACAATTGCCAGCATTTCTAAAGACCGCCGATCGCCTCAAAGTGAAAGGCCTGGCAGAGACACCCAGTTCAATAAAGCGGGAGGGTTGATGGTATTAACAATAATAACAAAAAAAATAAAAACAACAAAAACCCTAAAACAAAACAAAAAAAAAAATTATAAAACAAACAACTATAAGAAACTTATATGTATGCAAAAGAAACAAAAAAAAAAAAAGAAAACGAAATTCCAAAATTACGAGAACGACATTTGATATAAAATTTTATGTAAAAGTACACGAGGAAGAACAACAGACAGACATGCCACACACCACACCACATACCACACACACAAAGCTGACAGTTAAAAATGATTAGCCTGTAAAGTAAAACAGCGGTGGTCAAGGTTCAAGGACCCATCTGCTCACTCCCACACCAACTCACCTACACATCTGACCTTCCAATTTGCAAACGTTTTTGAAAGCCCCAATTGATTTGAAATGTGTATTCGTTTAATTTCTGCATAAAAATAGTTTGTAATATATATTTAACACAACTACGAAAAGAAATCATCCAATCTGTATAAATGAAAGAGTTATGGACAAAACAGCCCTAACAAACAAAATATAAAACAAGAAAGATAAAAAAAAGAAGAATTTTGTAAAGTAATTGAAGGAGAGCATTCATTTTAAAGATATAACGATAATTATAAATATAGTGTGAAATGTGCAAGTAGAAGGATGAAATGCTGCAATGGGCGCGAATATTACAACACATTCGGTTAGTTTTTAAGCCACTAACTCCAAAATCCACCCATAAACGCTCCAAAAAATATATAAATGATCAGACAAACTTCATTTTTTCAGACACTCAGACTCAGAATCAGACAAGAACACGCAGTTACTATTCTATTTAAAAGCGACACATCCTTCATCTCTATATTTAAAAATAAAAAAAAATTATACTTTCACAATTTGTTGTGCGGACTTTGCGATATATTTTCAAAACATTTCTTACATGAGATATATTTTAATATCAGAACGAAGTGAAATAGAACGTGTTTTGAACGTTTAATCTGAAGCTATCAATTCTACTAGTTTAAAAAAAAGAGCATAAGAAAAAATGATAGAAGAAAACAAAAAATAAAAATATTGACTAAAAACTATACTTGAATATTATTACATAAATATTTATATGTATGTATAATGTATACATGTGAGCATAGATTTAAATAACTACGGTAAATAAACAGAAAAAAAAATTCCAAAAAAAAAAAAACAATTATTTTAAAATAGAATTTTCCGAAGATTATTATTAATTAAGAACGGACGATTCGAAATTTTCTTCGCATTTATTTGTGTAGACTCGCAGGATACTCATCATACTCATTTAGCATCTCTGTACTTTGTAAACAGTTCACAGTTCATTTACAAATTAACAAAAATAAGTTTGCTTAAATTATATTACACTAATATTCGATATATTGCCAAATTTAGATCTACATCTAGATCTAAAAATTCACATTACGCTATAGTTCTTAATTGTTGAAACAGTACGCGTTGCGCGTATTCAGTTCGAATGGATCGGTGCGCATCTTTTGCTGATTATCCTCCACGTACCGCATCACATCGGCCACTAGATTTGGTCTCTCTTCCGGACTGGAGGCGCACGGCGACCAGATTTTGATATCGTGATCAATACCACTGGTGGCCAGCATACAGATACTGGGATGCGGTTGAACGCAATTCACGATGGCGCTATCCGCCCGATAAACGGCCCGTATCTTCCCAGTGTCACCTTCCCAAATGTAAAAGTTGCCATCATCTGACCCGGCGGCGATGAATTCGCCATGGCTGCCCAGATACGTTGCCTCCTTGATGTCCGTGGTGATGTTACAGTGACCCACATAGCGCTGCATATAGTCTCGGGCCGAGGAACGGAGATCGTACTCAACATCAGTGAGCCTCAGATAGCGGAAGCCATCCTCCACCGGCTCTGGCTCCGGTGGCTCTGTATTATGCGACTGCCGGCGGTTCTCCTTTATGTCCTTGTTCAACATTAGGACACCATGGTTGTTGGCAAAGCTGGGAAATCGCTGGATGAGAGCTTGCAGGCACCTTTCTGCATCCTGGGGACGATGAAGTTCCAACAGCGCCCGAGCCAGCCGAAAGTGGGCCTTCACATAGCTGGGATCAAGGCGCAGGGCCTCATGGCAATCCCTTAAAGCTGCATATATGTCGCCAAACCAGCCGCGTCGCATCAGTGCAGTGGCTCTGTTCAGATACAGAACCTCGCCCTGAGGATACTTGGCCAACGCCGCCGAATATGCATCGATGGCGGCAACCAGCTTTCCGTTTTCAAGAAATTCGTTACCCTCCTTCTTGTGAACTTCTATGCTCGCGGGCAGCGACCGACTCTTATGGGGAGCTTCCTTCACCTGATCGTCGTCCTCCTGGACGGCAGGAGATGTGTAGGCAGGTAGCTCGTAAAAAACAGGGGGCTCGGCGCTGTTCAGATCGTAGCGATAGACGTGCTCGCATCCCATATTGACTAGCAATTCCGTACCATTTCCATTGAACGTGAGATAAGTCACGGCCCGTGACTCATGAACAATATTTCGGGTGATGTTCTTAACAATTTGACCAGGCGCATAATAGGCAACACACCCGCTCAGCGCTGGAAGAGATTACGAGTCAATGGAAGACTAATGTATATACTTCAATGAATACATACCATCTCCGGCGTTGGATGGTAGCTTGCGTCGATCAAATACCCTCGCAAAAGGATCATTGGCCCCCACCGCCAGGTACTCCGTTCGCCGGGGATTAATGGCCAAGCACTTGGCCTCAGTGCCGGACTCCACATGATAGGAAAGGCTAAGTAATCTAACACTGCTAGCCTCTTCGGGGCGACAGCGATGCGGCTCCCGCATGTCCAGCTGTAAGATGCAGCCGTCCTCCCCGGCCGACCAAAAGACGTGCGGCGAGTCCTGGGCGGTGGCCAGACGCTTGGCCCGCATCAGATGGCAGTTGCAGGCGAACAGGGTCTCGTTCGAGTGGTTGATATCATACACATAGATGAACTTGTCCGCCGCACACGTAGCTACTATGTTGTTGTTATGCTTGGGCAGGAACTTGACCGAGAACATGTTGCCCAAGTGCTTTGTGGCGATTACATGAACGCATCGCTTGCGAAATGGATCCCAGATCATAACACGGTAATCGTCCGACCCCGAGGCCAGCCACGAGCCGTCCGAGCTCCATTCCAGACAATTGACGCAACCGTCATGTCCGGCGAGAACGGCCTCCTGTTCCAGCCTGTCCACGTAGGCGGGTGAGGCCAGGAGCCGCCGGCGAAGAAGCTCATCAAGATCGTGTCCGTATTGCTGGCGCTGCCAGTGAAGAGCCGTGGCGTTCAAGGGCGTCTGCTGGCGCTGATAGCGCGAACTGGAGTACTTGGTGCGATAAAGATCATCGCTTGCCATCGTCTCCGAGTGTGTGGATAGGATTATGACACTTGTTTTGGTTTGTTTTCAGCTCGTTCACCGCTCAATTCATTTTGCATTCGCACCTCCTCTCTGCTCTCCTGACCACCCCCGGTCGCCCTATCAGTTGTTGACACCTGGGTACAGCGTTGCCAGATGGGCACGGCGTAATAACCGCGGTCCGCAGAGCTTAAGCTTTTAACGCAAATTTGAGCAATTTAATTTTTTACTAAATTGTTTCAAACTACACGGAACTGAAGGATTTTTCGTTCTGAAAGATTTCGGCCCAAAATATAGAAACAAAGTAATGTCTGTATTTCTAAGTTACATTTTATCACCTGTTCATTTTTCCTTTTTTTTTATTTAATATATATAAATGACTTTTAGATCCCCTAAGACATGTAAATATAAATATGTCTTTATTATTATTTTTTAAAGATAATAATCCTTTTAGAAACAATAATAAATAGGTAAAATATTTGATAGGCATTGCCAGCACATAATATTACAACAGCCAGTGTTTACAATACAATCGATAGTGTCCAAATTGCATATTTTACCCATCGCCAACGAAGGCAGATAAACTAAAAAAAAAAGATTGATTAATTCCACAGACGAATCGACAGGGCGAAAATTGAGCCATGTCCAACGAGAAAGAGGATGAGCGCGACAAGCACAAACAACAGGCGGAGGCAGACGCTAAGTCAACTTCTAGTGACGATTCCGACGAGTACCAGTCCGCCGGCGAAGGCGACGATTGCGAAGGTGATTCCCCCGTCGAGGGCCCACCTGCAGCCACACCTGCTGCGGCTAAGACCACTAGTCCGAATTTAAAACCCACAGCGGCTTCAGTACCGCCACTACCTTTGGCCGAACAAGTTGACTACCGGTATCCGATGCATCAGAGCGTTTTCGAGGACGACATCAAGTCGCTGCAACGCCGCCTGCTCCTGAGCACTGCCCAGGAGGAGATCGGTCTCAAGGACAAGCACGGCAATACGCCCCTTCACCTGGCCGTGATGCTGGGCAGGAAACACGCCGTGCGCCTTCTCCTGGCCCATAATGCTCCTGTGAAGATCAAGAACAATGAAGGCTGGTCCCCGTTGTCGGAGGCTATTAGCTATGGCGATCGCCAGACAATCACCCAGGTCCTGCGCATGCTGAAGCTGCAGTCGCGGGATCACATGGAGAGCCGTCGTGAGAAGTTGGTTAATGCACTGCGCCAGATGCAGGACTTCTACATGGAATTCAAGTGGGATTTCCAGTCCTGGCTGCCGCTGGTCTCCCGAATCCTGCCCTCGGATATCTGCCGGCTGTACAAGTCGGGAGCATCAATAAGATTGGACACAACTCTAGTGGACTTTAACGACATGCGGTGGGAGAGGGGCGACATATCCTTTTTATTCCGCGGCGAGGCACCGCCCAGAGAGTCTCTAGTGCTATTGGACAATGAGCAGGAATGCTATCAGCGTCTTCGCTACGAGGAGTCCGATATGGAAGACGAAGTCGATGTCCTCATGTCCACCGACATTCTGGCCACCCAGATGTCGACCAAGACGATACAGTTCGCACGCGCCCAGAAGGGATGGATTTTTCGGGCCAATCGCAAGGAGCTTATCGGCGGACAGTACCAATGCGAGATCTACACCATCCAAGGGCTGATCCTGAAGCAGCGGAAGCGCCGCGAGCATCTCTCCCACGAGGATCTGCAGAAGAACCGAGCTATTGTCGAGACAATCACCAAGGGCGCTTGTCAGCAGTCGGACAATCGACGTTCCAGCCTAAGCAGCCAACACACGGCTACGCCCCCAGAAACCAATACACCGACGGCACCGAATGGTATCACCCTACCAGAGCTGCCACGACGCAGTTCGCTGCAGGCACCGCCAGCCACCACGGTCACCTGGCGTCAGTACCTCGATGCCGAGGTTGGCAAGTGCCCGCAACTCGGCCGACCTCCCGTCCATAAACAATCAAGTAAGACCCTTCGCGCCACGGTAGCCATGAGTAAGGATTTCCCATTGAGTCTGGAAATGTTATTGGATGTTCTGGAGGTGGTGGCGCCGTTGAAGCACATCAATAAGCTACGTGAATTTGTGACGCTGAAGTTGCCCACTGGATTTCCGGTTAAGATCGAGATCCCGGTCCTGCACACGGTTACAGCGAAAGTGACGTTTCAAAAGTTTGAATTTCGCGACAACATCCCTGCCAAGATGTTTGAAATACCGTCGAACTACTGGGAGGATGTCCGACGCTTCCAGGATTTATGACCAGGCGACGGAGAACCAACAAAAGCCTCGAAAGGCTCATCCTCGGGATCAGGCACCGGCTCCGGCTCCGTCTCTGGCCAGTCTGGAGTCCATGTCGATTTGAATCGGAATGCGCCGTCCTCCATTGCGGAGTTTGATTGAGGAGGCGTCCTCGGCCATGTCTCTTGCCTGCCCCCCCCGTCTGCCCAAAATTGTGACCATCAAAAGGTTTGGTTCTCCCAGCGAAGGCCGTAAGGAACCGTGTTAATGTATGTATGTTTAGGAGGAAACAAGAAAGATTCAAAAAATTGCAATTTTCACCCAAGAGAAAAAAAAAAACAAGAAATTTGTCGTCAAAATTATTCTTTGTTTTTTAAATAATTATTTGCCCTTTGGATGAAAAATTGTTAAAATTAAAAATGTAACGCTCTGAAAATTGCAATTTTAAGCTTCGATTTGTTATTTATTGTATTTATTTTTTAACTAGCCCTCTTCGATGGGGATATTATGTATTAATTTTTAGTATTTATCATTAGATGCATCAACATTCTGTCTGGGTTCGCACCTTCTTTCAGAGATCTGGGGTCTCAGGGCAACTGCCCGCCCAATCGTCGTGAAAAGAACCCCAAGAATTATTTCGCCTATCTCTAGCTAATCGCAGTGGTAAAAAAAAAAATTAAAAAATAATCACAATCAGGCGATATTCACAAACATACAGTCCTATCCGTATCACTCAATCAAAAGGTAGTTAGTCGAATGGTCAGACCTAGGATCATATCGTTTTCAACAGTTTATTTATATAGTATATCAATGTACATCCACCATCCACCATCCACTCACCTTTCCGATTTAGAGAAATTTCATATTTATAATTAAGGTAAACTAAAGGGAAGAAGGCGGAAGTTTATTTTCGGCCCACAACCTTCTCCAAAAATGAGTCTGTATGCCCCGCTTGGAACGTTGGATCGTTCTTTCTTTTTATATAAACTTAGGCTATGAGTACTTGAGAATCGTCTGCAAAACAAATTCCTACACCATTTTCATAATAGTCGAGAGTATTTTGAAGTGCGCAAATACGAAAAACGAGAAACGTAAAACAGCTTCACAAATCAATTAAAAACTAAATGTTTATATATACGTACCAATGTATTTATGTATGTAGTTCGATTCTAGACAATTATTTAACCATAAAAATAGCATCTGTATTTATATTTGTTAATCAACAAAAAGGATAGCTCCGATTTGCTGTGATTAGCTACATATTTTATTCAAAATTGTTTGCTATTCTCGGGCCTGACTGCAATTCAAAGCATCATTTTGTTCCATGTATTTTTGTAAAACTGCCATTTTTTCCACATTTGTTTTTAATTTATGGTATTGCATTTGTTCCTTTTGACTTTGTCCCAGTCATACAATAATAATAAATTCAAAACGATAATCAAAGAAATCTTTTTTAAACATCAGTTATTATTAAACTGTAATCGGAGTTGAAGGAGAAACACAAGAAATCTGTTAAGCAATGGATATAAACAAGATCGGTGTATTTTACTACTTAAGGATAATCGATGATTGAAATATATATATTTGTACAAGGCCCCTAAACGTAATTGAACCGAGCATTTGTATACGCTCTAAAAAAATATATATACACTCACATCCCACATGCTGTAAAATGTGCAACCCAATCTAAATGTGTTTTATTCTTGTTAACGGGCTAATGGGTATAGGTGGTTTTGAATTTCGCGCCCTTCCGGCTAATCGCCAGCCCTGGTGTCTCTTTTCTTTCCAGTAATTTCTATGTTTAACAACACTGTTCGGCGAATCAGCTGCTTGAGTCACAATCTCCAATTCTACGCACAATTTTCCATTAAATTGCATTTGAGCTGCACAAATAAAGAAGAAATACTCCAGAAAGATGATCGTTTCACGGCTGGCCTTCCCCCTGAACCTGGGACTCCGACAGTTTTCCCGTCGAGTGGCGGAGAACCCCAGCAACTGGAAGATCCTGCAACGGCACATGTCGGGCGTCTACTTTCGCAGTGGTGCCATTAAACCCAAGCCCGAGGAGATGCCCTTCGGCCTGTTCGCCATCTTCTGTGCTGTCATCCCGGGCCTCTTTGTCGGCGCCACCATTAGCAAGAACGTAGCCAACTTCCTGGAGGAGAACGACCTATTCGTCCCCGCCGACGATGACGACGACGAGGACTAAGCGGATGTCCGGAAGCTACCTCACTGATGTGCACCCTAGTCGGAATATCTTGGAGTACATGGCTTGACGAAGAGCCAGCACTCGGCCAAATCTTTTTTTTACCTATTTATTACCTCTTTTCTCCTATATATGTAAAGCTTTATTCTTAAGATCCAAAAGTTCTGGCATTTTTATGTGTTTTTTGTGTCGTCCCGCTTTTTATCTAACGATTTTTCAATAATGTTGACTACATAAGTTCGAAAAGATAGCGAATGTTATTAGAATTTAAATAAAGATTACTTGACTATTGAAATTCCATATTTTATTTCTTATATAACAATATCATTCGAGATATGGCGCACCCCCACATTCACCTGAAAATCAAAAAATTCTTATTTTTGCCGAAGTGGAATTTTATTGTAATTAAATTTGTTGGGTGTACAAAGGTATGTTTTACTGATTTTCTCTGATTTTGTATTACAATTTCTTCAAATGGTTTTAATTGCAGTGGCTCAACGATCCTAATTCTTTCATTTAATCATACAAATTATGTTTTATATCGCTGTAATATATATAAGTGTACATATATATCTGCTATATATATATAGAAGTGTTTTGATAGAAGTGTTTGATAGTATGTTTCGTGAAAAATAAAAATGATCTTCAATTTCTGGCAATTATCCATGAATATTCCAATTCGGGTTTAGTTTAGTTTTCTTTTATATATTTTATGGTTGTTGGTTTTACAATTTTTTCAAAGATTTTTTTGTATTTGTTTTTAGTTTTTTTGTTTTTTGTTTAATAAAAAAATATGAATTTCACTTCCCGGCCGACGCTTGGAGGCTTTTTATTTTCGAAGGCGGCCTATCATCTTCTGCTCTTCAGCTTGTTTGTTTTTTTTTTTAATATATCGTATGCTTGGTGTAAAAACATTTATTATTGTAATATTCTTGATTCTCATTTTGTAACAGAAGTTAGTCTCTGAACGCAAATTAAATCGACGCGTTCGCTTTCGACGTGTGTGTTCTTCTCATTTAAATACATTTTTTGTTTTTTATGCAAATTGTTATAATTATATGGTGAATTTCTTCATTTCCATTTGCTTGGATAATAATAAACATAAAAAATCCTGCTTGATTTTCCCTCCAGTCGTCGTCTACACTTCTCTCCTCTCTTCAATATGTTTCATAAGTTGTTTTACGCTTTAGCGCTTATTTTTTTTACTTGTTTAATGTTTTTCTTTTTCTTGTATTTGTTGTTTCATATATGTTGTTGTTTTTTGTTGTAATATGTTGTGTGTGTGTGTTGTGTTTTTGTTGTTGTATATATATTTATTTTTTTGCATTGTTTTTACATTGTTTTTCAATTTTTTTGTAGGTTTTTTTCATCATTTGTTTTTTTGTTTACATTTTTCAACATTTTCTTCTTCTTCTTCATCTATCAGCTGTTGTATTTTCTTTCTTTTCTTCAAAGTAGCAAAAACTTGACTCTCATATTCTTGCGGTTTATTTTCTTTTATTTTTTCCCTTCTCTTCTTGCGGTTTTTATTTTCTCATTTTTTCGTTATTTTGACATTTTTGCAATTTTTTTGTTTTTTCTTTTCTTTGCTTTTTTAAAAGTGTGGTTGTCGCGTTTCTTTCTCTTTTTCTCTGTTTTTAAAACAAAGCTTTCTTAAAGTTTGAATGTGAAAAAAGAATTTGAAAAAATTACATTTCGATCGTGGTGTTTCTCTCCTTTTGGGTTTTTTAAAAAGTGGGGATGGAAAGTGTGTTTTATAAGAAACTTGACATTTTTTTTTAAAGAGACAATTTCTGTTTCAATTATATAGCATTGAAGCGGCGTTTTACATTCTGTTTATTTTGCGATGGTTTTTGCATTTTTTTCTCTTTTACGCATACAAAATAAAATGATTTCAATTCAAGCAATGACAAAAAATATTTCTTAAATTCGCATTTGCACATTTTTCGTTTCATGTGTTGTATATGTATAAAAAGAATTCTTGAATAGTTTTCTGTCTGATCTGGGTATCTGATCTGTTTGACTTTCCTCTTGATTTCCTCGTGTATTTGCGTAAATGCGTTCGAAGTTAAATGATTGAAATTGATTTTTTGCTTGTTTCTTGGGGGGATTTGATTTGAATAGAAAAACGCCGGAGCTCAAGGGCTCAAAGTGCACCTTCTTCAAATGGCTTGTTTCTTCTCTGTGTTGAATATATTATATATATATATGTGTGTCCTAGGCGGTTCTTCTATGCTCTAGCGCTTCAGTGAATGCGAATTAGTTAATGAATTGGAAGTGAAGAGGAAAACTGCAAATATAACATAATTAATAATAGTAATTAATAATTAATATTAGTAAGTAATCACATACTTTTTGGGTGTCGAGTGTTCATACAAAATTCTTCATCCGCTTTATATTGTTCGAGCGTGCTTAATTGGCAGGCTCGGCGACACGGTGCACTTGCAGCACGGCCACCGCCTCCTCGACCTTGGCCTTGAGGGCCTCCTGATCCTCAATCATGTGCAGGAGCTCGGAGTTCTCGATCTCCAGCAACATGCCAGTGATCTTGCCGGCCAGACTGGGATGCATGCGCTCGATCATCGGGTACAGGCGCTCTCCGAGGATCTGCTTCTGCTCCTGTGGCTTGGCATTAGCCAGAAGCGAAGCAATAAGCTTCTCGGAATCTACAAAAAAAAAAATAATTATATAATCAACTGAGGGACTTTGTGACGCTTACTTTTGCCTTGCAGCTGCGGAGGCATAGGCTGAGCCTGGGGCATCTGCTGAACTGGAGGGTTGCGCATGTTGGAGGTGTACTTGTAGTTGGAAGCACGTTGCTGGGCACCACCAGCGATTTGGGCTCCGGCGATTTGCATGTTGGGTGCCGCGACGGTCTGCTGACCGGTAATGGCACGGGCGCCAGTGTTGCGCATGTTATTAGCCGCGGCGGCAGCGGCGGCGTGCGTGCCCTGCACCTGCTGGGACTGCCCACCACGGGCACCGGCCGCAGCCGAGCGGAACTGTGTTGGCACCGCACCGGCTGCGCCCTGGAAGCCACCAGCAGCGGCGGCGGCAGCGCCGGCCTGCACACTTTGCACCGTGGCAGCGGGACGAACTGGTGTCGCCCACCGTGGGGTATTCCTCATGGGTGTGGTCATCTGGGGACCGAAGAATCGTTGGTTGGGCGGCATGGTCGGCACAAAGAAACCGCCGGCAGCATTGGGCGGGAAGATCTGGCCCAGCTGCTGCATACGCATACCGGTCATGTGACGCATATACTGAGAGGCCAAGTGGGCCTTGCGCTCCTCCTTGCGCTGAGCCAATGCCACGTACAGTGGCTTGCTGCCAACGACGCGACCGTTCAGTTCAGTAACAGCGCAGGTAGCCTCATTGGCCGAAATAAAGCACACGAAACCGAATCCCTTGGAGCGACCCTCTTCGTCGGTCATCACCTTGGCGGAGGTGATGGTACCGTACGGGGAGAACTCCTTGCACAGGCGCTCATCATCGATGGAGTCATCCAAGTTCTTAACGTACAAGTTAACGCCGAACGCCGAATCGTGGCGCTTCTTCTTCAGTTCCTCGAATTTGCGTTTCAGCTCCTGCTGGCGCTCGGCCTTCTTCTGGGCACGGGCGACATAAAGGGACTTGCCCTCGCCCATATCCTTGCCATTGAGGGCCTGAACGGCAGCCTCGGCAGCCTCTGTTGTCTCAAAGGCCACGAAGCCGAAGCCCTTGCTCTTGCCATCCTCCTTGGACATGACCTGTTGAATCAAAAATAACTCTATAGACTTGACCTTCATCAGTTGGGAATATGAGCTCGGTACGTACCTTGTAGCTGGTGATCTTGCCGTATGGCTCAAAGAACTCCTTGAGCTTCTCGTCATCAAAGTCCTCAGTGAAGTTCTTCACATAGACGTTGGTGAAGAGCTTGGCCTTCTCGCCCAGCTCCTTCTCGCGCTCCTTGCGGGGAATGAACTTGCCAACGTATACCTTCTTGCCATTGAGCAACATACCGTTGACTTTGTCGATGGAGGTATTGGCGGCCTCCTCGGTCTCGAAATGTACGAAACCATAGCCTTTGGAATTGGCCTTCTCATCGGTGGCCACTTTGCAGCTGAGGATGTTGCCGAAGGCGGAGAAAGTGTCGTAGATGGCCTTGTTATCGATGGTCTTGTCCAAGTTCTTGATGAAGACGTTGCCGACGCCGGAGCGGCGCAGCGAAGGATCACGCTGAGACCACATAATGCGAATGGGTTTGTTGCGGAGCAGGTCAAAGTTCATGGTATCCAGAGCGCGCTCAGCTGTAGAAATATAACAAAAAAGAATAAAGATTAAGAGGATATACTAAATATAGAATAAAATATAGTATTTAAAGGAGGCATTGTGACTCTTCTACTTCTGCACTGACCTGGAGGGCAGTCTAGTACATGGTAAGTCAAGTCTGGCCTTTTATTTTGCAACTTTGAATCTTAGTCGTGTCGAAAAAGGGATTAATTCGACCAACCAATGGGTAGAAGTTGCCAAGAAGCAGTCTATTCGGGCAGTGTGAGGCTTCTACTTCTGCGGATGATATGAGAGGACCATCGACATGGTAAGTCGCTTCAGTTGTTCTAGCAACTTTGAATCTTAGTCGTGTCGAAAAGAGATTTATTCGACCAACCAATGGGTAGAAGTTGCTGCAAGTTTCCTAAGTGTTAGGCTTCAACTTCTGCGAATGGTACAGGGAAACCATTGGCATGGTAAGTCGCCTAGTTATTCTGGCAGCCTTGAATCTTAGTCGTGTCAAAAATGTGGAAAAATTGACCAACCAATGGGTAGAGGCTGCCTCCATGACCCTAACCTCAACGAGAGAGAGAGGTTCAGTAAACTTTTTGGAATGTGCGGAATGTCCGGAATACCAAGATTATGGCTTTCACACGCAGTGCCATCAGTACCATCAGCTCTTGTGCCATTGTACGCTTAATTCAATAAACAAATGCCAGCCATCCACTACTATTATATGCGCAGTGAAAGTTTTGTTTTCGTTAAACACGATTTTGATGGGCAGTTTCGGAGGGAAACTACATACGTCGGTTGGGTGGGTTCACTGACATGTCAAGAATTTGGAAGCCCGCTAATGAATGGCACCTGGAGTGGCGGCGCTTAAAAAGTGAAAGCAAAACAAAGGCAACCGAAAAAAGTTTAGTTAATGAAATATAACCTAAAATGGAGGCTGAAATAGTTGGCCCAAACAATGAACACATGTTTACGCACACAGGCGCACCACCCGAACCGCCACAACCACCAGATTGGCAAGCTGCTGGCCGCTTGGAAACAAAAAGAAAAAAAAAACGAAACAATATTGAAGACGCAACTATGGGCGTGGCTGTGCGATAAGCTGTCCGTCCAAATGCGGAACCATTTCATGCCATAATAATTGCAATTTCGAGCGACTGTGAGGCAGAAATTTCTAGATAATCTGCTGACGCGAGTGGCACAGCACAGAACCCAGCTGTTTTGCCTTCCTCCAGCCCCCCACCTTTTTTTTTTATCCACTTCCCGCATGTGGAAAGTGGCAGTTCGAGTTATGAAATACTTAAAAGCTGTTTAGGTGGCATTTCGGATGACTTTTAATCTATAATTCCAGTTTTGTGGTCCAAGTTTTATGGCCATTTCTACACCACAGTGCCCGCACAAACACACACACACTATTCACACACTACACTACACTACTCACACACTGAAAAGCATATCGGCATGCGAGCGCAAGTGTGTGTGCGAAAATTGCACACGTGTTTTCTTTGTTGCGGGCAAGGGGGGACTTTCGAGGGCCCAGTGCAATTATTACTGCCTTTGTGGCAATAAGGAGGATTACTCACCATCGGCTGGCTGCTGGAAGTTGACGTAGGCATAACCCAGAGAGCGACGGCTCATCACATCGCGGCAGACACGAATGGACAGTACTGGACCAGCGCTCGAGAACTTGTCGAAAAGATTCGATTCGTTGATATCCTGGTGGAGATCACCGACGTATAGAGAAGCCATATTTGGTGATCGGGTCTACCTGTAATTCAAAAATTAATTAATTCTATGCAAAATCAAGAAATTTTCCATAATTCTACGGACCGGATGGATTCGGCCAGGCAGGCGGTGAAATGGAAAGAAAAAGCGGCGTGGCTTTTGGCTCGTCTATCAGTTTCAACGGTGTGGCAACATTGGCCCATCTGACAGTCGACATGGCAACCCTTGCTCATGCTTTTGTTGTTGCTACCCCACCGCTCTCCCTCTACCGTACAAGCTGCACCCATGTTGGAAAATTTCCACACACACAGACAAACAATAGACACGCGTTTCGCCATTCCAAAAAAAAAAATGCTAGAAGATTGCTCGAATTTTGCGAAATTGTACGCAAAATAGCAGCTTTTTCGCACAATCCTGGCCTAGCACGCCGCCATTTTGATTTAACGTCAACCCATTTCGCAGGAAAAATTACACTCATTTGCTTTGTCTACGCTTTTGGCTTTCCCCAACTGCCTCGTCGGCCGCCCCAAGCCCCGGAACCTCTCGCTCTTACATACAGCAGAGCAGCGCTTGTTCGTTCTTTGTACTTACTTTCAAACACTTGCTCGAATTTTTTGCTACTTTTTACAATTTTTTTGTTGAGTTTTTGTATTTTTTAATATTTTTTTTTGTTTTTTTTTTATATATTTTTTCTTCACAAAAAATATGTGATAAGTCGTGTGCTGTAAGCGAATCCACGACCGCTCACGTTAACGGACTCTACTCGACTCGCCACTGCGTGTGCCCCGCAGGTCCCACAAAAACGCCAAAAACTCAACAGTCTGGCCACTCTGTTTTTTGACGTTTCACTTGTCAAGAAAAAAAAATTATTTGAATTTTACTAAGAAATATTACTAATAATTTGCTTGTTATTTCTATTACAAACTCTTTTAGGACAAAAAATTAAATACAGATTGCGGGGCATGGGCAGCTTTGTAGAATCCCCGAGTTTCCTAGCTTTCCTGCACTGAAATTGAAGATAATCTGCAATCCGCCATTGAATGACTTGTATTAAAATTTATTTTCAGCAAATGGTCTGAAAATCCACAAAAAATGGAAATTCCCTTCGTTTGCCATTAAATGACATGAACTACAAATTATTCTCTGCAAATGGGAGACTTTAAAAATGGAAAAAAAATCCATGAAAAATGGAAATTCCTTCCAATTCTTTACCTCACGGTCTGCAGCAGTCTATATCTTTGGGTTTCCCCCGATTTGATATTTTATACTTGATACTTACCTAAGGAACCAAAAACGGGCTGAATTAGTAATTGAACACTCGGTGAAGAGTCGTTTCTTGTTTTTTTTTTGGCTGATTAACCGGCACAGCGTTTTTTCACGTTTATTTTTTTTTAAACTTTTTCGAATTTTCTACGAAATAAACAACACTCCACAAGAAAACCGTCAAAGACCGAGTGTATGAAAGAAATGTTTTTTTTTTTTTATTTTATGGCAATAGACCAATTTTCCTATTTTTTTTCTGTTTTGTTGGCTGCATGCAACCTATTTGGCATTCGAGTACCTAATGAAATGGCACACAGCTCAGACCCACAAGCTTTAAACTGAAATGTCAAATTGGAGGCCTACTTCGGTTGGGACGAAAAAAAATAACAGGACCGTTCTTCAGAAAAATTTCTTTTTTTTTGGCATTACATGTACTTTTATTAAACACTCTTTTTTTTTTCTCTTTATTAATTATTAACCTACACTACATAAGTCAGCTTGAGATTTTGATTTAATTTAGTATTTATTTTTGACTTAAAATTATAATGCATGAGCTTATAACTGAAGTTTTTATTAGACTATGATCCGAAATAATCCGAAATTACACTAATTGTAGACTCCAATGTGTGTTTTGTGATTTTTTTATACCTCAATTATTTTTTGTATGCATTTTACATAATTTGTGTGTGTGTTTGTGGGTTTCCATAACCGGAACACGATAGTATATTTTTCAAAAATATACACGAAAATATAGCTAATTTACTGAACTTATTCAAATCGGTTTCATTCATAGACATTATTTAATACGAAGTATTTCAGCAGCGAACATTATATCTTGTAATACTATTTTTTTACCAATTTTTTTTTTTGTAGAAATTTTGACAATTTCATAACCGCAACAATTAACTGCCATTGCACAATTATAACCTGTATTTAGTTTCTTTCTTTTAGAACCAATGGATTTTGAACATATGCTTTACTATTTTGGCAGTGGATTGGTAATCAACTTTTTAAACATTAACAAATAAAAAATGGCCCAGAGCCAGAGCCAGAGCTGGCAGCAAACATTTACAAAGAATAACGCAGGTGTAAATAATAATGATAATGAAAATGAAAAATATTAATTCTAATACACATGATTGGTATGCCAGAGTTTTAGTTTCCCATCATAGCCGAGGCCGCTGCATCTCCGCCCCATTCCACCAGGTACTGAACCTGTCCGTTTCCCATCCGACGCTTGGCCCGAATAGCAAACGATTCCCCAGCATCGATGCGGTTCATGGCGCCGCCAAAGTACTTGTTCACCGACTGTTTCAGGTCCAGCATGGAATGTCCAGTTACTCCACCGCCATTACTGCTGGTGGTGGCCGTGGAGCTGGTCGAGTTCCGTCGACTTTGGCTCGGCGACAAGGTCTTCTGAGGTCGCTGTCGCAACAGACGTCCATGCGTCGGTTTGCCAACCGGTGGCGCTGGCGGCTGCAAGTCTTTGGCATATATGGGAAGGTAGTGGCTGGGGATGGGATTTATGGTTGTGGTGCTGATGACCTAGTGAATAAAAGAACAATATTAGTAAGAAATATAACACTAAACTGAGTTGAAGAGACCCCCTACCTCAACGGCAGTCGTTAGGCGGCGAGTGCGACGTCGACGCACTTCCTGATTGGGTCCAATGGTGATGTCTTTGGCACTCAGTCTTCGCTTTATTGTGCGCACCATGCGCGGCTGCTCCCTCCCGGCAGATCCCTTGAGTTTGAAAATGCTATTTATTATATCATTAACACCGACGCCAGCTGCCACCCCAACACTTCGACTGGGGGCAGACTTTTTGGGTGTGGCCATCAGGAAGGGATTGTTGCGACCCAGAAAGTTGGCTGGCGGCGGTATAATAAGGTCCAGCGAACTGGTGCCACGGCTGCTGCTCGAGTTTTCGTCGGACGAAAGATCACAATGATTGCGGCTGTTATCGTAGCGCTTCGACAGCCGGAAGGCCTTGCGCTTGCGACTGCTGTTTGTATTCAGAAGTGGCTGTATAGGAGCTGGCAGCTTCCCCGGATCCCCATCATTGGCATTATCATCGGCTAGATCGAGTTCAACCGTCTCTATTTTCTCAGGCTTCTCCGGCAGCACCAACTCCATTTCATCATCGTTTTTGTTTGCTTGTTTTTTCGCCTTCTCGATAATCTGCTTGATGGGGATGTCGTCCTCGCTGGTCTCCACCTGCTCATCCTCGTCCGTGTGAAACTCGTACACATCTTTGGGCGTCCTCTTCGAAGGATCACCTCGTTTCTTCTCACCCTCATCGAAGGGCAGTAGCACGAGGTCGAACCTACTTGTTAACAGCTCATCGGTCGGCTTCTCGTGGGCCTGTAGGAACACTTTGGGGGTCAGTGGCGGAACACCGTGGCGCAGTGCGTAGAAAGCCGGGGCCCGCTTAAATTCCCTGCCGCAGACAAACCTGTCCGAATGGTCTTTCAATGTCTGTTTAATGCGCTCCATGAGTGCTGTTTCCGGCATGGAGCGCCACTGGTCGCAGATGGGCAGCTGGTGGCGCTGTTCCAGGATGAAGGGCCAGATGTCCTTCAGCAAGTGGTAGTATTTCTGGTGCTGATGCTTCCTCAAGTTATAAAGGGCAAGGTGCAGCACGTCCACCCAGTCTATCTGCAGTCTCCGCACAAACTCAACGCCGTCATTGCAGACAGTGCAGCAGAAAACGAAGAACCTGAAACCATTACAAGTTAGTTTGAAGGAAAAATCAATTAAGTTTCTTAGAATTATTACATATCGCCGCGCAGAAGTTTCTGTTTAAAGTTCTGCAAGCACTGGGTGTGGAACCAGTTCCGGCACTTGCAGCACTGCAGCATGCTGTGATCGAATTTCCCTGGCTTGCCACAGTAGCAGTAGATCTGTTCCATGTTCACCCGATGCTTCTCATCCCAGCTGAGCTTGTCCAACTGCGGGAGGAGAGAGAGAGAGATTAGCGACAAAGGCTTACAATACATGTCTCAATGGCAACATACATGGTAGGGAAATTGGCGACAGATCCCCGATGGCTTCAGACTGTCCAGGTTAATCGACTGCTGCACCTTCATCGGCTTGGCACAGCGCTTGCAGCACCAGACACCGCTGCCTGTTATTATCTCCATCGTACATCCGCGATGGTAACCTCGTCCGCAACGCTCGCAGATCTCCACCACATCCTCGATGTCGGATCGCTTGCAGGCCACGCACATTGGTCCGCTGGCGGAACTGCTCGAGGACTCTGACCCGGATCCGCCGCCCCCAGCCCCAGCACAGGAGCTGCTGCCGCCCAGCTTGCGCAACTTTTCGGGCTCGCACCACTGCTCCGACTTGTCATCGAACCGAATGAGATACTGCTCCGTCGTCTGTTCAATGATGGTGCCCAGGTAGAACCGGCCGTCGTTACATTTGATGAACACGTCTTCCTGCAGAGCGTATGTGACGGTGGCCGGAGCAGAGGGCAGTGGCGGTGGCGGGGACGGCGGAGTTAGTGGGGTGGGTGGCGCTGCTTCGATGGGCTTGAAGCTTTGCTTCTTCAGCAGCGAGGACATGGGTGGCGGAGGTGAGGGCGAGGACTTTCCGGGCGAGATCATCGTCTCCGGAGTGGTTGGCGGCGTCTGCGGTGTTGTGGTCGTCGAATCCGGCTCATCCACAATCACCACAGCGGCCGAGGTGGTCGTCCCGCCGCCATAACTGCTGCTGGAGACCGAGCTGCTGCTGCAGCTGCTACTATCCGCTGTGCTGCTGTCGATGAGCGGCAGGATGGCCTTGTGCTGGATGGCCGGTATGATGGGCGAAGGCTGCTGCGACGAACATAACGACGACGAACTAAGGGCGGCGGGGGACTCGGCGTAATGATTGTTGATGCATATATTGATGCGGTCCAGGACGACGGTGGATGGCGACGAGGAGGAGGTGCTCACCGGCACCAGTGGCGGCGGCTGCAGCTGCTTGGCCATTATCGTGTTCAGCTGTGGCGCTGATGGAGTTGCGGAATTTGGCAAATAGTAGGACTGAACCGGCGCATAGATGGGATGCTGGTCCTGGGGCGTCTTGCTCAGACCGTAGACATTGGGAGCCGTCGATATGATACGTATGTTGTTGGTCTTGAAGGAACTTGGCCCGGATGAGGAGGAGCTGGCCACAGGAGCCTGTTGCTTCGCGGGATTGCTATGTTGGGCGAAGCTGTTTGTTATCTGAATGGTGTTCGGATGAGCTGACTGGGCTGCGGTGGTATAATAACGCTTGGGCACCGATGCGGTTCCGTTCGCACCACCGGTGATCGCCTGCGCCTGGGGCAGGATTTGGTAAGTGGTGGTCATCCACTGCGGCTGCTGACCAGCCGGCTGGGGCAGGTAGCCGTAGGTGGGGCCGGAGGTGGTGCCGCTACCAGCTACCGGAAGTGAAGGCGCCTGCTGCAAGAACTGATGCGCCACATTGGGAGGCGGGTGCTCGTGCGGCAAGTGGTAGTGATTGTTCATCATTGTGTGCAGTGGCGTGGTAGCCGCGGGAGGCAGCTTCTTACGTTTAGAGTTGGATTACCGGCGTTTTTTGCACCAGTTTTTGGAAATTCGTTTGTTAATTAACACGAGCTCAGCAATCTGGCGCCTTTTTCAATCAATTGTTGTTGCTCGCCGTCCACACACTTACACCGATGCTCACGTACAGAGCGGGCCCTTTTGTCTGTCCACTTTCGTTTCGTATTCGTACTTTTCCACACGCGCATTTCCACACATTTTCGCCGCCGATCTAGCTAACTTTTGGCTGTGTTTCAACGCGCGTCCTAAATTAGCATTGTTATGAAATAGATTTGGCCGTCTGTTCTCGGTGTTTATCTGTTTTGCTCATAGTTATAGCCAACGAAAATGCACGAAAAAAATGGCTGATATTAATTGCCGTTTTTCAACATATGCGCTCTGTGTTGGCAAGTGCTAATAGAGTAGTGTTGGAAACTAACCCAATAAACTAGTACTGTAAAACGAAAAAGTTAGGGATTTTTGGTATTTAAATGGCAACACCTGCGACGGTGTTGCCACATGAGTAGCGCTCTTGCAGTGTTTGAATGGGAAATGTCGAGAAAATACAGGGACCGTAATAAATACAAAATAAGAGATATTATTCAATTTTTTGAATAAAAATTAATAAAAATCTACCAACAACTTGGATAATTATGGACTACAAAATTATTAATTGAACACAATGAAGAACAATAAAATCAAAATTAAAATTAAAAATTCAGTGGAACGAGTGTAACAAAATGAAAATTAAAATGATTATTAAAATGATATCAATTTAAGTTATAGTCCGCTCTCGGACGGCTGGTTTTTGTCCTGCAAATAAGTTTTTTCTCTATGGTTTCTGCCACTTTTCTACAGATTTCGAGGAGCTTCTTAGGCGGACATCTAGTATATACTCGAAGGCGGTATATTTCCATAGTATTTTCGAGTATTTTCGTTGGTGATCAAAATTTTTAATAAAAGGCCGGACCAAACAAAATTTTTGTCAGAAGTTTTTCTATAAGAGCTTGCCAAACATATATTAAAAATAAGTTACTATAAAACAAACTATTATAAACAATTATTTTATGTTCTTTAGAAAAGAATGTTTACCAACACATGGTGTCAGTATTTGTTCAACACTACGAATAGCAATACATGGTGGAGAGAAAAGAAGAGAAAGAGAAAAAAATATAATTTCGTGAATATCAGTCCGCTGCGCTGTTCATAAAAACGAATATTAGTCGGAAAAAACTGTTCAAATCGCAAAGTAAACGTCGGAAAAACATACAGAGAAGTGAAAAAAAGTGAAAACCAAAGAAATTACAAAAAGTTTAACTGTTTAGCCGAAAAAAGGAGGTACGGTTTGTTAAGGTAGGTAAAAATTAGAGCTTCCATTGGTGCAATGACGCACTAGTTTCGGCCGCCTATGGAGGCGGAAAAGTTCCAAGCTGCAACTTTCACATCGAATCCCCCATATCGTACCCCGCACGCACACAGTCAGCGGCGAGGCGAGTGGACATGTGCACATACACACACACACACACTCATTGGTACAATTGTGACCTGTGGACGGGGAAAATAGAGCGGCGGCAGCGACGACGTGTGTTGCAAATTCATTGATTACAACTCTGGGACGTCACTCTCTCATTCCAGCTGGTTATAGCTGTCTATATGTCCAGGCAGCGCTCAGCGACCAAAGCCGTGCAATTCAAGCACGAGTCTGCGGAGGAGGAGGACGACGACCAGGAGGAGCACGACCAGGAGCGTATTAGTCCACGTCGCGGTATGCATTCGTATGGGGACCATGGAACCATTGGCAGCGGAGTACCGGCCTTCCTGGCCAAGCTCTGGCGCCTGGTGGACGATGGCGATACCAATCACCTAATCTGCTGGACCAAGGTAAGTCCGCCATGTTGTTTATTTACCTGTTTCCCCCCCGTTCTCGCCCTTTATCAGCATGGCAACAACAACCAGAGTGGGTCTGGGCAGGTGTCTCAAGTGTAGCCCTTCCCCCCACTCCTCCCATCGGGCATGGCTGCTCTCGGGCTTTCTCTGCGCCGCTGCTGCCTCTTGTTGTTGCTGTGCCGTGGCGCACGTATGCATCTCGTCCGTCTGTTGTCTGTTTTTTGTTATTTGCATGCGTACGTGCGTGTGCCCTCTCTGATAATTTTCCGTCTGCGGGAGCTGGTAATCGAACCATTTCCCTGGTCATTCCCTCGCTTTTCCTCGCTTAGATAAGAATTCAATAGCTCTCCTGCCAAATGGGATAACAGATAAGGTCTGCTTTTCGTAACTTGAACAGTATATACACGCTTTTGGCGGATATATGTGGTGGGGAGATGGATTTATAATTAGATAATTGCCACTGCTTATCGGTTTGGGGCTGCGGCTTACCGCAACAATGTGGATCGTTCTTATATCGTTTTTTTTTTTCGCTCTTTTCCAGGATGGCAACAGCTTTGTCATTCAAAATCAGGCGCAGTTCGCCAGGGAACTCTTGCCGCTCAACTACAAGCACAACAACATGGCCAGCTTCATTCGGCAGTTGAATATGTGTAAGTATTCCTATACTCTTCTGTAAGTACTCCTTACTAACCTTATACCTTTGCCTTTCAGATGGATTCCACAAGATCACGTCCATTGACAACGGCGGTCTGCGTTTCGATCGCGACGAAATCGAGTTCTCACATCCATTCTTCAAGCGCAACTCCCCCTTCTTGCTGGACCAAATCAAACGCAAGATATCCAACAACAAGAACGTGGAGGAGAAGTCCGCCTTGAAGCAGGAGGCCGTGTCCAAGATCCTCAATGATGTAAAGGTGATGCGCGGTCGCCAGGATAATCTGGACTCGCGCTTCTCCGCCATGAAGCAGGAGAACGAGGTGTTGTGGCGTGAGATAGCCAGCCTGCGCCAGAAGCACGCCAAGCAGCAGCAGATTGTCAACAAGCTGATCCAGTTCCTGATCTCCATCGTCCAGCCGTCACGCAACATGTCCGGTGTGAAGCGCCACATGCAGCTGATGATCAACGACACGCCGGAGAACGATCGCGCCCGCACCACCAGCGAGACTGAGAGCGAGGGTGGCGGCGGCCCAGTCATCCACGAGCTGAGCGAGGAGTTGCTCGAAGAGGTGATGAATCCCTCGCCGGCTCCCTACCCCAATGCATCGCAGTACGACCAGGACAGCGTGTCACCGTTGGCTGTTGAGCGTCCTCGGTCCAATATGAGCGTGAGCTCCCACAATGTCGATTATTCGAATCAAAGTGTCGAGGATCTGCTCCTCCCGAGCAACGGAATCTCAGACGGAAATCTGCTACTGGCCGCCGGTGGAGCTGCCTCCCCAGTCGCCTCTAGCGTGAGTCGTTCGCCGGCACCACAAGTTCTGTACACAGTAACCGAAGTGCCCGACTCCCATGTCCAGGAACTACCCAACAGCCCGACTTACAACGAGGAACAAGTCCTCACTACCCCGATGGTGCGGGAGCAGGAGCGAAAGCGCCAACAACTAAAGGAAAAGAACAAGAAGCGTCGCATTGAGATGGACGGAACCATCGTCGATGATGGTTCGCCCAAGACGCAGCGCACCCAAAGCAAGGAGGATGTCCAGGTGGTCCAACCGGTGCTAATCAAGGACGAGCCAGAGCAGAACGCGGGATTGCTGGATCTAATCAATCCCTCAAACTCGGACCTTTACAATGTGGACTTTATCAGTCAGGATATGCCCACAGATATTTTTGAAGTAATTATTTTATTCCTTGTTTGAAGTTTATCATTAATATCCTTGCTCTTCCAGGACGCAGCTCTCTTGCCATCTAATGAGAAGGCTGCCAAGCTCGACCAACAACAAAAGTTCGGCCAATCGACTGTCAACAGTGGAAAGTTCTCGAACAACTTCGACGTGTCCTCTGGTGGCGCCACACTGCTGGATGCCAATCAGGCCTCCACATCGAAGGCAGCTGCTGCTGCCAAGGCGGGCGCCTCCGATGATGGGGCCATGGCTGTGGCCAAGTACACTGGTGGCGAGAATGGTGGGGCTCGAGACCTTCTCAGGTTGAACTCAGTGTTAGTAGACAAGAAGCCCCTGGCACCGTCCGATCTCAACAATAATGATGACCCCATTTCTTTCGGTTACAGTGACGAAGTCAACGGGCATTTGGACAATGTGCAGGATGAATTGGACACCCTGAAGGACCTGCTGCGTGGTGATGGCGTCTCCATCGATCAAAACATGCTCCTGGGTGTAAGTATTTTGTCTAGATTTCTAGCTTCTAGATTCCATCCTAAGCCGTCCGTGCGTCCGACCCGAACCTCATGGCATAATCCTTCTATTTTCATGATTAGACGCTTGGCAGGACACCCATTGTGCAGCTGACCGAGGACGAGCTGTTATTAAAGGTCAGCACAATGCGTCCATACCTCTCATGCCAGGCCTAAACGACCGAAAGCTTCCATTGAAACATGTACTAATTTTTGAATCCTTTCTTGCAGCTCTTCAACGACTCGGATCTACTGGACAACTATGGCCTATCGTTTCCCACTGACAGCATGAGCAACGATAAGAAAGGTGGGTCTGAAAGTTTCTCTTAATCCATAAGGATGATATCTAAACTATATTTCAACTCTTTTTAGCAACCAGTGGCTCTGAGCTGATGGCTTATCAGCCCAGTATGTACGACCTTTCTGACATTCTGGACACTGACGACAGCAACAAGAATTCGGAAGCCGAGAGACGTCAGCTGCAGACCCAGAGCTCGGTTTTGAATACGCCACGTCACGAGGTGTAAATAGATGGGATGCTAGAAGAAATGGCGCGCGATACTACTTGTTTTTAGTTTTTAATCGAAGCAGTCGTTAAGGAGATGACTTTGTAGGCCTTCGCTGCTCTAGACTTTAGTTGATTCACATCATATAATCACAATAATCATATTACGGATGCTGTATATGCCTTAAGCACTATATATATGATATATAGACTAACCAGTTCTTGTTGTAAAAAGACTCGAAACATCAGTTAATATTTAGATGTATTTTTTTGTATCGGGGATATGAGAGCCTCGGCTCAGGTAGATGATTTTTAGTTTGCACTAACCGATCGAGAGGGATATCCTCTCCGAACGTATGCAATAGAAAATATACATTACACACTACTTTTTATTAATTAACAATAAAATGTTTAAGCCGCCTTGAGCTGCGAATGAATTAAAGTCGTTTTACTTATAATTTTTACAGGATCAGAATCAGAATCCTATCTTTTTGTGCATAATTTATTTCGGTTCATTGTTGATACAACTGAATAGATATGGACACATACCGTTTTGTTCTTAATATATAAAATAATTTAAATCCTAAACAAATTAGATCTTAGCCTAGGAACGTTAGCAAACGTAGCATTGTAAATTCTATGTATAGTTTTGGTGAAAAAAGGACATAATGGGTGTATACAAGAGGACCTCGTATGAGTGTATGAGTTAATAATGCCATCGCATGCATTATGATTTCGTAAACCTAATCGTGACTAATCGAAAATTGTACGTATTGCATGAGAATAGATGTTTATCCGAAAGCTTCTACCATACGCTTAGGACTCGTCCTTGTATTTGGCGTCCTTCAGTATATTGGCGAACTCGAATTTGACTCGTTCCCGTTCCGATCGGGGCATACTGCGCAAGGTGTCCACCAGCGACAGGCAGTACAGCTCGATGGGGTCGTTGTATGGTGTTAGCGATGGTGGTGTCGGAATGACTTTACGTTTTGCCCGACTGGACAGAAAATCGCTGGGAAGTGGGCGTCTTGTGGCCGCTGGCTTGTAGATTGGTTCGATGGTAACCTCCCCGTTCGAGAGTGAGTTGTTTTTTGGTATATCCTGCTTGATGTCATTGTGGGTGGACTGCACCGGCTCCTGGTCGAAGCCGTTGCCCATAACCACCATGGGTGTGAGCAGGGGCGAGGAGGCCGGCGAGCTAACGTGGTTATGGTCGTTCTCATTGTCGTGGCTACGGCTATTGCTGCTACTCCGGGCACCATTGAGCGCCCCCTGAAGCGAGATCTCCGGCTTGCAGTGCATGCCCAGCTGCAGTTCCGGCACAATCTCGTTGTCATCGCTGTGAGATCCATCATCACTGTTATCCAGTTCGATGATGTCGTAGCCCTCGGAGGCATCGATCTTCAGGTGTTCGGGATCCGGATAAAGGAAGCTGTTGCTGTCGTTGTCACTGCTACCGTTCTGCGCCGCGATGCTGTAGTTCTGCAACTTCTTCACGTTGTACGTTTGGGCGGTGTTTTGCAGGAAGGAGAGGTCCTCGGTGAAGCGACGTTTTCTCACATTCGGATTGGCCTGGCCCGTTTCAATGGACTTGATCTCCTGCAAGTAGTTGTAGCGTATGTTCTTCCACTTGGTCTGCAGGAATCGGGCTGTGGCAATAAGAAGGGTGGTTTTTTTTTAGACAATCTACGCCGTAAACAAAACGCAGTTACTTACAGGAGGCGCCCAGCTCGGTGGCGATTCGATCCCATATGTCCACTCTCACAGGATTGCGGCGGTAGTGTGGGTGGCTGACATCGTAGATGGCCGGGTTGGCGCGCACAAGTTTTATGAGACGATCGTCTGTAAAAAGGAGGAGATGTGGGAAAAATCGTTAAAATCTGTCTCTGGTCTCGGCGGTTCTTCGCCAAAAAGGCAGGCAATCACCAACCCCTAAGCGCAGAAGACACTCCAGGACATTCGTCCTGCATTGGTTTTTGTTTTTTGGGGGTTGATTCAGAGATTTGCTCTGCCTGTGCTTGGGTTTTCCATTGTCGTATATTGAAGAAAACCCAAACTTACCGAACTCGGGTCCAGTGGTTTCCCGTTCGGCGTAGTACCGCTGCATCTTGTTATCCGACTTTGTACTCATTATATCCTTGAGATTCTTCCGTCCTGTTTTCCTCAACTTGATTTGTTTTCTTTTCCTGGAGCCCGTTAGGTTTGCCTCCGTAGAGGGTTTCTCTCTTTTTTTTTTTAGACTGCTCACTGACGATTCTAAAAGCTTACTTGGTTGGACCTGATATACCGTTCGACTCTACGTTTCCTCTTCCGCCCCCTCTACAATACTCTCTGGGCACAATATTCTCTCCTTTTTCCGTTTTGTTTTACGCGCTCTGCGCAGAATAGAGATGGGCTTTTCACTCACAATAGCCGATATTTTCCCTCAATTATATCGATATTTTATCCTTCGTGACCCATTTATTCGATAGTGTTATCGATTTTTAGATTCTAATTTCCATCGATGTTACCGATGTTTTGAAAACATCCAAAAAAGCGACAAAAACCAACAACAAAACACGGTTTGGGCATTTACACCGCTCGCCCGCAAAAAACACCAAATAGCACGTGTCCGTGGACACTGGGCAGCGAATTATGAGCAACGGCCAGTATGGAAGGTTTGGAGCACTCATTGGCGTTGCGTACGTGAGCGGCACCCACTGCCGTTTCCTGGTAAGCAGGCGCTAAAGTCCAAATGCCGAAACGAATAGACGGACACACGTACAAATATACAAATACGCACGTCGCATAACACACAGCTGACACAATCGCTATTTCCATAGATTTACTCAACCAAAAATGCCGAGGTCCTGGCCTACCATGAGCTCAAGTTGCGGCAGATTGTCCAC
This sequence comes from Drosophila ananassae, assembly GCF_017639315.1. Classification (NCBI taxonomy): domain Eukaryota; kingdom Metazoa; phylum Arthropoda; class Insecta; order Diptera; family Drosophilidae; genus Drosophila; species Drosophila ananassae. The sequence goes on along the minus strand of NC_057929.1, from coordinate 2,836,913 downwards.
CAGGCCGGGTGGCTGGAATATGATCCCGCGGAGATCTGGAAGCTGATGCAGGAGTGTATCGAGGTGCGTATAGGTTTCAGGGAGTTATATCACCACCGGAGAGGCTAATCATTTTCACCTACTCTATTTTGCAGACTGCGTACAAGAATCTGGTGATATTGGAAATAAATCCACAGGACATCATAGCCGTTGGAATAGTGAACCAAAGAGGGACATCGGTGCTATGGAATAAGAACACGGGACAGCCCTTGTATAACGCTATCGGCTGGTCCGACAGCCGCAGCACTTCCATCCTGAAAACCTTGCTCCACAATGTCCGGCACAATGTGGACTACGTGAGGTATCGCAGCGGATTGCCGTTGAGCAGCTGCTTTAGCGCTCTGAAAATAAGATGGCTGGCGGACCATGTTCCCTCTGTTAAGAGTGCAATACAGGAGGATAATTGCCTTTTCGGCACCCTGGACTCGTGGCTTCTGTGGAATCTAACCGGTGGAGTTGAAAATGGCGTTCATTCGACCGATGTCACAAATGCCCACTACACCTCGCTTATGAATTTGTCCACGGAGCAGTGGGACTCCAAACTCTGCCAGTTTTTCAGACTGCCCATGAACATACTGCCACGGATTCGTTCCAACTCGGAGATCTTCGGCTACGTTTTGGAGGGACCCTTGCTGGGCATTCCCATCTCCGGAGTAATGGGTGAACAGCCCGCTTGTCTTTTGGGTCAGCTCTGCGTTAAAGCTGGCCAGAATGTATGCACTTTGGACGACAGTTGCTTCGTGCTGCTGAACACTGCCAAGGAGAAGCTGGACTCTGCCAACGGACTGATCACGGGCATTGCACACAAGCTGGGCGCAAAAGTGGCTACCAACTATACCCTGGAGGGTGCGATTTCCAATTCCGGATCCACCATCAATTGGTTGCGGGAGAAGTTGCGCATTAATACTGAAATAAACTCAAACGACAACGTGGTAGAGTCTTTGAACACTTTCATTGGCGAGAACTCAATGATTTCGTCCTCCTGTTCGTCTTCTATGCTCAATGCCGAGTGCGGATTAGCGGCAAAGCGTTCAGAAATCACATTCGTTCCGGCATTTCATGGGTTGTATGCTCCCTATTGGCGTCACGACGCCAGAGGCATCCTTCTCGGACTGACCAGTCAGACTACGTCAGAGAATATCACTCAGGCAGCGTACGAGGCTACTGGCTTTCAGATATACGAAGTGTTGCAGGCATTTAGAAAGGACACTCCTAACTGGGGTCGTTCCTGTATGCAGCCAGTGCTCACATTTGGTGGTGATTGTGCCGAGAACTCACATCTTGTCCAGTTCATTGCGGACATCGTTGGGCATATGTTGGAGCGCCCACAGACGACTTCCCCAGCCGGACTAGGTGCTATGATAGCCGCCGGTATCACCATGGATGTGGTATCTCTGCAATACGCTGCGAAAATGTATGCTCCACCAACGGATGTCTTCTCTCCGACCACTACACAGAACCGTAAGTATTAAGACGAACTTTTAGACTTTAAGATTAACTTTTCATATATTTTCAAAGGTCGGGAGCTACTTTACAAGCGCTGGTCTTATGCAGTAAAGAAGTGCCTGCATTGGAACAATTACGAGACTTATGAGGCCGATGTGGAACTGTTCGCCCAACGAGAATTAGACCCAAATTTTTCTGTTCGTCGTTCAATACCTGGTAGTTTGTTCCTCACCACATCGTTCGCCCTGCTTCTTTTGGCCAATTATCTAAAGAACAATCCGTTAAACTAATGGTCGCCAATTATGGGAAAGCGGAATTTGCAGTTAAATCTAGTCAACCGAACACGTTCAGTGCGCATTCAAAATCTATTGTTTAGATTAGCATGTAATCTTATATAGTTAACTTGAATGTATGTATATATGATTCTATTAGTTTCTGGCTCGTTTTTTAGAACAAATATTTTGTGATTCGCCTATACTACCTATATACACAATTTTAGATTTATATTTTTTCCGTAAGATCATAATGTTCTGATATGTTAGGCATTCAGTTTTATTCCTTTTCCGAAACGTAAAGACAATTGTTAAAGCTGCTGCAAGATTAGCACAAAAAGTCAGCTTCCTAAAACCCATATGCATGTGCTATAGAAAGTCGAATTGAGTAAACCGAGGAAATGTGAAAGCAAACTGTTAAGAATGTGTTTTACAAGTGCTCCAGTGCACAAGTGGCCAGTGTTTGCTGCTGCTACTGCTGCTTCAACATCTGAAATCCATTTGCCAGTTAATTAGCTGGCTGGGCTCCTCCACGGAGGGGTGCATTCATCACCTGCCCCCGGCTGCTGCTCACCACATTGAATGCAGCTTAAGTTATTGCGCTTATTGTTGACACGCGAATTGTTGCGAGCAGGGCAGGCTGGCTGGCAGGCTGGCCTGCAGGAGCAGGAACTGAAGGAGCAGCTGTGACCGTGCATAGCTACAGCTGTGCCAGCCTGCAGCCAATGTGCACTTGAACGCGCTCCTCCACCGCCTCGGTGTAGGAGTAGGTGGCATGGTGGGACCCCGGGCTGTTGTCTTTCCTGCACTTCGTTGTCGTCCGGCGTTCGACGGCAGTGGGGCAGGCGAGGCACTCATTCAAATGAGTTTTTATGCGCGAGCCTTCGCCAAGTGCCCTACCACAAAAGACATTCAGCTTATGAGTTACTACTCCCAGTTGGGGAAAATATTTAGAAAATTAATAATTACCAAAATACGAAAACCAAATGATACTATGATATTATTAAAAAACAGCCTATATATTTCAATAAATATTATTTAAGCCATGATAGTATTATTTATTGAGGGTTTATCCAATCTCTAATTATTGCAAGACAATGAAGATTGTAGAAAGTTCTAGGAATTATAAACTACTTGAATTTATTAATTATATTAAGTTAAAAAATTACTAGGCAGGAATTCCACAAATTAAATCAAATTGTTATGAATATTTAAATAAATAAAGTTTCTGAATCCAACGAGTGTTTAGACTCATAGTGCTCTAGGAGAAATGGAAGCTCATTCCTTTTGTCGGTTATATCCTGCCCATGAATCTCAGCCACATATCCCTGTCCACAGTCTGCGAAATTGGTTTGCATTTGAAGACAAAAACGTGGACGGAACGCCGTAAAATGTGAAATTTGTGCAAACAATAAGACAGTGCGCTCCACTTGGGGCTCCCCCATATGTCCTGGGCGAGTCCTGGAGTTGGATGGGGGCGTTGCAGGGCGCCCAAGACGCATGCAAACTTTGCACGTAGTCAATTTAAATAAATTAACACGCTGTTGTGTGTGTGAGTGTGCCATAGATAAGGAGGACTAGGGGGTGGGCTTATCGGATGGGTTATTTCATTGCCTCCCACTGCGCTGCAATATGCCAAAATACCGAAGAAACAAAAAAATAAAAATTTGACATGCCCACGTAGCCAGGACGGTAATTCTAGCGCAGCGTGGTCAGGGGTACACTATGTCGTATCGATGTCCTGGCCGGGTGGGTTTCCAGCTTTGTTATTTGTGTGCGGTTTGCCTGGGCAGCCGGGGTCGGGGTAGGGCTAGCCCCGATGCGGCGGCGGGTGCAGTACTCCCGGCCCAGGGGGGTTGGGTTGGGTGTGCTTTCGGGTGCTTTGTGCGACTGCCACAACGCATAAATCTTCAAGTTTATGGCATCAATAAATGTCGGAGCGAAGTAATGATTTCGTCAAGTTCCCCGCCATTGTGCAGTGGCACAAGCCCGTAGAAATCCTCCCCTCAGTGTTGCTGTTGCATTCAAAACAGGGGTGGCTCGAGGACCTCGAGGAACGGTAGAGCGGTTCGGTTATGTTTTGGCAGAGATCTATGTAACTGGGTAGATCCTTGACGCCACCAGTCAAGCTTCGAGGCTTAAGTCAGCTGCACAAGAAGAAATTTTCTAAATAATATCCTTTATATTATGATAATTGAATTCATGAATCTTTCTTAGAGATTTAAACAATTGAATTAAATTTAAGAGCAGATTATTTCAATGTAGGACTCCTCCTTCTATAGAAAGGTGGGGATTATTTTTCTTTGTGCAGTTCGTTCACCTCCCTAACCGTCAAATAAATTGTGGGAGTGTTGACGCCCCACAAGGATCTGAATGAAAGGCTTCTTCGCACATTCGGCGCACAATTTATTTATTGGGCGAAATTTGCTCCGAACTTTATGACTGGAACTCATCTGCATATGGGTCCTCGCTAGGAAGGAAGGAGTTCTTCTACCAGTCCTGCCTGACAGCAGGCAGGCTTTATCAGCCGGAGCTGGAGCTCCTGATACTGACAGAAAGTTTTTACGCACTTTTTTTTATGGGCCAACCAACCAACCAACCAACCAGCCGACCTCCCGAACGCCTCTCGTCCTTTCGCATGGCAGGCCGTCATAAAAAAGTCGTAAATTCGGCGAAGCGAAAGTTCTCTACCCGAGGATACCATAGAGCTCGAAACAGAGAAATGAGAACTGAGAACCAAGAACTGGCAACCCAGAACTGGAGAACTAAGCCCCGGCTGTTCGGTGCCATCGTAAAAACCTTAATTAATTTTCTAATCAACATTTTGCCTGCATGTAAATCGTCTGATTTGCCGAGTCCATTTGGAGCCCGCTTATGTGTAGCATAATTTGAGGCGCTCCGCCCACATTCTCGCCTTCTGCGAACGCGAACGGAGTACTCGTTGTTCTGCTGCCTGGTAGAAAAGTTGGTAAGCTGCTTCAGCTCCATTAGCTGGCCGAGCTGCTTGGTTAAGTCAGTTGCGATATGTCAAAGTAAACGGCTATAAAGTCTCAAATGGTGGGCTGTGATGGTGAGTAGGCGAGTGGGCGAATGGGCGGGGTCTTCAAACTGGCGCCAGTAGTAAAAAGTTGCGTGCTCGGCTTTCGGATGATTTTTGCCATTGTTTTGGGTGGTGTTTACATAGTTAGTGACTTTCCTGTTGTTTTGATAGTTCGTTTACAGAGAAAAAAATCTCATTTTAATAGAAATCTTTACTTAACTTGACTTAATTTAATTTTGAATTGAACTTTAGAGTTTCTAGATCCTAAATCCCTTAAAATATGTGCTATTTATTAATTAAAAATGTCTGGAAGCCATTTTGCCCATTTTCGCCTCCCAGCGACCATCTTGAATATCACTCATCCGCCCCGTCAGCACCAGCACTCACTGCCCGTGCCAATTAAGAGGGAATTTTCGGTGTGGCTTTTTTCGTTGTATGCAGAATTGCATAGCACAGCACAAATTAATTTAAATATTTAAAGACTTTAATTATTTTTTAACTGCCCAACAAGGACAGGGTGCAGACAGGCGGCGGGTGAGTTAGGGGCGTGGTGGAACAAAAACTGAGGAAATGGTTCTGTATGTGTGTGTGGATGTGGAAGCCAGAAGCCAGAAGCCACGAGCCAAGTGCCATGATCCGGGAGCATAACTGCATGTCGAGCAAGGAGCAGGAGGTGGAGCACAGGACGACGACAACGGGCAAACAGCCAAGCGTAAACTTAACTGACAAGTGGAGACTTAACTTCCCATAACAAATTGCATTCCAATTGCACGTCGGGTGCACCACCTACCTTCGCAATTTCGCCCCATCCGCCCCCCTCGGAGGCCGTGGGGCATAAACAAACACATCCACATGGAGTCACATTCATATGCTGCTCCTGCAGGACCTCGTCAACGTCATTGCTGTTAATTTAAATTGCTTTAAAAAAAGCAGGTGCAGAGCTCCCCTGAATAAGGAAAATGAGAACAGAAACGAGTCCCATTCAGACCAAATGGCAACAGGAGCAGGTCTTTTCCATAAAGCACATAAAACAATGTTTAAATATTTTATTTAATATTTATGAATAAAATTATATCCTTTTGATAGATGTCTTTTAAACGATTTGTTTGATTTTTCTATGAAATTGATAAATATTTTAAAGTGAAAGCTTAGAGAAGCTATAAACAAGACTTACTGTTAGAAAATAGTTAGTTTCTTTTAATTAATAAGCTAATGTTAATTATTTGTAATTTTTTAGTAATTTTTTTAGGTGTGGCAGCCGGAGCTGCGGGAGCCCAAGCTCTCGAGTCCTGCAGTGCACAGATGCCATGCACGAAATAATCCTAAAGGGTGTGAAAAAGTATGAATGCAGCCAAGACTGTGCACACCACTGCGAGGATTGGAGGATGGGAGGATTGGAGGATGGGTAGCTAGATGGCTGGATGGCTGCTGGGTGACTAAGGAGAATGCGAGAAATGAGCGCCCGCGCTGTGAAAGGAAAACAAAATTATGCAACTTGAAAATGGAAGACAGACAGACACACACCCACACACTCAATCCCTGGCCACACAATCCGTGCTCCTTGGTTGCTTCTTAGTTGCCATCTCAGTTGCAGGGTTCTGTTTTTGTTGCATGAGTGAAGGCTGCTCTGAATCCCGGTGGCACCACCACTTCTCCGCCTTCAGTTTGCTTGGAGATCGTCGCGTCAGATGCACTTGCAGAAATAATATCCAGTTAGTCTTGATTATTAGAGTAAGTTTTTCTTGTCAAGGTCTATTTTCTGTCAGTGTATAGCTTCTCCCCTGGAAGTAAAATGTTTCGGGTTGCAGTTTCTACTTTGCATTCAATTAAATCCCGACCCGAAGTAATTGCCAAGTAAATACGCAAAAGTAAACCAGAACGGGCGCCGACTATAAAAACGGTTGACAAGACAATTTTCTGGAAATTTCTGGCTCCAGGAATGCGGGAAAAACAAGGGAATGGGTCCTGGCGTCCTGGCATTTTTATTATTGATAAAATTTGCTAAGCGACAACTTTTTCGGAGCAAAGTTCGTGTGGGTGTTGTCAACCCTTTGGCTCCTTTAGCTCCTCTCGATGCCATCCCTACATCCCGGCGCCTTTATCAGCAGACCCGAGTTTATTAAAATTCAGGACAGCCAGCAGCCGCAGAAAGAAAATTCCCAGAAATTGTATTACCAAAAATATGGCAGAGATAAATAAGTATGGATGGTGGTGGGGTTGGGAGCGGAGATAGCGAGTATATCCTGCCACATGTGTCGCCTTTAGGGGCCAATCGATGCCGGATTGAATGGAAGCCCCAGCTGAGCCCGCGGGTGTCACCTTCTCGTCCTTTAGAGCTCCCCTCGCTCTGAAATCCTGTCGCATTGCGGTCCAATTCAATGATTTGTGGTCCTGGCTGCGTCTTAATTTATCCACCAGCTTTTTTTTCAGCTCACACAGAAGACAATCGAGCTCTAAATGGTGGGGAGTCTGGCGGTTGGAAACTTTTTAAAATACTACACGTTTTGGGCGCCAAAAGTTTTCTGCCAAAATAATTTGTATGCGGCTTGGAGCATACATGGAAAGTTTTCAGCAAAAATAGTTACGGAAGAGTCTGGCGAGCAGGACTCGGAAGGACTACAAGTTAAGGCTACTTATTAAAATCTCCCCCATCTGGCCCATTGAGCAATACAAGCACTTGGCATTCGTCCTTTGAGCACATGTGAGCTGGCTTTCCTTCTATTTTTCGGCTGAACACTTGAGTTGCATTGTCCTTTTGTCAGGATGACTGCTTTCCACAAAGAAAGAAATATAATAAATGGGCGGAGAGAGAGTGGCAGTCGAGGAACTCTCCTGGCTGCCTGTTGGAATGTGTTGACATAGCGCTAAATTTTTCAGTTACTTTTGTTTGTCCTGCCTGCCTCCGCTAGACTTTCTCCGGCTGCCTAGACGGTCTGTGTGTGTCCTTGGTCCTTCGTTGTGTGTTTGTAGTTAAAGTTTTCCACTCTCTCGGCATATTTGCTCGGGGCTAAAGGGCAAGAGCCCGTTAAATGCTGGAGCCAACTGTGTGGGGGCGTTAGACTGTAAAAAAGGATTTGGCGGCTAATCAAACAATATGAATAAGGCATAAAGGACGAAAGTTACTACAAGGTGACCTTGAATTATTTTTTTAGGAAATAAAATATTAGTTATAAAATTATTATTAGTTTATATTTTTAAGAAATTTAATAAGTTAAGAGAGATTTTATTTATCCTGTGACCTTGAGCTCTCCTAAAATAAAATAAAAACTGTAAATATTTGATCCCCTACCTCAACTCCCAGAAGGTTTTCCATTTCACAGTTGGCAGTTACCCAACGTCCCATTACCTGCTTTATAACCCCCAGCCCCCCCCCTTTAACTTAAATGCCCCGTGGAAAAGAAAAGTTTGTCCTTAGATTTCATTCTGGCTATCCCACTCCCACTCCCACCCTCTGTCTCAGCCCACTAAGCATGCTCATTTACCGCTAATTCTCACAATACTGCAATCTCGTTTTGGCATAACTAGAGGAGCCTCAGCAGGAGTGGGAGAAGAAGATGGAGCTAATGCCGCTTAACCGTTATTGCCATAAAAAGAGGATTTCGAAACTTAACGGAAAGCGACTCAATAAACGCAAAGGAAACATCACCTGTACACAGTGGCTTGTCTCTCTTTCTCAATGTAATGTGGGTATTGGATGCTCCCTCTCACTCTTGCTCTTGAGTCCTTAACCCTTGCCCTTGGGTGAGAAGAGACATCAGCCGCAAAATCCCCCAATGGACTGCTGGATGCTGACTCCATTGAGGCGTAAGAGTTTCTCCCAAACTCCATTCCGAATCAACTGCATTCCTAAGCCCTGTCAGGCATTTTATGGCCAACACGAAAGCTAAACTTTTACCGAGGGAGTCGTAACCCACCCAGGATATACAGGTTTGCCCTTTTCCTTCCCGTCTGCTCCACCATCTACCATCCTGGCTCCCGGTTTTGTTGCCGCCCCCTCTGGCTCGTAAAATTTTATGCGTTTTTTGCGCCCGACGCCCGGCGTTGAAAATGAAAATTGTTACTCCACAACAAGTCACCAAACCAGCCAGCTCCTGACGGCGGATCCGACCCTGACTCCGGGGCTTGGGCTCTGGCCCCCCGGTATCCTGTGGCATTCAAGCCAAGTCGAGTGTCGTTTCGCCTGCCAGACGTGGCCAGCAGCAGTCAGGACAAAGGGGGTGGCACTTTGTTTAAATTAGGGATGGTATTTTCTTTTTTAAAAAAATATACTTTTTTATTTTCTATATTTTTTAAAATAATTTTTATTTTTTAAGATAAATCTTTTATTATTTTCATAAATGTCCTTAAAAGTATCGCCTGTCATCTCTATACTTTGAAAACTTTGGTTTTGTTGTTGTTTTTTATGACTTTGGGGTATTTATTTCACTTGAAGCGGTGGAACGGACCGAGGCTTCTCATCAGCCTGATGTTTCATTTCTGTCGTTTCGCCAGCGCCCTCTCCTGCCACCCAGTGCGTCCTCCCCCTGGCTTGTGCGTTAATGAGTCAACACAAAAGGCTCAGCTGTTTGTTTAATGCATGTTCCACCCCTTTCAGCCACCACCCCTTCAGGTGGATTGTTGTGGGCGGACAAGGACGAGGTCCTCTCCTGCCTCTCCTGTCCTACGCCTTTGTGCCTCGGCTGCTGTTTGTCAAAATAAAGCAAAGTGTTGGCCCAACTTAAAGGGATACCGTGTCTACCAGATAGACACGAGCAAATCACTTCCGGATGGAGGTGGCAGGACCTCGTTTATCCCTAATTAGTTTTGCCAAATCCGATTGACCTTTTGGTCGAAATGGAGGGGTTTCAGTATCCAAAATCGCTCATCAGTTTAGTCATTTTAATATCAGAGTAAATGTTTACTATTTTTTAATTAAATCTAATGAGGATTTTGGAGAAATTATCATACAAAGAGAAGTCCTTTTGAAGCCTCACAAAAAAGATAATAAAATTTTAAATAAAATACCACATTCCCAAGCCAAAACTAATTAAAGTGAAAGACTTTCGCAGTCTGTTTTTTTCGCTTCAATTAATCAAATTCACTTGGAATGATTGCATAACCCTTTTCGCCCGCAATTCCCATTCAACTTGCCCCAAAAACACAATTCAAAGTTTCCCTCTCACTAATTGTGCAGAAATTTGTAACGCTTGTATCTGTAGAAAGAAAGGCAGAGGGGAAAGGTGCGCCATCTAGGAGACAAGTTTCGAACTAGAAAGGGGCACAGAGAGATTAGAAGGAGTGCAACCGGGTAAGATGGCAACTTTCCATTTTGGGGGATTGTCTCTTCGGGCAAAGGCCAGGGAGGATTCGGCGCCAATTTTGGCGTCTGTGCGATCATTCCCTCGTTGCACCTCCGCAGATTCGGATGAGTGTTTTGGTTTACTGAAAAGTGTCCAAGTGCTAGTGGAAAAATCGGCGAACGAGGAGCGTAGGTCCAGGGGCGGAAAAGTTCCACAGGAAAGCCCACTGTTTTTGTGGCCAGTTCTGGATCCGTGGAGGTAAGAGAGGGGTGCGGGTCAGTCAGGAATTCTCGTATTCATTTCGTTCATGACCAGGCTCGGCGAAGGGATAATTATTGCGGAACAGAGGGGAAGTCAGGCAGCCCCAACGAGTCGGAGCGGATCCGAAGGATTCCGGAAGCCCACGACGCAAAGCAACAGGAGCAGAGTTCGCCGGGAAAATCCCGGGTTTTGCTTAGATGGTTAGATAGACCCCGAAACAACTAATTTAAGAAAGACTCAATCGATGGGCTTGAGTTTGACTCGATAAGCCCCCATCAAACCCTTTGCGCGAGCGGCAGTTTGATCCCAACCGCGCTCGATAGAGCATAATTTTTCCTCGCCGCGAGCAAAAATCGAAAAGTTCGCCAGTTTTCCGAAGGAAAAGTGACCTGTGAGTGACCCGGGGCACTTTTGAGAATCTGGCGATCCCGGCGCGAAAAGACGGAGAGATTTGGCCGGGAAAAATCGGAGTAGCGAATCCACGTGGGATTCCGGCTCCCAAATAAGTGTTAGTTAAAGTATTATAAGTTTTTTTTAGTGGTTAAGAATGATGTTTTAATAATTGCCAATGGCAAAAATCAGCTCCGTGCCAATGGAGTGAAAAATTGTAAAAGGAAATAGAGGAGAAAGTTGGCCAAACTTGGGTCGAAGTGGTGGTGAGGTTAGACTTAACCTTTAAAGAAAAAAAGAAAAAAATATTTTCCATGGGCCCACAGTGTATTTCAGGCTAACGAAATTTCCTTGTTTTTTTTTATATTATTATTTTGAAGTTCAAAATTTTCAGCAAACCCCCCAAGTCCGAGAAAGCGCTTTCGACGATGGAATTACCAAGTTTGGGGTGAGTGCAAATGGAAAACTCTTTTATATTCGAAATTTTAATCAGAAGAGAGTACAGTTAAATGAAATCAATAAACTCGTAAAATAGAACAAGAAATGCCTCCGAAACACGATGGCCAATTTAAAATTTAAATAAAAAGGAAAGTAAATGTAAAATTCAAATTAATTTCAAATCCCTCAGTCCAAGTCGCTCGACCCGGATCGTTGGCAAATTTTCGCTCAAGTTCGAGCGCAAGGTTATAAGTTCGTTTATATGTTCGTTTATATGTTCGTTTATATGTTCGAAGCAATTTCTACTTTTAATACTTTAGTAGGAAGGCCTAGCTTTTGCCTAATTTTTCTTTACTGTTTTTGAAAGGCCAATTTTTGTCAATTTTTATTTAATTATACTATTTATATCAATATTTATAACTTGCCAATATTTCAACTTTTATTATGTTCGTTTTAGCAATTAATCTTAGTTCTTTTAGTAATTAAATAAATATTTATAATGTGCTAAATAATTCTATTTTTTGACCCGACTTAACTGATCCCCTTGAGACCGCCGAGGTAGGGGCTAATACCAACATCATGGGTCTTGTATCCGGGACCGAGTTAGCCACAGGCAGGGTGGGCAAACAAGCCTCACAACATCGGAGGTCTTGAGCCCTCGGCAGTGTAGTCCGTAGCGAAGGAACCCACTTTACTTTTTCCCTTAATCCTTTCTCCTGATGGCCAAAATGAGTAGCCGATCTCTTACCAAGAGAAGCTTGCCCCATGCACGCAGTTTTTTGTGAAAAATGAGAAAAAGGCACCTTGGGAGGCGTGGCAAGAATACCACCCCATTAGCTGGCGAGCCAGAGCCGGAAGATTTTTCAGATTGCGTGCGGCACCCCTCCCAAACTTAACACCTCGCCTAGGACTCGAATTTCATATCCTTTATGACTTTCAAGGACATTATCCTCATTATTACAAATGGCGCCCAACCTCAGGGCCACGTTAAGCGACGTAGCTCACCATCAAAACTACTCATTTTGGCCAGAGTTCACAAAACAGTCCTCAAATTAGGGAAAGTCAATTAATTTATTGGTTGATAGACCCACAGATGGAGTTTGATCTCGTTTTGTAGCTCATGCTAGGTTCAACCTCGTTCGAAATTCGATCAGCCGCATAGGAAACGGATAGACTATGTACTGAGAAGTAGGGTCGTCCGGCCACGGTTTGACCTAAACTCGAGCGAGTGCGAAAGAATCCTTTTAAATTCCCTCTATCCACATCAGGTCCATACGCTTTTTTATCATACGCATAGGAATTGCAGGCATTTGTGGGCTACTTATAACCGCATTGCCTGACCACGGACGATATTAGAACGCAGTGACCTCCTCAAATAAAAAAAAAAAATATAAAAAAAAGTAGCAGCATTAGTTTTCTCAAAAAAGAAAAAAATTTTCGTTTTGGAATTGCAGCAATTATTTTCATGATGAAGTATTAGCTGACCACGAAATAATGGGAAAACAAACTTTGTAGTGCAGTGTACGAAGCTGGGATTATAGGCAAAAGCGATAGAACGCAATCGCCTAGCCGCTGTCGTAAAGCAGCATTTGTTGTTGGTGTATGCGCACAAGCAACAGGTGTTTAGCTCCACTCACGTGATTTTTTTTTTTTTTTTTTTTTTCATTCCTTTTTTTTCTCTTTTCCTTCGCTTGCAGGTCTTATCTCAAGGGGTGTAGTTATGTTCAGGGTCAATTATTTTATGATATATTTGTCGTTTGCGATTTTAGTTTTTTTGTCGGTTCTGGCCGTGATTTAAAACAATAAACAAAAAAAAAAAAAAAAAAGTAAATAAATAAATAAACAAATAAATTATTTTTTTAAGCAGGCGATCAAACCCTTATCGAATCTAGGTCAACTTCTCAGGGGTTCGATCAAACCGTAGTTAATATAGGTCAGTTCGGTATTGGTTCGAGTAGACAGTTGTGGGAAGCTGAAGAATCAGCTGATGCAACGGAAAGTTCATCGACCTTTTCGTTTGGATATTACATCTGTTTGAATTCCCTGTTGTGGGAAGCTGAAGAATCAGCTGATACAACGGAAAGTTCAACGACCTGTTCGTTCGGTGAAATTCCACATCACATCTGTTCGAACTCACTGCTTTCATTTTTTTTACCTATTAAATATTATTTATTACCTATTTTATTGTCTATAAATATTTTTTTTAGATTTATTAGCAAGTTAGTTTTAATATTATTATTATCAATACTTATTTGTCATTAAATAATCGTGTCAGTATTTTTTATTTAGATATATTATTTTTTCTGCCCTTACTAAATTTTAGAAATTAACCAGTCATGCCAGATCCCGAAGAAATTGGGGCACAAAAGTGTCCGTTATGTGATTCCACCTTAGATGTTGGAAAAACATACAAAACCAAATGTGGTCATGTTTTCCATCAGTCCTGCATTGCAGGCTATGCCAAAAGTAAAACAACGTGTCCTACTTGTAGCACAGTATGCTTCGAAAGATCGGATACTCCATCTCAAAATACTAGGTCGAATAGAGGGCACATGTTAGATTCTACTCCCAGTGGCTCATCCGGGGCATCCGCGTTGGGACTCGCTCAAAAAGAGTTGATCCAAAATACAGTTGTAGACGCTGTTAAGTCCATGCAGAACGAGTTGTTGACAGAATTATCTGAAAGAATGGCTAGGTTGATTGAAGCCAATCTTCCGACATCATTTACAGCGGTAGAAGGTTCAAACCCGGAGGGAGCACTTGGAAGGAATTCCTTGGGCCAAATTCCATTAGGTAGTATGGATGAACCAATAGGTTCCAATCGCGAAACACCCAGGAGTAATCATTCAGACCTAAGCCAGAGGCCCGACAAAGTAGGCCATATTTTAAATAGTTGGAAATTGCGGTTTAGTGGAAATCCGGAAGGTCTTAGTGTTGATAATTTTATCTACCGAGTAGAAGCTCTCACCAGACAAACGCTGGAAGGTAATTTTTCAATTTTAAGCAGCAATGCTAGCCTTCTGTTTGAAGGAAAAGCGAGAGAGTTCTACTGGAGGTACCACAAAAATACTCAGGAATTGCGATGGGATTTTCTTTGTACTGCGCTAAGGAGGCAGTTCAGAGAGGCGCGGACGGATTTGGATATCCGAGAAGCCATTCGAGATAGGAAGCAGCGGGAAAGGGAAGGATTCGATGCATTCTATGATGCAATAGAGGAGTTAATGGATCACCTGGACATGCCACTAACCGAAATGGAAGTGGTGGAAATTTTAAAACGAAATTTAAGGCCAGAGATAAGGCATGAGATCCTGAACATTCCAGTCCGATCGGTAGAGAATTTAAGGGCAATATGCCGGCGCAGGGAAAATTTCTTAGAAGACGTCCGAAAATCCCAGGGTTATCAGAAGGTGGTACCGTTCCGCAAACAAGTTTCCGAGATGGTTGAGGAGATGATGGATGCTGAGGAATTCGCAGAAGGAGAAGTGAATGGCGAAGTCTGTGCAATGGCATTATTATGCTGGAACTGTCGCAAAGAAGGCCATCGACACAAAGAATGCCGAATGAAGCGCAAAGTGTTTTGTTTCGGCTGTGGCGCCCCAAATAACTACCGTCATACTTGTCCGAATTGTTTAAAAAACGGGAAAGCGAACACTTTCAGCGGTCGACAGCAGGCAAGTGTTCCAAAGGACAAGTCGACAAACGGGGACCTGAACTAGTAGGTCCAATTCAGACCTTTGAAAACCCTGCGAGATCACCTACATCTGATCCGATCCCGAAATTTTGGCCAAATATGGTGGCTCCACAAGTTGCAGGTTTAAAACCGAAAGTGAAGAAGAAAGTGGTGTCTAGAAATATTAAAAGAATAAGGTCCTATTGGAATAATGTTAAAACTATAAATACAATTAGGTTTAAAAGCAATGATAATCGTCCGTATGCCGAAGTCAGGCTCCTAGATAGGGTAGTGGTTGGTCTATTAGACACGGGGGCGGCTATTAATGTGATTGGGGGGAAATTGGCAGAACAGTTAATACGAGGTAAAGTTCCGTTCAAAAGAGTAACAACAGTTGCTACCACGGCAGATGGTCAAAAACAGGTTGTAGTAGGAAAGCTTCAAACGGCCGTGAAATACAAGGAAGAAACCAAGGATCTCGAGTTCCATATCATACCATCCCTGAATCAGGATTTGTACTTGGGTATTACGTTCTGGACAGCATTTAGTTTGCTGCCATCTTCCATGCAAATATCAGAAATAGCGTCCAATTCACATAATCTGACGGAGAGTCAGCGATGCAGCCTATCCGAGGTGATTGGGAAATTTCCTTCGTTTGCCTCGTCGGGATTAGGAAAAACAACTTTGATTTCGCACGAAATAGACGTTGGGGATGCTAAGCCAGTCAAGCAACGTCATTTTCCGGTGTCACCGGCGGTTGAAAAGCTTCTTTACAAAGAAGTCGATAGAATGTTGGAAATGGGGGTGATTGAGGAGTCTCAGAGTGCCTGGTCTTCGCCTGTCGTACTGGTTCAAAAACCTGGGAAAGTACGGTTGTGTTTGGACAGTCGTAAAGTTAATGCTGTTACCAAAAAGGATGCTTATCCTTTACCCCAAATCGATGGAATTTTATCTCGACTTCCAAAGGCAATGTATATCTCTAGCCTCGATTTGAAAGATGCCTATTGGCAGATCCCGTTGGACCCAAAATCTCGGGATAAAACAGCATTTACAATTCCGGGAAAGCCGCTGTACCAATTCAAGGTAATGCCATTCGGTTTGACTAACGCGTCTCAAACGATGACTCGATTAATGGACAAAGTTATCCCGCCCGAGCTTAGGAACGAAGTCTTTGTCTATTTAGACGATCTCTTGGTCGTCTCAGATACATTTGAAACCCACATGAAGGTTCTAAGTGTGGTGGCCGAGCAAATGAAAATAGCTGGGCTCACACTAAACGTGGAGAAGAGTAAATTCTGCATGAAAACGGTAAAATATCTTGGGCATATAGTGGGAGAAGGGACTATTCGAACTGATCCAGAAAAAATATCGGCCATGGCAGACTTTCCACTTCCCCAAAATTTAAGATCTCTTCGGCGTTTTCTTGGCATGGTGGGGTGGTATCGCAAATTCATCAATAACTTCGCATCAGTATCAGCCCCACTTACAGATTTGTTGAAGCCAAGAAAAAAATTCGAAATGACTCCGGAGGGGGAGAAGGCATTTTTCCGACTTAAGGACATGCTTTGCTCCGCCCCAGTGTTACGTAGCGCCGATTTTACAAGACCTTTCTTCGTGCAATGCGATGCAAGTAAGTCAGGAGTGGGTGGCGTGCTGGTGCAAAAGACAGATCAGAATGACGAGTATCCCATTGCTTTTGTATCGAAAAAATTAAACAAAGCCCAAAGGAATTATTCGGTTACGGAACAGGAGTGTCTCGCGGCCATAATTTGCATCAAACGTTTCCGGCCGTATATAGAAGGCCATGAGTTTACGGTGATTACTGATCATGCTTCACTCAAATGGCTCATGAGTCAGACGGATCTCCACTCGCGCCTAGCTCGATGGGCTCTAAAGTTGCAAGGTTTCACGTTCAGTATTGAACACAGAAGTGGGAAAATGAATATTGTACCGGATGCTTTGTCTAGGGTCAATGAGGCGGAACTAGCTGCCATAGAGGCGAGACACGGGCTTTTAATAGATCTGCAAGCACCGGAATTCAGGTCGGCCAAGTATTTAGAAATTATAGAGAAAGTCAAGGCCAATCAGAACCATTTGCCAGATTTGAAAGTGGTAGATGGACTCGTTTACCGGAGAACAGAACATGCAACGGGAGACCAGATGCATGACATTTTCAATTGGAAATTGTGGATTCCCGAGGAGCTAGTTGCCGAGGTTCTAAGAAAGAATCACGACGAGCCTCTTGCTTCTCATGGAGGTATTCACAAGACGTTGGAAAGGGTGAGGCGATACTACTATTGGCCAGGGTTAGTCAACGATGTGAAGTCGTATACGCAAGCTTGTGAAGTTTGTAAATCCACCAAGGCCCCAAATAAAACTCTTCGACCTCCAATGGGTGTGGCTCCTGTATCAGAGAGATTTTTCCAGCGTCTTTACATAGATTTTCTAGGTCCGTACCCCCGGTCTCGGAGTGGGAACATCGGAATATTCATAGTGTTGGACCACTACTCAAAGTTTGTATTTCTAAAGGCGGTAAAAAAATTCACGGCAGACGTGGTCATTAAATATCTCCAGCAAGATCTTTTTCATACTTTCGGCGTACCGGAAACCATTGTATCCGATAATGGAACGCAGTTCAGGGCTGAGATTTTTCAGAAATTTCTAAGGGAATATTCTGTTTCACACACTTTGACCGCTGCTTATTCGCCCCAGTCGAACGCATCGGAGAGGGTTAACCGATCAGTCATCGCAGCGATAAGATCTTATGTCAGACCGGACCAGAAAGATTGGGACGAGCAACTCAGCAGTATTTGTTGCGCTCTACGTACAGCGGTCCATTCTGCGTTGGGTGCTAGCCCTTATTATATGGCTTTCGGCCAGAATTTCGTCTCCTCAGGGTCATCCTACAAACTGTTGAGAGCTTTAGGGCTGTTGGAGGACAGGTCTTTGGCGCTTTCAAAAGAGGACTCTATGGAAATAGTCCGGAAGAAGGCTTGCGAGGTTCTGAGGAAACAGAATGAGAAGAATGAGCGTCAGTATAATCTGCGGGCTAGAGAAGTGGCTTATAAAGAAGGGCAAGAAATATTTTACAAAAACTTTAAGCAGAGTAATTTTGCGGCAGGATATAGTGCCAAATTAGGCCCAGCATTCATAAAAGCTAGAGTGCGCAAAAGAGTTGGGAACTCATGCTATGAGTTAGAGGATCTGCAAGGCCGTCTCCTGGGAAAATTTCATGCAAAGGATATGAGACAGTAGCCAAGGCAGATACAAGCTGTTGGTGGAATCTGTCTTAGGGTAGCAAACCCCAAGTCAGATTCTTGGCGGAGGGGCTTTGTAACGCTTGTATCTGTAGAAAGAAAGGCAGAGGGGAAAGGTGCGCCATCTAGGAGACAAGTTTCGAACTAGAAAGGGGCACAGAGAGATTAGAAGGAGTGCAACCGGGTAAGATGGCAACTTTCCATTTTGGGGGATTGTCTCTTCGGGCAAAGGCCAGGGAGGATTCGGCGCCAATTTTGGCGTCTGTGCGATCATTCCCTCGTTGCACCTCCGCAGATTCGGATGAGTGTTTTGGTTTACTGAAAAGTGTCCAAGTGCTAGTGGAAAAATCGGCGAACGAGGAGCGTAGGTCCAGGGGCGGAAAAGTTCCACAGGAAAGCCCACTGTTTTTGTGGCCAGTTCTGGATCCGTGGAGGTAAGAGAGGGGTGCGGGTCAGTCAGGAATTCTCGTATTCATTTCGTTCATGACCAGGCTCGGCGAAGGGATAATTATTGCGGAACAGAGGGGAAGTCAGGCAGCCCCAACGAGTCGGAGCGGATCCGAAGGATTCCGGAAGCCCACGACGCAAAGCAACAGGAGCAGAGTTCGCCGGGAAAATCCCGGGTTTTGCTTAGATGGTTAGATAGACCCCGAAACAACTAATTTAAGAAAGACTCAATCGATGGGCTTGAGTTTGACTCGATAAGCCCCCATCAAACCCTTTGCGCGAGCGGCAGTTTGATCCCAACCGCGCTCGATAGAGCATAATTTTTCCTCGCCGCGAGCAAAAATCGAAAAGTTCGCCAGTTTTCCGAAGGAAAAGTGACCTGTGAGTGACCCGGGGCACTTTTGAGAATCTGGCGATCCCGGCGCGAAAAGACGGAGAGATTTGGCCGGGAAAAATCGGAGTAGCGAATCCACGTGGGATTCCGGCTCCCAAATAAGTGTTAGTTAAAGTATTATAAGTTTTTTTTAGTGGTTAAGAATGATGTTTTAATAATTGCCAATGGCAAAAATCAGCTCCGTGCCAATGGAGTGAAAAATTGTAAAAGGAAATAGAGGAGAAAGTTGGCCAAACTTGGGTCGAAGTGGTGGTGAGGTTAGACTTAACCTTTAAAGAAAAAAAGAAAAAAATATTTTCCATGGGCCCACAGTGTATTTCAGGCTAACGAAATTTCCTTGTTTTTTTTTATATTATTATTTTGAAGTTCAAAATTTTCAGCAAACCCCCCAAGTCCGAGAAAGCGCTTTCGACGATGGAATTACCAAGTTTGGGGTGAGTGCAAATGGAAAACTCTTTTATATTCGAAATTTTAATCAGAAGAGAGTACAGTTAAATGAAATCAATAAACTCGTAAAATAGAACAAGAAATGCCTCCGAAACACGATGGCCAATTTAAAATTTAAATAAAAAGGAAAGTAAATGTAAAATTCAAATTAATTTCAAATCCCTCAGTCCAAGTCGCTCGACCCGGATCGTTGGCAAATTTTCGCTCAAGTTCGAGCGCAAGGTTATAAGTTCGTTTATATGTTCGTTTATATGTTCGTTTATATGTTCGAAGCAATTTCTACTTTTAATACTTTAGTAGGAAGGCCTAGCTTTTGCCTAATTTTTCTTTACTGTTTTTGAAAGGCCAATTTTTGTCAATTTTTATTTAATTATACTATTTATATCAATATTTATAACTTGCCAATATTTCAACTTTTATTATGTTCGTTTTAGCAATTAATCTTAGTTCTTTTAGTAATTAAATAAATATTTATAATGTGCTAAATAATTCTATTTTTTGACCCGACTTAACTGATCCCCTTGAGACCGCCGAGGTAGGGGCTAATACCAACATCATGGGTCTTGTATCCGGGACCGAGTTAGCCACAGGCAGGGTGGGCAAACAAGCCTCACAACATCGGAGGTCTTGAGCCCTCGGCAGTGTAGTCCGTAGCGAAGGAACCCACTTTACTTTTTCCCTTAATCCTTTCTCCTGATGGCCAAAATGAGTAGCCGATCTCTTACCAAGAGAAGCTTGCCCCATGCACGCAGTTTTTTGTGAAAAATGAGAAAAAGGCACCTTGGGAGGCGTGGCAAGAATACCACCCCATTAGCTGGCGAGCCAGAGCCGGAAGATTTTTCAGATTGCGTGCGGCACCCCTCCCAAACTTAACACCTCGCCTAGGACTCGAATTTCATATCCTTTATGACTTTCAAGGACATTATCCTCATTATTACAAATTTCAGAAATGAAAATGCCATAAAAACCAGAGCAAGCCCATAAAATTCTGCATCTCGCACGCAGCCATATGATTGCTGGGGAGATGACGGCGTTATAAACGAGTCTGCGATGTGCTTCAATTATATGCCAGGAAGCCAGGATGCCTCGATGGCAGAATGCCAGGACGCCAGGACTCTAGGACTTTTGGGAAGTTACCCACGACTGTGAAAACTTTTGCCTTGTGATGAATGCGAAAATATGTTTTCGGGGACTTCATAATGAGGCAACTTCCCAGCGAATGCACCATCAATCTGCTGGCTTTCGAGTTGCCACTCTAAGGACTCATACGCGGGACGAAGAATTGGGCCAGAGAACAGTTGCCAAAATTTAATGCGTAATTTATTTGTGTCAGAGCCTGGCCATCGGTGCGTATGCGTAATGTGATGTGCAATTTATGCCCGCGCTCAGGTAAAAGGCATAACAAAGTGGTGTAGGTCATCCAAGGCTTCTGCTTCCCACTCCCAGGTCCTCCCTAGCTACTCCCTCCACATATGCCATGTTGTTGGCCAATGCGGCGTATGAGTAATGCACATTTTACGCTTGAATTGCCAAAGCCATTTTCCACACTTTTTGTATTTTCTCTCTATTTATTCCCTTTCTGCTGGCTGTTGGCTGTTGGCTGCTGGGAGTCCCGTATAAAATATTAATAAATTGAAAGCCATGTGAAATGGCATTTTTATGTTTTTCTTCTATAGAGCTTAGGCTTTCGTTGCTTTTTGCTATTTGCTGCACAGCTGTCGTCCTTCCATTACGAACATTGCAAACATTGCGCATACGCCATGTGTGCTATGCCAAAAGTCGTCGTGGTGTATTTTATTTTTGGGCAAATGCAGGTTTCCTTTGAGTTATTACACACATGCATATATTTGTCAATGGCACTAATGCTTTTATCAGTTATGAAACGAAAATTCCAGCTTAAAAGAGTTAATCTTGGAAAAATCCAACTGAAGTTTGTAGAGAAGGAGGAAAAAAATCTTTTCTAACTTTGAAGAAGTCTTTCCTGTTCTATGAGGGTATTTCCACTCCTGACTACTCCCTATACCCTTTCCCAATACGTTTTCTTTTTCTTTTTTCATGCCTGCCACACTTCCTGCTACCAACTGTTCAATCAACCTTTTTTCGGAGGCATTTGATATTCATGACAGGCAGGATATTTGTACGTGCCAGGAAAAGCTAAACAGCCTATCCACTACCGGAGTCTAGGAAAATGGCAACTCATTGTGTAAGTGTGTTGTTTTTGCTGCTGATTCAAATGCAAATATAGCCCAGGATCCTGGGCTTGCTAGTCCTGGCCAAAGTTTTCGCACGAAGAAACTTTTTTTTGGCTACGTAGGCGCTGGAACATCCGGTCGACGAGGAGGTGGGATGGGAGCCGAAGTAGAACTTTAAGCCCCAATAAGCTAAGGCAACTTTACGGTTTATTGCCATGTTTGTTTGTCAATCGTTTTGAGAGACGAAGTCAGGGCCGAGAGGACCCAGGGCCCGGGAAGGCTCAATCCGACATTCAATAGGCGCTCATTTTTCAAATCAAGTGAAGTGTGAATGAGCCAAGTCCGCTCCTTAGCGCCCGACCCCAAAGGACCCTCAACAAATTTGCCATGCCAAATGAAAATGCCTATAAAAAATAGTAACCCAGTCGGCTGAGGGTTAGGGTGATTGGAATTGAAGCTGAGACTGCTGATTTTTCGGTTAAATTTATTTATTCGTGTTTATTTAAATGTTTTGTAAACATGCATCAAAGCTTAAATGTCTAGTCATAAATTTGTTTCGTTTTTTTTTTATCTTATTTCCTATGCACATAATACTTTTAAAGATATACATAAATATATAACTAGGCGTATTTAATAAAATATATGGGTGTGTGTATGCTAAACTAAAAATTTGGCTTAGTTCTTCAATGTTTTTTGAAAAAGAAAAACTTTGAAATCGCTCGTTGTTTGATATATTACTTTACTTATTTAATTATCTTAAAAGTGGATTGTAAAATGCAGATGATAATGTTTAAAATTTTAATCCTAGAAATGCTTCAACTGGTTTAAATGCAAATTTGTGGCAGTTTTTATTTACATTTTAGCTGCATATTTATATGCAGCACCACGCAAATACTTTTATCGAAGATATCTACTTTCAAATACATATAATTTTTCGTTTTATATATATTTTTTATGTTTTTTTGTACAGTTACTGTTAAAATATAGCCATATATATATCGATCTGTGTTTTGCATTAAGTACGCATGTTGAACAGGCGTCCTAGACCAAGACATCCTTACGACTTACACCTAGGGTAGCAATGAAAATACTCGGACAGATACTAAAGACAATATTACGAATTATTTTTTGGCATTTGCTCCATCAGTCTGCTCCTCACTTCTCCAGGCTCTGCATGGCCTTGCTCAGAGCCGCGCCCAGTTGGCTGAACGAAGGACGCTCCTTCGGATTGGACACCCAGCAGGACAACTGGAAATAGTTAAAAAAAAAAGAAAAGTTTATATTACAATTATTAATATCTTATCTTATATATCCTCTTCTATCCTGATAACTTACCAATATCTCTCTCAGACTATCGGGCGTCGATTCGGCCACTGTCCACTCGAGAGTTCCTGCCTGGGATTTCTGGATCACCTGCTCGTTGGTCAGCTCCTCGTGCGGCAGTTTGGTGGCCTGATTGAAGAGTTCCCACACCACCACTCCGTATGCAAAAATGTCACTCTTGGTGGTGTACTCGTCCTCCTGGATGCACTCGGGCGCCAACCACCGGATCGGGAGCAGAGTGTTGCGGTGTTTGTGGTATTCCCGGCTGTACTTGTCTTTGCAAAGAGCTGGATAGGAGACCTTGACTATAAACTCGCTTGAAATGACACAGTTACGAGTCGCCAGATCCCTAAAAAGTTGTTTAAAAATAATAATAAAGTTAATATATTATTTTAAGATTAAGATTAAATGGTTAAGGATAGAAAGGACTTAAAGTACACCTACCTGTGAGTAAAGCGGGCACGATAGATGGCATCCATTCCCCGGGCAATCTGATAGGCCACGGCCAGGACCTGGCTGGTAGTCAATGGTGGGGGTGAGGACGTGGCTGCTGCCGAGGCTGTGTTTACTTTTCCGGCTGTGGCTAGCAGGAACTGTTTGAGATCACCCCAGTCCGTGTACTCCAGCACCATGTAGTGTGGATCCTTTTCGCGGCAGAGTCCAAAGAGACGCACCACTCCCTTGTGGGAGATGCCTCGCAGCAGATCCAGTTGTCGTCGGAACTCCTGGCAGGCCTGCTCGTCCTTGACCTTGTTGAGGGCCTTCACCAGGACCAGTTGATCGAGATCCGATTGCTGCTGCTCCTGTTCCTCCTCCTTAATCTCCTCGATGTCGTCCATGGAGGTTTTGGAGCGGCGTTTCTCGTTGAGCGTGCTGAGGGTGGTGCTGCCACTTCCACTGCCGCCACTGCCATTCTCGCTGTTGCTGTGCTGCTTCTCCGTGTCCGCATCCTTGTCGCTGGGCGAGCCAGTGGCCACCAGGGAGGCCTTCAGCTTGCCAACGAACACATCGCCGAACTCCCCGCGTCCGATCTGAATGAGTTCGGTGAGCCCGGACCTGGGCAAGGCCAACTGCTCGTAGATGTGGGCGGATTTCTTGGAGGCCCTCGACTGCTGACTGCAGGCGGTGTCATCGGACTTCTGGGCATCCCCATTGGACTTGGATCGGGACTGGCCGCCGTGCCCGTTGCGCTGCTTGGAGAGACACGGCTCCTGCTCGGATCCCTTGCCGTTGGCAGCTCCATCTGGCTGATCTCCGCCAGCTTCCTTGGTACTCAGCTCGTTCAGTCGGGCTTTTCTGGCCTGACGACGGTAGCGACACCACAGCATTAGCCCCACCACCAGGACTATGTAGGCCAAGGCCACGGTCATCGTGATAAGAACGGCACGGGTAACGAGGAAGCCATCTCCTCCTGACTCCTCGGGTGGGAAACCATCGCCGGCGGTCTTCACCACCAACTGGACGTCCTCTCGCTTGAGTCCGGCACTGTTGCCAATCGTGCATCCATAGCTGCCCTCGTCCTCCGCCTGGACATTACGGATCTCCAGCGTGCCATTCTCCAGGAACCGGAACCTCTCCCGATCCGTGTTATTTTCACTCAGATACGTCAGATCCTTGTCCCACTGTATGGTGGGTTTCGGGTCGCCAATGGCCTGGCAGTGAATCACGACGTTGCCCTGCTCCGCAGTCTCAATGGGACCCACAGGCGGAACACTGAACTTGGGGGTGACCACCACATTTATGGCCACTGTGGCATTAATTTGTCCCTGGCTATTGGTGGCCAGACAGGTGTAGTTTCCTCTATGATCGGCATTCACGTTCCTGAAGATGAGGGTGCCATTGGCATCCACTTCTACTTGGTCGGGCAGTGAGGTATTCGCATCATCCTGCAGAGAAAAAAGGGCCATAGGACATTCTGCTATTACTATGGGAAACTAAAAAGTTTTCTCCCAGTGTATAGAAACACAAAAAAGGACCTGACAGACAGGCAACCATTACCAACCAATTTGCCAACGTGTCTCATGCGTTTTCATCAAAAATTCCCCCCAACAAAAAAAAAGAGGCCCAAAAGCAATACAAACTTTGAACAGGTTTGGAGTAGTCATAGGTTTGTTTTTTGGCCCAAATGAAAACTTCTTTTAAAAGGGTTTGCTAGCAATTTTTTGGCCGTTTTGTTTTCGCCCAGTCCAAATAGACAAACAGTTGCCAAAATTGGTCGGCCATGGCAAACAGCTGGCGTCACAAAACACTCAATGGTGACGGGAAGGAATATTGGAGGTGTGGGATGACTGGGAGGATGTGGGATGGATGAGGATGTGGAATGGATGAGACAGTCGGATGGATGATGCAGTTGGGTGGGTGGAGATGGTGGTGCTTAGGTCATGATAGACTCAATAGAATTTTGCATATGAAACGGTTTGCTTTTTGAAGGCAAAAGTTTGCCCAGCGGCGCGTTGCGCGTTTTTCAATTTGTCAGTGACATGTGGCGACCAAACATGGCCAAAAGAAGTGCCAGGAATGGCACTAACATTTCCATCTGAGAGCTGTCAAAACGATAACCAAAGGTGCCTTGAATACCGGACTCTATATTGATGACAATCATAATCAAATCTGTACATCCCATCTAGTTTCCCCTTAATCCCTTCAAGTACTCACCCTCATCCATTGCACTTGTGGAGTTGGAGTTCCCTGGGCCTTGCAGTGCACCTTGGCAATGGGAGCATCGAGTTCCAGGTTCTTGGAAGTGGGCTGGGGCACGAACTTGAGCTGCTCGATGACCTCCAGGGTGCCGGGGGACGAATTGATAGGAGCATAGCCCTCCAGTTGCAGCTGACACTGGTACTGGCCAGCATCGCTGGCAATGATGCTGGCGAAGCTCAGTGTTCCATTCTGTTTATGGAGCACCAGGCGAGCATCCTCGCGGAGTAGGGCATCCTTGCCAGAATCGGAAGAGATGCCTGGTAGGGGCAGCGAGTTCCCCAGCTCCACATGCCTCAGAAGCTTCCCGTCCTTGCGCCAGCGAAGTTGGATCCTTTGGTTCTGCAGCTCGGCTGGGAGCTCATAGAGGCAGGTCAAGGCCGCCGGGTCGCCCTCCTTGATGATCGCATGACTGGCAGGTCCTTGGACAATCCGTAAGTCCTCGGGAGCAGAAGGCAGGGCCTCCACGCCGCCGGATCCACCTCGTTTGCCGCGGCACAAGAAAACCTCCTTGCTCCACGACTCTGGCAGCTTCTGGTTCTTCCTCCTGGGCAGTCGGGGAAGGCATTTCAGGCTGGACCTGTAGACGTAGCCCTGCTTGCTCATCACCCGTCCAGCGGCATTGGAGGCAGTGCATCGGTAGAGGCCATCGTCGGCGGCACTCGGCTGGCGAATTATCAGGCGGTGCTGGTCCAACTGGACGTTCTGCCAGGAGCTTAGCTTAGCGCTGTTCCTGTACCATTCGATCTGGAGGGGATCATCGGAGCCGGAGACAGCCTCGACGTGGCATTTGAGGAGGAGCTCGTTGCGATTGCTGCCCAGGAGCTGGACACTGGCCGAGTCAATGTCTGAAAGAATAAGAAAAATACATTTTTAAGTAAAGTTTTTAAGTTTTAAGAGGAAGCCCTCTTTTCTTCAAGTGCTATGTGAAAGGCAGAATGCATATCTTAGCCGTGGAGCGAGTGTGTGGGCCATAAACTAATTGAATTAATGCGAAGAAATAAACGAGGGCTGGCATGGTAGTTCGGTCATTGAGACTCGTGCCAGTTTACAGATTAAGGAACTCTCCCTTTGAAGTTATCGATCAGGCCCCGGTGAAACCGAATAGGCCGGGCATTCCATAAATATGCATAATATATCCGGAAGATACATTTAGCCTTAATGCGTTTTCTTAGCAGTGCGCGAAGGGAATTCGCTTCGCTCCGGGTTCTCTGGCGTTTTCTGTTTATAACTTTGCTTCTTTTCTGGTTTTTTGCAAGTATTTTGCGGAGCATTAAGTGCATTTTATCGTTCAGTTTTGTGCAGAACACGACGCCGCAATCTTTGTCTTTATCGCCGAAGCCTGGCAGCCCATTTAAGGTGTAGAGGAAGCATAAATTGAACTGTCAGTCAGGAGGGAGCGAGTGTGGCAAGACTGGGGGGCAGGGCACCGAGACACCTACTCTACCCTCTCCTATCCCTATCCCGCCATGACTCGTATGTAAATGCTCATATGCTTTTCCATCGCTTTTCCTGCTGGCTTTATGTTTTCTTCTTGGCCAGACGGAACGGAATGGAACGGTACTTGCCACCAACAATTGCTGCATGAGAAAAAGAGTTTGTGGCAGAAAAGAAAAGCGCACGGAAAACAACAAGAAAAACTGCAATAGATGAGAAGAATGTGCTGCATGCCCTGGCATAGGGTTTAATTTATGTTTTAGTGGCATCCGAAGGCGCTGGGGGCGTGGCCAGTCATGTTGCAGACACGCTATTCTACAGATACATATCTCAAAGCTCCAATCTTCCATCTGCAATCTCTGAGATACTCCTTTTGTATCTCGAGTGATAATTAGTAATGGCCAGAGCCCTTGTTTCTCAGTTCCTCTAATAATTTATTTAAATTGTATTTCTTTTCCAGAGTTTCCTTGCTTCCTTCTCAGACTCCCCCATAATTTTCATAAAGCATTTATTTTTTATCTGAGACCAAAACGAAATGGTAGATGTATGTTTTATGGATATTTTCCTATCTACGAATGTTTGCCAGGTTTTCTGGGCGCGTTAGAAAAATTTACATATGCTCATAAATCTTGTTTGGGGCTCTGACTTTGTTTGCCTTTGACTTTGTACCAGTGCCTGTGCCAGTCAGTGGAGTCAGTGAAGACTATACAGAATTCCTCTAAATATTTGTAGACACTTATTTAGTGGCAGCCGCAGCAGCACAAAAACAGCCAAAGACCGGAGAGCTCCGGAGCGACAGCAACAACTCAATAAACAGAGAACGGTGTCTTCGTCTCCGTCTTCGTCGAGGAAGTGTCAAAAGTTTGAAATGTGTTTGGTTTCTGAGTTTTTTGTGTTTTTTTTTTTTTGTATTTTTATTTGTATTTGTGTTGGGGCACGTCCGTCAGATACAGATACACAGGAACGTACTGACGGATACTCATTCAGTTGGCCTGTGGCACAAACTTTTGGTATATGTTACGACTAAAATGACAGTAGAGTGAACTAATTGGCACTTAGACATCCCCTTAGGTGGAAGGGGACACTCAGACGGTGCGACTGTGATTCTGAACAAAAGTATCCAAGTATCTAATGGATGGCCAAACAAGCGAGAGAAGTGAGCAGTCGGCAGGTAAAGTGTGCAGATGATTAGAGATGGAGTTTGGTGATTTCTGGCTACCACATACACGTTTGAATCAGGGGAAAGTCTAGAACCGAAAGTATCTAATAGATAGGTGGATAAAAAGAGTATGGGCTATTAGGATATGATACTAAAGAGCCGAAAATTAATGTATCTTTATAGAGTACTTCATAGCTTTAAGATACTCAAACCTCTCAGCTCAAACCCATAAATCTTTATCTTTTGAAACGACTCATTCTGGGCAGTTGGAATCAGTTTCGGAGTTACTACTCTTCATGGCTGACTAGCTGACTACCTGGTGCAGGTGCGAATACTGGGGCTTTCATCAACTAACTGTAACTCAAATTAGAATGCCCGTTGCCAGTCGCGTCTCGCTAATTAACGAGCGTCTCATTAGGCTGATGTATGCAGCGTCAGAGGCTGCAGAGATCTTTTGACACCTACAGCTGCCACAAAATGAAGGTGTTTGGGGTGTTTTGGGGCAGTGTTGCAAGGGAGGGAGGTGGTGGGTCGGAAGGCGGCCATCATTCACACGTTGAACGTGCAAGGCGAGGTAAACACTCTCTGACTCTGACTGGGAATGGGAATGGGAAAATAAAACGAAGTAAACCAACGCCTCCAAAAGCGGCTCCAAAACAAAATAAATTTGTTCAACTTTTTTTGCCTTTTGGCTGGGAGCATAAACCACGAAACGCTGTAAACAATTGATGGAATTTAGGGGAGCGGGAACCATAAAAAAAAGAACCATACAGAAACAGCAGAGACGCGGCATAAACTCGTCTTGAGTAAACAAAGTGGAAGTAAAATGCGGCAAGGCAGGCCAAACACACAGGCTGGTCGGCCGGCAGGCAGGACGGAATTATAGATATCGAAATTGACAGTTGCCAAGGGGCAGAGGCAGAGGCAGATCGTTCTTATCGAATCCGAAAACCAAAGGAATGGTATAAGTGTGCCGACCGAGTCTTATTTCGTCAACCGATAAGATAAGTTCCCTTAAATGCATTGCATTGCCATGCATTCTGCTGACTTTCCATAAAGAAAATATAATTAATTGATAATCGAATATTGATTAAAAAAATACAAACTGAACTGAAGTTGGAGTGGAAATGTCATAAACCAAGTGGAGGAGCTTCGATCTGAAAAACAGGGGGTAGAAAGGTTATTATAGCCCAAAGGGGAGACCATAGAAGTGGCTGAATTTCTCAAGTGGCCGGCAGTAATTGTAAAACGTTAATGGACTTATGGCAGCTCGTTGGCCAGTTGGCCAGTTCTGGCCACTCCACTCCATTTCACTTCAATCGGTTGGGGGGCCCACTCTCTGTGTGTATGCTGTTGTGGTGCACAAAGCGGCTTACAAGTTATTGACCCATTTCACAAATTGGCGCAGATGCAATTGAAAGTGGGCGGGGTATGGCCAGGTCTGGTTATTGCATATTAGAACATCTTTCAGATCATCAGTAAACTATAAGTACTTCCCAACTCGTTGTCCAGCCATTGACAGAAATCGATGATAACTTTTTCATCAACTGATTTTCATGCCAATCTCTTGGATATTCTTTCCTCTTTTACGGCTTTCCCAGTGGCCATTTTCTTGGGAAATTTATGACTACAAGTGACCGTCTGGGTCTGAGCTAGCAAGTGTTCCAGTGCGTTATCGCCGGGATCTTTAATTAAAGTTGGCCAGTCTCGGTCCTGGTCGCAGTCCTGGTCCCAGTCGCTGTCTCAGCACCCCCTTAGTACAGAACGGAACGGTTTTCAAATTAAAACGTTAAACATTCGATTATCGCACATAGTAAGCGTTTGGGGAAATCCTGACAATTTTCCCCCATTTCCATTAGCCAGAGGCTTACAAAAAAAGGGATTAGTTGGCTTAAAAGAATTTGGGATTTAAGAGAAGACCATTTTAGTTAAAAAGGATGCTCTGAGCTGATACTTTTTAGATGACCCCTTTGGAAAACCCCTTTTTAATTTCAATATCCTTGCCCTACGCCCTTGTCCTCGGTTGCCCTCTAATGCTTGCCCCCAAAAGTTGCTAATGATCAACTCGTGTAACAACAGAGAAAAGCCAAAAGTAAAATAAATGCCAAAAAAAGAAAGAAAGTAAAGTAAAAATCACACAAAATAAATAGAATATCCTAGAGTTGGAAAGAGTCGGGAATAATGGGCGAAGTAGAGATAGAGAGAGCGCGCCAAAAAGTTGGCAACATTTTCTATTTTCAAGCTCGTGTCTGTGGGTCTCTGTTTTTCTGTCTTTCCTGTCTGTCTGCCGGTCCTGCGTCCTCTTTAATGTTCTCCGGGCTCCGAGCTCGGCTCGTAAAATTTTATGCGTTTTTCCGGCATTCACAAAATGAAAATTATCCGGTTCCTCCCCTCGATGAATCCCCCAGATTTCGTAACACCACCACCCTTGCCTTGCCTCGACTTGGCTTGGCTTGGTTGTTCGTAAAATAAAAACCCAACTTGCCAACTGCAGTCAACTTGAACTTGTGTCTAGAGCCCAGATATACACTGGGAACTGGGTACTGGTTACTGGATACAGTGGGTCTACGTATATGTCTGATGGGGGTGCTGTTGTGCTGATTTGAGGGTTGCTTTTTGTGTCCTGCCCTGCCTTGGAATGGAGAACCCCCTTGAATTTGGTTTACTTGGTGTGTCTTTGCATTTTGTTTGGTTTTTATGACTTTGCTGGCTGTTTGGTTGCCATTGTTGCTGCTGCCGAGCTGGCGAGCTGCTGCTGATGTTGCTGCTGCCATTTCTCATTTTATGTTTA
Source organism: Drosophila ananassae (assembly GCF_017639315.1). Lineage (NCBI taxonomy): Eukaryota > Metazoa > Arthropoda > Insecta > Diptera > Drosophilidae > Drosophila > Drosophila ananassae. The sequence continues at coordinate 2,805,934 of NC_057929.1, read as the reverse complement.
TGTTTCGTGTTAATGTTGCATTTCATTTCCCCGTACATTTCAGCATACAAACACATTCTGTACCCCATCCTCCGATCCACCTTCGCTCAGCTGTTCACCAGGGTCCTGGTGTATATATCCTGAACTAAAGTCCTGAGAGTCCAACAACCCCTTTCACTCAGCAAATGTTTGGAATGTCTCCCCGTCTGTCTGCCAGGACTGGAGACTGCTCCTGTGACTGCGACTGCCAGTCGTCTGGTTACAGTCTGACTCCTCTTGGTTCGCTTCCTTTTTTGTTTTGGCCCTGACTTGATTCTGGGTCCTGACGGTTTTTATTGCCGGTTCACTGTCTGTTTAATTCCTCCGCTGTCTGCTTAATTCTTTGTAGTCATTGGTTAGTTTTCAAGCACTGTCAGCATTTGGCAGCGACTTTTTATGGTCCTCGAATGAGGTTCGCTTCACTTTTCCATAAAGATTGGAGAGCAAAATTACTGAAATGTTTTGAGGAATGTGATTTTTCATCTAGATTTCATCTAGAAATTTATAAAAATAAATTAATCTGGCTAGCATACTAGCTAGTGTTTTAAGAATATGATTAAATATTTCTTGAAGCTAAGTTTTCTTGATATTTTCTTGAGGAATTTTTGTATTTAATATCTCTGATTTATCTTCAACATTTTTAGGGAATAGATAAGTCGTTTATATCCAAAGATTTTCTCTTAATTCCTTTCTCTATTTTTCTGTCGCAAATTTGTTAAATGTTGCAAGCGAAAATGTCACTTTTCTTGCGCTTAATTGAACACTTATTTTCCCTCCAAAAAGATGAAAAGATGAAAATCCCCGGAAAAAGACAATGGAGCTGGAACCATAGACGATGCCTTGGAGTCGTGGAAGGAAAAATAAATGAGACACCAGCCAGTGGAGAAGCTCTATGCATATTTTAATAGTTCTTGTCTGCTGAAAAGTTATGAGATTGATGGAAACAGCGGCAGGGGGCTGTAATCACATAACCCACTTAGCCTCAGCTGGCGCCAAGATGTACTCCCAGCTCTTCCACTCCCCATCCTGCCCCATGGGCTTTCAACAACAACAGCTGCTGCTCCTGCTGCACCAGCAATTAAAATCAACTCCCGAAACTACAAATTAATTAGTTAATTAATTAGCTAAAAACACTTGAGATGAGGCCGGGATATAAATAGTCCATCCACTGCTGTTGGGTGGCTTTGATCAGAACGCGGATGCCGAGGCCGTGCTGACAGGTCTGGTAGCAACCAGATACATCAGATATATATCTCTACTAAAGGAGGAGCTGCTCCTCCGAAACACATGCACTCCAGATTGTGCATAAAAACTCGCGTTTTGTTTACATCCCAAGGAGGAGGGAGCCGGGGGCAACTGTTTGTTAAATTTATGCATTTTTCTGCTTAAAGGCAAATGCAACTAAATGAACATCAATCACGTAAGGCCGCGGCCAAGAACTGCAACTGCACTTGCTACTTGGAGAGGGAACTATCAGAGCTGCACAGAAAACTGAAGTTCTAAAGAAAAATATTCAAAATAAATGAAATACTCAGGCTTAGTTTAAAGTGGCTTTAGCAGAATATATTCTTTTAAATTTGTAACTTTTCATTTAATTGTAGTATATATATTTTCTAGCTACTATCTTTTTCTTTCAGTGTGTAGCTTCTTCATTTAGTTCTTCTGCCTTTCATGCTCTGTTGCATGGGACTGCATTTTGTGCACTGCACTGCACTTCCTGTGGCACAAAGGGATGAGGCATTGGGGCATGGGTTGGGTTGGGGCACTATATCTGACGCATGTACATCAAAACTTTCGGTTTTTATCTTTCATCAGTTTGTTGTTAGTACTGTTGTTGTTTTTGTTGTCTTGGCCGCTTCGGTTGCATTTTTATGCCTCTTTACCTTTGTGTTGTATCTTGTGGTTTGCCCAGATCTACAGAAAAAAGGGGGCGGGGCAGGCACAGGGAGGTGGAGCTAGGAATGCCATTAAATGCAGCATTAATCAAATGAATTGGCCCTCTGTATAGATATTTTCACTTGCACTTTGAAAAAAAGGCATTTAGAAGGTCTTTGAACTTGGAATGGAAAATGGGTAAGAGCTTGCAGTATTTTAATAAACATTTAAAATTAAAAATAAAACTATAGTTTCATTACTAGTATTAAAATTACCATTATTATATTATTCTCTAATATATTATATGTAGATAGATATAGAATACTTTCTGGAGTAGAGCAAGGTACTTAGAGTACCTTGTGTTTATATCTCTGAGATATGGAGTACTTTTTGGGGAGTGTAACTGTTCCTTTTCCTTATAAATATATCCCCATTTTAACCAAAAATTTTGATCAGTGCTATGGCATTGTGTCTGCTTCCCTTTGTTAATTGAAACAAGCCAAGAATCATAGACTTCCACTACAACTTAGTCGATTCAAAGTCAATTTGTTGATTGCAACCATTTAGCATATATGCATGTATGAGTCGAAGGGATCAAATAACTACTCACATATCACACTCAATTTGGCTGGGGGAGACGCCTCCCTGGCGCCGCTGGCCAAACTTGTGGCAATGCAAACATAATCGCCAACATCCTCGGCACGTTGCACCGCCTCGATATGCAAATGGGAGCCGATTTGATAGACACGCTTGTCATACGCAATCCGATGTCCTGCAATCCGACACACAAAATAGTTTAATGGAATATGGAATGGTGCAAAATGGTATGCAAATATATATCCAAGACCCTTACCATTATGCAGCCACTCGTAATGTAATTCGCTGGAGGGATCCGTGGATGCCTGGCATTCAAAGTCAACGGATTCGTTTTCCACAACCGACTGACTTTGGGGCAGTTGCAGGAAGTGTGACGAGTTGGAGGAAACCAAAGCTGCAAGTGCAACAAATAAATTACAAAGTATTAGTAGGTATTATATTGTACATTATCCTTTCGAATGATTTCGTGAGAGAGTACTATAATTTCGCTTAATTAAAGTGGTTTAAACAAATTAAATACGCTTAAGCTGCTTAAATTACAGTATTTAACGGAAATGTAATTTTGTTAAGCACTTTCCAACACCAGAACAGCAGAAACCAAAAAAAAGGAGTAAAAAACGGAGCATAAAAACCCTAAAAAAACGTCGTATAGAGATTTGAATACAAAACTGGAATACTCTCTAACCTTTATTTTTTTTAAATTATAAGCAATATATTCAAAGTAAAATTCTTAGGTTAAAAAGTCTACAAATCTTTGGTAAATAATTTAAAAAAGTTTCATAACCAAAACTAAAACAGTTTTTTGGGAAAGAGCATCCTTAAACCACATTTATTAAAAAAGAAACTCCAACATGGTGGCTTGGTGGCTCCAACTGAAGTTGCGTGTCCTCAAAACAAAATTACAATATGTGCACGAAAAAATAAAATAAACAAAAAACACGTATACTGGGCTCTGTTCCAACATAATTAAAAGCTCTGAGAAAAAACGGGCATAAAAAACAGGTCCTGGTCCGGCCAGGAGCAAAAAAAAGGAGACATATTAAGCGAGAAAATATGTTTTCATTCATTCAATTTATGTATTTAACTTTTTGTTGTTGGCGGTGAATGCAATTTGGTTATTATATTAAATCAACAGCCGCAAAATGCAATTTGTGACAATTTTTTTATTAAATGCAATTCAATGGTATGGTGTATGCATTTAAAACAAGGATCAGTTAATGAGCCGACAGGATATACGTGTGTAGGGAGAATATGGCGAAGGCGCCAGAGGCGTTTAATGCGAACAAACATGATTTGGAAACTAAAAGCAATTCAAAAGCAATTATTTCTGATTGTACAAGCCAGGGGAACAAGTTGAGCAAAACGGCAACCATTATATTTGGCCACTAATTGGAGCAATTTGAGACAACACCTCTCCGATTGTGGGGAGCCAGGAGTTTCTGGCCAAGACCTGGCACTCAGACCACGACTCGGAATCAATAAGCGGTCCAAGAACACAGCCAACAACAACATCATTAAAGCCAGTTCTGGTCGCAACTGAGGCTGAAGGCTTTCATATGCCAGTCACATAGCCGGACGACGTGTTATGATACAAGGCAGCAGTCCTCGCCGAAGACCCAGACCAGGCGCTTGGTTCTGCTCCACCTCCCCAGGGTCCACCGCCTCATCCCTGTCCACCATGCCCTGCCCCGCCTCTGAATCGATTTAATTTGCCGTGCGGAAAACGAGTTCGAAAGGGGCATCCACAGAGGGCCTCAAAGTCAGTTACTGGGCGTCGATTAAAGAAATATGCGCCCCACTCTCTTTTTGGCCTGGTGCGTCTGCCACGTTGATTGCGCCGATGTGGGCCCCAAAAGTGCGTTAAGAGCGGCTGGGGAGGGGCACAAAAATTATAGGAAGGCGGCCCAGAAGGCTGGCCAGATGCGGGAAGGAGCCAGAGGAGGTACAGAGGCAAACAGAAAAAGTGTTGATGCTGCAAACATCAGCGACAAAGCCACGGAGCAGCGGGCAGTCCCAAGATCCAACTGCCCAGCTCGATGGGTCTGTGGAAGTACACTTTAAAAATAAATAGCGACTTTTACATTAAAGAATGTATATTATTTAAGGAGAGAATAGTATTCTTAGATGTTCTTTAAAGTCTTTAAAGACAAGCTTTACTAGATGAATTTTAATAACATCTATGCTGCTGGAACTCCTAAATGATTCTAGCTTATAACATCATCCTTCTATGCCCCATAACCCTCTTATTTTTATGAAAAATATATATATTCTCAGTGTATTATTCGTTTATGCCGTTCACTATCTTGGAGAGTGCGTGTGTGTGATAATTAGTTCGTTTGTTTGGCTCAAATAACCGAAATCAGCAAGTCAGCAGCCGTAAAAGCAGCATCAGTCCGGGAATCGGGGAATCGAGAATTGAGAAGGCGGACTCTGGACTGGACTGGAGTGGAGTGAAGTGGAGACCCACTGCTGTGGCCCTCCTGCTCATCAGCATATTACAGCACACACATAGCATCTTGAGATTCAGATTCAAGGCAGACACAGATACGGATACCGGATAGTGATTCAACTTCAACTTCAACTGCCGCAAATTGTGCGGCAACATTTGTCGATTAGGCACAATGAATGCGAAATATTGTTGTAATAATCAGGCAACCCACTGTGGCAGCCACTTGAACTTGCCCCATGGGTGGCGTTTTGATTTGATTTTCGTTGGGTGGATGGCTGGAGGGCAAGTGGGAGACAGGGGGCTGGCGAAAGGGAGAGAAAAGTGAACTGTCATTCTGGAATTTGTGGCATTTTGTCTGGGAAACTGGGAAACCTTTGCCGGAAAAAGCTGCAAGTCAACTGTCAGACAGACACTGAATGAAAAGTGGAAATATGTCAGACAATTATACGTCAGAAACGATTGAGCTTGGATTGTATTTAGATTGAAAGGAGCAGGATTCTTTGATGGGATTGAAATTTAATTTGGAGTCTTATTTTCCTATCTTTCTTTCTTTATATATATCCATTTTTGATATTTCATGTTGATTCATGGAATCTAGTCTGCCATGCTCTAGCCCCTTGTAATTTGTGAAAGGGAACTTTCGACTTGAAGTCTTTAAGGCTGACGAAGGACACGGGCAGGCAGGCATCCAAACAGCCAGGCAGGCAACCAGTCAGGCATCCAGGCAGACAGGCAGGAGTAGTTGCTGCCTCTGTTGCTGCCACAGCTGCCCTTAATGTGGGATGCGATGCTTTTGGGTTTTGGCCTGGCATGTTGCATGCAGCATTTTGCATGCTTGAATAACAAATTATGACTGCCACACAAAAGGAGTTCGCACACAGCCACACACACTGACAGCCACATTATTTGCCATACAAATAATGGACCTTTGTAGCGTTGCACAGATTTTGAAATATGCGACTCGGTCTTTCCACTCCAGCCCTCTCAGCTCTCCCTGCCAGTGTCTGCCGGCAGCCAGCAGCCGGCTGGCTTTTGTTTGCGGCTGTTTGCCTTTGTGCTACTTAACAGTCAGCAGTTTTCATCTTGGTCCTGTCTCACTAACACACACACACAGACACACACACATGTGCGTATTTAAGGACTTTCGTTTGCATAATCGTCGTGTCCCTCTTGAGACCCGAGAGAGAGATCCCCTTTCGTCTTGGTCCGAACCCTCTTATAATCCTGCCGGTAAACTATATTTGATTAGCTGAATTTTCGGCGTCGCTTGTCTCACTTCAAGTGGCCCTTACTGATCCTTGCCTGCCAAGTCCTTTTCATTTCAAATGTGTTTTGTGTGCACTTAGAGAAAGGATCTATAATATATAGTTTATCAAAATACTTTGTCCTGTTATTTGTTAACTACCTTTTTGTTTCTCTGTATTGGTTTCCGGCCCTTATTTGTTTTTCTTTTCATTTGGAGTCCTTTTTCGTTTGTTATTATTGTTGTTTGCCTAACGACTTCATTTTTTGAAGTTGTCCGGCATGTCCTTTTCCTCAATAGGGCCTCAGCTTCCTCTCCCGCTAGGATTGCCCTAGGACTCCTACTAAGTCGCTCCTCTATTTGAAATTAGTTCTGCCAGATGGGTGGCTAAAACTGGCTCCTGGCTGACTTCTAATTGAGTCATTTTTCACGCTGCCTGCTTTTCAAACTCAATTGCTGGAGACAAAGGCACGTCGGGTGTTTGGTTTCTGCCTTCTGCCAATTCCGAAATAGCCCTCAAACGAATTAAATACAAAAAAGTAGAAGTTCCTTGGCCCTGAGGGCGTCTAATAGAAGCCACATTACGGGTGGTTTCATTCACTATATGGAATGGCAAATATTCAAAGTAAATGTTGTGATTCCTTTGAAGTTGCCATCGCCACAGCGACGATCCAGTTTCAGAATAAATCAAATCCCAATACCCAATCTCAGAAAAACAAACAAATAAACGCGATTGCGATCCGAGCGGATGAATGAAACTCAAATCAAATAATGTTTCAATTTAGAACCCCCTTTGAGAGATACCCACTCCACTTACCCATCATCAAAGCCTGGACTAGAATCCAAACTGAGATCCTTAACGCCGCCATATCCGTATTTTTGTAGTTTTATCCTTTTCAAGAGTCCTTGGCAGCTCTGTTCTCAATTAGCAAGTGATGAAAAAAAAGGCGAACACTCACACGCGAATCGGATATAGTCGATATCGGAGTCGGAGTTGATCCACCAGCACATCCACCCGGAGGAGAGTCGCTATAAGTGCCGGCCACTCGAAAATGCACTCAACGCATTTGTAAATATTCAATATTTGGATGCCAGACGACGATGACGATGACAACGACGATGGCAACGGCAGCGACAACTCCAACGACCACGACGACTGCCCTTTTTCAGTGGTTTACCCCCTGAAGGGATGGGGTTTGCTGGGTTGCTGGGTGGTTGGGTGGTGGTGGTGAGGGCGGTTTTTTGATATTTACTGTGGACACTCAAATTAAATTGCTATTTACATAGTTGGAACGCATGAAATGCATTTATCACCGAACACACAGACACCAAAAGCCAAAAGAGATACGCCACTTGCTGTTGGTTTATGTTTCGTGGTTGCGTTTTATTCTTTATCAGTGCCTAGATTGACAAGCGACAAGCAACGGGCAGCGGGAAGCAGAACGCGGTATCTGACGGATACCGACAAAGGTATCTAGATACACAAAATGCAATGCTCGAAGACGCAGATACGTGGGCCACGACGTGGACGGCGCGATGCGGCGCGACGGTTGCAAGCGGGAGTTCAATTACCCAAGAGAACGCGAGCCGATACCGAGCGCAACAAATCAACTTAATTTGTATCCGAAAGATACAAAGGCATGCCTTGAATCCGTTGCCGTTGCTTTTGTTGTTGCCTGCTTTTGCTGCTGCTGCTGCATCTGCTGCTGTTGCATCCTTGGCATCCCGAACCGGCTTTTGGTGGGTGAATCCGCCACCCGATGTTCTGGGGCAGGGGTACGACGAGACTAGCCAGTCAGTTCTGCCTCACAAAGTCACTTGGGGGAAAAACACCACAACTCGCACTGGAAACGTATCCGAAAGATACAGAACGAAACGAAACGGAGCGGAGTATCTAATCGAAACGAACTGCACGCGCTCGTAGTCTGTTTATTATTAAACTCCCTGCCGGCTGTTTCCAGTTGATGGTGGGAACCGGCTTTCCGTCCTGAGAGTGTGTTGGTGCCAAATACTGGGTTCAGTGCGAGAGCAGTGCCTGTATTCCTGACAGTGTTGCCGTGCTGCATGCCGGGTATTTTAGGCGCCAAAGTTTGAAAATATATTTTGAATTATACTGTTAATAGATCTAGTTACTTTTTAAATGCAAATATTTTTAAATAAAATGTATAGAAGTAAAATAATAATAGTAAGGGAGTAATATGTTTAAAAATAATTTCTCAAGTTAAAATCAAGTTAAAATACAAGTTAATTAATTAGACAACTGATACACTGATACTGTATATCTTCTTAATAATTAATTAACTTTTGATTTGCATGATTATACAGTTCCCACATACATTTCCAGTTGATTAAAAGCCATGATTAAAAGTCAGAACTGCCAAATGAAGCTATCATCTGTCGGTAATCAGTCAGAAGTTATCATTCCTAAAACCGCCCGTTGCTTCCCCCGATTTTAAATCCAAACAATAATGCGCCGTAATGACCAAACCAAGGAAGCCTCTAAAATGGGGTGGTCGAGCGGTAGCTAGGAGGAGGAGGAGGAGAAGGTGAATCCATTGGTGGCTTGCTGTTTTTACGAGCAGATACACGCGCTTGGGGAAACTGCAATAGGTTGCCGCTAGCCCCCCTGCCACATCCATCTAAGACAGTTAGCCTGAGACTACTGTGTGTGTGGTGTGCCTGGGTGTTTTCCATTTTATAGTTTTCCGCTTGTATTTTTTACGAGGCCTTTCAACCCCGCACAAAAGGAAAAACCAACCCAAGAGCCACAAAAACAATTGCAACAGCAGATTCAGATCCTTGGGCCCGGCGTTGACTGACACCCAACAGTCGTAAAATGCCGCTGCCATTTGTATAAACTATATATCCCCGCGGATGCGTATGAGGATTCGGATGTACGGATGTGTATGCGTGCGGAGGGGTGGTGACCTCCCCCGTTTTTCTCTAAATCCTCCCCTCCTCACCGCCCCTTATTAACAGCCCCCTGGCCCTTTTTGTGATTATATCGGCATGGTAATGTGTTAGCTGTGTGTGTGTGTGCCTGTGTGTGGTTATCAAATGTTGGACAGACAGGCCTAGGAAGGGCGAAGGAACCATCCAAAGTTAGACCCTTCCATGGCACTGCGCTTTCCCATTTTCCATTGCTCGCTGACTTTGGACAAACGACAGTTATTGATGTCATAAAGTTGGAGATTTATGCCATGGCCCATGCCTGGCTGTGTAGGGCTTATGTTTTATGATTTCTGTTGTTTCAGTTTTGGTTCCATGTTATTTTTTGTTAGTCCTCTATTTCGTTTCTGGGGTTCAGACGATCAGTAGAACCAAAAACTGTAAATGGTGTGTTAATAATTTGGCAAAAAAAAAAAGGGGTTGGGCTTAAGGATATAGTGCCCTGTTAATTGAATAAGTCGTATTTATATTTTTAGACCTTTTGAGGGGTTGCACATTTTAATTAAGCCTATTTCAAGCTGAAATATGAATACCATTTGCTTTTCAGGAATCTGTATAGAAACAATACCTTTCATCTTTTGAGGAAGTTGGGAAGCATCCAGTCCATAAATGTTAAAGTTATTATTTTCAACTGCTTACCGTTACTCAACGCCTGGCGATCGTATAATTTTATGGAGCATCCCAAACGCATTCCTACGGAGGAGAATCCTACGCTTTGGTAGCAACATCAAACATTTCCTAGGCATTAAAATAAATTTTTAGTAACGCGGCCTTTGCGTAGACTAAACAAAATAAACAATTAGGAAGGTGTTTCTTCTGGCCAGGCACAAGCCCAGAGGCATCTCTCCACTGTAAACAAATAAGGCCAAAAAGTACCAGAGGGGGAAACAAAAAAAAGGAAAGAAAATCGAAGAGCCGGGAAAACATCAACGGAAGGGCCCCCAACTACAGGTTTTAATGCATGTCGATGTCGTAGCCGCCGCATCAGATCAAAGACACGAATCAGTCGAATATATATATATACTATATGGTATAGTATGAAGAAGAGGTGGGGCTAGTGGGTGCATAGGATACCATACCATACCATATCATACCATACCATAGCATGGGATGGGATGGGATGGGTAGACATAAAAGCAGGGGTGGTCGTTTAATTGCACTTGCCGCTTAGGCTCTTTTTTTTGTATCGTGTGCCTGCATGGAGTAACCTGCGCATGTGTAGTTGCCTTTGATGTGTTGTTTATTCGAGCGCTATAAAAAACCATAAAATATGCATAAAACGCATAGGCGGAAAAATAAGCTGAAGGCAATTGCGATTGAAGCTGAAGCCGAAGCCATGGCCCAGGAATGAAAATGGAAATGAAGCGATTAAGTGCAGACGCTGGCAATTGGAAAGAAATTGTCGTCGGCAAAATCACTTGATGATGGGCCTCGAGGAGATGAAATATGATGACATAAGAGGGTGACTCCCCCAGTGGTTTACAAGTGCATCCTGGACAGGGGATGCGTTGAGTTCAACATGTGTTGAGTGGCTAATGAAATAATCAAAAAATTAAGACTAATTTTGACTTTATTTGAGATAACTCTTATAAATAAAATACAACTTTAATAAACTTTTTATGCTGATGATCAAACTTCTGTTCTTCTTTGCTCTAAATTATCCATATAATTTCATTGTATTTCATTTAAAAGAATCATCCCCGAATAGGGAGGAAGAAACTTTACGACTTTTTATCAGAGGGGTTGGGTTTCCTTTTTTTTTTTTTGTATATTTTATTTTGGAGCCAAGTAGCCCGACATTCGAAGCGCTGCTTTCGTCATAAAAAGCGCATAAAAAGCTGTTGAACACTCATCCGGGTTCCATGGGCTTTACGGCCACGCCAAGTGGGCTACGAATTTATGATGGTGGAATGAAGGAAGGAATTTTACGAGGCCCACAGAAGAACTCCACCCATACCCGTTCCTCTTCCCGTTCCAATTCCTAGTGCACCCGCAAAAAGGAAAATGATTGAAACGATTGCGCTATAAAATGGGGCTCTATGAGAGCCATAAAAATATTTATTCTACTAAAAAATAACTGTACATGGATATATATACACTGAGAGACACACATGCATAAATACATATATACTAGATAAATATAAATACAAATAGGTTTCCTTTCATTTAGTTTTGTTTCTTGTGGGGCTGGGGGGACTTCACAAGTTCCTTTTCATTTTCAACAACAAAATGGACCAACACTCGAAGATGGGCAGGTGCCGAGATCATGGAAAGGAGCAACTAAACTCCGTACTAGGATCCTGCCTTATCTCCTCACACAATATCATCGGCCACCTGCGATTCCTGCTCCAGGATTGTGCTTTCGCGCAGCTTGCTCTTCAGATTCTTGCTGGAGTTCGCCTCCGTCAGGCAGGGTTCGTGCTCCGCATGCTCTTGGCCATCGGTTGGGGCATGGGGATGGCCATCCTCCAGCTGCACCTTGCCGAGATGACGACGATACCGGTACCAGACCTTCAGGCCCAGGACCAGAACGAAGTAGAGGAACGCCAAGCAGATGATCACAATGATGATTCTGGTTATGATTGAATTCGACGCTGATTTGCTGGTCTTGACCACCAGCAGGACATCTTCCCTCTTTAATCCGGCACTGCTGCCAATGGTGCAGCCGTATCTGCCCTCATCCTCTGGCCGCACATCCCTGATCTCCAGAGTTCCGTTCTCCATTATCAAGAACCGTTCCGCATCCGTGTTGTTTTCATTGAAATAGGTGAGGTCTCTGTCCCACTGTATGGTGGGTTTGGGTTCTCCAATCGCCTGGCAATGGATGACAGCTGTTCCGGACTCGGCCACTTCGATGGGTCCCTCGGGTGGCACACTGAATTTGGGTGCGATGACCACATTGATGGAGACAGTGGCACTGATTTGTCCCTGGCTATTGGAGGCCATGCAGGTGTACTGGCCACGCTGATCGTTGTTCACCTGGGCAAAGATTAGGGTGCCGTTCTGGTCCGTTACATTGGCAGGAAGTGGCAAGTTGTTTTCCTAAAAAGATCACAAAGAATCGTGTTAGATGTTGCATACTTTGAGGATTTGGGGAAGATATGGGTAGTATTTCTCAGATGCGAATTTTAAACTTACTCTCATCCATTTAACTTGAGGTGTGGGAGTTCCCTGAGCCTTGCAATGCACTTTACTGAGACTACCCAGTTCCAGGTTCTTGGACGTTGGCTGTGGCATGAACTTAAGCTGCTCGATGATGGTTACCACACCATTATTGGAGCTAGCTGCTACTTGGCCCTCGATAACCAACTGGCACTGATATTGACCAGCATCACTGGCCAACACACTGGCGAATTGCAGAGAGCCATCGATCTTGTTCAGGACCACTCGGGAATCCTCACGCAGCATGCTCTCCAGCTGCGGTTCACTGGTGGTGCCACTCATCCGGCCCAGCTCCGATTGGCGAAGGGTTTTGTTATCCTTTCGCCAGCGCAGTATCACGCTTTTGTCCTGAAGATACTCATCCGGCAGTTGGTAGCTGCAGGGCAGTTGCAAAGCACTCTGCTCCTTGATGGTAATCATGGATTGGGGTCCGTTCGAGATGCTCACATCCTCGAACGATAATGGAGCGGCTGTGGGGAAGATAATGGACCAGTTTTAGCTGGAAGATGAGTCAGCCGGCTGACCTAACTCACCGTAACAGCAGAAGATCAGGCAGAAGAATCCCAGGCCGCAGTTCAACAATCGTCTTCCGTTCAGCTCCATGGCGATCCGAAAAGAATTCTTTTGATTTCACTTCGTACTTCCTTCGTTTCTTTCGCGACCAGAACCGGTGTGCTCTTGTTTTTTTTTGCTTTTATTTATTGCCGATTTTGGAAGGAATTCTGTTTGCCTTGGCAGACTTTTTCGTTTTACTTCACTACACTTTATTTCACTTCATTACATTTCTTCCACTCCGCATTCGGGGGAGAGAGCATTCGCTTTATGGTTATTTTTATGTTACGCACACGCGTCACGCTTTATTATCCTGCCGCTGACTTAGAGCCCGGGGATCAAGTTGCTCAGTGGAGGGCACAACCGTCCACGTTCGGCCTCAGAACTCGATTGACGCCGCATCTGGCCTCTCCGCCTGGCAGTCGTCGCACGGTCCGCACATGCGCCCTCAACTGAACCCACTATTTCCCGGTATTTCATGCCTGCTCCGAGCAACCCTGATGGTTCTACTCCTATTTAAAATACTGTGTTGCTACCATTTGAAAACTGAATTATACTCATGCAGGATGCAGTATAATATTGTATTTTGTGTGCAATAATATATTTAAGCTTTTCTTCATTTTTTCTATGGGGCCCCTTCGAAATGTTGAAAATACTTGTCTGTTGGAAAATATTGGAAATTCATATCTTTTCCAATAATCATCTGATCTTTGAGCGGAATACCTTGATCGATTTGTGGATTGATTCTCCATCAATCTGCATCAAAACCAACAAACAAAATATTTTTTAGATTTTTCTATATTTTTCCAGGGTATCCCCTTCAAAATGTGGAAAGTGCATGGGGAGGTCAATAGGACCCACTGCGATGGCCATATCTTTGCCAATTTTAATCTGATCCTTGACCGGAATACCTTGATTGATTTGTGGATTGATTCTCCATCAATCTGCATCAAAACCTAGAAACAAAATATTTTTTAGATTTTTCTTCATTTTTCCTGGGGATCCCCTTCAAAATGTGGAAAGTGCATGGGGAGGTCAATAGGACCCACTGGAATGGCCATATCTTTGCCAATAATCATCTGATTCTTGAGAGAAATACCTTGATCGATTTGAGGATCGATTCTCCATCAATCTGCATCAAAACCTAGAAACAAAATATTTTTTAGATTTTTCTTCATTTTTCCAGGGGATCCCCTTCAAAATGTGGAAAGTGCATGGGGAGGTCAATAGGACCCACTGCGATGGCCATGTCTTTGCCAATAATCATCTGATTCTTGAGAGAAATACCTTGATCGATTTGTGGATCGATTCTCCATCAATCTGCATCAAAACCTAGAAACAAAATATTTTTTAGATTTTTCTTCATTTTTCCAGGGGATCCCCTTCAAAATGTGGAAAGTGCATGGGGAGGTCAATAGGACCCACTGGAATGGCCATATCTTTGCCAATAATCATCTGATTCTTGAGAGAAATACCTTGATCGATTTGAGGATCGATTCTCCATCAATCTGCATCAAAACCTAGAAACAAAATATTTTTTAGATTTTTCTTCATTTTTCCAGGGGATCCCCTTCAAAATGTGGAAAGTGCATGGGGAGGTCAATAGGACCCACTGCGATGGCCATGTCTTTGCCAATAATCATCTGATTCTTGAGAGAAATACCTTGATCGATTTGTGGATCGATTCTCCATCAATCTGCATCAAAACCTAGAAACAAAATATTTTTTAGATTTTTCTTCATTTTTCCAGGGGATCCCCTTCAAAATGTGGAAAGTGCATGGGGAGGTCAATAGGACCCACTGCGATGGCCATGTCTTTGCCAATAATCATCTGATTCTTGAGAGAAATACCTTGATCGATTTGTGGATCGATTCTCCATCAATCTGCATCAAAACCTAGAAACAAAATATTTTTTAGATTTTTCTTCATTTTTCCAGGGGATCCCCTTCAAAATGTGGAAAGTGCATGGGGAGGTCAATAGGACCCACTGCGATGGCCATATCTTTGCCAATAATCATCTGATTCTTGAGAGAAATATCTTGATCGATTTGTGGATTGATTCTCCATCAATCTGCATCAAAACCTAGAAACAAAATATTTTTTAGATTTTTCTTCATTTTTCCTGGGGATCCCCTTCAAAATGTGGAAAGTGCATGGGGAGGTCAATAGGACCCACTGCGATGGCCATGTCTTTGCCAATAATCATCTGATTCTTGAGAGAAATACCTTGATCGATTTGTGGATCGATTCTCCATCAATCTGCATCAAAACCTAGAAACAAAATATTTTTTAGATTTTTCTTCATTTTTCCAGGGGATCCCCTTCAAAATGTGGAAAGTGCATGGGGAGGTCAATAGGACCCACTGCGATGGCCATGTCTTTGCCAATAATCATCTGATTCTTGAGAGAAATACCTTGATCGATTTGTGGATCGATTCTCCATCAATCTGCATCAAAACCTAGAAACAAAATATTTTTTAGATTTTTCTTCATTTTTCCAGGGGATCCCCTTCAAAATGTGGAAAGTGCATGGGGAGGTCAATAGGACCCACTGGAATGGCCATATCTTTGCCAATAATCTTCCGATTCTTGAGCGGAATACCTTGATCGATTTGTGGATCGACTCTCCGTCAATCTGCATTCATACCTAGAAACAAAATATTTTTTAGATTTTTCTTCATTTTTCCTGGGGATCCCCTTCAAAATGTGGAAAGTGCATGGGGAGGTCAATAGGACCCACTGGAATGGCCATATCTTTGCCAATAATCATCCGATTCTTGAGCGGAATACCTTGATCGATTTGTGGACCGATTCTCCGTCAATCTGCATTGAAACCTAGAAACAAAATATTTTTTAGATTTTTCTTCATTTTTCCTGGGGATCCCCTTCAAAATGTGGAAAGTGCATGCGGAGGTCAATAGGACCCACTGGAATGGCCATATCTTTGCCAATAATCATCCGATTCTTGAGCGGAATACCTTGATCGATTTGTGGATCGATTCTCCGTCAATCTGCATTCAAACCTAGAAACAAAATATTTTTTAGATTTTTCTTCATTTTTCCTGGGAATCCCCTTCAAAATGTGGAAAGTGCATGGGGAGGTCAATAGGACCCACTGGGGTGGCCATATCTTTGCCAATAATCATCTGATTCTTGAGAGGAATACCTTGATCGATTTGTGGATCGACTCTCCGTCAATCTGCATCAAAACCTAGAAACAAAATATTTTTTAGATTTTTCTTCATTCCTGGGGATCTCTTTCAAAATATTGAAAATGCGTGTGGAGGTCAATGGATCAATGTCTTGATTAACCAACCTTTTAGAACCTGCAACCAAAGTAACAATGCATTGGATGACATGGATTCATTTTATTTCTTAGTTTAAACACAAAATTATCATATTTTGACCAGAGAATATACAATTAATACTTATTAAAACGTGGGATGCCTCTATTCGCCTACATTATACATTTCAATAAATACATTTTTAATCTCTTGCTGTATGTCGTATATTCGAGCAACTCTTGAGAATCTTGGGTTTATTGTCCGTGAGGATTGAAGAAAGCTGCAGTCTAAAATTGAGGTATGGTCGAGACGCGGTTGAAGAGCGTCTGCCTTTTGGCCACGCGGAAGGGACAACGGGTCATCATCTTGTAGACGACGGCACCGCAGACGACAAAAAGTCCCCAGAAAACATAGGAAAACAGCAGGATAAATCGATTTGGCTGCCACAGCACAGTGTAGCTTAGATTGTAGTTTTCTAAATTGAAAATATTTAAATATTAATTAAAAGGACAGGGAGTAGCTTGTGAAGACTTACCTAACACAGCATAGCCCATGCCAATCTTGGACTTTCCCATGCGATATGAGCAGGTGGGCACCATTATCTCCAGATAGCTGTGCTCCTGCTCTTTTAAAGCCTTAAGATCAAAGTGCCTCACTGAGTTCTCATAAAAGTTAATGACTTCGGTGGAGGGATAAATAAATATTCGGGACTCGTGCCAGTGGCCTGTGAAAATGATATGCGGATCCAAGTCACTGATTATGGCACGCAGCAAGGGACCGCCACCTATGAGCAACGGTGCGTGTGAGACACCAATCCTCAGGCGTTCGGCATTGTGATCTCGATCCGGATTGGTAAAGTCCAGTAACATTCGGTTAATCTTAAAGAAGCGGATACGATTGTCATAGTCGAAAAGGTCCTCACTCATAAATTCGTTCTCGAAGCGTCTTTGATTCGAGTTGGATATGTAGTCACCGTTCTCACCACCGATATCGTTGTCGCCTGGCACATGGACACGCTGAAAGTAAGCCGAAATCATACGAAACTATTATTCGACGTTGGTTAAAAATGCTCGCGGACTCCTTACATTTCTTAGCTTTTTGTTCTGATAGATACGCTTAAACCGCTTCACATACTGCTTGTACTCCTGACTAGTGGCTATATTTCCCTCGTCCAACAGATCGCCTAGAAAAACGATGATGTGTGGTTGGGTAAAGGACACCGCCCTCTCAAAGGTCTTTTGTAGGTATCTATCAGAATCATATCTGGCCAAGGGGCTATGCGACGAGCGATCGTAGGAGTTTCCAAGGATTTGTGGGTCAGCAATAAGCAGAAGCCGTGTGCAATTCTCTAGAAATGAGAAATATGTAATGAGATAACTACACAAGAAAGTGGGTGAGAAAGCTTACCCAGTTTACAATCGATGGGCTGCCAACTGGACTGGGCCAAGTAATAGACTATGCACTCATTGAAGAATACTAGCAGCAGAGTAAGTACTACGAAGCCTCGACACACTAATCTGTTTAGGAAAGTAAAGAAATCGTATAAAAAGCAGTTATGACACCTCATCGAACTTACCTATTAACTATGCGCAAGGAAGCCATAATTCAGTTTCACATGGAATCGGATTCTTTAATTAATACTTTTGGTTTTTCAGCGGCAGAGTTCGTTGCATTGCCGGTCATAGACGGCTTCTATATTTAAACTGTCGTTGCACATGCAATATTTACGTAAGACGATTCATAATTTTGGGAATGTGGAACTGGCGCAACTGGCGGCGGTCAACTGACCAGCATCGCCACGTATTTCAGTGCTCCTACTTAATTGGATTAGAAATAAAAACATGAGGTGCAAATAGAGCAGTGTTTTGGTTTTCTTACCTTTGTATTGTGGCCATGCGCGCCATCGCCCATTTGAATGCAGAGAGTACCGTTAGCACGGTGGGCAGGTGAAAAAGGTTCACTTCTAGCAAATGTAAACAAAGATAAGAACCATAACAACTTGGGATGGTAGCGTGACGTTAAGATGAGAGCGTGATAAGATTCGTATTAGCCGTAAGATTTAATAAATAACTTTAATTATAATTAATAAACCTATTCCCTGAATCCTCCGGTAGGATCCATATTTATTGAGTCAGTCTTAAAATATATTCTTCTAGGGCAGAGTCTTGAGCCATCTCTAAACAGCTGATGGCTTATCGATAAATTGCTCTTTTCGTGTATCGGTAAGCTGCCTTGCATTCAAAAACATACGGCAACGCTGCAAATTAATGGCGTGGTGCCACTCCGCATAAAATCGTCCAGAGTTTTTCTTTTTTTTGTTTTTAGCAATATACGCGCCGTAAACCAAACAGCATTAACGGGCGAAAATGTCAATTTCCTTCGGCTCTCTATAACCAAACCAGAGTATATTGATTCGGGCCGTGTGATTGCGAATTTCGAAAGTAGCGGCTTGCAAAATTGCCAAAAACTTTTGCCGCTGCCTGGCAGTTGTTAAAAGTAAGGTTTCTACATCGCAAATAGTTAAGGATTAAAGTGAAGCATTGAATAACTCCAGGGCCGTGAGCCCCTTGATTTGGATGCTTGTTGTATTTTGTTTGCTGGGGAGCAGAGAAAAACACTGCAAATACGTCAGTGTGCGTGCAAGTGCGCCACTATAGCGTCAGTGTGTGTGTGCATGTAAGCCTGTGTGTGTGGAGCTTGGCAATGCCACCCTCCTCTGATTTGGCAATGCTTTTCCACAGGGTCGCTAGATAATGTTGTTATTTGGCATAAGCGGTGTGCTCCTTTATTAAATAGTCCGTCTGGCTTCCAGGAAGCGCCAACGTGAGCGAAGATGGCTGACATTGTGTACCCCACCGGATGTCGGCCGCTGGTCGAGGACCTGGGCACTGACGAGCTGATACGCCGCCTGAAGGTGAGTTTGTCGCTTCGCGAACCTCAAAACACATTTATTTATTTCCATTTATTTTTTTTTTGTAGACTCTCGCCAATGTGCTGCAGACCATGGACCAGGACGATAATCTCTACCAGCAGTACATACCGCTGGCCCTGCATCTGCTGGACGATTTCTTCATGCAGCACACGTCGCGCGACGTCCAGTTGCTTATTGCCTGCTGTGTAGCGGATGTCCTGCGGGTGTATGCCCCCGAAGCTCCCTACAAGGAGCAAGATCAAATTAAAACCATATTCAAGTTTTTTATCAAGCAACTGCACGGTTTGAAGGATCCGCGGGATCCTTCCTTCAAGCGCTACTTTTATCTGCTGGAGAACCTGGCCTTTGTTAAATCGTTTAATATGTGTTTCGAGCTAGAAGACTGCCAAGAAATCTTTCAAGAGCTCTTCAGCACTATTTTTAAAATTGTAAAGTAAGTAAATGTTATTTTTTGCAACTGTATTTGATAGAATTTACGAAATGGTTGGTGTTTTTTAGTGACCAGCACAGTGCCAAGGTTACTAACTTTTTTTTAGACGTGCTGAGTCCCTTGATAACCGAGGCCGATAATCTATCGGTGGAGCTGTTGGACCTCATTCTTATAAACATAGTGGAGCCGTACAAATCGAATAATAAGTATGCCTGCCATCTAACTCAGCAACTTCTCACCAAGACAGGCGATGCGTTGGAGTCTACAATCAAAATGGTAATCGTTCATTTAACCATTAATACGCTTTTGTTAGTGGAGATCTTTTTCTGTCCGCCAGTTCTTTAATCGTGCTTTGGTTATGGATAAGCCAAACACCAAACTGTCCATTACAAACAAGATATACGATATAATCTATGAGCTTAATCGCACCAATGGAGACCTGCTGACGTCGGTGCTGCCGCAATTGGAAAATAAGCTACTCTCAACGGACGATGCCGAAAGACTGAGTAAGATATAGGGTTATTAACTCTTAGGTCTTTAAATTAATACATTTTTTGATAAAATTACAGAGGCAACCACACTTTTGGCTCGCATGTTTTCGGAAAAAGACTCTCAGCTGTCGAAAAAGTATCAAAGTCTGTTGAAAATCTTTTTTGGACGCTTCTGCGACATCACAGAACCCGTTCGAATCAAATGCGTCCAGTCGTCTATGCATTTCCTTCTCAACCATCCGCACCTACAGGCCGATATAACCGAGAAACTGCGTCTAAGGAATCACGATCTGGACGAGGTTGTGCGCCACGAAGTCGTAATGGCTATTGTGGAGACTGCCAAGCGCGATTTTAAGCTAGTTTTGGAGGCACCTGATCTTTTGGAAATTGTCAGGGAACGGACGCTGGACAAGAAATACAAAATTCGTAGAGACGCCATGAATGGCTTGGCCTACATCTATAAACGGGCCATTTGCGAGCCCAACGATCTGAGTGCCGAGCTAAAGAAGAGCGTGGACTGGATTAAGAATAAAATCCTGCACGGATACTACAAGGTTGGTCTGGAGGATCGACTGCTTGTGGAGCGCCTGCTGATTACCTGCCTAGTGCCCTACAAACTGCCACCCGAGGAGCGAATGAAGAAGTTGTACCACCTTCTAGCCGATCTGGATGCCAATGCCACCAAGGCGTTTGTTGAACTGCAGAAGAACCAGATGAAGACCCGCAACACTGTCAGCGACTGGATCAAGCTGCACCACTCCAAAGAGTTTACGCCGCGTGTTCTCAGCCAGCTGAGCGCCAAACAGGCCACCATTGCCAAGTGAGTAGTGTCTTGAAATAATCTAATAGCATCAGATTTTAACATTTCTTTTGAATTTCTTTACAGATTGCTACCAGATCCCCTGAAGGCAGCCGAGTACCTAACCCAGTTCAGTACAAACCTGCGTAAAGATGCCCAGCTCCTTCGCTGCATCAACATTGTCCTGAAACGCGATGTTAGCTGTCGCGAGTGTGCCGACACCATGGGTGCTCTGCTCAAGAAGTTGGGTGCTCACGTCCAATCGAATCTGTACTATAATACCGTCAAAATGCTTATAGAGCGAGTGGCCTCAGTGATGGTGGACAAAGAGTCCATTGGCGTTCTGATAGGGTAAGTCTTTTTTTGTATACTTAAGCAGATCTTTTCTTATTTCATATCTTTTTGCAGTCTTATTGAACAATGCATACAGGGTGGATCAATGTGCGAGGAGATTGGAATTTCCCGACAAGAGGCGGGAGAACGAGGTCTTAAGCTATTAAGTGTGAGTTTCTTTTTGAAGACCAATCAAAACAGTTCACGTGATTCAATGTTATCCCCTTTTTTCAGATGCTTTCCTATGTGTTCTCTGCTCACTTCTTCACTGATACCTCACTGCGTCATTTAATTGCCTTGCTGAGCTACGAGCAAGAGTATGTGGCCCCTCTGGTTCTCAAGTCCCTGACTCACCTGGGACGTTATCAACCCTTAATCGATGACGTTCCGGCAATCCTTAACGAGCTGGCCCCGGTCTGCCGGGACTTTGCACTGATTGGTACCCCAAAGCAGGCTAAGCACGCTGTACGCTGCATCTTTGTGAACAGTCAGTCGTCGACGGCAACTGATGGGACAACCAGTGGATCGGGAAGTGCGTCTACGACGACGCAAACAGTACATCCCATCTTTCACGAAATCATAGAGGCACTGCGAATAAAATTGACACCCAATTGCGAGCATCAACGCACCAAAATTGTCACACTGGGTCACATTGCGTATAACATGCCCCAAGCTTTCCTGACGCCCATTAAGAATATGATTGCTAGACGTATAGTCAAGGAGTTGCTGATTCAAGAAGTTCCGCAGCAGAGGGACTACGACCTGCCCGAGGACGGTGACTGGTGTGCCCAGGAGGACTTGCCCCCGGATACACTCTGCAAACTGGATGCGCTGAAAACCATGGCCCGTTGGCTGCTTGGCCTGCGCACTGACGAACACGCCGCTCAAAAAACATTCCGCATGCTAGCCGCTTTTGTTAACCAGCGAGGCGATCTCCTCGGCCAAAACCGTTTATGCGGGGCCGAGAAATCCTGGCTGCGTCTGGGTGCCGCCTGCGCCATGCTCAAGGTGTGTGAGCAGAAAGGTGTAGGCGATCAGTACAGTGCCGAACAGTTCCTTCAGCTTTCCCAAATGATGGTAGGGCTTTATTTTTGCAAAGATTGAAGAGATATATTAAGGCTAACATTTGTATTTCTTCTAGGTGGATCCAGTACCCGAGGTTCGGGAAATATTTTCCCGAAAACTTCACAAAGGTCTAAGCAGGAGTTTGCCAAGAAACTGCCTGCCCTTAGACTTTATGGGATTGTATGTATTGGCTGGTCTAGAGACTGAAAGAAAGTAAGTTCCCCTGTTAAATTATTGATCTAAATATGTGAGCTCTAAACTATTCAATAACTTTAAAATAGATTACAAGATCTAGTGCGGCATTATACGGAAACTGATGTGAACAAACGACGGGAATATCTCAAGACTGTAGCCATGACATGTGAGCATTTCTGATACTCTCTCCTGACAAACTTCATTATAATTAAACCTCCTTTTAGCTCCCGATAGCTCAACGGATTCGCAATCGCAGCATATTCAACCTGACTACATGCTAGCCTTTGCCATTCCTGTCTTGGTCAACGATCCTCGGTACACAAATCATGAAGACTACGTCCAGTTGCGCAAAATGGAGAAGTGCCTGCGTTTTATACTAGAGCCGCTAATGGCCAAGCGGGAGTCCTTTGTGTATGGCTTCTATAAGCAGCTTCTGCAGCTCATAAAACACCGAGAGTTCAGTCAGGGCTCGGATAAGAGTGACAATTATGTAAGATCTTCAGCACTCTCTATAAATCATGGTATCAATAACTTTTTCTATTATATTTATAGAGAATGTGGGCTCTTTGTGATCTCTCTATGCACATTATCGACTCAAAATTTAGCTCATTTGATGGCAACGCGAGCACCTTTTCCATGCCGCTGGCATTGCCGGAAATGTATTATAAACAGCCCGCCGTTGCGAACTTCCAGAATAACGATATCTACATACCGCTGGACGTGTATACACTGGGCGCAAAATCGTCGAGCAAAGCCACCGCCACGTCCATGACAACCACGCGAACTGTGGCGCCTCCAAAGAGGCCAGCCGAGCCGTCGATAACAGATGATGAGGATCCACAGGTTTGTCACAAATCGAGGGATATGATTAAGGTCTAATTGGAATTATATTTGTTGCAGGAGAACAATCTGTTTGATAATATAAGGGCAGCAGATACCACGGAGCCCATGGCCAAAAGAACGCGCGCAGGAGCCACTTCGGCCAAATCATAGGAGCAGGAGGCCGACGAAGTGGCCGAGGAGGAGGGCAGAAAATGAAAGATGGAGCGCATACTTGTTAGTTTAGATACTGTTAGACTAGGCGCCTAAGTTAACTAAATTTTTAAGAAGTAGTTGGCCGAAGCTACGATAGTTGTTAAACCGACACTACCTACAGAACCGACAGAATCATACATCAGCCTCAGCCTCCCCTTAGCATCAACCACCCCCAGCATCCGGAAACTTTAGTTAGAATTCATCTGATCTGAACACCATTGTACCATATTCAATTCGCAAACGAGACCAAGGCAAATCTTTTTAAAAACCATATAATGTGTCGTCTGTTTTGTTAACCTTACCTGTAACAGTTAATATTTATCATTTTAAAGTGTATCACGTTTTATAATTTGACGCATTTTGGTTTGATTTTTCATTTAGTTGTAGGTTTCATAGTATATCAAGTGAAGATGATAAAGTGTTGTATCGAACATAAGTTGAAGTGCGGAAGTAAAATATTGAGAACGTAAACAGAGCCTTATTAAGAAATTAAAATTAACTTTTCTATGATCGCAGTTATCTTTTAGTTAATATAATACACACATCATGATTCATAATAATACATAAATTACGAGTTAGATTCAAAAAGAATGCATTGAAAATGTATTGAAACACAAAATCGAAAATGTTGTAAGGATGAAGAAATCATAACAAAGATAAAAATAAAACCACACATTAAACTTAATGAAAATTTATATATTTATCTATTATTCATGTTTTTCAATTACCAATAAACGTAAAAGTATTATTTATATTAAGTTTTTGGCTTTATATTTTGAAGACATTTTTCTCAGTGCATATTATCTTTTTTAAATTTTACCGGCTATTTTAATTAATTAAAAATACTGCAATGAAAAAATGCCTAACGCGTTAGCCCCAAATTGTTGAGTTTTCCTCACAATGTCTGGCAACGCCAAAGTGCAACGCGGGGGTGTGTTATGTTTTTCATTTGTTTTTCTTGTGGTGTTTATAAATTAAATCCCAATTAAATTCCATTTTAATCTCAACTTAAAAGTGAATACTTGATTGGGGACTCTTCAAAACATTCAACAGGGCACATCCGGTTGCAAAAATAAACAAACAAAATGATGAACGAGACCTGTGGCGTCACGCTTCGGCAGAGCAACGACGCCTCTGCCGCCGATGAGACTGCGACGTACAATAGGATTTTCTCTGGGGCTCTTAGATCCAAAACAAACGCCGAACCCAGCGGAACTGTGGAATACACCTCCACGCCGAAGCGCTCGAATTGTGTTTTGGAGGCCAAGGAAAAGGGGCAAGTGGGCGTATTGGCGACCTTCGATCCACGAATCAAAGAAGTGGCTCTTCTGTTTGCGTTTCTGATTATTGGATACAAGAGTATCATCCTAGCCAGTAAGTGACAAGTTCCAAACAGAGATTTAAGATGCAGTGACTGCGTAACCGTTATAACTTTTTTAAAATTATTCCTTTAACATTAAACTCTTATTAATAACAGTGCTTGTTTCGAACGGAATGAGGGGGTGGACACTGAAGGTTGCAATTGCGGTGACGTAGCCTTCGCCCATTTGTTTATATTTTTCGTTTATAAATAGGCGAACGGAGTGTGTGATCTCATAGCCGAGTTGGCTCCGAACGCTTTGGGTTTCCTCCACCCGACAGCCCCCTTTTTGCAATCCCATGAATATGTCTAAATAAAGGCCGATAAATGCGCATTTTGCTTCGGCCGGTGGGTCTCATTTGCATACCCTGAGTCAGTGAGTGATTAGTTACTTAGTTGCTTGATTAGTTAGTATGTTTGTTGGGAGTTCAGCTTACGGTATAGGGCCTCTCGGGTCGCGTCACGCGAAACATACATAAATAGAAAGATAAACGAGCGGTATGGCCTCTGTCAAGGTACCGCTAAAGAAAAGCAGAAGTAATTACGAAATTTCGAATTCTGACGAAGAAAAAGACCGATAATTGCCACAGGTGGAACAATGGGGTGTCTCTATACTTCTATACTTTTCTTATTTGACCTTTCCCAATAGGGGGGAACAGTATGTCAGCTAATAAGACAAAGAACAATCCATAACAATTCATCAGTTAAAAAATATATTTAACGTCTAATTGTTAAATATTATTTCGTAGATAAGCACCTTGCCTAACAAAGCATTCTTGATTTATCATATCACTGATAACCAGGGAAACCAATATAATGCCATTCAAACGCAGATACTAACGAGTTATTTTTTCAGTGCCGTTCATCAGCGCCGATTCCGTGCAGGAGTGGCACCAACAGGTGCAGAGCCATTGGAACGCTTCCCTGGAATGGTCAACACGGCACCAGCTGGCCTCCAAGCTGAGTCCATTTCTGTGTGGCTTCTTAGTGGCCATTTTTGCCTACGGAATTGTTTACTTGGACAGCGTGGTTCCGGGAGTGAATCCACCTTCGCCCTTCACTCCACGCTCCAAGAAGCGGTGAGACAATATTAAATTATTTCCGAGTGGCATCAATATTAATATACTTCTTTGATTGCAGGCACCAGGATGAGAAGAACTCTTCACTGCACTTGAGCTATTTGTGTGCCCTGCTGTGTGGCGTTCTGGTCACTATCTTTATGTACTTCGATTTATATTCTTCGTAGATGCAGGGCACCACCCACTACCTTCCACGTAGTCCAATAAGTACAACAGTATTAGAATTTATTATATCACTTAATTGGTATTTATGTATTTGTAACTGAAGTCCTTGTAACTGTGCAATGCTCCTAGAGAGTTGGATGAGTCTGAGAAGCTAATTGGGAATCATCGAGGGGCATTTTCTGGTTTAACTTAGTTCCTAGGTATCTAAATTATAGTTTTAGGCACTAACTTTATCTATTAATCGTAAAGTACAAAGTGAAACATGTCAATTGGAGCTTTGGCCAGGATATGTGAGAAATATATTTATATGTGTGTTGAAATATCGCATCCTGGCCGAAAACTCTTCAGAGAACATTATTTGGTAATATCTTATGGAAAAATAAATTACTTATGCACATGTTTTTGCATTAAATTGTATAAGGTAACATCTTCTATGTGAATTAAATGCTGTTGCCAGGATGTGCTGCTTACCTGGCCAACCCTGAATGTTTTCAAACGATTATGGCCAATGAATCGGCCTACGAGTTCCACAAAGCCACCTGAATATTATTCTGTAGTTTTAAAATAATTTAATGTGAAAAAATTCAAACTTGCCTGTATTCAAAGTCTCTAAATCGCCGTCGAAATCGTAATAGATCCCCTGAAGAATAGGTCCTGAATTTTCGTTGCGCACTAGTAATGTATTCTCGCCTCGTTTTCCCTTAATAATCCGTAGCAGTTTTCCTGAAATTTATGAATTTGAATTTAATTATCTACAAAAATAAACTTAATTGGTTACCAACCATAAACATTCCAAATTACATTCAAATGCGGATACATTTTATGAGTTTTAAGGGAGAACTCTACCCGACCAATTAAGTTTATTAAATCACGTCCTCCCTTGGACATCAGAGCTAGGACATCTTCCTTGTTGGTTGTATCCTTTTTCTGATAAGTTCCTTGCAAGACCTTCTTGGGTGGAAGAGGAGCGGACAGAAGAGATTTCTCCAAGACTTTGTTGGAAGGAGGAGGAAGGGAGTGGGGTGTCGGCATATAAACGAATTCCACTTTTGGACGCAGTTTTGGAGCTTCCGGCACAAAACCTTCATATTTAAGCTTATGGTCCTTCTGTGAGACACACAGTTTTGTCTGTCTCAACTGGGTATTGACAAACGGAGTGCGCGGCTTAGCTGAATATGAAGTTTAATATTTTATATTTTTTAGTTATTTTTTTAAATAAATTTACCTTTAGCGAACATAACGGCTTTTGTCAAAGAAAGTGACACTATCGAGGAAGAATAATTTGAAATGTATAATTTTATCGATAGTATTTGTATATAGCTTATTTATCGATATGTTGGTATTTTGGCAACCCTACTCTCCACGCGAGTGCCACAAATCTACTTTATTTATTTCTACATGCATTATTGTTGATTTAAAAGTTCCATAGAAAGCGGCTTTGATCTAGGACGCCATCATGAGCACGATCTTGGAGAAAATTGCGGCCATCGAGTCCGAGGTATGTTTTTCCATAAAGCAATCACCTGCGGATTATGCTGAAACTAACCTGTATCGCATCTCCCCTGCGGAATCTTCCCCCCCTATCTTTCACCCTTCAGATGGCTCGCACCCAGAAGAATAAGGCAACGTCGGCTCACTTGGGTCTGCTGAAGGCGAAGTTGGCCAAGCTGCGACGCGAGCTGATTTCCCCCAAAGGCGGCGGCGGCGGCACCGGCGAAGGTAAGACATTTGTTGTTTAATAATCGCCTCTACCGGCTAACCCCCTCTTTTTCATTCAGCCGGCTTTGAGGTGGCCAAGACTGGAGATGCCCGGGTCGGCTTTGTGGGCTTCCCGTCAGTGGGGAAGTCCACTCTCCTCTCCAACTTAGCTGGCGTCTACTCTGAAGTGGCAGCCTACGAGTTCACAACGCTCACAACGGTTCCAGGATGCATCAAGTACAAGGGCGCCAAGATCCAGTTGCTGGATTTGCCTGGTATCATTGAAGGCGCCAAGGACGGCAAGGGTCGTGGTCGACAGGTGATTGCCGTGGCCCGCACCTGTAACCTTATCTTTATGGTGCTTGATTGTCTGAAACCTTTGGGCCACAAGAAGCTCCTGGAGCACGAATTGGAAGGTTTTGGCATCCGTTTGAACAAGAAGCCCCCAAATATTTACTACAAGCGGAAAGACAAGGGTGGCATCAATCTGAACTGCATGGTACCCCAGTCCGAACTGGATACGGATCTCGTCAAGACCATTCTTTCGGAGTATAAGATTCACAATGCTGATATTACGCTGAGATACGATGCCACTAGCGACGATCTAATCGACGTTATCGAGGGCAACCGAATTTACATACCCTGCATTTATCTGCTGAACAAGATCGATCAGATTTCTATCGAGGAATTGGACGTTATTTACAAGATCCCGCATTGCGTGCCCATTTCGGCGCATCATCACTGGAACTTCGACGATTTGCTAGAGCTAATGTGGGAATACCTGCGGCTGGTGCGAATCTACACCAAACCCAAGGGACAACTGCCGGATTACAATTCGCCGGTTGTGTTGCACAACGAACGAACCAGCATTGAGGATTTCTGTAACAAGCTGCATCGCTCCATCGCCAAGGAGTTTAAATAGTGAGCTTGTCTTTTTCTTAATAGTTTACATTGTTTTGATCAATTTTTCGTTTTCAGTGCGCTTGTTTGGGGTTCATCCGTGAAGCATCAACCGCAGAAAGTGGGCATCGAGCATGTTCTCAACGACGAAGATGTAGTTCAGATTGTAAAGAAGGTCTAAAACTGTGCGACGATATATTTGATTTGTTTGATTGAATTTTTTATTTGAAAATAAAAAAGGAATGTGCTTTAAATTTGAATTGGTTTTTGGGTTTTTTTGCCGCCCTCTTTTTTGAAAAATGTCCCGTTTTACAACACTCACCTCACAAGACGTTGCTGTTGTGTGTTTTTTAACACTACGGCCGCGTGCATGCCGTGTTTGCGGATTTTTTATTTAAATAAATAAGTTAAAGACATGGTGGAACTGAAGATAGGCGATCACAACCTGGAGGCTAGCGCCTGGGATCCGGGCGACAGCAAGGAATGGGCCAGGCCCATCAAGCCGCTCCAGGAGAAGTGGAAGTTGCTGCCAGCCTTCCTCCAGGTAAAGGGTCTCGTCAAGCAGCACATTGATTCCTTTAACCACTTTATAAACGTGGACATAAAGAAGATTGTGCGGGCCAACGAGATGGTGACCAGCGGGGCCGACCCCCTCTTCTATCTGAAGTATCTGGACGTGCGGGTGGGAAAGCCGGACATCGACGAGGGATTCAACATCACCAAAGCGACCACTCCGCACGAGTGCCGCCTGAGGGACACCACCTACTCGGCACCAATTACTGTGGACATTGAGTACACACGAGGCACCCAAAGGATTAAGAGAAACAACCTCCTGATCGGAAGGATGCCCCTTATGCTGCGTTGCTCCAATTGTGTGCTCACTGGGAAATCGGAGTTCGAATTGTCCAAACTGAACGAGTGTCCGCTGGATCCAGGCGGCTACTTTGTGGTGCGCGGCCAGGAGAAGGTCATCCTCATACAGGAGCAGCTGTCGTGGAACAAAATGCTGACGGAAGATTTCAACGGAGTGGTGCAATGCCAGGTCACCTCCTCTACTCACGAGAAGAAGTCGCGTACTCTGGTTATAAGCAAGCACGGAAAGTACTACCTGAAGCACAACTCTATGACGGACGACATACCCATTGTGGTGATTTTCAAGGCCCTTGGTGTGGTTTCTGATCAGGAGATTATGGCCCACATAGGAATAGACTCCAAGTCGCAGAATCGCTTTGGTGCCTCTCTCCTGGAGGCGTTTAATCTGAAGGTATTCACCCAGCAAAGAGCTCTCGACTATATGGGTAAGGATTCTTAAGTTAGTAGTTACGTTTTCTATTAAATTTTTCCTTTTTTTAGGCTCCAAGCTTGTTGTTAAGCGGTTCCAGAGCGCCACTACGAAGACTCCCGCTGAAGAGGCCCGCGAACTGCTCCTCACAACGATCTTGGCACATGTGCCCGTGGACAACTTTAATTTTCAAATGAAGGCTATATACGTTTCCATGATGGTGCGAAGAGTGATGGCCGCCGAGCTCGACAAAACCCTGTTCGATGATCGGGATTACTATGGAAACAAGCGCCTGGAACTGGCTGGATCGCTGATTTCCCTCATGTTCGAAGATCTCTTCAAGCGGATGAATTGGGAGCTGAAAACTATTGCGGACAAGAATATCCCGAAAGTAAAAGCCGCACAATTCGATGTGGTGAAGCACATGCGGGCGGCGCAGATCACCGCTGGGTTGGAGTCGGCCATAAGTTCCGGCAACTGGACCATCAAGCGTTTCAAAATGGAGCGTGCGGGAGTGACGCAAGTGCTCTCCCGATTAAGTTATATATCCGCCCTAGGCATGATGACGCGCGTAAACTCACAGTTCGAGAAGACAAGGAAGGTGTCCGGCCCTCGATCCCTGCAGCCCAGCCAGTGGGGTATGCTGTGTCCTTCGGATACGCCCGAAGGCGAGGCCTGCGGTCTCGTTAAGAACCTCGCCCTTATGACGCACATTACCACGGAGGTGGAGGAGAAGCCGGTAATGGTTCTGGCCTTTAATGCCGGTGTGGAGGATATCCGAGAAGTCAGCGGCAATCCCATCAACAACCCCAATGTTTTCCTGGTTTTCATCAACGGAAATGTGCTGGGCCTCACTCTGAACCACAGGCATCTCGTCAAGAACCTTCGGTACATGCGCAGAAAGGGTCGGATGGGCAGCTATGTTTCCGTGCACACGTCCTACACCCAGCGGTGCATCTACATTCACACGGATGGAGGACGCTTGTGCCGGCCGTACATCATCGTGGAGAAGTGCCGTCCACTGGTGAAGCAGCACCACCTCGACGAACTGAACCGGGGAATCAGGAAGTTCGACGATTTCTTGCTGGACGGATTAATCGAATACTTGGATGTCAACGAGGAGAACGACTCGTTCATCGCCTGGAACGAGGAGCACATTGAGGAGCGGACTACACATCTTGAGATTGAACCCTTCACTTTGCTGGGAGTGTGCGCGGGCCTGGTGCCCTATCCCCATCACAATCAAAGTCCCAGGAACACCTACCAGTGCGCTATGGGTAAGCAGGCGATGGGAATGATTGGCTACAACCAGAAGAACCGCATTGACTCGCTGATGTACAACCTGGTGTACCCGCAAGCACCCATGGTGAAGTCCAAGACCATCGAGCTGACCAACTTCGATAAGCTGCCTGCTGGCCAAAACGCAACGGTGGCCGTGATGAGTTACTCCGGGTACGACATAGAAGATGCCCTGATCCTGAACAAGGCGTCCATCGATCGTGGCTATGGACGCTGCTTGGTCTACAAGAATTCGAAGTGCACGGTGAAGCGGTATGCGAATCAGACCTTTGACAGGATCATGGGTCCTGTGAAAGATGCTCTTACCAATAAGGTGATCTTTAAGCACGATGTCCTGGACACTGATGGTATTGTGGCTCCCGGCGAAATGGTTCAAAATAAACAGATCATGATCAACAAGGAGATGCCAGCGGTGACGTCGATGAACCCGCTGGATGGCCAGTCCCCTCAGGTGCCCTACACTGCTGTTCCCATCAGCTACAAGGGACCCGAGCCCAGTTACATCGAGCGAGTGATGGTGTCCGCCAACGCCGAGGAGGACTTTCTTATCAAGATCCTGCTAAGGCAAACCCGCATCCCGGAGATCGGAGACAAGTTCAGTTCCCGGCACGGACAGAAGGGCGTGACTGGCTTGATTGTGGAGCAGGAGGATATGCCCTACAATGATCTTGGCATCTGCCCGGACATGATCATGAACCCCCATGGTTTCCCCTCCCGAATGACAGTTGGAAAAACGCTGGAGCTTCTGGGTGGCAAGGCGGGTGTCTTGGAGGGAAAGTTCCACTACGGCACTGCCTTTGGCGGCTCAAAGGTGCAGGATATTCAGGCGGAGTTGGAACGACACGGCTTCAACTATATGGGCAAGGACTTCTTCTACTCCGGCATTACGGGAGCGCCTCTGGAGGCGTATATCTACTCGGGACCCGTTTACTATCAGAAGCTGAAGCACATGGTTCAGGACAAGATGCACGCTCGTGCCCGTGGACCCAAGGCCGTGCTCACCCGACAGCCCACCCAGGGCAGGAGCCGGGAAGGTGGCCTGCGTCTCGGTGAGATGGAGCGTGATTGTCTTATCTCGTATGGAGCCAGTATGCTGATCATGGAGCGGCTGATGATTTCCTCGGATGCCTTCGAGGTGGATGTGTGCCGCACTTGCGGCAGACTGGCCTACTGCTCCTGGTGCCACTTTTGCCAGTCCTCGGCGTATGTCTCCAAGATTTCCATGCCTTATGCCTGCAAATTGCTCTTCCAGGAGCTCACCAGTATGAATGTGGTTCCTAAGATGATTCTGGAGGATTATTAAAAAGTGTAAACTAAATATGAGAATGATTTTTTTAATTAAAAATAAAGTGTTTGTTATTTTGTAAAGTATTCTTAACTTTAATCCTAGTAGTGTGCTTGTAAGCTTTGCAGTTTACATATTCATATATCCTTCCTACAAATGTCAATATGAAGAGGGTCAAATGAAGTCAAAGGTGGAAGGTCCTGCTTGAATTTTAACGAGGTCCTGTTAAAATCTCTCAGTTTGCCGCGTTCTGTTAATTCGCAAGCATTCCTAAGCCCGTTACTAAAAGAGACTTACCCATGTTGAATTCTGTTATCCTTTTTTAAAGGCCTACAGTGTAATTAGTTTCGTCTCCCCCTTGTTTGGCATCTGTTCTGGTCTTGTTTTTTATGGTGTCTGGGTCGCGAAAATGATTAATAAACATGAGCAAGCTGTTGGGCTTAAAGGACCTTTTTTTGGTGTTATTTTGATGCAATAATCCTTTGATATAAATCAGTATTTAATTGACTTTAAAGAGTGACTTGCAGGATATCCTTGAAGCAGAGATATCAAATGTTGATTTATTGCCTTTACTCAGCCGCTGGGATATTGCCTATTTTCCAGCGCAGCAATTACCTGTCACCTGGCAGCGAGTGAAGCCTCAACCCAGATTCCGGCCAGAGTGTCAACGCCTCTGTGGTCAATGCTCCAACATGACACGTGACCTGCGAACTGTGGCGACAGCCGACAGCCCACCTCACCCACACAAGCCAATGTCCTTGTGTCTCTACTGCCGCCTCTTCAAGTGACCTGTTCTCGAAATAGTTACAGCCACCTACCACCTACCATCTCTCCTCCCCATTCACTCGTCCTTCCACCCTTTGTTGGCATTGCATTGGATATACGAGGCAATCTGCCAGCAACAGAAGATGCAGCCACCAGAAGCGGCAACATCAGCCACCAATGGCGCGCGCAAGGATAATTTAAGGTTGCCCCCATCTCCGCTAGGACTGATATACAAATAGCTCATCCTTAGACCGTGTTTCAGAGCCTACTTACAAAATAAAAAAAAGGGAAAAAGTTTGTAATAAATTAAAGAACTAAAAGCTTATCATTTGGTTCTTAAGATTTAATATTTAATAGTAAATATTGTATAAAAAATTGAAATAAAAATTTTATGATCTCTTCAGTGCCTTGTAGATTTCTCTCTGTACATCCCAACTAAGCTCAACTCAATCTAGGGCCACCTTCCGGCTCTGGGTTTCCTTTCATGTATTTTGGCCATTTGTCAAAAGTTTGCTTTTTGCTCTTCTTTATCTAGTCCGGTGATGTGTGCATAGAAATAGACGTATATAGATTTAAATGGGTGTTGGCCACTTGAGCAGAAAGTTAAGCGATGTCTGGCTGCTCATTTGGGCGGGTTCCAGGACGAGAGCTCTGGTGGTGCCAGAGGGCGGTGAGCTGCTGTTTGATTGACTGCCCGGACCCGTACCCGGATATCAATGGACTGATTAGATGTCCTCGGCGCAATGGTCCAATTTAAATTCAATTGAACCTGTCGAGCGGAATAGGGGATTATTGCAAGGTGGAGACTTACACATATCCTCCCATTACACAAAAAAGGGCAGTAAACTTTGAAAGAGGTTCGAGCAAACTCTACTTTGTTTCCAGAAGCTACAGGATGCTGTTGGCCAACATATTCAGCAGAGAAGGTGTCCTTTAGGACGCTGCTCTTTAGTTATCTCTTTTGTAAGCTCTGGTGGCAGGATTTAAATTTATTTTTAGACGTCTTTCCACCCATAACTTAATGAAGTAAAAATGAACACTTATTTATAGACTTAGTGTCCTTAATGAGTTTATGAAGTAATTATGAGAGGATTTGGGTTGATTTTTTTTAAATATTTGAAAGATTTTGGCGGGAAACTAAAAAACCTTAAATATTTCCTATTTCTTGAAAGGACAAGGGACATTTGTAGGGTTAAAGGATGAGTACTGGTTATCCTACAATCTCATAGATAATATTTTTAGATTTGAAACCAAATTTAACATCCCTAACAGAGTCTAACAGAGCGCCAAAATTCTTTAAGAGAGAACACGCTGTGGAGCTTGCAAAAGCTGCCGTATAAAAGCCAACGCTCCACAGTCTCACATGCTCATTTCAAACCGGTGCTCACAAACTGCAATTCGCAAAAAAAGCTCGGCTGCGACTGGCTAAGCGGAGCCAACAAAAAAACAAAAAAAAACTCCCACTTGAAGTGCAGCTTGTAGAAGGAATTTCAAGCCCTATTGTTTCGAAAACATAGTGCCAGTGCTAACCAAAAAAAAACAATTAAATGTCAGGGAATTAAAGCTCGCTCAGAGTGCATCGTTAGTGTAAATTATTAATTTGTTTGCAACACCATGGAGACAACTGGCGAATCCAAGAAACCATTTAAAGTGAGTTTAAAAATGCCTTAATTTTAAATAAAAAATAAGAACAAAGGCGAGAAAAACGTGCATTATTTTCGATGCCATGCCCTTTTTTGGGCGTTGTGTCGCCCCAAGTGTTGCCTTTGTTGCTGTTGTTGTTGGCCGCGTGCTGTGTTAGTTGTTTTTTTATGGAAACTGGGTTGAACTTCAAGACTCTCTTAGAATTCTAGCGAAGAGAGCAGCCCCCACAGAGAAAGCCCCCAAAAGCTCTGGAGCAAGGCAGCAGAAAAGCTCAGTAACTTACTGTTGGCATTACTGTTGGAACTCTTGTGTTTTTGCAAAGTCAAAAAAAACAAACATAACATTTTGTATTTGGATATCCTTTTTTTTTGAATTTTTCTTTGTTTGTTTTTGGCATTTGGTTTGCATGCTGGCCTGGTGGCGCCTTTGTTGTCGACTAATTTCTTTATCTCTTAAACAGCACAAAGCCGTTTAAAGGATTTACGCAGAAAATGTTGGCACATCTCTTTGCCGCTCTTCCGTGTGGTTCAGTGGCTTCAACATGGCCTTAAAGCCGGACACAAAGGGTCTTCCAGGCAAACCACAAAGACAACATGCAACCTGCAGTGCAAAGGATCTCCCGGAAGGCCGAAAGGAATTGCAAAAGAAGCCACAAAGCTGTTTTTTAACTGCCTTGCTATGAAAATTTGTTGTTTCGTGTATCCTTTTTTTGACGTGAAGAGATCCATTAAAATGTCGCTGCTTATTGAATTAATTAATTCAGCAAACCGCAGAGAACAGAAAGCGGCTTAAAAGCTGTCAAATACCCTGACAACCATGAAAATTCCATTAAAAAGCGTAATTAGCCACCAACCACGCCTTATCCCTCGTCCTCGTCCTGGCCTTCCTACGCCCTATTCTAAATAATTTATTAAACAATTTACATAATTTCATGGCATAGTTGGAAAGCAATTTAAAGTTGTCGCCTAATTTCCCCAATGGCTGGGAAAATCTGCGGCTACGCGCCTCCATCAAATATTTAAAAGCTTTGCGACTTGTGGATCTCCTCAGCCTCAGCCTCAGCCGGTTTAAGATGCAGATAGAATGGATGGAGTCCCAGTCACGTATCCAGAGGATAGCCCTCAATAGAGATGGCAGACGATGGAGGTCGTTGCACGTGTAGGAGCCCCAGGGTCCTGATAGTTGTGAAGCTTCAGTTAGTTGTGATTTAAAATCCATCATCCCAGAGCTGTCATGAAGAGTAGTTTAAGAACAAGATATCTTTAAAATTGTATCTAAACTTATTCCTCCATTTGGGGGGGGCAATTAAAAAAATTCGTAATTGAAATGAAAACTGACAGGAAAATAGACACCAAGTTTCTGGGAAAATCTACTAATGTGATCAACTAAAAGTTCTGACAAGGATGTTATTGTTTTTGCCGCTACTTGTTCGAAGGCTCGAGTAGTTTGGCAAAGTTTTCATTGTGGCCGGGAAAGTTTTTCTCGCCGGCATGATATGATTAATATTTGGCGCTGGCAAAGCACAAAAGTTTGCTGGCTTTAAGCATTTATGGGATAATTTAATGAGGCCAGGACCTTCTTGGGCGGCTGCCGTCTTGGGAGAAAGGATAGTAGATGGAAGACAGGCTTTCGCTAAATAAAATGTTCGAAATGCAAACTCGACTACAATTTCATTTCAGACACGGCGAATTCAATTATTTATGAAGGACCTTAAGGAGTAGCACGTTTCTCAGCGTTTCGGGGCTATAAATTCTCTTAGCAATGCAGTCGTGCCGCTGTGCCCCCCTTAGACAACTCTCTTCGTCTTCCAGTATCCATCTTGGCCAAGAAAACCCTCCTCCCCAGACCTGGCCAAGTCTAATTTATGTTTCGTTTAACCTTAGTGCTGAGGCACCATTTAACATTGCATGCAAGTTTAATAGAGCCTGGCAAAGACGTTGTCCTTGCAGCGCACACAGCACTCTGCTATGGCTGGCATGGGACATGCAACATAAAATGCTGACAGGCATAACTTGTCACACAAGAAAAACGAGAGGGGGAAATGGGGAATGGGGCTGGCGGCTGGGGGATAAACGGCGCAAATATTTGCGCCACAGTCAGACGAGTGCATGTCAAACTCGGTTCGAGTTTTTGAAGGAGATGACTAAACACACACACACACTCGTACAGCCAGTTCCAGGACTCGGCTTGCAACAAATAGTTTAGCAAATTGTTCGGTGGGCTGCAGTTCAAAGTGACATCTCGCCCATAAATCTCAATTAGACTAAATGGATGTTTGGCAGCAGGACATGACGTGGGCGAAAATACTCGTATGCTGATTATTTATTCATTGGAATCATGTTTTTCTTTTCGTCCTGATGGAAATTTGCATTTTTAAACAGGTCTCTGCAGAGTATGTTATTCAATTAAGGACGAAATACTGTGAAAAGTATTAAATGAAAACAAGTATAGAGGAATGATGTTTAAAGGACTAAATTCAGTTCACGTTTCGGGAGGAACTTGAGAAAAGGATTCAGTTTATAAATTCTACCATTTCTGTGTATGTTTCTGTTTTTATTTCGAGGTGCCCTGCATGAATATTTCAAAGGACCCGCCCGTCCAATGCCAGGGACACAGTTGCTCCTCCTTTTGACATTAATTTTTTATTCATTTGATGGGCGGGGGGCGTGTGTGTAACTGCCGACATATTCGTAATTGTAAACGTGTAATGGCCCTTTATAATGTCCGCTTCTCCCTCCTGGCCAGGTCAAGGACGTCACACGCAACATTAAGAAGGCTGTCTGCGCCTCCAGTCTGGAGGAGATTCGCAACAAGGTGGCGGAGAAGTTTGAGAAGTGCGACCACCTGCCCACCATCCACCTGGACTCCGATGGCACGGAGATCGACGATGAGGAGTACTTCCGCACCCTCGACGAGAACACGGAGCTGGTGGCCGTATTTCCCGGGGAGCACTGGATCGATGTAAGTCTGAGGGATTTCAAGGATAATTGCTGAGGCCCGAGGCGCATTTAATTGGATAATATATATTTTATTTGGGGCTCCTTTTATCTGTCATAATTACTAATTGCTTTATCCTTGTTGCGCCTTGGGGCAGTTTCGTGACCAAAGCGACAAGAACTGAGAGATAAAATTAAACGATATCCTTGCCGTGTTTATAGCCAACACATTACGTGACCATAACCACTCCACACGGCACCGACGGCCCGACCGGAAACGGAGACTCCTCCGGCGGCGGTGGCGGAGGGGGTGCTGGCGACACTACGGATGCCAGCAACTCGGAGACGGCTCGCATCCGCCAGCTGGTGGGGCAGTTGCAACACAACCTGTGCAACGTTTCCGTCATGAATGATGCGGACTTGGACTCGCTGTCCAACATGGATCCCAATTCCCTGGTGGACATAACCGGAAAGGAGTTCATGGAGCAGTTGAAGGATGCGGGAAGGTGGGTTTCCTTAAGGATTCAATATCTTTAAGCCAGATTTAAATTGTTTTTTCTTTAATAGACCCCTTTGTGCTAAAAGAAATGCTGAAGATCGCTTGAATCTCCTGAAACTTCTGAAGGCTGGAGCCATTTTCTGCTCGGAACGATATCCGGAGGACGCGGAGGCCATCGATAGGGAGATCGGGCGGCAGCTGAACGAGGCGGAGAACGGACAGATGAGCAGCATTACCACCAGCAACACCCGCACCATCGAGGTGGTGCAGTGCGACAATCAGAACACGACGATAACCATCACGGTGGGCGAGGCCACCAGCACCTGCGCCACCACCAATGGCACCACCACGGTGGTGACCAGCGCTGCCGAGGTGGCCGCCAACGAGGCCAACGCCAATCCGAGCGGCAATGGCAACGCCAACGGCGACATCTGACTGCCCATACTGGGCAGCCTGAGGTGAAGTCTGCCAGCCAGGGATTAGGAGGTTATGATACGAAGGAAGAGATCAGTCCTGCAACATTGGGTTAACATACAACGTATTTGTAGCATGTAATTAGGCACTGTGCGAATCTAAAAACGAAACGAAGACAAAATCAACCGATTAAATGCTTGTTAGTATCTAAGAGCAAATGAAAGTTAACGAAAATTACACGTACTAGTATTAAAAATATAAAAAAGAAAGAAAAATCTCACACATTAGCCGGTTGAAGAGTGTTTTAGCAATCACAGGATGAATCATATTACAGAATATATACACAGGAAGCAAAACGAAATCGTTATTAAACCAGATAGATGATTAATAATCAAAGTTTAGAGTTATAAGTATTATATCGAAGATTTAGGCAACAACCACCAATGTGAGTGTGACCCCGAGTTGAACCCAAAAACCCAAAGGATCTATGGATCTGTGGATCTGTGTATCTGTATCTGTGCTGGATATACACATAGTTGAGTTGCTTATCCGAGTGGACTATGTTTAGTAGGTAATTCAATGGAGACGCACATCAAAAATTTTTTTTAGACCAATGCCATTGTGAATGTCATTTGTTAAAAGGCCAATTGAGACTGACTGTATTTATGTATGTGTAATAGGTTTTTTTGTGTGTGTGTGCGGCATGAGCGGCATGAGAGATGGAGCGGCATCCCTTTGTCCCTTTGTCCTCGGCCCGCCCACCCCCGTGCCAAATCCCTGACTCGAAATAGCTAAATGAATTTAAGCAAACAGCGAACATTGTTAGCGAATTAAACAATAAATGAATAATACGGCAGATAATATATAAAAATTTCAAGAAAATGTAAACACTGAAATTGCAATTGCAAACCGATTAAAAATCCAATTAAAGCTGGTAACTGTCTACAATTTGAATAAGCAATAAGGGTAACCGCCAAAACCAATGCAAACCGAAAACAATTATTAAATTTTAGTGAAAGTGCATACAGCAAACACTGAACCCGAAGGCAACTATATACACTAAACGAACTAAATAAATAAATGAATATTAAACAAAAGTTGATTGGACTTCACTTGACTCTTTGGCTAACGGGGCGTATGCGTTACGTACTATATACCAGAATGCGATGTGCAACAGGGCGTATGGAATGCAAGTTGCTCTTTTGCTTGCTAAAGAGAGCCAATGCCAGAGAAAGAGAGAAGGAGTGGGACTGGGAGTGCAAGTGGAAGTAGAATGACTACCACTTCTCTGTTTTCCCTTTTATTTTAATTGATTTAACAGCCAACGGGACTTGACTCGATGCCTCTCTTCTATGCAGTCTTCTCCGCCAGTGACGTCACAGCGGTATGACGTTTGCAGCTACTTCCTGCGATGTCCTACTAACACAGTTCAAAGCTCCCGCAGAATGACCCAAATTCATGACGACACTCCTGGCCTACCCTAGTCCCTAGCCCATGGACCATTGCCGCCATGTGGGCGTGGCCATGAAGGGTTGGATGAATTGAATTTGTTTTTTTGTGGCCTTTTTGCATATTTAATTCCCCTTATTAACAGCAAAGCAAGAACCTTTTTAGTTTTCATTTGTTTTTAATTTGGTTCTCTTAGATAATTCAGTTCTGCTTGAGGTGGTTTTCGGGCCAAAAAGAATAATCAAAAAACAGTCAAGAGTCGGAGTCGGAAGTAAAAGAAAATATGAAAAATGTAACTGGAAGCGGAGTTCTGGTTCTGACGGCTTTTGATGTGCGTGGTCGTGGTTACGAAATTGTCGCCATTTCTTCGTTTTAGCCTTCAAATTGTTTTGCTTTTTATGTTTTTGTTTTAAGATCAAAAGGTAACACTCCCCAGATCCCCCGAATAGGGCTTAAATTACAAATCCAGCATGAAATCAAGCATAACTTTTTATTCATTTATTTTTGTTCATTGAATCCTTTTGATTTCCGGATAAGACTCAAATTAAGTCCTCAATGGGGCAGTGATTTCTTTCAAAATCGAATCAGATTCCAACACTTTATTTTATGACCATTCATCCGTCGTCATCATTATTATTCCCTAATCCGCTCCTCGAAGCTTGTTGCATCCACACACTCACACACTCCTTAAAGGACATGGGTTGTAAGTACAGTGTATATTCCATAGGCAAGCCCCCTAAGCACGAATGTCAAACGTCTCAAAACAAGGGCGTCTAGTGGATGGGGGCGGGATGGGCGTGGCCAGAGTAAACAACATATCGGGGCAAGTCTATATGCGAGTCGACTAACGAGACGCTTTTGCTCCCAAACGAGCACATAATTCTCTACAATTTTTCCAGCTTGCCTTTTATTTTTTTTGTTTCTATACTCTATCAGAGGGTATTACAGATTAAATTATATATTTTGTATAATTTTCATCATCATAGTATATTTCTTTGTTCATCTTTTTCTTATCAGTTTAAAAGACTTCCTTCCAATTCATTTTTTATAATTTTTTGAAGAGTATCTCATCTCTTGCCATTCTTTTTATCCAAAAATTTTATTTTATTTTCATTCACATTTCCTTCCAAAATAAATGTCAAGGATGGGGCTTCCGAGAGGGAGCTGACGGGGGTACTGGCAGCAGGCAGCAAGCAGCAATAGCCGCAGGCTGTTGATTTAATCCCCTCATCCCCTGCACCGAAAAAATGTGTGAGTTCGACGTTGCACATAAACAAGCAGCTCGGTAATAGATGCCGCAGTGGGCATTACTAATGCGCCCCGTGGCACTTTTTCCCCACATTATACGGCAGCGAAAAGCAAGGATAATGTCAGGGCACATATATGCATAAGTGGGAGTGTGTGTGCGTGGGGGTGGGTAGGTAAGGATGGTAGGGCTGGATGCTTGAGGGATACGGGTTCATAATTGTGCAGTTAGAGCCACAGGCAGTCGCAAACTGCTGCTTAGATTGCCTCATTTGGGTGTTTGCTTTTGGCCACCAGGAAGTCATTATCCGACTAAGCCACCCACTATAGTTGACCCACTATAGCCACCCACTGTAGCCAGCCACTGGCCTTGCCCACTGCCTTGGAAGCAGCTGTCAGTAATGAAAATTTAACCAAGTTGGGCAAACACAAATATGAAATTATCCGTTTTGTTTATCACGATGCAGTTGCTAACGCTGCTGCGGGTCGTAGTCCTTGCGACGGAGGTTGCCAGTACATTGCAGGAGGTGCTTGCGAGTGACCAGCAGGACATTCCCCCCTACACCACAGCATGCATACAGAAATGCATCGGCAATAATTTCCCCACATTCGAGGATCTGAGGGCAGCGGAGTGTTCGCTCTTCATGCGCGATTTCGACTGCACCCTCTACTGCACGTTCAATGGAAAAGGATAAGGCTTGTTTTGTGAGTAAAAACACAAAAAATAAATACAGACAAATTAATTTCGTTTAAATATTTAACCATTAAACCAATTACACGCCAGTGCCTGTCAATAAAAATCCATTTGATGGGCACATTCCACAAAAAAGAAAGAAAGTAGAATCACAATAATTAAGTATGCCATTAAAAGTGAATGTAAATTGCTCGTTACATACCAGCAGGACCATAACAAGGACAAAACATCAGTATCCGTTTTCCTTTAGCATTTCACATTTATTTTAATTTAATTAAAATGTTTGTTCGCCAGTCCTTTATTTTTCGTCTGTATTGAAATTCCATTTTTGTATTTTTTTTTTGCCGCCATTTAATTTCATTTAGGAAGGAAAATGCCAGGACCAAAGTGGATGTGGCAGCGAGTGCAAATATTTGCCATTTACCCAGTTGCCAAAAACTGTTGGCCAAAAAAAAAACAAGTGCTACATGGAGACAGTGGCGGCTGAAGGACTATTAATCATTGCCACATGCTGCCAGCCTGACCTTTGCGATGACATGCGAGTAAATTAATCTAACTGGCCAGACTGCGAATGCGAATGTGAAGGTCGTGTATTGCAATTAAACATGCCAGCCGATGCCAGGCGATGATGAAGGGAATTTCTCAGCATCTACACCCGTTTATACCTAGCTGCCACCTTGCCACCTTGCCACCTCACCACCTTGGTGGCCAGACGCATAAATTTCAATTTGCCACACCGTCTGGCTGCTGATGGTGCTGCTGTTACTGCTGCTGCTCTTCTGGGTCTATGCATTTAAATTGATGACGATGGTGCTGCATATGCGAAAAGTTGTTCGCGCCACGCCCCAATGCGCAATTAGCGGACCATGGTCTATAAATTATTCAACCTCCCCGTGGGTACCCACACTAGTTCCCTACGGAAATTATTGCCCAGAAGGGCGGACGTCCAAAAACTACAACGGACGTCGGCTAAAATATGCATAGTATGTTGCCAAGGACATCGAGGACGACAATTGAATGCCAGCGATTGATGGGCCGCGATTGAAATGCAATGCGTCAAGCAGGATAACCAGATAGTCGAAGATGCGAGACCATTTGTCAACACGTGCCTGCCAGGACAATCACGCGTTCAACTCTGCCGTTTCCGGGGTGCATCGGCAATCAAATTAACTCCGGCGTACATGGCGTATGCGCGATATTGTTTGGCGCGGTAAGCCCGGCTCAGTTATAAATATCGGTGTGAATGGCTATTTATTGGCACTGGCTTCAGACCAACAACCAATATGGCAAATCTGGTAAAGTTTCATTAATTTTAAACATACCATTTCCACAAAAGAGTGCCCCTGCAAATGTCATCGCCTGTTTCGAAGTTCGAACTAATAAATCCTTTTTGGCTTTTGTCTTGCACCTTTGTTGGAAAACTTTTACCAATAAGACCACTACGGATGAATACCTATTTTAATTATGCAGACGAGCGAATTATAGTTTTTTTTCTTTTCGTTTTTTTGGGAAATGAATAGAGGAGATGGAAGGCAATCTCATTATGCCGCTGTGACATTTTTCAGAAGGCAGCCTCGCTCGCTGCCACAGGAGTTTGTTGGCCCAAATTGCAAACTTTATTTTATTGCATTTTTAAACTTTGCCCTTAGTTGCGAAAGTTCAGGCTAAAATATTTATATTTGCTGCCAAGCCCCGGTATATATGTAGAAATACACTATAAAGAGTACAGGGCATCGTCTGTGTGTGTTGTTTATCTTCAGTGTTTTTTGCGGTGCCGGCTAAGTAGAACTATTTGCAGCTGCTCTGGTAAACTTTTTAGCCACTTTAACGGGTCAAAGGGTTTCCGATCCCAGGTCCCAGGACTCTTTTGCATTATCCTTTGGCTCACGCCCCGCTAACAGTGTCTTAACAGAGCGCTCCCGCAACAAAAAAGCTCCGCGAAGGTTAGACTTTGCTGTGTGTCTTTGCTTCATGTCCTGTGTGTGTTTGCGCGCGCTGTGTGTTTGCTTTGGTAGCCGAGGCTGTCGGCAAATTCGAAAGCCGAGCTCTCGTCCACTTCGTCCTTCGTCCTGGCTGTTGTTTAAATACAGCACGCACAGCCGTCTGGCAATTTATTCCAAGTTCGGCCGGCTTTTGTGGCGCTTGCACTCCTCCGGAGCGGAGCGGTGCCTTTCGGGACAAAAAAGCGAAAAACGAAAAACAAGAATATTCATCAAAAATCGCGTAGTTCAATACTAGGGTCATAAAAATTCAGTGAATTGGAACTGTAAAATGTAAAGTACTCCTGAAACAGAGAAAAGGTATTTTTCCGAGTTTGTATTTGGTGGGAAAACCATGTGCCACACACACTTGCTCCAACAAAAGTTTGAAAAATCATCCAAAAACTGGAAAAGCTTCACTTTGTTTATGTTAATTTCCATCGCAGTTAACAAGTTCTTCCTTCAAAGATTTTACTTGGCTCGGGGGACTGGC
Organism: Drosophila ananassae; assembly: GCF_017639315.1. Taxonomy (NCBI): domain Eukaryota; kingdom Metazoa; phylum Arthropoda; class Insecta; order Diptera; family Drosophilidae; genus Drosophila; species Drosophila ananassae. The sequence goes on along the minus strand of NC_057929.1, from coordinate 2,761,338 downwards.
CATTTCAGAGTTGGCTCATGGAGCTTCGCTCTTAAAGTCCCTCCACCGAGAAAATTCTTAAATGTCAATATTTATATTCATTTTTTTTGAGAATATCCTGCTTTTAAATTTTGTATTTTTCTATTATGCTTTGCAAACAAATTCAAAACAAAATAGTGAAAGCCATCGCGAAAAAGCCATGCTAGCTTGTTTGTTTTCATTTAATAAATTCGTTCTTTTGAATAACAATTTCAAAAACTGCACAATTTCCTTTTTAATTTTTGCCATAAATATACTGCTGCGCTGCGATACAAAATGGCTACAATCATAAAGGAAACTGAATGTCTTGATTATGGCCTAAATTCGTTTTCCAGACACGAAAACTTTTGGCAAAACCATAACAGATGACAGAGATGAATCCGGGAGAGGCGGACTCGGTGGAGGCTGGAGGCAAGTCTCTAGAATCAGAGGAGAAACCATCCGGAGAACCCGAAGCAGACTCCAAGAAAGTGGAGGACTCAGATCCTGGCACTCCAGCTGCCATCCCTCCGTCCAGACAGCGTACTTTAACACGCACCGCCGAACTGGATGCCGATGGCGACGACATGGATCTGCTGGATCCGGATGCGGACGATGCCGCTGACAGCATCACCCTGGAACTGGCACTGTCGCCGCACAGCAGCACTCCCACTCCACCGCCCACCATCGCCGAGGAGGACTTTGCCCAGTTGGATAACAGTAAGCCCTTCAAGGTGCGTAGATCCATGTCCAGAATTTAGTCCAGCAATTCGTTAAGTGATTACAACTGGGCTATTGTTACGCTGTTGTTATGGCCATACTCCTGGTGGGCCAAAGAAGAAAAAAGTTTAAATGTGAAAAAAAAACATGGTAAAGTTTGACGGCCAGCGTGAAAAGAGAGAAAGGTTTTCGGGCGGAGAGCAAATGGGCAGCCACTTCAAACCTTGGCCGTTGAGTGGCATCATCGACATTGGCGCTGCTGATGCTTCTGATGATGTTGTTGCTGCTGGTGCTGGTCCTTCTGCCTCTGAAGTGTTGCCTGGCGGTGCTTTATTCGCCCTTTAAGCATTCATCTAACTTTTCAATCCATTCCAAATAGCTGGCTAAAAAATATAAAAGGGGCAGGTTATAAAGGGGGAGAGGTTAGTTGAGAGGACTTAATAGAAGAGTATTATTGTGGATTGTATTTTGATAGATATGGTATATATTATTCTATTCAAAAGAATTTATTTCTCTCAAAAATATTAAAAATATTCAATCACAAAAAGGGAAGCAAAAGTCGGTTCAATTAACGCAATATGTAGTATGTTTTCTATCTAGTTTTCATTTCATATGCGGGTCTTATTTATTCTATAAATTATTGACAGACATATCCCATGAATGAATGCATATTTTTAGCTGACAAAAAATATAAATCCATTACCATCTTGGCACTTATTAAATTCTAATGAATAACTTGACCATAATTATCCTACCACGCTTTAAAGAACTGCTTCAAACGCCAAGTATTTCGGTATAATTACCGACTGAAAAACCACGGAAACTTCAAACCCAACCGAAGCACGTCGATTTTCCTGCCACGCTGCTCTTTTTTCCGGCTCTGTGAACACTATTTGACTATAAGGATGGGGAGTCCAAAGCCAATATAGTGGGTGGTCAACAATTGAAATTTAATTAAAATGTTCAAACTGTTTCAAGCTCGATGGAAAAGTAGCATCCGCATGCGGGCGCCAATGTGGCTCGTATATCATTGTGCAGCCACCCGAACCGCCACCTCCTGGCGCTTCCACCCACATCTAAGTCGTCGCGCCTGGGCACGGCAATTGGACGATAACGAGGCGTCTCTGGTTCCTAGTTCCCGGACTCTTCTTTTCCTCTCTTGTCCTGCGACGGCCGGGCACCCTAATCGATTTATGGTGTGCTAACGGCATTAAAGAGCCACCGCCAATAACAATATAAACTGGGCCGATAGATCAGCATCTGGATGGATCTGGTGAATAGATGATAAGCTCAACGAGTGCTATCAAGTGGCTGTAAATTTCAGGGGCGAGAGCAATTAATTGACAGCCCGATGTAGCCGAAATGCGGTGCCATTTGTCAGTGACAGCTTGAGGGGCATGGTGCTGGGACTGGGCTAGGGCCAGGGCCACGGCATGGGCTCACGTGTCGTATGAGTAATTCATGCGAATTTCAGCTAATTAATAAGCCCACAGCTTGTCAGTTTACTGACACGAAAGCTGTGTGCTTATCGAGTTTATCTGGGTAGAAGTCCTTGAGCCACAATTGCCATAAAGTGATAATCCTTCAACTGTTAATTTTCTCCCAGAAAAGGTCCAGTTCTTGTTAATCCCAACATCGTTTCGAATTCAAGAAAGTAAATTGCTTTCATAACTCGTTTTAATGGGTTTTCTGGCAACTTGAAATAAGTTTTCATATTTTATAAAGATTCCTTTGATGTCGCACAAGTCTCAATAAGAACATAGCAGTGCAACAGACAGTTTTTATTCGATTTATTTTATATAAGGATATGTTTTTCATGAGTAATTTGGCCTAAAGGATGTTCGGTGGGAAGCCAAAGTCACCAGAACACTTCTGGTGCTAGCAGGAAATTAAAGCCGAGGAGAGACAAATCTCATTGCGATGCGAATGAAATGGCCCGGAGTGTGGTGTCGTTGTGGAAAGGACACCTTCCCTCATCCTTTTTTGCTAACGCGTAAATGCGTTTTTCATGTCCACCTATGGGGTCCACCTTGTGTGGATTTCAGCAATGCAAATGGCTGAATAAAAATGAAAACAACAACAAAATAAACTTCCAGCCACCAGAAATGGAAGCCAGAGATGGAAGGTCGAGGTGGAAATTAAATTACCAACAGACATGCCGCATGGCTCGACAAACATTTCGGATGAAGAGGATGCCTTGTTGAGACATTGCGTATACGCCACGTTGCGCATTGAGGTAAACATACATACGGCGTACACAAAACATTATCCTTGTCCAGGCAAGCGTGCAACTTAACAACACGCTCCCTTACACCCCGCTGCCTTTCGTCATAAATAAGCTAATAAGTACGTGTAAGTGAGGATTGTGACGAAAGACATAAAAGCCTGGCGACTTTCAATGTCTGTATGATACTAATGATTGCCCCTCCCCGAGTTCGGAGTGTTTCCATGACATTTCGATGACAATCATGGGAAATTAGTGCCACCAATGAATGGCTGACGGTGGAATTTTAGGACACTGGATCCCAACAATGCCAGCCGCAGGCGCATCAAAACTGCCCTGGCTAGCTGGCACCGAAATTACTGTGGCCAGTCCTGAAATCGAATTTCTTCGAATGGGTTTCGGATAATTGCTTACATTGTCGGTAATTTGCATTTCCTGACCGACTCGCTCTAAGTGCTATTTGAAACAACAGAAATTCTCACAGCCCGACCAGCTCACAATCTCAAATTCCATATGACAAATTCATGCCTGTTCTGTGTTAAGTGAGTCCATTGTCCAGTGTCCTTGCCATGTTACTGGGATATTTGCCTTTTGTTTCAGAGATGTGTGTTTAGGGAGAAGAGTTTTCTACCTTTGTTGTTAGATTAAAATACAGACAACAAGGAGGAGTAGTTTGAGGGATCTCAGTTTATTATTTTTATTTTTCTTAAATTTTTATTTATTTTTCTACATTATGGTTCTATTTATCTAAGTCCTCTAGGGACTTATAGGGTTTTCTTTTGAAAACTCTCTTCTAATACAGTGAGAATTCCATTATAAATTCAAGTGTCAAAACTTTAAAAATTATTTATAATTTAAGCCATAAATTATAAGATTTAGCCCAATTTCTCTCAGTGTTTCTATGCAAAGTGGAGAATTTACAGGGGAAATATTGACACTGCAATGCCAAACAAAAATGTGAGGGCCAATGAAGCCTAACCGCACCGTTCGTAAATATTTGCCACCCGTCCAACCGACCACTCTTGTCTCCACTTCAGCGAGGCTCTGAGTGTCCTGTCTGTCCTGTTCTGCTCTTGGAACTGGGACTCGACCAAATTGGAACCACAAATCAGACCGAGACACTAAGTGCATCATGATGACGAAATGACGACGGGATGATGATGATGAAACCTATCAACAATGGCACTTGAGTTCGTTATGGAAACACTCGCACACAAAATGAAGGGTTCTCTGACCAAAAGTCAAAGTTCAACTCTGGAGAAAAGCACATTGCTCGTCTGGGCTGGCAGTTAAGAAAGCCAACTACAACCACGCCGGCTATAATGACTTTTCTGGCAGCAGAAGCCCACCGAAAAAGCAAAAAAAAATATGAACGTATGTAGGTAGAAAGCAAACAATGCCGCAGGACATTGGCATATGGCCCAGACTTCGGCCAGGCGGCAGGGGTGTGTCCTGATTGAATAGTTTCCTAGGCGCCGAATAAAGCCACAATTGATTCTACGGTTCAACTGTTGTGGTTGACCCTCAAAAAGCACAAAGCCATAGGGTAAATGTTTCTTTAACGGGCAACGCCCATCCAGAATTCCCATTAAATGCATGATAAATTTTCATTGTTGTTCTCCGACAGCAGCTGAGCTCCAGACTCCGGCCAGACGTGCCAGACGGAGATGGTGCTGGCCATTTGATGGATTCCCTAAGCGTCATATAATTGGTTTAGCAGACTCCAGAGACGGGGCGTCTCTAGATTGATGGATGGATGGGTTGGTTAGTCTGCCAAGTCATTGCACGTGATGATGATGACTAAGATACTAATTCAGAATCAGCCGACTCCGACTCCGACTCAGTCTCAGTCTCAGACCCAGACACAGATTAAATGCCCACAAACCGCTTGACAGTTGGCTGTCACCTGGAGACACCTGATAGATATGTTGGGAAAAGAGGTGACTGAGGAGGGCCTTGGCAATTTATCAAAGCAGGCAGTTAGCTTCACTTTTTTTTTAATTTGTTGGTTATGCCTTTATTGTGTTGCCTTTCTTGCCATCCATCTTGCTATCCATCGAGCCATACAATCTATCCATCCATTTTTCGGCCTTGTTCGGAATCGGCAGCATTATGCTTTAAATATTTTAGTAGCAATCTTTTAGGCCCAAGCGGCTGAAGGAGAAAAAAAAAACAGAAAATTGAGAGAAAAAAACAGAGAAAAAGGTTGAAGGTATATATAATCGGGGAATGCTCCTTGACCTCCCCAGCCGGCCATTGTTCGGGGACTTTATTGTTATGGCAAATGATAAATTGATTAGTTGTTGCCATTGCTGCTCCACCTTGTGGCATCCTCCGACAAGTTTCTCGCTCTAACAATTAACCTGCCATGTTTCCTTAGTTCTCAGTCCTGAGTCCTGAGTCCTTATCGTTGTCGCCGCGCTTCGTTAACTTCTTATTGTTTTTATTGGCAGGTGAGGGTGTGCCAAGGACTGCCTGGGGGTGTCCTTGCAAATTAAAGCAAACAAATGTTTCAGGCTTTTGTGTTTTTGTTTTTGATTTCCTTTTTTTTATGCTGTTTGTGTTCTGTATTTGTTTGTTGTTAAAGCTTAATGGACAAAGTGTGTGCGTGGGTGTTACAATTGACTCTGACAAGCATTTTGGCAAAGTAAATAATGGCCAAGAACACTCTAGGGCTTAAAGTTTAGGCCCCATTTTCCAGCAGTGTACTCCGTTTTATCCGTGAAAGCTATGCCAATATAGTGGCTTGCCAAAAACATTTTCTGATTTCAGCGTCAAATTCCTAGTAATCCCGCAGCCTCAATTTCAGATCAAGGACATCACACGGAATATTCGCAAGGCTGTGGTGGCCAACACGCTGTCGGAGCTGCGTATGAAGGTGTCAGCGAAATTTCAACGTGTTCAGCCGACGATACACCTGGATTGCGATGGCACCGAAATCGACGACGAGGAGTACTTCAGCACTCTGGAGCCAAATGCCGAACTGATTGCCGTCTTTCCCGGCGAGCAGTGGCGCGACGTGAGTTCCATCCGCGCCTATATCCTGGCTCTAACTCCATATCCTTTTGTATCCCCTCTGTATCCTCCAGCCGAGTGACTATAATGCCAATTTGCGTCGCACTTCTTTGGATGCTCAGAGATTGCGGAAGCTGGTGAGCAAACTGCAACCGAACTATATCAACGACGATGACCTGGACAAGCTGTCGAACATGGATCCGAACTCTCTGGTGGACATCACAGGACGCGAGCCAAAGGACAACGAATACTCGTCCAGGAGCGATGCTGCCCGCAGATCCACAGAGCTGTCCTGTTAAGGATTTTTTGTTTTGTCATTTTTCGGGAAATGATAGAAAGGATAGTTGCCTAGGGAGGGTCGCCTTTGACGGATGTATGTAAATAGGGAATTTGTACGAGTTTATATGCCGAGCAAGCCGACATCTAAGATGACGGGTATTTTTGGAAAAAGTTTTGATCAATTGAAGCGGACTTGAAGCGACCGATTTGGATTTGGATGGTTTTATCTCCCTATACGTATGTAGATCCAAAAGTTGTGTATTTTTCGAGCTCACATTGTCGTAAGTGGAGTAACTAAACACTCACCCTGAATGTCTATTATCAACCGCTAATTGTTCCTAGACCAATAGCTATATATACAACATGAAACTGAGGAGCCTCTAAGGCAGCAATCTATTAGAATCTTACCTACCTACCTATCCCAACCTCACTGAGTGGACGGACGATCAACGAACTTTAGATGCAAATAGTTATACGTATTCTCTCCATTTAGAAATATTTGGTCAGTTAGGGGGTTACTAGGGAGCAAAAAATAAAACAATTTATTGCAATTGAATCTCAATTAAATCAATTAACAATTGAATAAACCTTCACACCCGGCACACTATTTATTTTTGTTGTATTTGTAAGCTGCATCGAATTGGCACTATTTTTTGCACTTTTTTCAAAGGACTTTTGCCGTTAAGCGATTTTAATTCAATTCATATGTATTTACGTATTTACGTTGTGTCTACAGGAATCAATTGGAATTTGTAATTTGTAACTTAACAAACCAAATTAAAAAAAAAAAACAGAAGAACAAAATAAATAAATGGATAAATGTGTGAAAAGTACTTTTTATCGAAAACAATAAATTGCTATTTTATGTGTTGAGTTTTGTAAACTTTTCTAGAGGGTTTGGTGGTCTGGGGTTTCTAAACTATCCTCTCCAAGGATAACCACTAACAACTGAAACAAAGTTTTGCCAAAATATTCTCATATATTTGCCAGATGTCAGTAACCAATAAATTGCAATACAAATTGGATTTTTAAGAAAACATTTGCTGAAATCTTTTGAAAAGAACCATAAACCTAGGTAGGTTCTATTTTAATTATCCCAAACGCCTTGGCCTTCTTGGAAAGTAAACACTTTTCCTGATTAGCTCACCTGGCATTCTTAATTCCAATTTCCTTAATTTTTTTCGGGTTCTGCATTCTCAGTCCCACATAAAAGAAATCCTGAATAGAGTGAAGGATAAAAAAAAAAAAAGGAAATGTTAACGCCATGTGGAACATGGAAAAATGGCAAACTGAATGCCTCCGGGCAGTCCGAGTTTGTTTCCATGTTAAAGTTACGGACTCAAAACATGTTACGGAATTCCCTCCTGCCAGGCATTTAAGTTTAAATGCAAACCCAAATCCAAACCTATTCAAATGACGGATAATGGCAGCGAGCTTAGAACTCTCCACATTAAAATCCATCATATCGGAAGTTGTGGGTGAAGTCCTTCCATTCATATTTATACTCATTGGGCTTCTCTGGAATGGCATGCCACAAATTTTTAATACGGATAATTTTTGTTCTGATCACAATGGAAAAAAATAAGTTGACAAAAGCTGGGGAAGTGTTACACATGACTGGGTATCAGCACACTGAGAGAAAAAAGGGCATTCGACAAAATGCATTAGAGAGCTTAGAAATATGGCTGTGAAAAGCCAAGGCTTAGGATGTAGATTGAAGCAGAAACCCTCCTCCTTTTTTTATAATTTCTAAATAATTTGAATAAAATATATTTTCCCTTAGTGATGCTATATATATCCTGGAGAACAAATCCGGAAAATCTGACAGCTAAAAGGTAAAATGTCTGCCATATGCGGAAAGCATTGGTCAGAGTTGGTCGACCTTGCCTGGCAGATATATGGCAGATGTGTATTTTTAGCTAACCAACTTATTTCCTATTCGACTTTTTTTTCTTGTTGTTTTTCAGTTTGGCGTTATTTGTCCCTCAAAAAGTTCGAATGTGCCATTTACAAAAGGAGGGAAAGGGGGATGTGTAAAAAACATGGCCATGGCAGCCCGTTGCGGCTTAAGTTAACAACCATGGCAGATTTATGCGGCAGTTATGCACTTCTTGGCGGTGGCATTCTCTTACAACTTGGCTAACACCTTAACAGCTCATTGGAAGGGTGTACTGGGGGGGGTACTGGGGAATACGCGAAACACCTGAGCTGGGATCCAGGCGCGGAATGTCCTTGCCGTTGCGGAAATGTCATTGTTGTTTTGAATCAAAGGCATTAAAAATTTATTGAATTTATTTTTATGCACCAAGGAGCTCTCCTTAGCGACTGTGGCGACATCAGTGGTGTCACTTGTCTAGGATCCTGGCTCCTGGCATTGCACTTAAGCTTAGTGTTACCAGGCGGGGCTTGCTGTGTGTCTGAGAGTCCTTAGTCCTTGCTTATGCAAGCTGATGTCTGATGGATACTCATATATAGTTCCATAAATGTACTAAGCTCTGGCACTCTGCAATGTCAATCAAAAGCAATTAACAGGATTCAAACCGACAGAAATGGATGAAAGTGGAAAGTGTAAGAGGCAGAAAGGAATAAGGAATAAGGATGCGATTGCTATTGTTTCCATTTCATTTTATTCATCGTTATACAATTCGTTCTAGCAACTAAAGAAAATAATATTCAGACGCTTTATAGACGTCCTCGTAAAAAAACACACAAAAAAAATTATAATAATAATAATCATAGTAATAATAATGGAAATGAAAATGAAAAACAAAAAATTATTATCAAAATAATCGTGTGAAGGACGTAAATGCTCATCGACTGACGCTCCTGGCAACAGTTCTCCTTTATCAGTGTCCTTCATGCGCACCAAAGGAGCATGACGAGTGCGGGAATACCGGAGGAAAATCATAAATGAATAACAAATTTCCGAATAACAATATCAGGGCGTGGGCTGGCGGACAGGACATCATCTCATCTCAGTAGACGAACTTCTTTTGCTCGCCGTACAAGGACTCGTACAGGGAGGGGGCCAGGTGCTCGGCGAGGAAGATCTGCAGCTTCTCGGGAGCAGTAACGGGGGTGTAGCGGGCCATGGGGAAGGTCCTGGTCACGGCATCGATAAGGACGCGCAGTGTGGGCTGAATGTCCGCCGCCTGGAAAACAGGATTAAACTCTCGTTAGCCATTTAACGTTCTGCAGGACATCAGAACGTTGCCCACGTTATGCATTTACCTGGCGGGAGTACTTCTCCACCGACGTCATGGCCGCCTCATAGTAATCCTCGCCGTAGGTCTTCTTCTGCTCCGAGGAGAGTCCGTTCCACATTTGCTTGGCCTGCGGAGAGTGTATGCGGGGTATGAGAGAATGTTGGGAGCCAGGTTAATGAGTTCTCGGCCAACTATTTTAGCCGCCTTGCCCATGTTCCCTCTTATAGTTATCGTATCATAAAAATCTAAAAGCATGACTTGGCTTTTACAGAGAGAGAAAAGAGGAGGACTTGGTGGTTTGAAGTCCAAACCTCTTAAAGTCAAACTATTTTCGATTTTTCTCAGTGCCTGCCATTAACTTTCTGATATTCTTATCTAATCCCATAAAACTGTTCGCCAGTGGTCTCACCTGGTCACGCAGCTCCGTCTCGTTTAGCCAGCCGTTGCCGGGAGCGAACTCTCCGGCCGCCACTACGGACACGTCCACGCCCCGGGTGCGCATCTCCTGGCGGAGGCAGGCGGCGAAGCAGTCAACGGCCGCCTGGGTGGCACACTGGATGCCCCGCACGGGGGAGGGCACACGGTTCAGTCCGGAGGTGAGGAAGACAACACGGCCGTGGGCACGACGGACCAGGGGTAGGAAGATTTGTGTCAGGCGGGCGGCACCTTTGAAAATATTTACAAAATTTGTGTCACAGGGCTGCCGGAAACTTGTTGCCACACTCGCTTGTGGCGCCACACTCACCGAGCAGGTTGAGGTCCAAGCTTTTGCGCAGCACAGCGAATGGGATCCACTCCAGCTCGCCCAAAGCTATCCAGTGGGCGCAGTGTACTACCGACCAGAGTCCTTCGGCGCCATGGGGCAGGTGCTGGGACACGTAGCGGGCAGCTTCCAAAAGCTGCGGATAAAGGATAACGGATAAGGGTTGTGACATCGGATAAAAGTTGAAATCGCCGATGAAAGCTTTCCGGTTCCGTGTAGACTTACGGTTTTCTCCGATGTGACGTCCAAATGCAGCAGCTTCATGCGTCCCGAGGTCTCCTCCTTGAGAATCTTGGCCTCGTCCGACTCATCGATGGGTGTGTTGAAGCCGGCATAGACGGTGAAGCCCAGATCGTCCAGTTTCTTGGCCAAATACCAGGCCAGAGGAGCCTCACAGCCAGTGATCAGGACACCCTTGCCCGAGGCAGATACCTTCAAAGAGAGAAAGTCATTTTTAATGGGAGTTTCTTGTAACCTTCTGGATAAAACCCCCATTAAATCAAAGGTGCAAGTTTGTTCAACTCTTCTGTTAATTAATGTTCGATGATTGTGACGCCAATTAGTCGGCAATTGAACTGAAATAATGCCTGTGTTCGTATGTCAGAGTATCATGTTTTCTTAGCATACTCGAAGGCGCCGCAGCAGATGTTTAACCTTTGCCCCCCCGTCCGACTGTTTGTCCGCATGTCCGTCTGCCCCACCATCCAGGTCCAGATGTGACGTCTGTTGTGGGCTTTAAGGACTGCCACTTAAAAGTCGAGTCACAAACTGGACTTATTCCGCCCGCCAGTTGGCAACTTTGTCAACAGCGATTAAAGTTTTTTCTCCCTCGGATTCATTCCGCCTGCTCTCGATTTCAAAGCGAAAGTCCTGCCGACCGGCAAGGCAAGGCTGGCAAGTCCTCTTCGGATGTGTACCCAGCACCCTGTATATGTATGTATGTACATGTCACTGATATTTGTCTAAGTTCATCACGGTTTTCACAGACACCCATGATGATGGAAGCGAACTGAACTGAAGTGGGCGGCCAGGAAGACATGAGCTCACTAATACTTCCGCTTTAGACACGCGCCTTGGCCAATTCACTTACATTCTCTTCATTGTCCTGACATCAGGATGTTGGACAGACAAAAAAAAAATTATTCAAGAAGTAGATTGTTTTTTCTTAAAAATCTTTGAGATCTTATGTAGTACTTCACAACCTTCCAGCTCCAAATAAAATGTTTTAAAAAGAAGTTCTTTTTGTATTTGTGATAAGTACTTATACTTTTTCTCCAAGTGCATTTAGAGACTAGAGTCCCTTTTGAGCCAGCCTCCTTTTGCGGCTAGGATAGTGCCATAATTCATCATCCCATTAACCAATATAGTTCGTCCTGGCTCAAGAGCCCAGTCTATAGTGTGCGTCAATCGAGTTTGGAAAAATATAAGTTGGGAGGGAGGTTGAAGGATCTGGAAAAGGACCTGGAGGAGGTGGGTGGTGGCTACTCATTGTTCGGGCTATTAAACCGTTATAAAGTGCTCGTAAAATTGTTGAAAAAAAAAAGAAACCACCGAAAGAATCGGGCCAAGACGGGTGTATTATTATTGGCTGTGCTGTTGACACCCATTAAGACTGGCCGGCATTTTATTGTGGCCATAAGTGTTTGGCTTATCGAAATCTGTTGGCTGTTGTTTGGCGTTAATAAAAACACAAAACCCCTGCCCTGCCCTACCCTGGCATGGCATTCCTGCCCTTAGAAAACCACCCAACGCCACAAAAACCACCATGGATTTCTGGCTTGTCTCCTAACTTTTCCTTCGACAAGTTATGCTCCTTGAGTTTTTACGCGAATCTACTTTAGATATAGTGCTATGGCATAGTAGTAGTACTATAGTACTACCCACAAAGTTTCGGTCAACTTTTGTGCTAAAAATGCAGCACGCAGCATTCTGAGTCCTTAGCATCCTCCCGGCACCCCAATTTATTGCGGTTCAGCATAAATTGCTTTAAACTTTTCCACCAACTAACAACGAAAAAAGCAAACTGAGAATTAAGACACACAGGGCAGAAAAAGGAGCCAGTGTCTTAACGGAATTGAGCAATTAAGGATGCTGCAAAAACCAAGCCACAAAATGTTTAGAGTCAATTAAAGTTCTTCGAGGGGAAGGAGACACAATAAGGACTTCCAGTGGCTTTCCGAGAAGAAATCGGAGCGAGTGAAATACTTGGTAGTTGGCTAGTTGGAACTAAAAGCTAAAAGCCAGGCTTAATATGAGGTTCATTCTTCTTTAAAAGCATCCTTTTTTCATCCATTTTTCCTGGCTAATATGTCGCTCCAAAAGGCAATTCTTGCCGAAAACAAGGTTTGGATAGTGCCATGGCTACGTGCTTGGTTTGACACGACCGCCTGCCACTTGCCACTTGCCACCTGCCAGCAGTCACCTGCTACCTGCTGCCTGCTGCCTGGTAGGTGCTAGCTGCCACTTTTGCTCCCAAACCTCTCGACGTGGTCATGTCGGCCTGTGGTTTTTTTGTAAAGCCGTTTCCCGAAATAGAAACCAAGTTGCATGCACCCCAAAAATAGCGCACGGTAGCGCGGCAAGTTTCGGGTAAATGACGGTGGATGCATGTCAGACATTCCATTTAACGGAACCGGGGGGTGGAGTCGGGGTTGGGGATCGGATGTGCCTGCCGCGCATTGGAAGCGAGAAAGTCAATACGCGGGCATCCGACCCCGGTCATCCATCCCCCTTTTCAGAGGCGATTTTAAATGCATCCTTTATTGCATTTTAATTGCAGGCAACTGGAAGTGCAAAGATTTATTCGCTTTCCGTGGCAGTGGCAGGGGCAGCAACAGCAGGTGTTATCTGCGGTTGCAAGTGCTCCGAGCCCCTCCAGCAAAAAACGAAGCATTTTACGCGGACTTTTAGCCACAATTGATAAATGAGTTAAGAGCACGCGATCCGCTGGATGCCTTCTGCCTTCTGCCTGCACCTGGTTGCTTCGGGCTCATTAACTCGCTAAAGGCTTTGCATACCACGGGGCGTATGCGCAATATTTATATAATGCATTATGCTGGCATTAGTCGAAGGAGGGGAGGGCAGGGGAAAAGCGGAAGTTAATGTGTAAACTGCATCAACTTAGCATGGACGCCGAAGATAGTGAGCTCCTCTTCCCATTCTCTATTCCGTATTCCCTATTCCCCATTCCTCATCAAAAATAATAATAACCGAGAGTGTTGAAAGTGTAAGGGAAACCCCATTATAGTCCTTCCCCCCTGCAGGACACCCCCCTTTTGTGTGGGCGAGCTGAAAGTTACGAGTGTAAAATGTAACAACAATAGGTGGAAGTCCTGTGCCTTCCTTTATTTGTGTGAATAAATTTATGACTGTCCAGTCAAGGATCCCAAGGACCTTTGCGTATGGAAAATATTTGTGCGGAAGTTAATCCAGCTGAAATATATCAATAATCCGAAATCTATTGGGATTCGGAATTTAAGGAACTTTTCCAGCCATTGCCAAACAGGAAGTAAGAGCATAAACTTATTTTATATTCCTATATTCCTATATCCAAGTAAATTAAGTTTAAGAAACAGACTTAATTCGATGTGATTGAACCCGTTCGTTGCTGGTTTATCTCGTATCTGTCGTATCTGTCCCTCCCGAAAAAGTTTGCCTTTATTATCTTATTTTTTGTCCTTATACTCCTTATAGTATATCCTTACAGACACATAAAGCTCTCAAGAAAACGGGATACGCTTGACCGCTCGAGAGGCCCCGAAATAAATCTACATAAGCGAAATGGTGCAATTTCTGAGGAGGGAGGAGTCAGAGTTTAAGTGAAAAATGGCAAACAAACCGCATACAAATTGTCCTCGCTGTGTCACCAGCTCACCAGCTCCCCAGGACCTCGTGCTTCTCTTCTTTTCTCGGGTGCTCCTTTTGTGAACAAGGCGACGAAATGTGGCCAAAACGACACAACAAAAAAATACAAATAAAAATAAAACAAGAAAACCAAAAATATAAAAAAAAGAGAAACCAAGAAATGCGAAACAAAGAGAGGCACGCACACGCATGCACGCATATTAAATCAGTTGCTAAAAATAGACACCGAATAAAATGTGGCAAGAAGAGGTCTCCACGCTAAGAGAGTGGGCGGGGAGGGGTAGTTCCCACAAAAATATAAATTAACTAAAAAATTTGTGAGTGGGTGGTGGCTGGCTGTAGTAGCGATGGCAGCAAAATATAAATGACAGCCAAGACAAACGGAATGAAGGGTGGCGAGCGCCAAAAGTCATTGAACGTATTAAGCTGTAATAAATTAATTAACCGGAAAGTTAAAAACCATTTCTGTGTTTTGCTTTCCAACAAAAATATACACACACACATACACATACATAGAGAAGGATTCACGCACGTATCCTGGTATCCTGGTGGCGTGTGGCGGGCAGGTCCTTTGCCAACTTCACGCCATCCGCAGACGACAACGTCCGCATTAAAGGCTTTTCGCATTGCGCATACCACGCGTTGTACCAAACGGAGACCTAGGCCAATTTGCAGCTTGTTTTTTTTTGTTGTTTTCTTTATCCGTATGGGTATTGGCCTGTGTGTGTGTGCGTGTGTGTGTGCGTGTGGCAGACAACACGCAAAGCTTTGACTTTGTGCCAAGCCAGCCATTATGGCAGCTCAGCCTGTTAGCCAACATCTCCGTGCGGGTGTTTAAACGAAGGATTACGACCCCATGTCCTACCTATTCCCCCAGCCATCCTAGCCCAGCCATCATAGCCCCCCCTGCCAACTACCTACGGCTATATTTCCGGATGGAAATTTATCTGTATTTAAATTGCCATTGTATCCGGTCGAAAAATGATGCCCCTGGCAATGCTGGTTAATTAAAATATAGTGTAACCTGCCAGAACATATTTAGTTTAAGATAAAGGCTTTTGAAAATGAAAGGTCCTTAAACGATTTTAACTCTTTGCACTGCAGGGATTATTTATGTTTATTTTTAACAAGGATGGCTGGGTATTTTGTCTATAAAATAATATAAAAAAAGAATAACAGGATAATAATTATTTTTTATAATTGAATAAAGTATTTTAATCATTTTCTTAGCTAAAGTTTGCTTTAATAAAAAGGATAATCAAATTAAAAGTCCTTTAAACCCTTTTTCAAAATGAATATTCCCCAAAAACATCTGCACAAAGAAATAGAATAAAATGTCAAACTGGTTACGAATTATTTGCTTGCTTAGGCGCCGTCTTTTGCCATCAGCTTGCCACATTTTGTGGCATTTAGCTTTTTGTGACCCCTGACCTTCGGCTTTCGATGCATGATGTGCGATGCACGATGGATGCCCGGCTGGCTCGTCTGCAATTGGTTTTTAATTTAACTAAAATGCGCAGTACCACCAGCCAGGACCAGTGTGGCATGGGTGGTATGATGGTGGTCCTGGTGGAGGATGTGGTGGGTAGGGTGGAGTTTTGAAGGCGATTTAATGGCGTGCAATTCTAAGAAACGCAATGCGCGCTACTCGGGACCTGAGACCAGAGTCCTCCAGCTCTCCAGTGCTCCTGTGTCCCATGTCCGATGTCCTTCATTGCCAGCCATTGTCAGGCCGGGCACGCCATTGCCATTTCTGAATGTCCTCAGTGTATTTGTGCGGCAGTGTATGTGTGTGAATCAACAGGCCACGCGCGAGACCATAAAACCGAAACAGAAACAGAAACAGAAACAGAGGAGTATCTACGTATCTGCTAGATACAAAAGAGCGAAAGGACACTCGCGAACAAAAGGCGAGTAAGGGGGACAGGGAGAGAGTGAAAGCAGCACAGCAAATGGTTAAAAACAAGCGAACGAAGCTTCGCACATAATGAGTTTTTATGGGCTCTGTGTGTGTATGCGTGTGTGGGCTTGGATAGGAGGGGTAGGGGAGGTAAAAGGAGGCAGGAGGGGTCAGGAGTGTGGCTTTTATATAGCCTTCGGTGGCTCTGAGAATTGTGCCCATGGACCTGACTTTCATGGTTAGCTCCACAGCTTCATATCCTGCTCCATCTCCATTTCCATCGCCATCTCCTAATTGCAAATGCATTCGCCTCCTTTTTTTTTCCAGTGTGTATTTGGGTGTGTGCACAACACACAAATCAGCGTAAAATTTGTCTATAGACAAAGTTTTATGGAGCTGTTACTGCGACAAAGTGTGCACCGAAGGAAGCTGTCGCTTCAGAGTGAAGAAAAAACACACAAAAAATGAGCTAAGTAGATGCTTTACTGGGTAATAAACACAGGAAGGATCCAGGACATTGTTTCAGATGCAACCAAACTATACTAAACTGTTCACAGATGTTTATTTCTAAATACATCAGAAGAAATTTATTTAAGTATACTTTTGTTATTTTATTTTAGAAATATTTTGTGTTTGATTCTGACATATATTTTGAATTTTTTATTTCAAGATATTCATAAAGAAAATAAATGGGAAAATATATATTTTATCTTGAGAAAAGAAATAAATTTTATAATAAATATAAATTATTTCGGTTTTTACATTCAAAACAAATATTTACCAAACTTTTCTCATTATGTCACGTCTGGTCTATTGACCTTAATGTTAAAATCACTTGGGAATTATGGTTATGGGAGAGATAATAAATAGATTGGAAGTTATTTGTATAATTTACCGTATTTTTAACCCCATTCCTAGCCTATAATTTCTCCAAGTGCACTATCACCTTGGATACATTTCCGGATATTCTTCGCAAGTGGCAGGATCATGACTCTAAGGTAACCGAAAACCGAGTGGATCAACTGCGGCTTCCAGCCGGCTCAGTTGGCCAAGATGGCCAGGAAGGCGGGTGGCCGGTGGCAGGTGTCCAGAACTCCTGCTGGCGGAAAAGTTCAAGTGCGCGAGACCTTAAAACCCCGGCAACCAAGATCCGCACATTCAATTACTTTTAAAAGTGATGCGACCGCGGCAGCATGGGGGGATGGGCATGGGGATGTGTGTGTGGGCGGTGTAAGGAGGTGGTGCGTTGCAGTGGGCGTTGCTGATGTTGAGCAACTGCTCATTAGCGTGGCTCACACGAAGCTATTAATTCAATTATTTACACTGTTTCTGGCAGCTGACAACAAAAAGCCCCGCACCCATCTACGTGTCTTATTCCGGGAAAATTGTTGCTGTTGCTGTTGCTTTCTGTTTTTGCCCCAAAGGGGAGCAGGGAAATGGTTGTGTGGCAGATGGTTGCTCCAGGGGCTTGGTCTAGTATCGACTTAATTATGCATATTACGATGAGTGTAATTTGCGTCCGCACTCCGCAATCGAGTGCGGATAACCGAAACTCGAAATAGTCTGCAGACTTGCAACAGTTGCAATTTAGGTGAAAATAATAATGAGGGATTTGTGGCAGCTTCTGGGCGAGATGGGGGAAGGGTAGGTGTGTATGGGGGCGGAGGCGGTATCGTTGAGCATTTCATTAGCTGCGCATTTACATTTCATTGCACCCAATTTGAGCAGCCGAGTCGCGTCAACAGTTGCCCCTCGTCCGCGACTCCTCCGCGACTGTGACTCCGGAGTCCGGACTGTGGCCGGAGTGTGCGTGCGTGTAATTTAATTCGACAGTCGTGCCATAAAAATGAAATGCACAACGTGCTGTGCAAGGATAAACAGTTCAGCTAGCTAGGACATGCCTCTAATATATATACACATATGTGTACGGTATACATATTATACATATATATTCGCAAATAACGGTACATGTTTGTAAATGTGAAATGACAACAGAAATCGGGTTAATAGTTGGGGCCTGTCCTAGGCCGAAAAGCTAATCAAAAGCAAGGACATTACATGTTTTGTTTCCCTTTTCTTGTCCCGAAAGGAGTGTGGCAACGTTGACGCCCTCAACTCGTCGTCTGTTGCCGTCTCCAAAAATAGACTCCATAGAATTCTGCGTATTTCGGGTAGCTTCTGCCCAAGGACAAGGACATTGCTGATGAAACGGAATATATGCATAAATGTTTCTTGGTTTTTGTGCTTCAGTAATTTATTAGCCAAGATGTTTATCAATCAATTTCTTATTAATAATTTTGCGACTTGAAAGCTTAAAACTTTTTTTCCTCCTCACAACTTTTAAACGAGTTCTGTCACCTATCTCCTCTCCTTTTCGAAGCATCCTGGCCAGTGGCTACTGGCCACCTCCTGTTGCTGCCCCTGCATCTGCTGCTGTTGCTGTTAATTATCCTGCCGTCGTGCTTATTACCTTAATGTCGGGTTGACCAAGCCGACTGCAATTGGCCACACAATGCCGACCCCCGGCTACGGATCCAGGACGCTGTCTACGTGCCCGAGAGCCAGCAATTCCGGACTCCATAGTCCGTTGTCCGCCGGCAGGACTCTTCTGCAGTAATTGCCAGGCAACAAATGGCCAATGTGATTCCTGCCAGCTCTCGACAGCCGAGTAAAGCTAATTAAAGTGCACGCAAATTTGAATTATCTGCTGACTTGGTCGGCGCCACACTCATAAATGTGCATTGGAGCAAATGGCGCGAAAACCGACTACTCTGCAGCAGCTCATTACGTATACGCAGTGTGGTACTCAATTCACATGGGTAGATGATTTTCCTTTTAGGTAATTTAATATCTCAGCTCTGAGTAATCAGACTGGATGACAATTTCTTGTCCAGGGTCTCAAGTGAATCAGTGTCAAGCATATTTCTTCTCTGCAAATTGATATTCATTACGAAACCCTTTTTGTTTGGGCAAAGTTTAGCATGGTCTGTTCCTAGACTTTTTCCCTGCTTATTTATTTGTTTTCATTTTCATTTTCTCGACTGGCAGTAAGCCCTAAAATATCAAGCCAAATCCACAGTCAAGGGTTTCCCCCAACGCCCTCCCCCTCCGACATGCTGTCTTGTGTCTCTTTCTGTTGAGTTAACCATGGCACCCCCCCAAACCCCTTCGGGCTTCTTTTGGCTAAGTTGCTGCTGCCCTCGTGGCTTGTGACTATTTTTAGTGGCACTGATTTGTTTTGCCCTCTCGTATCGGAGAGGGAGATACTCCGGCGTTGTCGTCACTTGTGGTTTTGGCTTGGCACTCGAAGCGAGCCAAAACGGAAAAAGGAATCCCAAAGTTATGGCCGCCCCGTGGCTCTGAAACCGAAACCATATGGCTTTGGCTTCGGCTTCGGTTTAGGCCGTGGCCAGACCGATCCTTTTTGCGGTTGCCCTAGGATTAGACCGTCTGGATGGATGGATGGAAGGGTGTCGTTGCTGGGACTTACCTTGACAAAGTGATAGAACAGGACGGCTCCCACGGTGGACAGGGCGAACCAAACGAAGACGGCGAACGTCGAGATGCTGGAGATGTTGAGGGCGTGGAGCAGATGCGAGGAGACGATGGCCGCTGCCTGGCAGAAGAGGAACGGCATGAAGAGACGCTCGAATATATCCCAGGGAATTTCCGCCGATTTCTGTGGCAATGCCGATATGGATCCTCGACGCAGTGAGGCGCGTCGCGAGGCACTGCGCTAATGGAAGGGAAAAAGAAGATAAAAAGATACAATTGATGGATAGATACATACAGACACACATCCCATATTTAATTATTCATTTTGTTTCAGCCAAATTAACATTTCATTTGTTCGCTGGCTTTTATAAATAGCCACCAGACAGCGAGTATCTGCGTTGTTATTTTATCAATTCTGCGAGATGTTTGTTTGGCAAATATTTAAACAATTGCCAACGGCTTGCTGTTTGTGTTTCGATTCGATCAATAAACAATGCGAATATGCAAATTATTGCATAAACTTATTATTTTTATTTAGATGCCGAGCGAGAGGCATTTCCAGAAGTATATTTTTATATAATTTTTTGGCAAAAGGCTAGAGCATATTTAATATTTTTGGTCTCTTAATTGAAAGTCCCCTGCTGGCGGCTTGAATGTGTTCTCTGAAGTGAATCAATTTGAAGATGCCATGCAATGGGTAATTTAATTTTTGGATTCCCCCAAACAACAGGTGCACAGAATGCCTTTGAGTCGAATGCATTTAATTATAGACCAGTTTCATTTTAGAATTTTTGGAAATTTACAAAAGATTTACAGAAATCAGTGCATCGAGAATGGAATTTCAAGAGAGATATGTGTGCCATAAGTGAGATGAAATGGCTTTTGAAAAGGCAATGCATTCCATTGATTGAGTTGAGGTTTCCGTTTGATTTTGGTTATCGTTCTGGTGAATTCTTCCTTTTGATTCGATTGTTATTTTGGCAGCAATACATCATCACCATTTCATTAAACCTAACCAAGTGCAACTACAAGCACTTACATCAGATGTTCCGGCCCCCAAACCGAACCGACCCACTCATACCCCCACATTGACATTGACATATAGCAATTACACATGACGTCTACAATGGTGTTCTGGGGCCAAAAGAGAGAGAAAAACGTATCACGAAATGGATATGGAAATGTGGGTGGAAATGGGTGAAATAGAATGGGAAGTCCTCCACCCTCCCAGTAGGAAGAACTACCTACACACTCCACATCCTTTTGGCCATTGGCCATAAATCAACGACAGTGCGAAATAATCAAATGGTGGCATCTGCATAAATACAGAAGCCAATTGATTTATTCGGCCCCAAAATAAACCAATTCCATTTTGGCTTCTTGGGACTGTCGATTGTAAAACTGGCCGAATCTGGCTATTTATATGCCACCTAGCCTAGTGCTAGTGCCTCCGTTAAATATCAAAAGGAAATCAACTATGTCATTATGCCTGTTGGGTATTGCTTTCGTCATCGAACGCCGGCGACCTTGCCACCAATTTTTTTGTGTGTGTGATTTAGTTTTAGCCGAGGGATATGTGGGCCTTGGGCTGTGTGACTTTTGTGACTAATGCCGCAATCTGTAACCAAAAATTTACACACATCGGAAAAAAGCGACAAAAAGTGGCGGCCGGCCCACTCAAATGCGACAATTTCGAGCCGAATTTCGATCTATGGGATATAATTCGAATAAACACATATGCCAGCATAGATACAAAACACATACTTATATTATGTATCTATGTTTGTAAATACATATGTTTATTTATGTGAATATGTTTGACGATTTATGTACTTAATGGGAACGCTCAGCTGCCAAGAAATCAGCATCGGCATCTAACATAAAGCGAATTCTTTTTTGTGGATTGTTCGTTTTGGTTTGTGGGTTTGTCGGTTTGTCTCCAAGCTTATATTTTCATTTTATTATTAATAAAGATATGGATATGTATTTTTAGATAATGTGGAGGAATCAAATGGAATGGAAGCTTCTGGCAATGCAAAAATCATTTCAAAATCTGAATTTTTCATTTCACAAAATCCACTTAAATAGCTATGGAATTTCTGTCCAAAATAGTTGCCTTATGTAAGTTCTTATTTGAATATTAATGCAGTTTTAGAAGACTTCGTCTTTTAAGGCATTTATGAGATGGCTTTTACCGAGCACTTAAATATCCGTTTTTCGGCATTTTAATTTTTTTTGCTCAGGGGTAAGATTTTAATGCAATTCTTAGTTGGCCTGTACGTACGTTGACCCAGTTGGATCATAGCCATTAAGTGAATTTTTTTAATTAATTTGGCGGCGTTTTGAACACCGCATGACTTCCTGGCTCTTTTCAGCCATATCTCTCTCTGTGTACTCTATGTCCCCTCTCCTTCTCCTTCTGTTTCCGTTTCCGTTTTCTTCCGGTTAACAGACAAAGCCTTTTCCGTGCGGCGGCCAAAAAGGGCGTGGGGTCTGGAATTTGTGTATTGGCATTTCTGGGTTAAACTAACTGGGCTAAGTGTGGCCACGAACCAGGCAACCGAACCGTACAAAACCCAAGGAGCGACAATAAATTTGGCTTTGCCATTGCCTCCGGGTTGGGTAAACACAAACAAGACAGCCAGGACAACCAGGACAACCAGGACAACCAGGACACTGGAACTCTGGGACACAGATGGCTTTTTATCCGGAGGCCAAGTTTCACTTACCATATTGTTATCGAAGACCTGCATGTCGGATGCGGCTGAAGCTACCCCCAGTAAGTATCTGCCAAAGGATAAGAGGATGCTGGAGGATATTCTATTTGGAAGGATACCCCACAACTCACACACTCACACACTGTCACTAGAGAAAGAGTTCTAGAGATCGAGACCTATCGGCGGAATATTCCAAAATTTTTGGTTTGTAGTGATTTTCGGTGCGCCTGGGCGCTTTGAAACACGACGTAGCACTGGGGCCACTGAAAGCGGTACGAGATCGCCTGCAGCATCCGAAAAAAAATATTTTCTCTCGCTGCTTAAGTCGACGGCGGCGTCGCTGTCAGCGTTAGCGTCAACGCCAGCGCCGGCGTCTCAGTTGTATTTCAAAATGCTGCAGTGGAATTGTCGTTTTGATTTTTTAAAAATATATCTGTGAAATATGTGCAGACATGCGTGTGCAAACTCTCAGATATAGGCGCGCCGAGATACATATTCCGCTATTCAGATAAAAAAATATATTTAAATTTGTGTATTTTGGTTTTGGGCTGCTGCCCCACTGACGCCGCAATTGATGATTATTTTTCCACAGACACAGATACAGACCGAGATACTTGACTCTACAGATACATTTGTTCGGTTTGCGGCTCACCCATTTACATTTGAATA
Organism: Drosophila ananassae; assembly: GCF_017639315.1. Lineage (NCBI taxonomy): Eukaryota > Metazoa > Arthropoda > Insecta > Diptera > Drosophilidae > Drosophila > Drosophila ananassae. Next base: position 2,738,489 of record NC_057929.1, on the reverse strand, counting down.
TTGCTTTAAAAAGTCCCCCTCTTTTAAATAAACATAAATATTAATGGGTAACACCAACCAAAGGTCCTGATCCGGGTTTAGTCATGGCTTTTGGAGTCTCTTTTTATTTTTCCCAGCTGTCGAAAGAGTCCGATGTAACGTCACTTCCTGGTTGTTTACGTTTCGTTATTGTTAATTTGCAAATTGCATTTTTATTCTTTATTAAAACGCCCTCCTGGTGAAATCAACAAATTTGTTCGCTTTTGCATTTTATATGTTTTCATTTTAACTGTTTGCTGGCCAGGAAATTGGAAAATTGCATAAATAAACCATTTCGTTAAAAGGTCGATGGCAAAGGGGATGTTGGCCAGAAAAAAAATAAAATAATTCAACATTTTGCACGAGGGAGTTCGGAAATAAAATCCACTAAATGCTCATTCGCATTGCCGCCAACAGGACAGTCTATAAAAAGCAATAAACCAGAAGTTTTTCATACATCATAGGTTTTTTTTAAATTAAAAAGAAGGGGCTGGTCTCTACAGAGTATATATCTGAGTATTAACATGTTGGGAAGATGAAGATACAAGTAAAAAGGAGTTTGTCGGATGGGACCTAGAACTCGACTGAATTACTACCAAGACGGAGCCCGCCTTTTATATCTTTTTTATAGGATTTACTAATTCTCATAAGTCAAATCTTTAGGATGCCTAGGATTGCCACATAAACCAGGGCTTCTAAAAGGTGTAATACGACATATCCCTAAAATTCACTACCGACATACTATAGGCGTGTTAGACTTTTTTTGATAGACTTTTTAGTGAATATCTGTTTCTCAACCGATTGAAGAATGGAGTACCATTTATGAATCAGGACACTAATCGCCTCCGTTCTGCATCAAAAGATGGAAGATGTCAACCAATAAAAAATTCTATCAATTTTTGGCCAAAATCATGTGTTACCCCTTAGAAAAATTAAGAAAAATGGGTCAAAAATGTTGTTGCCAGGTTTTGATGGAAAATGATGCTACTCGAAGATCTAAGATCGGGAAGGTATGACATTTGTGAATCTGATCGGAATTAGCCAAGTTATGAATATTTTTCCATCACGAAAACTAAAAAATTGTAACAGCGTTTTTGAGTTTCATTTTTTGGCCAAAATCGAAAATTTTGGTTTACTTTTCGGTTCATATTTTGACCATTTCTCAACCGATTGAAGAACGGAGTACCATTTATGAATCAGGACACTAATCGCCTCCTTTCTGCATCAAAAGATGGAAGATGTCAACCAATAAGAAATTCGATCAATTTTTGGCCAAAATCATGATGTTACCCCTTAGAAAAATTAAGAAAAATGGGTCAAAAATTTTGTGGCCAGGTTTTGATAAAAAATGATGCTACTCCAAGATCTAAGATCGGGAAGGTATAACATTTGTGAATCTGATCGGAATTAGCCAAGTTATGAATATTTCCAGGAAACTTATCACCTGCATCAAAAGATGGGTAAATTAAAAAAATAAAAAATTTGGCCCTTTTTTGGCCAAAATCATGATGTTACCCCTTAGAAAAATTACGAAAAATGGGTCATATTTTAGTTGATCAGATTTTGTTTGGTAATAATAGTATTCGAAAGACTGAAATCGGCAATACATGACATTTGTCAATCGGATGATTGTTAGGCCAGTTGTGAGCTTCCCAATTGTCCAAAATTCCACTAAAGGATATCCTTTAGTCGCCGTAGTTAACCGTCAGACTTAAATAAATTTATTTGTTTAAATACTTATGACTATTTTCATGTTTTCGTTTCATTGTTTATGCATGTTTGCGTCCGACAATATATTATTGTTATGCCTAGAATTTGTTGAGTAGCTGTTCTGCTTGAATACAGACAGTGCTATAAATTGACGTCTATATTGGAGCGACTTTGTGGACATGAGAATACGTATATATCCGATTCTATATATACCCATATGTGTCGAGAAAAATATTTACCACCGATGCCACTGGCAGCATTTTTTGTGCATCAATTTGAGTTTCTGTTTGTTTTTTTTTTCTTGAATCTTCTCAAAAGGCGGCTGCTTTGTCAGTCAATGTAGCCAAATTAACAGGCAAGTTTTTTTGGTGTGTGTGTCCCCAAAAGTTGTTGGCTTTTTCAGATTGTCATGCAGCTTAAAAATAGCTAGGCTAATGGTCGAAAGAATAATATTCTGGACAGCACTGCGTACTTTCAAAATAAGCTAAAAAGATTTATGGATCTCACAAGCAGATGCCGAAACAACAAAAAATCATAAATGTCCAAGTCAGTAATCAATCAACACAAGCAATTATAAATTAAACATGGTTTTGTAAATACTTGAGGCAGTAGGCTTTTCATTATATTTCTATACACATTTTCGGATCATCGAAATTAGGAGAGTCCCTTGTCCGAAGTCATGGCACCAAAAGGTCCGCCAAAAAAACCCAAAAAGGAGGTGGACTGGGCCTCCGATGAGCACTTCACCAAGGACCGTTCTATGATCTATGTGGAGCACACCTACGAATGCCCTATTTTTACGACCAAGGCAGAGGAATGCGGTACCTTTTTTGCGCAACGAATTCCGGAACGGAAGTTTCAGTTGGTGAGGAACAAGTACGGAAAGCAAGTGCCTCGAGAGGGAGCCTTCGAGATCGGCTTTTCGCAGAATGCCCGCACCTCTGTGCACGAGATCTGGACGGGATTGGACAAGGGTCCACCGAGGCGAGACAAGTTTCCCAACTACGAGTCCCTGGTGCCCGAGGTGCAGAAGATACTCAAGAAATTCTATCCGGACAAGGCTGTGGGCGTGGAAGACGAAGAGGATGAGGACAGAGACGATATGATGTAACCCGGAATCTGCAATCTGGAGTATGTAAATTTTTGGTATTTACCATAACAATATAGGCATAATAAACAAGACCTGTTGATGGGAAACCTTTAAGACGACATCCGACGCCTCCTCTACCGCCAACAAAAATTAGCGCGATTATTATTTGGCATTGTGTCTCATTGTTGGCGCTTTTTTTGTCGTCTTCGTTGACTGACATCCTGACGTCGCAATTTGACAGCTCTTTTCAAACAGCTAAACGCTTAAATCGACCAAAATAATTAAGCAAATACAATACGCACACATTGTGAACAATTCCAATATACTTTGTAGCCAGCATCCCCCGGGGACATTAGCGACGTCCCATTGTCTGCCACTGCCACTGAAATCAAAGCGCCTCAACGGGCGAGGGCGGTTCAGAGGGGTGGGGCAGGGTGTGTTAGTGGTGCTAGTGACGCTATCTCACTCTGTGGGTGTTGACACAACAAATAACCGAAACAATTTCTATCCACACACACTCACATGAGCTCGCAATCTAAAAAGAATAATCCAAAAAATTGGAATTGAAAGTTGAAATGAAAACAAAGGATATAAAAATAGGATATCCAGAAAAGGATACCGAACAGGAACTATCAAATGCTCTTAGGACTCAGAGGCTAAACTATTTATTTGAAACTCATCCGGTCCTGTGGCGCAATGGATAACGCGTCTGACTACGGATCAGAAGATTCCAGGTTCGACTCCTGGCAGGATCGATTATTTCCTTTTTTTATTTCCTTTTTTTCATTCTAAAAGTATTTCAGAAAGAGTATTTCTGTAAAAAACAGACAGATCTACATTTTCAACATCCATTGTGGATGAATTTGAAAATGGAGGAGCAAAAAAGTGGCTGGAAATAAATAAATAGGGAAACCAAAATAGCAACACAGCCGTTGTTTGCGATGTTAGCCAAGTTAGCTGGGGGATAGCCAACAAGTCGTGAAAATCCCAACCAAATTACATTGTGGGGCAACAGCCAATGACAATAACAAATACCAAATACCCATGCACCACGGCTTTTGTCCCAAGTTGGCCCTCTGGGTTTGCTATTTCGACCATTCCGACATTAAAACTACAACGGCAGCAGGAAAAGTTGCAACCAGAACAGGGCTTCTGCTCTGGGTCTGGGTCTGTTTGATGATTATATTACGAGAATATGAGGACTACATAGAGTCTCCTTGGTTTTCGTTATTTTTTTGCTTGGATCAGCATGCAAATTGGCCTGGGCTAGTCTTCATGGTAAATGCAGATTGGTTTTTGATTGACTGTTAGACTTCCAGCCATGTTTTCGGCGGTGTGAGCCAAAGTTAATTTGAATATCACGTATACGTCATTTCGTGCAAAAAACTACACATCTTGACCAGTCCGGAGAGTCCGCAATCCAGGCGGACGAGGCGGATAATGGAGGCGAACAAAGGCGAATATAAAGCAAATTTTTAACATATTTTGCAGCATCCGTGGCGGGCATCATTAATATTAATAAAGGCCGTATAAAACGGCTCATCTAAAGATACGAAAAATTTGAGAGAAAAAAAGATCATTTTTACCGGGGCGTAAAAAAAAACCGACGACAAAAAATGGGCGGCAATGATTTCAACAGATTTTATGAGTCTCACAAAGAAATGTCAACGGAACGTTTCTTTCTTTCTTTTTTTTTGTGTCAAAATGTATTTATATTTTTTCTTTGTTTTGGCCTAAAAGAAATGGCCGTGTCGGGGGGAAATGGGTTAATGTCCAGCCCACGGAATGCAGCTCTTAACTGGATAAATTTTCGGGGTCTGTACATATATAGAACGTGGTCGTACCCGCATGTGTCAACTGTCACAGGGATATCGAAGGGGAAACCGTTCGCTAGCCAAGGACAACGCAGGACGATTGCCAAGAGCCAACTAAAAAGGAGCTTTAATGGAAACAGACCGCAACATTTTGCATTAGGCGACAAGTATGAATGCATACACATTCATATATATTCTTGGCCAAGTGTGGGGCAGGAGTGGGTGTCTCAGTTCGGTTGGGTTCTGTTGCCAAAACTTGTTTGGCAGTTGCACCAAATACTCCTCCTGGTTGATGTAAAAATAACCCAAGCAGGCAAAAACCCAAATGCAAGACAAACAAATTGAATTGTTTTATTATTTTTCACCATATACAGATTCTGGTTAGCCCCAGAACCCAAAAACAGTCGAAGCACCCGAGGCAAGGTCGATTCAGGGCACGTTCGGTTCTGCTATCCATCCTACCATCTACGCCACATATCCCTGATACAGGATACAGGATACTCTCATCTCCGATCCGGATCGATGGGGGGTGTGCAACAAATTGCAGCCGGATTTAAGGGCAATTTATTTACAAGCGATGCGAAGGCGAATGCGAATGGCAAATGCCAGAAGCTGCCATTTTAGGCTTTGGCATTTGTTTTATCGCGCCTAGACCTTCATGCTGGCCATATGTATGTGCGATGGTATACGGTGTGTGTTTGGAGTGTACGTTGTGGGCCTGGGTAAATCCCCTTTTAATGAACCAACTGGATTGGCCTTTGGCTGATTGCACGCTTAACTGGTCTGCAGATTGCATTTGTCACACCTTAATTAACAGCCGTGTTTTTTTTTCCAGCTCCATTTCAACGTCGCAAAGGTCAGGACAGTCTTCTCCATCCAACTCATATTTTTTCGTGGGCTCTTCGACCTTTAACCTTTTGCATTTCCCGTTGGATGGATTCACGTTACACGTCTTTTCATTTGCATGCGTTAGCATCGCTGGGGTTCGCTGGGGTTATTCTCAAGACTTTCTTGTGAAGGGGAGCCGCTTAATGAAGCGACCACAAAGTAGGGTTCCAGGATTACTCCGGGGTGCAATGGGAAGTCTATCAAAAGGGCATCACGTCACCCAGATTCTTACCGCCAGTGGGCGGCCACAACAATGTGATGTTACGTTTGCTTATTAACATGAAATTAGTTTTGGCCAAGGCTAATTAAAATTTACGACACCTGCTTGTTTACAAAATATTTACGCCAAAGGATCCCCACGAGCTTTTCCTGGCTTATGCTTCCAAGAAAAACGTTTAATCGGCGAGGATAATAATTACCTTTCATGCTACATCAACTAAGGAAATAAGTTACAGCACAAGTCATAAAAAAATAATGGCCAGGGGCAGCAGCGATCTTTATTGCAAATAGATTACATTACCTGATATATGAAATGATATTAAATAGACCAGCTGAAAATGAGAAAATAATGAAAGACCCAACTTTTTTTTTTTATACTGACTGAGGCTTCGTTTTTATTTAATTTTACATATACTTCTGTTGTTTTTGCTGTTATATGTATATATAATCTCATAAATTAGTTGTTTGTTGTGTACATATATATAGAGATGTTTTTTGTTGGTAATACATTGTTTTTTCCTTATGCTGCAAATGCATATAATTAAATTTCAATATTAATAATTGTATCCGTTTTTTTCGCTTTCTGTTTGTTTTGGTTTTTTGCTTGAACTCGAATCTGGTTGCAGCTGAATTTTCTTTGAAATATATATTCGCTTTATACCTATACGTGTCTTTTTTTCGTATTATTTATATATATTTGTTTTTTTTTTTTTGGAATCGTAGGCAAACTGAAGTAGGTATCATTTATAACCATACACATGTACACATTTATATATCGTGGTTGATTTAGTCGCAGTTGTCTTTCTACTTGGGGCACCACCCGCATCGCATCCTCCATGGCACAGTCTCAGACATATATATATACATATGTCTATCATAATATATATATATTCGAGTACCGTTACATTATACATTTATAACCATAATAATTTACAAGTTAAATGGCTTAGAAATTATTAGTAGGACTTCCTGTGTGGGTTACCATACATACATAATACATAAAACACTTTCTAATTAAAGTTAAAAACATCTTTCGTCGTTGCGACTTTCTTCTCCATCTTGCTCTACATAATGTATCTTTATCTGTATCTGTAAATGTATCTCTATCTGTATCTGTGTCTCTATATCTGTATCTGTCTCGGTCTCGGTCGCTGTTCTTTCTATTTGTGTTCGGTTTGGTCTATTTACATAGTGACAATTACTAAATTATTTAGACTTCGTTATTTCCATCCATCTTTGTTCTGTACGAGTATTTACATTGCGTCAGTTGAATTATATATTTCGCAGACTTTTCTTGACTTTTTTTGCCGTTTTGGTTTTAAGTGAAACAAAAATAACAGTAATAGAAAATCCCTCTCCAAGTATCAATTTTTTTCGTTAAATATATATTTTAACACTTTATAAACTAATTTAATTAAAATACATTTAATTAATTTCCTTTTTTTTTAAGTTTTTAATTTGTTTTTGGTTGTGCATTTAAAAATGGTGCAAAAATACATTTTTCAAAAATTTTGGTGCATACTTTGAGGCGGTGCATTATAATCACAACATTTACAATTTAAGTGCATTTGCTTGTCCGTGTGTATGTGTGTGAGAGTGTCATTGTAAGTGCGTGTGTGTGAGCTGGTATAAGGGGCCGTGGTAGTGGAAAAAGGGAAGGGGGTAAGTGGATAGTGTGTGTAGACTTAATTAAACATTTTAGAGTCGAACTCTTCGGCATATTTGGGTTTTTTTCTGGAGATTCCGCTCAAAAGTTTCAATTAAGGACGGATTGCTTTTAAGCCTTGATTGTGTGCATGTTAAGAGGGGAATGTATGTGTACGAGTGTGCCCTAGTGGGTGTAGCCAGTTTTTCTACTCGCTTCTCGCGCTACTCGCTCGTCCTCCACATCCACATACATTTCTTCGATTTGCATTTTAAGGTACTTGTGACTACTTACGTTTATAGCTCGAAAATATTCATTTGTTTCCATTTTAAAAGTTGGCTCTTCCTGATGGGTTTGTCGGGACCTTCCCTGTGCGTCCAAAAGCTTAATGAGAATGGGTGTGTTGCTATGAGTGGAAATTCGGAGTTTAGTGCCGTGGAAGACTGATCTGCTTGCCCCAAATATTTCAAATTTAAATTAAATCTAAACTTAAAACTCCAAAGACTCCTCGTAACCCTAATTAGTCGACCCAAAGGACTAGAAGGAAATACATACATATATGGTAAGTAAGCTCCCCCGGGTTCAGAGTATCATATTGTGCTGATTTGTGCAATAAACTACAACAACGATTTACATAAAGTATAATCACTAATTAATCAGGCTCTAATACGAATTCAGGTGTTTTTCTTTTCCAACAATAATGTTTCTGGGTAAGTGCATTTGTGGTGCGTTTAAATAGATATAATTCGTTTTTGAGTTTGGTTTTGTATATTTATCACATAAAATGTGCAGAAGTGCAAAATTGTTAATGCTAATTGTGTTTGCTATAATATTTTGTTGTCCGCTAATTGTCTCAATTAAAAATTATTTATTAGTGTCTGAATGGGCGAATGTGAAATTGTTGCGAATTTGAAATGAATTGCATGCATTTTAAATGGCACCAATTAAGGTTAAATGATAATGTGGAACCAATTATAAATATTAAATAAAGTATTCAGCGTAGTAGAGAACTAATTGGTCTTCAATTATCCTGGGAAATCCTTAAGCTTGTTGTCTGGCTCTTCAAACTCGAAGCTCTTCACTGGCAATCATAAAACACGAGACTTAATGTCAATTTCTTTAACAAATTGCATTTACGAACAATTTGTTTTCAGCAATTTGCATACAAAACCCGGCAACAAAGCCCGAAACTACTATGTGAATGGACTAACAACCGAAAACTAAAACGGATATTTATTTTAATTGGTCAAATTTCAAAGGTGTCTTTTCGTTTGTGTGTTACCTAGTGTGGTGAGGTTGTGCCTATGGGCGGATTAAAAGTGGCATTGAATTGCACCAGTGGCTCTGGTTGTGTTTGCATTGAGTGCGGCTTTTGGTAACCTTTTGAGGTCAGGAAAAGCTGGCTCGATTCAATGGCATACAACACCTGATGCCTATTAAAGGTCACTTTATGTCCATATTTAAGACTATTGCAGCTATTGTTTGTAATCCGTTTGTTCTAAGCTTTGTATGCAGCCTCCAATGCGAAAACGAATTTTCATTGGACACAATTTCTATATAATAGTATATTTAATATTTGGCTTATATTCTTTGTATTCTTAGATTTTACTAAACACTCATTCTACACCAAAACACATATGCATTTCCCTGGTGAATAATGCTGGGTAACTTGAAGCATTTCGGCCAACTCTTGTGTGGCAAGCAAAAGCGTAACTTAGTTCTTAACTTGCAACTCTACTCACTTGTGTGTGTGCGTGTACACTTAATTTAACTAACATTTATAATTATTACGTGATAATATCCATTTAAATCTATATTTGTGCTCCTTTCCATTGTTGACCTTCCACGTGAACCTCAACAGGGTTCTACCTTTCCAAAATGTGTGCTTGTTGCAATAAACTACGTTCTTCTGGGCTTTTTTCTTCAAAATTTGTCTCGTTTTTCGTTATATTTTTGTTACTTGTTGATAATTGAAACGTACGCTATTTACTAAGGTTTGAAAACTTTGTTCTACTGCCAAGTGAAGAGCTCTATTAGCCGGATAGAAGTATGTTTTGGCCCGGCTTACACTCAGACTAACTTACCAAAGGCATATTCGCCAAGAGGATTCCTGAATAATCTCTAACTTTACGGTTTCAGGGGCTCTTCTGCGAATGTCAAGGACTTGCGGAAGAGCTCTGGCTCTCAGCTTGCCACAACTCATAACTCAAAAGGATACGAATGTGCACAAAGTGGCAAAATCATAAGAATTATTAAAGGATAATCGCATGCATATGTTGTATTCTATTGACTTACTGCTTCTGTGTGGCAACAATCTCTTGATTGTTGATTGTTGTTTGTGTTGTTATTGTTGTAGAAATAAAATAGAAAATATATTGTATATTCTGAAAAGTCTTGAAGTGAAGAAGTAAAAATCAGAAATGCATGTTTCGGTTTTGTTTTCAGTGTATATTAAGTTGTGTATTTGTTTTCCATTTTTTCTTTGTTTTTTCTTTTAAATGTTTGTTGTTTTTTTTTGTGTATTTTCTTGTTTCATTTTCTTGCATTATCATATATCCGTATAATATATAATTAATTATTATAGGTAGTTAAGAAAACGGTTGGTTGGTAAATGAAAAGAGGGGGAATTATGCTAAAAATATATGTAATACCTTCTAAAAATGTGAAATTAGTTTTGAGAAAGATAGAGCCAGGTTATGAAGAGATCAAAAAAGAAGACAGGCAAAAATTATTTACAGCAAATACTTATTAATAAAATATTTTTGGTAAAGGGCTTGGTAAGACAAAAACCATTAAGAATTGATAGACTAGGTCGATCGATCGTAGGCGCTCATTTCTGCTACATTTATGACTTATAATCCATAATTCATAATTTGTTTGCTTTATAAACTCCATCTTTCTCTATGATTTAGATTTTGGTTTGTTCAGTTTTCAGTTTTCAATTTCAATTTTCAATTTCTTCTGCAAATATACAAATATAAATAAATACAAGTTTAAGGTGTGGCGAGCGTTCTATATACTCTTAAATATATGTGTTTATATTTGTATGTCTGTGTGTATGTACCTATGGTTGTGTGTGTGTGTATATGTGTATGTCCTTCTTATAACATTCAACAATTTTTTTTTCATAGCTTAATATTCTGTATTTGCTCTTTTGGTTTTTTCCTTAGCGCCATTTCTTTTTCTCGTTTTTTTTGGTTTTTACTTGGTATTCATAAAAAATAATTTTAAAACTAAACACTAAGTAATTTTAATACCTTTAAAAATTAAAAAATAAACACTTTCACACTAATTTAGACCATAATATGTTTATTTACACATTTTCTTGTTTATTTTATACACAATACTGTTTTCTGCGACAGCCAGCAAAGGCCAAATTAAAAGTGTAATCGATTAAATAGGCTAAAAATAATAACATTAATTAATTATAATAAAAGCTAAATGTATAAAATCTAATTAAGTAGGAAGGGTAGCTTAAAGTTTGTTTTTGTATTAAACGATCTTCGTTAGTTTGTTGTTCAATTGGGAACTAAATGAAATTCCTTGAAATATTTTGGTTTTAGAGTATTGTTGTTATTTACAATCGAACTTGTTTGTGTGTGTGTTTTCTTTTTGGTTTGTCCTTATAGAGGTTTCGCTTTTAAAATGTCCTTGTCTTTTTAGGATTATAGAAAAATAGGCCAAAAATATATATATGTATTTGTATGTCTGTGCTTTGTGGCTTTGTATACCTTTTACCTTAATTGCCGCTCGATCAAAAAATGTGTTTAAAATTTTTGTTCGCCATTGATTTGTTTTCGGGGTTTTGTCCTTTTTGGTTTTTTTTTTCATCTTGATGTTGTAGTTGTTGTAGTTTAGTGCGCGTTGTTGTTGTTCTTGTTTGAATTTCAATTTGTGCATAATTTCAAGGATTACAATTAATTACTTGCATATACATACATAAGTATTCGTTATGGTATTTAGTTTTTTACTTAAAGTTACACATACGTCGTCGCCTTGCTCATTACTTTATTTTGGATTTCGTATGGCATAGAAGTTGTTATTATTAATTTACTTTTTCTTTTTTTTTATATTTAAAGGTGGGTTATTTTGCAGTTATTTATGTAAATGTTTTACCGAATCAATCAATTAAAAGAAAACACCAAGGCTTGTCTCCTATTTATACCATTTAGTATTTAGTTTTTAGTTTTTAACGAAGATCGTTGATATAGGAGGGTAGGAGGTTGGGGGAATCGATGTAAAATACAAACTTATTCATAAACACATACTCAATTATATTTATATATTAATTGTTCGAAATTTTATATACGTACTGTGTATAAGATATGAAATTTTATTGCTCGCAATTTCATATGTTATTTCATTTTGAAATACTTAAACATTTTGAATAATTTTAGTTTTGCAAAACATTCGAAACATAAAGAGTCCTTTAAAGTTTTAACTGGAGAATGAAAATAAAAGACGACCTTGTAATTCAGTTGCAATACTTTGTATGAAAATCCCATTAGTGGTTACCTCTTTATTCTGGTTTAATTAGCGAATTCATTTTCGTGTTTTCATCGTTATTTGTTTGCGTACACAACCGTTTAAAAATTTTAATTCGTAATTTTCCGCTTAAAAATTTGCTTGATTGTATTTTATAATTGATTGATTGTGTTTGGGGAATCGCCCACAATAAAGACTGAATCTCTGGAATCGAAAGATTTTCATTTCCGTTGGTATTACAGGAGCTTTAAATTTTTCAATTTCAATAGAAGGAGCGGGAAAACGTTTAGAAAAATCTTTGTTTTGAAAATAAAAATGGAAACAATTGTGTTTTTGGTTTTGTTTTTTTTTTTTTTTGGGTAAGATAGCATTTTTTACAAGCTTTTGTCGTTTTGCTTACAAGCTTATCGTGTTTTCATGTATATTTATAAGTCCATTGTTATTTAAATATACTTTTAATAATGTAAATAAATTTACTTAACTACAGATAGCTGCCATTTCCGTGAGAACTGTTTTTCTTACTCATGAACTAATTAAAAATTAAAAATGTTATTGGTTTCTGGTTACTGATTGTTATTTAAGTGAGAGAGAGAGATCTGTAAGTGCAAATCATAATTAAATTAAAATACATATTTACACACATGATCAAAATAATAAAATATGATGCAAAAATATGATGAAAACTATGGAATTTTAAATATATAGCTTGTATGAGAGAATTTCGAACTCAAGACGCTAAATGCTATTTGAACAAAATCAGTTTAATGAAGTCAAGTCTTTTTCTTTATGTAAAATGTTCTTTTTTTTGCTTCTCGTCTAATTTGTAAATGTTTTTTTTTTCATTTTTTTGCTAAACTTGCTGTTATTGCATTTGTATATAAGTATATTATATTGCATTCATTTTCTTGTTCAGTAATCAGCAATAAAACCTAATGCAATATTTTCCGTCAATTGTATATTTGTTTGTTATTGGTATATGTATACTATTAATATATATATTTTTATGTCGGTTTTTTTTCTGTGTATATGTATATATAACTTCATTTTTTTATCCTTGCCATTTTCATGCCTTTTTGCCATGCTTTCTTCGTTTTTGATTTCATTTTTGGTTTATTTAACATTTATACTTTAATACACATATAATTAAATAATGTACACGAAATATATTTCATATAGTAAGATATATTTATAATATATTTTTTTAATATATACTAAAAATAGTTAGGCCCATCATCGGCTCTCCGTTTCAGCGAAACAAATTCGAAATGAAAAATTAAAAATATATATTCGTTTTTTTTTCAACAATTTTCTTGTTTGCTCGATTTCGATTTCGTTTTTTTCTGTTTTATTTATTTTTTTTTTGCTGAATTAAAATTTAGCTTTAGTATTTGTAACCGCTATTTTTTTTTGGGCTTTCATTAAGTTAATTTTTTTTAATAATAATAGTGTAATAATAATCATATCTTTTCTTTATGAGTATCTGTTGCGTCATAATGTTCATTTTGGTTTTTAATCAATAGCATCCTGTTTTTTTCTTACTTGGCAATCCATTCAGCTCTCCATCGAGCTGCAGTTTAGTCCTGTCTTTGCGTTTTTTACTCGATCCTTGTTGGGGATTCCTTTTCCAGCTATTTCTCTTCCAGGAAGAGGCTGGGGTCTGTGTTGTGGGTGTGGATTTTGGTAATTTTCAAACTTAATAGGTTATAGCTTGACTTGAGGTTCGTTAAAACTAATTTTTGTTTGTCATTATGGATGGTTTGTGTCTGCTTTGTAGTGGGTGTTTTTTAGAAGTCGTTTCAGATGTGTGTCTCTGTCTGTGTCCGTGTGTGTTTGTATGCTTGGTGGGTGGGTGGAGCTTAACGCCCTCGCGCCCAGCGCAGTAACGCATCCGCTAACACATCCAAGTGAGCCTTCGTCTGAAAATATTTGAAAAAAAAAATACAAAAACCACAAAGGATTAGTCGAATGCCTACTTTATCCTCCATAATAACTTACCGTCTTGTAGAACATGCAGGATCTTCGGTCCTCGTCCTCGCCGTCAGGACAATCGATGAAGCCGTCGCACAGCACATGATCGTCTATGCAGCGGTATCTGCCCTGCCGGTCGGGTATCGGGCAGGCGAACCGCTCCATGCCATCCATGGCGGTGGGACACTCTGCAACAAACAAAAACAAGTGGCACAAATCAGACACATGCAACGACAGTCAGTCAAAATAGTTTTTGCCCAGGTAAGAGGAAAGCCCGTAATGCAAGAAGCCCGAAACTTTTCGCATAAATCGTTCAGTGAAAAACTTTTGCACACGCTAATGTCTGCCATGATTTGCGTCTAAATGTTGCAACTTGCAAAACGATAGCTCCCAGCCCCCAGACCCTGCGGTGGGTTAGCATAAAAGTATGCTACAGATATTTTTTCCTTCCAGGCTTCCCTGGGCAAGCTGCAACTGGCAGTGTACTGGTACTGCTACTGCCAGTCTGCCACACGGTTGCCATTTGTTTGTGTAGCCCGCTTAGCAGGTTTTTGCCGTTATAAATAGTTGCACGTTTGCTACTTTACTACTTTCAGTGGCTGAGTCTCTTCGTGGAGGGAAGGCCAGGAGGCAAGGTGGCAGAGGAAAATCTGGCTTGGCTGGCTTCGGTTCGCTTGCAACGACACCGCCGCCGCCGCCGCCGCTGCCACCAAAAACAACAGTTACAACAAACTGTAACACAAACTTTTCCTCTTCTTGTTATTGTTGGTGTTGTTTTTGTGGCATTTCACTTTGTGCTCTCTTGCCTCTTCGCCATTTTTCGTTTACTATTTTTATTTTATTTTCTCTTTTCCACTTTTTTTTTTGTTCTGCCTTCCACCAACAAATACATAAAAATAAATCACTTGTAGGACATGTTGGCGCCTCCGGTTTAGCTGCCACATGTGTGTACACTGTGTACAGTACACACACGTATAGGTTGCCCTGCCCAGTGCCTGCCCCTGCCCCTGCCCCAGCCCCAGCCCCACCATTCTCAACATTTCCGCGTTTCGCTTTGCTCTCGGAAAACTTTCCTGTTCTATTTTTGGCCACATCCTGCACTTTTTTGTCTACTCCTTCAGCAAATACATGTATCCTTTAGCATATATATGTACGATTGTGTATTATTTTTTGTGCATTTTATCATTATTGCAATAAAAATCAGTGGTACTATCATCAGTAGGGTGTTGAGTTAGCAAACCTTTTTTTTGCCCTGCACTTTAAAACAATTTACACTCGTGTCCTTTGTGAAGTGAATTATATTTCATTAACGTGGCACCCTTGGGGGCAGTACGGCTGGGGTGAGGAGGAAAGTGTCTGAGCCGAAAATGAAGTGATACCTGCCTCGGTACTTGTCAGTTGTGCCACCCAGATGCTACTGCAAATTTCCCTGACAAGGCATAAATAGGTGGGTGTAAATGAGAGAAACTCGACACCCGACTGTTTTGTTGCCAGTTGACTGCCCCCCCCCCGCCAGGCTGCTTGCAGCACCATGCTCCTCCATTCCGGTGGAATGTTGTTCGGCTGTCATCATGGAATCAATTGATGAGACCCGTAGCCCAGGTAGCCCAGGTGTGTGCGCTTCGTTAGGCACATTGTCTGGGTGTCTGGTGCTGCTCCAAGTTCGACTCCAACTCGCGTGTCGTGCCGAAGAGCCATTTGCATTTTGAAGAGCGCCCACATCCATTCAATCCATAAAGAGTATTGAGAATGGTAAATGGTAAATGGTAATAGGGAATGCTTTACCATCCACAAGGGTCGGGGTGAGGGCGATGACAATGTCGCCAATGCCGCCACAGGCGCTTTTGACGATTGCCATTTATCAACTTCGCCGCGTTGGTCGCCGCATAATTGCATCAATGGATACTTGGGCACGTTTTTGTTCGTGGCATGCAGATTTTCTCCCCTTTGACTCTTTTTTGCATACATATTACGCATACGCCATGGATGCCATTAGGTTTATTACCAGAAGGATCGAGACCTGTCTCGCTCCTTGTTTCAACGCCGCTGCCTCCTCTGCCATCGTCAACCCACTTCTTGTACTTTGAACTTCATTTCATACACAAGTTACTTGCAAATTGTTGCAATGTTCTGTAGTTTTGGATAATTTGGTCTTGTTAGTTTTCCTCTTGCTTTCCTTTTATTTTTTTTGGGGCCAAGTCACCCACTCGCTGCCTCTACCCAAAACCCGGCCAAAACCCACCAGGCCACCTACTCAGTCAGTCAGTTAGCCAACTACCGAGGCTATTGAACTTTAAATTGATTTTTGTGCTTGTTTGCTAGTTTTTCTCTTCTCCTCGGGTAACTCGATGTTCAGCTAACTGTTCGGGTGGTGCTGGTTTTGGTGGTTCTGGTTCTGGTTCTGCAACTGCTACTCCTACTTCTTCTTCGGCTTGGTGGTGCTTATCGTTGTTGCAATAAATCGAAATAAGCGACGCCACCTACAGCAGTTCAGCACTTTTTGGGGCAGGGTGAATGGCACAGTTTCTCATCCACTTTCTGGGCAACAAAAAAAAAATAAAATAAAAGCGCAATTGGCTTTTATGCATTATGTAATGAAAAATAGGGACATTTTCAGCTTTAACCAACATGCTTTCAATTCAAGTTAGAACTTAGTATAGTCAGATGTCAACAAAATCCACTTGCAGTATGAATTCCAAATGGCAATTCCTATGACGTTCGAGTGCATCTGAGTATGCAAATCAGAGATCGCTGGAGGCAACTGTACACACAAAGTCTTGACGGCGCTGATGGCATTCGTGGCTTAAAAGAATCAACGCATGTTGACACTAAGACACCCAATAGCAACAACAATAGCTGGAAGCTGGAAGCGAAGCCACAACAACACGTCCAAGTCGGGTGTCAAAAAATCAAAAGCATAAAAAGGATTTGGCTGTTGCCAAGCCAAGGAGCTCTGTAGCTATGGCGTCGGATGAGTATGGGTTTGAGTTTCGAGGGTGGCCAGAGCCAAAAAGTGCCAACTGATGCTATTTTTGTCGCGCGGCAGACGTGGCGTATACGTAATGCAGAGGGAGGATGGGTTGAGGATGAGTTGGAAAGTGGTGAGTGCAGAGTTCGTGGCGAAAAATAAGTCGCAAAAATTTGTAACAAAGTTCGCGTAGTGGGAAAACCTTTTGCTCCCACACACACACACACACACACACACACACTTACACATACACAAATACATTCAAAGGAGATGAAGAAGAAGGAGCAGTAGCAGTTGATGTAAAAGCAAAAGGATGAGAGCTGCAAACGCCTGTTGTCTCGTCACAGTGGCGCCTAAAAGCCTGCAACAATAATAACAAAACCCACGAAAAGAGAGCAAACGGCACGCACACAACTCTACACAAATGCACCCAGCAATTGTATGTATATGTATGTGTGAGGGCGTCAGCATGCAGGAAGCGCCAGCCAAAGGAAACAGCGCGCAACGATTTTGCAGCAATAAATTGATAGTTTTATGTGGCGCACATAAACAGGACGAAAAGCAAGACCAGTAGCTGGTGCAGTCCAAGTAGAAGGAGCAGAAACAGGAGTAGCAAAAATCAAAGATGTTGCAGGAGGATGGCAGCATAAGAATCCTGGGACATTAAACCCGCGTCTTTATAAAGACGCCCACACCAACACACACACCCATAGCTGAATGAAAGGCTATTCCTATCCACCCACACACTTCTCTTGCATATTTCTGCCGTAAATAGCAAAGGACAATGCATAAAACAAAAGGCCGAGCAAATTTATAAATGACAACAAACAAAATTGATGGGCATTTCTTTTGGCAAATGCCCGCTGTTCTCCGTTCTCGGATCTGTATCCTGTGTCCTGTGCCTTCCGCTCCTTTTGTATTGATTGTATTCCCTTGGAATAGGGGACTTCCACTTCCGCCATCCGGGCAATTTGTCGTGTTGAAAATTTCACTTTTTGGACCCAAATTATGCTCAGGACAGGACATTTCTCTCGCCCCACTCCTTTTTTATTTTGTCCTTTTTTGGTTCAGTTGGTTGTATGTAGTTAGCTAGAGCTGCTTTTTGTGTATCTGTCACTGTCTGGCCTTCATCAAAAATGGATTCCCTGTTTGTCAACTGGACGCCGGGCGAACCGGGAAGGGGCAACAAATTGAGGTGTTTTTCGTCATAATTTTTTCTTCCATCTTCCGTTTGGCCTTAACAAGGTTTTGATTAAATTTCTCTCTCTCTTCTTTTACTTAGAATGTCCTTGCTTAGTATGTATTTATCGGCGAGGAAAGATTTTTCACTTTTTTCATCTATTATTTTAGGACTCCTGTTGAAAGGTTGATCTCTACTGCTGCCACTTTTTGGGCTTGATTCTGCTCCGTTAGCATCAAAAATGTTAGCAGAGTACATACAGCCACCTACTCCTTACGCCAATTGGCCGCAGGATAGCTTTTCTTTCCTCTCGTTTTGTTTTTCTTTTTCATCGCATTGTTTTTCTTCGTATGGCGTAAAAATTCCACATAGCACGGCTATGTGGGAGCCGAAACGTAAACATAATGCGGCTGAGTCCCTCGAGGTACACTTTGTTTTTGGATCGCAATTATTGTAATTTAATAAGCCCGTTTCTATGTTCACTTTGTTCCCCAATTCACAAAATGTGCTTTGACTACGCATTGCCTGCAAGCTAATTGCCGGTTCCGCCCTCTGCATGTTTCATGTTGTAGGTGGCAGTGGCTGAGCACTCCGCAGTTCACATCAGTTCATATTCATAGCTGATAAATCATACGCCCATATGGCTGGCGGCACGGCCCAGCCCATCCAGGGGACTCGATGGCTCCACTGTCGATGGAGGAGCCAGCGACACGGGAAACCTTTTAGGACGCATTCGTTTCAAGCCCGAAAAACGCTTCCCACTTCAAGTGGTTTGCCAAGCTCTCCATGCGCCGAGAATCGGAACCTGCTCTCGGTTTCGGGTACACTACCGCAGGCACGAGTATCGTGTTTCAAAAGGCACCCAGCCTGGGCCGTTAAAATATCTAATTATCCAAATATTTTCCGCTTTTATATTTGCGATAAACCTTTCAGTCACTTTCCTTCAATTCACTCCTCATCGCAGCCCCCATAAACACTTAGACACTCCATTTGCCCCGGGACGGACCCATTACTCCTGCATAGTTTGCATGCAAATGCTTCGCCCCCAAGAGCCCCGAAACATTTTGCATATTGTACTGCTAGAGCATTTAAAATTTGCCATAACTTATGCTCAGTCCACAGTTTTCCCATGAACGCCTCCGGCGGCTCTCTAACAATTTCTCATAGTTTATGGCCCATTTGTGGGCTGGCTTTTTTTTCTACTATTTAGGAGCAAGTCAGGACTTGAGGGACTTTTTATTACATGTGGCAAGCATATTGCAGATGGTGGCAACAGATTTCAGGGGAATTAAACCTAATCATTATTAGTTATTGCAACTTTTCGGTGGAGTGTGAATTGTATGAGAACATTAAGTATACGCACTGTTGGGCCACACTATTTACGCTTTGGTGGCAACTGACTTTTGTGAATATAATCCTGGTGGGTGTAAAATATTGAAAATTGAACGGCCTTGCCATAAAGAGTGAACTCTACATTACAGTACATTAAGTATACGCCCTGTATGACCTTTTTAAAAGCTTTAAATATAAAAATCAGCTTATCAACATCTGAATTATCAAAGAGAGATGAAATTAGTTTATTATATAATAATATCACAAAATATTATTATTTTCCAAAGCAGTTAATTACCAAAAACATGAATGCATTCCTATTACGCATACGCACTGTTGGCTGAAATTGGCTGAGAAACAAAATAGATGTGACAGCAAATTAAAAATTTTTTTGTAATAAAAAATACATAAATGATATTAAAAATAAGCCTAATAAATGTAACTACCAAAAAAACGTGTTCAATGAACTTGAAAATTAGGTATACGCACTGTCTGCCACTTGAAAAGGCCATCGTTTCTGCCAAAATAATATTTAATTTTAATCCTCTTTAAGCTGTCGCCAAAAATAGACAGTAAATAGTGTGCTAAAATAGAGTTCTTAGCTTTTATCTTGAATGGAAATGAGGGAGAAACCCTTTGGTGATATTTTCACTCAATACTCGTAGATTAATCAACAAATTATCAAAGACAAATGTTTATCTGCGGGGCTGGTAAAGCCGAATCAAAACTTACCACTGCCAGATGGAATTAAGATTGGCTAATCTGGCTAAAAGCGTGCCAAATGCCTTTTCAACGGCCCTGTGTCATTAAAGTTTGGTTTATATATTTTAATTAACTTCCATAACACACACACACACATAGAGAGAGAGAAGCACGGAAGAGGGAGAGCTGTTTAAGGGCACGGCTGAGGCTCGTCTGCTGGGGCAAGTGGAAGAAAGAATAACAATGAAAAAGGCAAAAGGAAAAGCAAATGGCCAAATATAGCAACAAATAAACGAAGCAACAAACCATCAACAGTTTAATATGCGACGTCTGTTCCCAAACCGTGAGTGAGTGAGTGAGTGAGTAAGTGAGTGAGTGGGTGGGTGGGTGGTTGACTGACTGAGTGAGTGAGTGGAAGGACTAAGAGAGTGTGGGTAGGGAGAGAGAGAGGAAAAAAACTTCTGGGAATTGCTGCTTACACATTTGTAATCTTGTCTTGTCTTCGTTTGCTGTCTCTGCTGCCACTGTTGCCACTTTTTAGGGAGTGCCGGGAGGCGCATTTCTATTTTTAGAATTCGCCAGCGTATCTGTGTGTGTGTGTGTATGTGTGAGTGCTGGTGCTTGTGCTGTGGGTGTGTGTTCTTTTCCTTTGCCGTCACTCTCTCTCTCTCTTACTCTGTCGCTCTCTTTTTGGTCTCCTACTTCCTTGGCAGGTCGCATTTCGTATTTCGTCAAGAGTAATAAAAACTCATATTTTCGTTGGCGCCTCAACCTCCCCCCCACAGCTGTCCCCCTTCTCTTTTTTTTTTTTGGCCAAATTAAATGAATTTGTTAACGCGTGCTGGTTACTTTTTTATGCTGCCTTTGGCTTTTCCTTTCACGCATCAAAATTGGCCAATTCGCCTTCCGTTGGCGACGACCAACCGCCAAACCACCGATCGATTAGACGGCCAGGCCAGCTCTCCTAATGCTACTCCCAAGGACCAAGGACTCGAGCGAGCCAAACTTCTTAATTGCCAATTAAAAAGTGTTATAAGCAGATCTTTTGAAGGCGATGGCCGATGAAAAATGAAAGCCATTAAAAGTTTTCGGGCCTCCGAATTGTAACCAAGAATAGAACCAAACCATGCCACCAGAATGCCACAAAAATTCATAAAGAGAATTTTCGAGTGATTAAAGTTTCTATTAAAGTGGCTTCACGACATTCCATCTAATTAGGACAAAGTGCTTTTATTTTTCCATTTGGCCGAAAAGTTGTCGCAGGTCAGGGTGAACGACTTGGTGTACACATGGGGGCTTGGGGGGTACATGTACATAGTATGTACATGGGGCACCAAACAAATGTCCATCATTTGCAAAATTAATGATGTGATGAGGCAAAGTGCTCAGGCGAAACTTTAAAGGGGCACGGCGGGTCGATTGTAAATTGTAATTGTAATTATTTTAATTGGCCAGTCAAAGGTCACTCGACCCATTTACTGTGGCATGGGCGTATCTGTTAAGTTGTATATATGTACCACTTTTATTTTTTTGGTAGCAAGTAGCGCCTTAAAACCTAAAGCTAAGGCACAAAAGCTGCCCCATCAGCTGCCAAAGTGTTAAGGCAAGAGCAAACAAAAGTGCGAACGGTTATTATTTGGGTTTGACGTCAAAGGCCTAAAACGCCAATTACAAAGCACACTCGCACACAAACAAACAGAGCGTCATTTGTGGCAGCTACGTGCCGGGCCTGGCCACCCATACACTCATACACCAGCAAAAAACACACAAACACAAGCACACACAATTGGCACACTACAATTTTAATACAGCATACTTTTGGGTCGCAGGCCTCACGCTGCAAATGACAACAAAAGCGTCAGAGGTGAGCAGGAAAGCCTCAGTTCCAGCCTCAACCCACTTTCCACCCCCACCCCCTTCGGACAGACTCTTCTCCTCTCGCTCGATGACTTTTACTGTCTGTTTTCGCCATGACCTCGCCCACCTGACCCCTTAAGACGCCTTTGGCACAGTGGTCGCAGATCTTTTGAAACTGAACCTCAGTATCTGGGTAATGCCCCCCGCTTAAATACACTGAGATAAATGGATACAAGCCAATATACCATAACAATGGTATAAAATCGATTTTTGCGACCGCTGCTACAAATTTTTATGTGTTTACCTTTTATTTTTTTGGTCTTTGTTATGGCTCACGTAGTCGGGCATGTGAGCGAGATCCTGGGCAAGGACGAGGTGTAAGGCTTGACCCCTGGACGCACCCTCTACTCTTATTTTTTGTGGCCTAAACCAACTGATATTTAGCTCATGAATGCCATTCGACGGGTCGGTCCCTACTAGCATTGTTACATTTTATGTGTTGGGGCTGTCTTGGCCCCCGAAAGATTTTGGGAATGGAAAGGCCAGAGATCCTGTTGCCAAAATTGTTTTCTTAGGACCTCGCATCCTGGACTAGAAATTCGATGCGCCATAAAAACTCGGGCCCCCTTTTTATGGACTTAATTATGAGGTTTTCAGCTCGATTTCTCGGCGGCAACTCGTAATTGAAATGTGAGAGCTCTCTGCTTTCTGCTATCTGCCACTTAACTTGTCAGTTTTGCCGCCAATGAGATGGCAAATCAAATTGAATTCCATCCATATCACTCATCATCAATCTCAATAAACGTGGCCAAGAAGGATGTTTACTATTTATAGCCACCGTATCTATGAATCTAAAGGCACCCACAAAGAATTTCCCCTTTTTTTGTTATGGCTGTTGTGAATTTGCATTTAAATTGCATTGCTGATGTTTGCATAAAACAGAATGAAAATTTTCCCAGAAATAAGGCTAAAATGCAGCCGACAATCAAAATTAACTTGCCACAAGCTTTGTTGCAAGGTAGCAGGCACCAGCTGAGAGCTTTTATTTTAATTTCAAACAATGACTAAACACACACGCTAAGCTAAACCCTTCTAACCACTTGCATACATATTTATATTGTTTATAATTGGCGGTGAGTTAAAAATAAAACAGAGTATTTTTGTATGTGCCGGCCAAGAAGGTACAAAAACAAAATGTATATGTATTGAAAGGAGGCAGAAAAAGAAGCCCGCTATTTGTATGTAAATCGCGTTTAAGCAGCGACAATACCAACTCACATCCGACCTGCCACCCGGCCATCCTGCCACCCGGCCATCCTGCCACCCGGCCATCCTGCCATCCTGCCACCCGACCATCGCCTGACTGCTGCCGGAATTCTCACATACATTAGGGCCTTAAAGGGGAAGGTAATCGCGTGCTCTGTGCAGATTAAAATGCGACAAAGCAACACGACAAAAAATATTTTAAATAAAAGCGCAGCCAGCAACTGAAAAGCCTCTAAAATAAAATACAAAAAAAAAAAGGAAAGCCAGACTCAGCATACACAGAAAAGTCGAAAAGCGTCAAAAGCGCGGATTTGTAAGTATTTTGCATATACATATACGAGTACAAAAATTACAGGAGGTCAGAGGGCAGTGTGGAGGTGGGAGGTGGGAGGGCGTAATGGTGACGGGGGCGGAGGGGCTCACCAATTAAGTCACGGCAAAATGCGCGACGGAAATGTGGAAGAAACAAAGCTGCGGCCCATTTTTTGGCCCTTTTTTTTCTGTCTACGTCATGTGGCATTCATTTTGTGGTGGCCCAAAGTACTTGGTTACAGTGCAAGTCATTAAATTAGGATTCAACACCTAAAATTTATATAAAAAGATTAACTAAGCCACATATAAAGCCACACATTTCTTAAGAGTTTTAATCACAAATTGCTTAGTAACTTGTGTTAGTTTTCTTAAGAAATTAGTTAAGGACATCCTTATCTTAACTGGATGAAACGCACTGTATGCGTGTGGCGGCAACAGCAAAAGCACATTCTGTTGCGGTTGACATCCGCGAAGGCTTGAACCTCCGTTCCACGACAATACGAAGGATAAAAGGCCACCTCGACCCACTGCCATTATCCTCGACATCGTCGTCGTCGGCGTCATTTCCGCTTAGCTTGACGCCTTGAATAAATGGGTGAGCTTTGCTTGGCTTTCCTTTTTTTCGTTTTTGTTTTTTGGTTTTCTTGTTTTTGTTTTTTTGTGGAAAGGTTTTTCAATTTACTCTGGGTTTGCGGCACCTGTTGAACGACGGTGGTGCGGCTTAACCAATTAATATCTAATTAAACCGAAGCGAAGCCAGCAATTTGGTTACAACTTTTCCGTACACTGACTTTCCGGCATCGATGCGTGGAAAAATAAATAAGCGATTAGGAAAGAAGAGATGCAATGAAATCCGCTTAGGACTTAATAGACGGCAATCACGGGGAAAGCGTGTCTAATCGCAGCTGATAGGATAAGAGCGCTTCATGTGGCAGGGAGACAACAAAGCGCAACTGTCGCAACAGAAAGAATTAGAAAGTGTTGCAAGGAGAGAGTGTAAAAGAGTTGAGTAGAAGCGACTGATGCCTTTAACCATTAAACATTAGACAGACATCCTTGGGGCAGAAGTCCTTCGGGAATGTACTAATTGGCAATGCACTCGAGTGTGAAATTTGGTGGCACAAGTACTTGCCACTTACCAAGCACTATCCCCAAAATCGTTGCCCCAGTTAACCCATAATTTCACACTTCAGACCATTGCTAATTGACAGCCTGCCACCCTCCAAAACCAGACCATCCACCCACTTGAAAAGTCCTCTTCAAGGACGCCTACCAATGACGTCAGCAGGAGCCGGGCTTGCCAATCCAGTGAAGCATTGGTAGCCATGGAAATTAATAGAAATTATCTATTCTTTGGCGGATTTTCTGGGGTTCCAATTCTTCCTTTCTTCTTATTTTCTCGTTTTTTTTTCGCAGCTGAAAATTAAATTCAGAACTCGGTGGTGTGGCACGTTATCCTGGGAGCCACGAAAGGCGGCCAAAAGCCAGTTGCCTTGGCGCAAATCAAAGTAATTACAGGCGAGTGTGCTGCCAGCAAGTGCTGGACACGCCCCCCATGGGCTGGCTTCTATACTTCCCCTCCATTTTTATTGGGAAGAGATGGGGTTTGGGGACGGGCCCGACCCGTCGCATTTTATTTATAACCGTAATGGTTATAATTTTGGGCCAGTGGTTGCTTTAATGATGATTATCCTGGCTGGCGGCGAACGACTCCCCCGGCATTTGCGTCAGTGTATCGGCCGTCCTTAGCACCCGCCTTAACCCACTGCAGCCCCAAGACCCAACCTGCCCTGCCCTACCTTGCCACCAATCAATGCCGCTCAATAATTTAAATTGCGTTCTTGCCGTCGACCCGACTTGGCCTGTCTCAAGTTATTTATACAAAAATTCTAAATACATTTGGCGTTTATTTCCGGAAAGAAATGAAAAAAGAGTCTCCTCTTCTCCTCCACCACTCCAGCACTCCCAGCACTCCCGTCTAATTTCCCGAGGTAAGCATATTCCTGGTTGGTAGTACGTGCCTGACGCATTTGGCTAAAACTACTTTTCGCAATTGTTTTCCTGCCATTGGTGGCCATAAAAATTTCATTCTTCATCCCGCTGCCAGAGCCAGTGACTTTGCCAAAACTCATATGGCAAAACAAGCAGTCCTCTTGGCAAGGATCTCGCTCCTGTCTCACCTCCTTCACCAGCCAGGACAGCCAGCTTCGGCAGCACCGCCAGCAGGTGCGTCTAACTGGACATAAACATGTGCAAATCAACATAACTCCCCAGGATCCACAACCAGGACACTCCAACACCCCCAACACCCCAAAAGCCCAACTCCCAGCTCTGAATTCCGGACTCCGGACGCCCAAGACTCTTTTTGGCTCTTTTCTGGCAGCCGGTGATGTGTTTGTTTGTTTACTTTGAAGTTTTTTGCTTTGGCAATTTTTCGCAAATTGCTAACTGGGACAGGAATATCTCTGGAGCTAGCTCCTGGCGGCCACATGGCTCGGACTTTGCGGTGCACTGACAACATGTTTTGAACATATCACTTTTCTATATGGAAAATTATTTATAACTTTTGACATTTTTAGTGCTGCTAGCAAAGGGATTCTTTTCCTTTTTTTGGTTAGTTTTTAGGGCAAAATGGAAGCCCGACTTTTCAGGAATGGCTGGGAACAAAAGTTAACCCAGAGTTTCCGCCGCTAAGCCAACACGTTGTAGCCACCTTTCCATTTGCCCCAACTGCCACGGGCATTTCTCACATTATTAATATTATTTTTCGGTGAGCTGTCCCGGTGCCTGGGCACGTAGTTTTCTTAGCTCCTTAGTCCTGACTTTTCATTAGCACCCAGGTAGTAGCACCACTCCCCACCATTCCCCACTGACAACCAGGTGAACAATGAACAATGAGCCCAAGCTCGAGCCCGAGCTGAGAAAAAGTTTCATTAAAAATGTTGAGGCTGCCTGGTCCAAAGTTGCACTGTAATTTTCCACACTCATTTCTGGCTTTTTTTTCTGTACTGCTGTGTCCTGTCCCTAGCCTGTCCTGCGCTGTCCTGTATAGTATATTTTCTGGCGGACCTGAAGTAAAAGTAGAAAGTTTCTGCACATCTCCCGACGAGTGGCTAAAAATAGGCACTGAAATATATGACGGCGAGAGGCACCGTTGCCTGCCACATAAAAGTTGGCGGAAATATGGAGGTGGCTTCTACGGGGGCGACGCGAAATGCCGCTTAAACTTTTAAGGCAAGTTTATGCCTTGTTTGGGCGCTATGACAATAAAACTTTTGCTTTATATATACAATATTTTTTTTGGTTCTTTGCATGCCACGCTACCTACCTGGGCTACGATATGCTTTTATGTACATTTTTTTGCTGTTTCTGGCCTGGTCCTAATACCCTTATTTATATTTACGACGGAATGAGAAGTTTTATTGTGAAATATACTCGGACTCGGACTCGGACTTGGACTCTCTACTTAAAGCATAATGAAAAGTTTTGATTATGCTCCGATCCCCCGAAAAGCGGAATCTCCGGAGCTACTTAGTTACTTAATTTCCGCGCGACATCCCCGAGCACTTGGCCGGAACTGAGCTCTTGGTCTGCTCTGCTCCCTAGAAGGGGAAGAAAAACAAAAGGATCAGAGGAATAGAGGGGCAATGGTCCTTAGGTGTAGGCAAGACGTCGACTGTCAAATGACACAATGCCATGGGGGAGTGCGACCCCCGTTGACAGTTCCCAGACGGCAGCCACTTAAGTACCAAAAGAGTGCGCACCTTTGGCAATATTAATAGCCAGGACGAAGGATGAGCAGGCAGGGTCAGGATGGAGGAGGAGGCAGGTCTCAGAACTCAGGCAAGTGCAGCGGCAGGAGCAGCAGACAAGTGCAGTCTTCGTTGGGGGATTTCGCAGAAAAGGGGCGCTCCTAAACGACGAGGGTGAACCTTATGAGCCTGCCAGCCATCCAGCCGGTCCAAGGGACATCCTGTCAGCCAGGCAACAGCAACCCCAATGCCAAAGGGCCAAGGGACGGGACACTTGGACGTTAAACGTAGTCAAAAGCAGGGCTTTTCATTAGTCTGCCAGGCAGGCAGCCTGCCAGCCAGCCAGCCATCCATCCAGGCAGGCAACCATCCAGCCAGGCAACCAGCCTTACCAGTCCCCACTGGCCACCCCCATTTAATTTCCTGGCCAAACTCAATTTGAACTCTGACCTTAGCTGGATTTAGACGAGCCGCACGCCGTCGCCTGCCTTGGCATATTTTAGAAAACTGTCAAGCGTTGCAAATGGGTAAACAAGATGCTAACCGGACGATATAGGCCAAAGCAATGCAGACACAGTGATGGGGACAGTGATTCCAGCAGGGATTGTAAGAAAAATAATAATAATACATTTATAATTAAACAAAGAATAAATGTTCAAAAGCGTTAGTATTTAATAAAGTTTATTTAAAGTATAGTATTTTTAATGAATACTCTTCAAAAACAATCCTTCATGCTACAATACTTCATGCTAGAAATCACTGAAATGCCTTTGAGCTGAACTTTGGAGCCAACTCTGTCCAACAGGATTCAAATGTCCCACGCCCAGCTTCATTCACAGCGACAGGACATCCCCCTTACTGCCATCCCCTCCCGCTCCCTTTGATAGCCACCAGACCGTACCCCTGGCAGAATGTCCATTCATGGACAACGTCCGTTCCGTTCCATTCAGAAACGGCTGGCTTTTTGTTTTGCTGGCACTGGCGGCGGCTTTCGCATTGTTGCCACTGTCACAGCCAGGCCAAGACCCAGGCAGCCAGGCCACCAGGCCATCCCCACTCCCTCTCCTCCTCTGGACCCATTCCCAAAACCCATTCACATTGTCATTCTGCCGTGTTTGTTTATGGCTTACGCAGTGGCTCAAGTGTTTGCGTCTTGTGTTTGCGTTTTGTTTAGTTTTTGATTGGAAAACAATGCCAGGACGAGAGAGGAGGGTGCCCATTCGTGGGTGTCCTGGCAATGGACTGGGGGATTTTCCAGTCCAGCCCAGTCAGTCTTGGTAGCCATCCCAAATGGTTATCGAATTGGCCACGTTACTTACTATGTAGTAGATGCCATTGCATAAATTATTATTATGTAAGTCCATTGAGATTTGGCGAGAAAAGTGCGTAACAAGCATGATTCAGGAACCAGCCATGTCCTTTTCCCCATTTCCCATTAAACAAGAACCCTCTCTTTTTAAAGGCCAAACTATTAATTCCAGTAGGAAGCTTCTGCCATCCATCTTCTGGTGTCCCGCTGTTCCCATCGCTTATTTGTTGCCGTATAGATAATGGAACAAGAATTCAGGACCCTGCGTAGTGATAAAAATACACCCACAAAAACACAAGCACGTCTCCATTGGCCAGGACATCGTTTATAGACACATCGTTCTACCTGCGCCGTAGCTGGTAGATGGTAGCCCGGAGTATTTGCTCAACTATACGCCGTGAAAGGAGACGAGACCGTGGTTTATTCCGTTGGACAGGCGATAAGTACAATGCTGGGGGAGAGTAGGGCTTTCGCTTGAAGGCTCTAGTATTGTGGCTGTTCTTTTCTCGTTCTCTGGTTTTTTTTGTCAAGCTGGCAAACTGGCGAAAATTTAAAACAACCCGAGTCTGAAGAAGACTCTGAACAGACAATAAATTAAACATGAGAATGAAATCTTTGAGGAGCAGCAGGTGGGGGAGAACACAGAGCACACAGAGTACGGGTATTATTCTTGCCTTGGGAATAAATTCAATTTGACATGGTGTGCATCCATTAGCAAAGTTCGTGGCTATATTTGGTTTACGCACACGACCCGGTATTGACAGCCGGAGGTCATTTGGTGGAGTCACCTACTGGCATATTAATGTGGAAACTTCCAGTAAGCCTTAGCCTTCTCGCTTCGAATATAAATCTTATTTAATTGCAAACCACCTGTCAATTTCCACTAAGGCACGATGGCGCGAGGGGCAATCAGCCGGTGACATAGCTTGACATTTATTCGCCGCAGACCGCAAGTAGGAGAGCAGGACCTCGGGCCAGATGACAGAAAAAGGAGGAGGAGGATGGGGACTCTGGAGTCGGGATTAGGCTTTGAGCTGGATTAGTCGAGCTGAAAGATCTCGCATCAGCTTCCAGTTGTGCGAATTCGTTAGCGCAAGCGGAATCTCTCAGAATTTATTCGCCCCAATGTCAAAGGTCAATTTAATTTGCTCGCCCCTCTGTATGTGCCTCTGCCACTGACTCTGCTCTGTATCCCGGCACTGTGTCCTGTCTGATTGGAACAATCGCACCACATCCCTTTTGTGAATTCCCACCCCGGCCCAGTCACGTCAGGTGTGGCAGCCTGTTTGCCCTAGGTCTGTGGCAGGCAACAAGTGTTGCGACTAGCATTTCCATTGCCATTTCCATTTTCCCCCTCCCTCCCCTCTACCCTCCAGCTTTTCGAAAAAATTTTCCTACAATTGTTTGCCTTGTTCTTTCCCTCCCCCACACGCCATCTCACAATCGGATATGAGATATTATTCTGGAAGGTAAAGTTTAGTCGAAAGCCATTGATTGATTGCAGAATTTTTTTTTGGAGTGTGCGTGGGTGTGGGTGGCGATGAAACAACTCCCCCTTCTCCCTAGAATGCCAAGCAAAATTACATGAAAATTAAAATAAACAGAAACCCGCATGAATATTACATAATTTGGCAGGAACCCGGACCATTTTAGTTATTACAAGACAATGAGGATGATGATTATGCAGAAACGCAATGAGTTCACCGAAAGAAAATCTTTGGATAAGTTAAAGAAAAGAATTATATTTGAAATTCTATACAGAATTATTTAATTTTATAATAGTAATAATTTCATAATAATATTAAAATAGATGGTCTTGTTTCTTGACAGTCTTGTTCGGCCTTCTTCCAACACCATCCAAAGAAGCTGTCAGAGAAGATGGAGTCGGGAGCTCCAATCCCATTTGGCCGCATCCTTTCTAGTCCTTGTTGCTTCTGCTGCTGCTGCTAAATTATGCATGCAGCTGTGTGAGTGCCGGGCCTCATTATGCACGGCTGCTGCGAGTTGCCGGCCCGGAAGCCTTTAAGTAGGCAGCTCTCTGCCCACCGGACCATCTCCTCTCTAACCCCAATCCGTCCACGGACGGACTCCAAGAGCCCTCTGCTTTCTTTGCTACTTTTTCGCTGTATTCCCATTTTTTTTTCTATTTAAGTTTTATTTTTTTTAGTTCTGTCATGCATGGCACATGCTGAAGTGATGCAAGCAACGCATTAAAGTAGGCTCTGATGCTCTGGTGCTTGTGGCTTAAATAAGCCATAATTTGCATTAGCATGACTAGGCTCTTGCCAACAGTGCCAGTGCCTCCCAAGTGTACTGGCTGCTCCACTTTCCACAGACAAGTAGTGGTATTAGTCTGTGGAATTTTATTGCGTTTGATTTCCATGACCTGTGACGCACAAAGGACCTAACCACTAGTCCCCAGTCCTCCAATCCACCAGACCCCCCGTCCCAGAATAGAAAAAAAAATAAAACAGAAATCCAAAAACTGGCAGCATATGTCATTCGCTGGGGTATGTGCGCACTTGAGGCCTAGCCCCGGTCTGGCTATCCTTGCAATTGTTTTTGGGCTCCCCGTTCTACAGGACTAGGTTCAAGGACACGGACGACTGCCTAACTGATAGAGACGCAAAACCAAATTTAAAGCCATTTAAAAGATTTTAAAGACCCTCCAGTGGATGTAACTGGAGTGTAAATACATATATGTAATAAATATTATTTTTACGACCACGCGGATTGGTAGTTTCAGTTTCAGATCCCACATGCGCGTCATTCCGCGTCCACGACGTGACGGTGGGGCCATTTAAACGCTCAAGTTCTTCCGCAGCAATTAAGCCAACCGGATCAATATGCAAATAAATAGTTTTTAATTAAATTGAAACTGAGTGGGGGAGTAGAGTGGGAGAAGGCTTCATAAAATGATGAAAATTACTCAATGATTACTGGTTCTAAAAAGCCAGAGGCAGAGGCATCCATTATTCATATGCTAAGCAGGCTAATTACGGGAAGCTGCTGACGAGCTGGCTAATTTCATGCTCACTTTGAGCTAAAACAGTGAAGGCAGTCAGTCGGCTGATGAATTAGGGAATCCTGCCTACGCCTTGCCTATATCCTTGCCATCCTTGACGTACATACACTGGTTCGTACGTATTGTGCAATTCATTCATAAATTCCGCGTCAGCTCACAACTCATTAGGCACGATGAAGACAAGGACGAAGACCAGGACGAAGAGGGCCCAGAGTAGAAGACACTGCCACTGGGAGGAACGAGCCACCAACTACCAACACTTGCGAGTGTCTGGCCCGCTTTCGTTTCTTTGCCCTCTCGCTGGGCACTCTTGATTGCATTGCATCATCTTTTGTGGCCAAAGGACTCGCTACCACTCTCTCTTTCTCACTATCTCGCTCTTGCTCTCGCTTCACTCTCTGCTTCCTTCGTCCTGGGTAAATATATCATAAGCAAAATCCTTGACGCTTCATTGACTAAAAAATTCCAGCACACACAAACACACAATTACTCAGCCACATTTATTTACCGAAGGGCTTTTTTTTTTTTTTGCCTCCTTCGTCCTTTCGGATGACTAAGAGCTGACTGACCGAAAAAGGATTGTAGTTCTATGTGTTAGTGTGTGTGTCTTATTATAGATTTTGGCCAAAAATCTGAGACTTGGTGTGTGGTGTTCATTATTGTCCCATAGCTGATATTTATACACTAGACATGCCTCTGGGCTATCCTTTGGGCACTTCTGGCCAGATTTTCCCATTGCCCATTGCCCAGATTGGTGGCAGAAGTACAGTATATACTCGGAAAGTATATCAATCCCGACTAGCCGGAACGATTCTGTGACGTAAGAAGAAAGCAAAGCTGGCTCTTGGCCTGCTCCTGCTGTCGTCAAACTGGCTGAATGGGCCACCAGCACGCACACACTCTCACACTCGCCCCAACACGCAGACAATTGGCCTGCTCAATGGCCTGGCCTGGCCTGTCCCTAACCCTCCCGGCCCCTTCCTTAACACTCTTTCCCCTCTTCTGCTTACGCTAATGTAAATATTTTCCCTCAGCCTCCGATGCCTCCACTGCCTCGTTGTCGCTGTCGACGTCGTGTGCCATAATTATATATGCAGGCATCGAGGAATCGGTGGGAGGGAGGAGGGTGAGGTGGGATTTTTGGGGCCTAAGCGCCTGTGTGTATGCTGTAAAGTCTCGCTCGCTCGCTCGCTGGGATGCTGTTGCGATGATGTCATTGTTTATTGATTCTTGTGTGCGGCTGTCCATTTCCAGCACGGTTCTGTTTATTTTTGGTCACTGCATTAAGTCAAAAGGCTAATTTTCCGGCCTATTCTCTCACTGCCCTCCACTCCACCCCCCACACCGTGCCCCATAACCACCTCATTAACAATTTCAGTGCGTGGGCGGTGGACACAGCCTGCCACTGGAAAGGGGCATAGACATCACATCTTCCAGTTCATTGGGCTGGCATTGCTTGCAATCCAAATTGGGGGACTTCCGTCCTAATTAGCCCAAGGATGCAGAGCAAAGAAAATAGGACGAAAAATTTCGTCCTGTTGGTTGGTCCTTCCTGAGAGGAACATTGCCGAAAATGTCAAAAGTGTGGCACTCCGTTGGCATTGATGTGAAAATTCCAAAAATGAAATTTTTGCGTATACGATACATGTACAGGGAGTGTAGGTCAAAGGGCACATCTCAAGCATCCTTGGAGCTTCAACAGTCCTTTTTCCATTAAAAACGTACTAGATAGACATTCGAAGAGAGAAAGTACATCATCTTAGAAACTCTCAATCTGTCTAAGAGACAAATTTGTGACCTCCACTCCAACAATATAGAAGAACAGTCATTTGCATGTCCTTAGACATGAATCGGAGTAGTAACCGGAGGGTGCCGCCGCACACAACAACTACAAAAAAGGACTCGAGTGAACCACAAGTTGCGGCAGACAACCTGTCGCTGTGGCAGCAATCGCTGTGGTGTTGGTGGTGGTGGTCGGTGGTGAAATTTTCCATCCGCTCGACTGCAGCGCCCACGCATGTGACAGCAGAAAGGACCAAGACATGGCAGCGAAGAAGTGGAGAGGAGGGGGAAGGACCTCCAATGATAGACAGTCTGATGGACGCATCTCCAATATCCATTTCCAACTAATTTGCGTAATATTTGACGGGTGAAGGAAGGAAAGGCGATGTGAGACGGGGAATGGGGCAAGTCCGGACAAATCGATGATCTTTTCGCCGCCAAGTGGCCACTTGAGGACCGAGGAAGCCTCAAATTACAAATTAAATCAACCGCCAGGATACGATATATATATATGAAATGTGCCTGTGTGAAGGAGAATTAAAGGCGTGCGCATACACACACACGCACACCGTCAGGAGACAGGGACACGCATACAGGATATGGGCGTGGGAGCAAGGACTTGTCAAACGGAGGCGTCCTGTCCTGTAGCGTACTGTCCGGCCGAGCTGCCCGTGGGCCCCCCGGGGTGTTGTTACTAAATTAGTTGGAAACCGGACCGGAGCAGGATCGTAAATTGTGAACAACGCGTTTTAATGATGTCAAGTTGTAAACGCAGCCGCACTTTTCCCGGGAAATTCTCTGACTAAATAGTGTATCTATTTGTGAGCTATTCGGTTGGGCGAACTCTTTCGGGACTCGGTACATCCTTCTTATCCTGGAGTGCTCTGCCCAGTAGCAGTGGCACACACATGCCGCTAAAACAATTGTAATTTTCCCAAACTAAGTGCTGAAGAATGCCGGCGAAAGTGTGAAGTGTGGAGGGAATGTCGGAGCGACGGGTGGCAGGACATGCGGAGCGAGGACATCTTCATCGTTGGCGGTTGACGTTTTCACAGCTGACACTCGATGACGTTATGAGGAAATGAAAACAATAACATCTACTAGCCAGCGATGAAAAATTCGGAAAAAGAAAAGAGGGAAAGCGGGAAACCAATGCCACCAATAACGATGAGGGAAAATTGTGCAAACATGCGCATAAAATGAAAATTCATTGATTGTCTTAAATTGAATTTTTCGCAACAATTGGGGGGAGATTCGAATAAAAGGATAAGACAAGGACCCCTGGAAAACAAAGACAATAAACTTGTCCAATTTAAATTAATTGGCTAATCAGTTTCAATGAAATTTTCACATGATTTCTTCGTCTTCGTCAAGGACTATCGAAATATTAATTCCAGGAAGAGCCAATTAAATGGCCATTAAAATGCATACTTTTAATTGAAGACTCGAATGCTATCTCGAATTTTGTCATTTGATATTTTCTCAGCCATGAATTGAAATTATTTGTTGCCATATTAGATGGCCGGACAAGGCTTACTTGATTCCCTGCCAAGTAATGCCCAGCTCTCTC
The DNA here is from genome assembly GCF_017639315.1 of Drosophila ananassae. Classification (NCBI taxonomy): domain Eukaryota; kingdom Metazoa; phylum Arthropoda; class Insecta; order Diptera; family Drosophilidae; genus Drosophila; species Drosophila ananassae. The sequence goes on along the minus strand of NC_057929.1, from coordinate 2,703,597 downwards.
CTTCTGCCGGCTCTTGGCCATGTCCTGGCTAGGCAATGAAATCGCATTTAGCTCACGGCCATAACAATGTCGCCATTAAACTTGAAAGTGTTAATTAAAAATTAAAATTGATTGTCAGACAAGACCAGAGACCCAGTCGGAGAGCTCAGCTCCGCATCCTCCCGGATCCCTCGTGGTCTCTCAACTTTCTCCGGCGGCGAGCGAGCCGGAGCGTATTCCGTATTCATGGCAACCATCAAAACTTGTTGTAAAGTAATTTAGCCAGCCAAGTGATTAACAACGGCCCGAAACGGGCTGGGGAAGGGGGCGGCATGGTTCAAGCCAAGGACAAAGTTCTCATCCCGCTGCTGCGAAGGCCCCTCCAACTAATTTTCTAAATGCAATGGCCAAAAATAAGAGACTGAAAAGTTGGCCAAACTACCGAAAATAGCCGGCAAAAAGCTGCAAAAACTTTGCCGTGTTGGCCCTATTGTTGACAAATGATTTAGTGACAATCTATTAAACGCTGGCTGATTGATGATTGATGAGCCGGCCGGTCGGTCGCCCACTTGCCGGCTAAAAGGATTAAATTGCCAGCCAAGGGAACTGCACCAGGACATTCATGATGGTGGTCCCAGGTCCCAAGGAGTCCGTGCCGGAGACCGCGGGTCATAAAATATTTAGGAAACGAGCCAAATACGGGCCAAAGGCGCTAAGAATAACAACGGCCAGCGTCATGAAATAGGTACACAAAATTGTCCGAAAGAAAACGAACGGAAATAGAGCGATTATGGGCTGTCCTTCGGGACATGGCCGTTCTTTTGCTCCCACCGACCGACCGATTTTTTGGACTTCGACCCCAATGCCAGAAAAACAACTTAGGTATAGGTATATACCAACGGACTGTGGGGTCAATTGATGGCTCCGCACCACGTTATTCGAACAAAAATTAACAGGACACGAAGTGCGGTGATATTGGAGCGATATGGTCTGTCGGCCGGCGGGTAAATGTTGTTTCTGGCCTTAACCCTCTGACACGCATTGCTGAATTAACGTTTGTTTATTATTCCAAAAGTAATTAGGAGAGACATACACTGTGATTCGAGTTGGGAATGGCATTGGATAGCAAGTATTTTTTCAAAAATCTATCACTGGCTATGGTTATTTATTTCTTTCTAAAGATCTAGCCTGAAGATCTGTTCTGAAGATCTCTTCTTAAAGATATATATTTCTTATTATATAGTCCCTAGTTTCTAGTAGAATTTCTTTAGATCCATTTCGATTGGATCAAATTAATGGCAGCCAGTGCACTCCGATTGCAGACAATGGCCCAAAGGTCAGGCGTTAAGACAACTGGGCTTGATTGCTTCCATCGATGGCTGCCAATAATCGATCCATGGCAACCGCCAATTGATTGTCCCACCCGATAATCCACCAAACAATATATATAGCCATATATCCAAACTTACCGATTTGTGGCACATCGTACTGCCGTTGACCGCGGGCGGTGCGCAGCATCAGCTGGCTGGCTATACTGTGGGACACCATGGGTGGCGCCGCATAGCCGCTACCCGGCGATCCCGCAGATGCTCCGTTACCGCCACCGGATCGCTTGTGGCTGGGATCCTTCTTCTCCTGTTCCGTTTGCGGTTTTTGCAACTCCCCAGCGGCTGGACTTCCTCCCAATTCGTTAGCTGGCTTCTCGTTATCCTTGCCGCCTGAAGCGGATCCGGAGCGGCTGGTGGACTTCAGGTGCTTGCTGCCGGCCGTGGCCTCCGAGTTGGCGGCGAGCGAGAGCTTCCCATTTCGCTGCGGCTTGAAGTGCTGGGCAAAGATCTGGCGCTGCAGCTGCTTCTCCGCTCCCAGGCTGTGTCCTTGGGATCCCTGGGCTCGTTTCCTGGCCCACTTCTGCTGCGTGCGTATGTTGTAATTTCCAGGGCCGTGAACCTTGCCGGAGTGCCCACCCTTGGCGGGTGCATCGCGCTGCTCCTGCTCCTGTTCGAAGAGCTGCTGCAGGGACTCGGGCGCCGTCAGTTCCAGTTGCTCCAAGGTCCGATAGGGGTTCTCTGGCAGCGGCTCCTCCTCCAGGCCGTGGTACTGATAGGCGTCCAGCTCGCGGAGGAGATCCTCCTCACCCAAGTGGTGCTCCTGCTCGGGCTCCAGCTCGGAGAAGTCGTCAAAGTCGCCGAACGAGTGCATTGGCTCGTAGAGTGCCTCGGCCTGCTCCTCCCTCTCCGACGGCGTGACTACTCGACCGTAGTACTTCACGGGCCTGTTCTCGAGATCTCGGAGCTGCTCGTAGTCCTCCTCCACGGTGAGTGGAGTGGGCGGCTGCTTCTGGACATTGCCGAAGATGTAGCCCCGGGCCGCCTGCTGGAGCAGAGCCGGATAGTCGCCGACGTCCAGCTCCTCGGTGGGCTGCATCTGTATCCGTCCGGCGATAAAGGGATGACCCCTATGGTTAACCGGGGCCCCTCCAGTCTCCGCCGTCTGCTTGGCTCGAGCCAGGAGCATAAGTCGCTCCCGCTCCAGCTGAGCCATGTCGGCGATCTCCTTGTTGAGGCGCACGGTGGTGGCGTCGAAGGCGGCCGCCGCCGCCGACCGATGGGCATGACCACCACCCGGAGGAGATCCGCCCGGATGCTGTTGATGCTGCTGGGCCGGAGCCTTCTGCCACGAAGAGGACGACGAGGTGGAGGGTCCTATGGGCTGGCTGGGGGCGGGCAGAGCTCCCTGCAGCTGAGCCTTTGCCTCTCCCAAGGACTTGTCGCCGTTCGAATTCCCGTTGCCGCTCAAGTGGAGGGCGTAGAGGCCGCCTTGAATCAGCAGGACGCAGAAGAGCGTCTGGGCCAGCGAGAAGAGCATTTTGCGTTTGTTGGTCTGACGCAGCTTCTCGATTGGACGGGTTATTTTGGCGGCTTATTTGGTTAGTAAGAGTGGGGTGGAGAAGATAGTGCTTGGTGGTGCTGTAGTGCAGTAGTGTGGTAGTGGGGATGGCTGGGGTTGTGGGGGACCTTTCGTTAGCCTCTTCTTTAGCTCGATCCCTGCTAGCTGGGGTTGTCTCTTTTCCCTCGGCTTTAATCAGAGCTCTTGTGGGTCTTCAGGCCCCACACCGCTGCTGATGACCAACACTGGGCTGGCGTAAGCCTGGCATTGCACAACACTGCTCGCGGGCTCCCCAACGTCTCTTTTTCTTTCTATATTATTTTTTCAACCGTCTTTCAACGCCTCTTCTTTATTATATATCTTCCTCTTGGCTCTCTATGCGCCTTTCTCCGCTTTCTCTGCTGCCAAGTTTGTTGTGCTGGCGAGTTAAGCTGCACAGTTCCTTCTGCCTTAGACAAAATCAATAATCAATTGTCTACTTTCGAAGCGGAACTGGAGCTGGGAGTTGGAGATGGAGATGGAGTTCGAAGTGGACTTGGAGGTGGAGGTGTAGCCTGGTGTTGGAGTAGAAGTTGGTGGCGAAGTAGCAGCTTTTATTACACCGCAGAGAGTGTTTTGAACCTTGTTGGCCCGTGTCGAGTATCGGGGGAGTGAGATCCGGACTCCTGCCCCTGTTCTCACGAGCTATTCCGAGGGGGAGGCCCACTAACAACTAGTTGCTGTCTTCCGTCGGCTTTCAGTTAGCAACGCCACTAGATCCTAGTCCTAGTTCTCGTTCTCGTTATCGTTCCTGGTTTTGATTTAGCTTCTGTTACCTCCACTCTATATATATTTTAATTGGCTGTCCGTCACTTTAGTATCCTTTCTTTACAGGCTTAGATGATTAAGTTTTCCGCGGGCACATTGGTTTTCTTTTTTTTTTTTTTGAATTCGTTTTGAGCTACTCACTTTTGTTTTCTTTCGTTAAAATGCAAAGAAAATTTATGTTGTATAATTTGTATATTTTATAAGTAGTTGTAACAATAATTTGTATTATTATTATTATTTTTGTTTTAATATTTCTTTAAGGAACTTTTAGCACTTTTTTCGTGTTTAGCGCTCTTAGCTTGCGGCACTTTGTTTTCGTTTCGGTTTTTCATATAAATTACTTTTTTTGTTGTATATTATTTTTTAATTTAAATTCACAGTGTTAGCCATCAATTGAGGGAAAAAATGAACTGGAACTAATTTAATATTTTTGTTTTCTATTTTCTTTTCTTTTTTTTCCGATTTTTTAGATTGAATAACTTTCGCACTGCACTAGGATTTTCGAATAATTTTTTTTTAGAATTTTTTTTAAATATGCGATTGAAATATACACAAGTATCTCGAAAATAATTCGTTTTTGTTTCTTAAATTTTGAAATATTCCGCTTTTGGGTGATGGAAACTTGTCTGTTGTTTTTGTTATTGCTGGGTGAGTGTATGTGAGAGGTGTTTGGTGGAATAGACTTCCTTTTTATATATTCTTGTGTGTTTTTTTCGCTGCCTCCAAAAGTGTTCCGCACGTTTGAACCGACGAGCAAGGACTCGTCGTATGGTCTCAACAGGATTCGCCTGTTTGTCTGCCTTTTGCTTGGCCGCCTGACGCAGTCGCTGCCGGCGTCGCTGCTTCTGTTGGCGTTTCTCCTCTGTTGCTGCCGCCGCCGCCTCTCCTCAAGGCGTTTCGTATTTCAACTTTATGATACTCGCACACACACTTAGCCACCAGCACACCGGCGGTATAGTGTGTAGTGTGTGTTGTGCCCCTTCCCGTGCCTCGAATTTCACTCCTCCGTCCGACCGACTGGCTGCTGGGTCCTCCACACTCTTACTTGCTTGCTCGCACACACCCTCACGCTCGCACTCTCTCTCTCTCTCGCTCGCTCTCTCTCACTCACACTCTCTCTGTGTGGAGCACTTTCTCCTGCTTTCTTCTTCAGCTTCCTGTGCTCCGCAGTCAACTTCAGCGTCGAGCTCGAAACGACAGTCGCGTCTGTTCGCTCAATACTGAGCAATGGCTCGCTCAACCACTTGTTTTCAACCTGCTCCACGGATGATGTCCAAGCCCGCAGCTCGGAGCTCGGAGCTCGAAGCTCGGAGCCTCCGAGCCTCGGATGTCGGATTTTGGATGCCTCCATGTGTAGAGTTTTTCCCGAAGTACCGCCAGCCCCACCAGAGAGCCAATGCCAGGGAGAGTCTGCTCTTGCGCAGGTTGTACCGTTACCGGCATCGACGACTCCCCCAAATATCCCATATCCCCATTTTTTTTCGCCACCACCCGCATCACCCTCTCGGCACACAGCTGCCATATGATTTGCGGTCCTAGTTCTGCGTGGGCTGCTAGAATTCCGATTCGATTCTGAGCCTCCATCGCTTGGCGGGGCATTTCCCAGCTCCAAGCCGAATAAGGACTTGGTAATCCCTATTACCTGTCTATCTAGTCAGTTTCCTGATTGCATCATGAATGCATTTTCACGGGGTTAACCCATAGGTTTTTGGGGATAAACCGACGAAGGGAAATTCTATGATTATTCTAGTTGGAAATTCCCATTTCTAGTGGAGGGATAAACATTTCCTATCATTGTCTTTTATTAATTGACTTTTAAGTGTTAAGCTTAACATTTTAATAAAAATAATCCACCCAAAGGCTTCCAAATATTTTATTTTTTATAAAGATATTTCTTCCTTATTAAAGATACTTATGTAGGTGCTTATATTTACACTGAATATGGTCTATATTTAGAATAAATTACATTAAAAATTTGTTTACATTGTATACGTAGTATAATTATTTAATTTTAAAATAAAACTTCTACTAAAAACCCTTTACTTTCCTTTATCATCCAATCAAACCTCTTTGTAAACCATAAGATCGCTTTCCCCACTTTCACCTTAAATCTACCCCTACAAGTTTCGAACTCTTGTTTCGAAATAGTACTGCGGATTTCGAAAACGATGACGCCCACACATTAGCGAGAAAACACGAAGTCAAAAACCAAAACACTACGACAAAATTAGACTGTGAATAGAAATGAGAACATGAATTGCAAGTCATTAAGGCAGCCGACCCGAAGCCCAGAATAGAGAGTGTCTGGCGGGGCCAGGAGGGGATAGGAGAAAGGGGCAGCGAGAGTTCGGGCCAAGACCAACATGAATGGAGGAGAACTCTGTTGGCCACGTTCGGAAGAGAGGCGTCATCGATGCTTGCAGACTGTTCCATTGCTGTTGTTGCACAGGACTCATGCAGAATTCAACAGCTGTGGGAGGACGAGGAGGGCGGCAGGTATCCTGTGTAGCAGGAGCCTGAAGGCAGGAGGCAGGACGAGGCCTGTTGTCGTCACAATGTCTGTGGCTTTTACGTTTTACGAGCGAGCTATAATATATATTCGCTGTGCCAGCTCAACGATTTTCGAGCCGAGGTGAAATTGAATTGGGAGCTCCAAAGGAAGCCACGTGAATGGACTGTGGAGAGTTTTGAATGAGCGAGTAGCTGGTCAGTTTTTCTAACAGTATAATTAGTATATATTAAAAAATATATTCTTTCTAAAATGAAGAAAAGTTAAGAAGAAAATTATTAATAATACATGATAAATTTATACATAATACATAATTAAAATAATATAAAAATTAACTTATTAACTTAAAATCCAAAACTCTTTCCTGAACTCTCAAGTCTCTCTCCAAAAACTCTCCAATTGAAAAGCCGGCTTGAACAATTTGTTGCTTGGCTCGAAAAGTCTCCCAACTCGCTGGAGAGCAAAAGAAAACAGGCAACAGCAAACAGCTGACCCTGTTCCTGTTCTGGCTGTCTCGGAAAAGGTCCTACCACAAGCCAAAATGCACTTGCTGGGCCAGCACAGACCCTGGGGCACTCTTGAAGGGGCAGCCGGTTGGGGGGGGTAACAACAACAGATGATTCCGATGGGCAATGGCGCAGGCGCAGAGCAGAGAGCCAACGACTACGTCAACAACAAAAATCGAAGCGAAAAGTTTTCATTCAGGAGACAGCAGTCAGGACACGGCCAGGACACCAACGAACATGTTGGGGAAACCGGAGAGCGAGCCCTCAAGCCACGCAATGGAAATGTTAAGTGGAGAATCGGTGTCCTGCGGAGGGGGATGTGGGGAAATCACCGCCTGACTGGCGTCGTTCTCGCAACGATGCCGCCGCGGCCGCCGCCGCCCGAGGGGGAATCGAGTAAACCAAGCCCGAACATGGCAGGAGGGGAGCTGGAATAGGGGGGCCGGGAGTAGGGGCGAGGCCGAGGACGATGGGTGCGCCGCACGACGATGACGCCTACGCAGCTTTGTGACGTAAGCAGGCTCGTCCAACGACCACGAGGAGCGACCCGAACCCAACAGATTTGCCAGGATGCGAGTGGGAACGAGAGCGCGCCATTGTCTCGGACGGTGGCTCCTGTGAGCCGCGATTCATTGGCGATTCCACAGTTGGGCTCGTCGCATGCCCAACCGGCAAGATCCTTTCTGGCTTTCGCTGCAGAATTTCAAATGGCTTAGGGGGTTTAAAAATGTCAAATGATTATAATTTTATAAAATAAATGATAAATAATATCTCAAAAATAATATAAATTGTTAGGATTAGATATTTTTGCACTTTATTCTTGTTTAAATATTGTTATAAATATAAAATAATATATTTTATTTAAAATTTTCAATAAAAACTAGTCTAATTATAATTTTTTAAACTGTATTTTATCTTCCATTAATTTAAGAACTATGACCAAAAACTAGACCTTATCAGAAATCAATTTCTTTTAAAAATACCTATAATTTAATCTCTCAAAATCTCAATAAAATATAATTAAAATCGTACAAACTTTTCATTAAATATGCCCCAATCCCCACCACTTACGACTCTATTACGAGTCTCTATTACACACACTAGCCCCCATGAATAATGACTCTTTTAATTGCTGACAGGAACAAGTTCAATTACAAAAACCGTTAAGAAGTGCTGCAGCTTGGTTAGAAGTCCCCTAATCGGATGACCGATGACGGAGCACTGTGGTGCTGTTTATGTTCAAGTTGGCACTCAAGGATGACAACTCCGGCGCTTCCGACCTCGAATCCACACCCGCCTGTGATCCCGATCCCCTGCCATATCCGGCCTCCATACTCTCTCCGACCCCCGACGGATTCCCGACTGTGTTGTTGACATTGAATTCCATGGGATATGGCCAAAATGCTAAAAATAGGCAACCAACAGCGTTGAGTTTGCTCCTTGAGCTCCTAGAGCTTGGCGATGGCGCTTTTCCTTTTTATATTTTTTTCCTTGTACGCCGCCTGTCTTTCAGACTTCGTCCACAGCCAAACAGGAAATTGCATGGAATCTACGAGGCGCTGCCAAAACGCCATCAAAGCCGTTGATTAAAAATTGAGCAGCAATAGGAGAAGAAACAGCGGCGCAATAACAGCAAATAAAAAAACAAAACAAAAAAGATATATATGTATAGAGATAGAGACATTGAGGGAGCATGTAGTTACAGGATATTGGAGTCCTGGCCGCAGGAAAATCTTGTTGGCAATGGCCGCACAAACAAAATCAAACTTCAAGGGTCACTTCCGCTTCAAATGGCAAATCGGGTTTATATCAGCCTTGACTTCCTTTTCCCCCTCCTGATTCCAATAAAACATGTCTACTTTGCTTTTTTTTTTACAATTTTACAGAATTTTCGTAAATTAGGTTCTTGATAAAAAGTTGCTTGTTTTAGGCCGCTCATCTGGAATTATTGGTATTTGCGAATCTTTCGCTCAGCACCTCCTAAAGGAGTCTGAAATTGATTCCTTAAGTGTTAAATAAGATGAATTGGTTGCTTGATAGAATCTTGTCAGTATCAAAGCCAACAGTTCCAAGAACTTCTCAGAATCAGTCTATTGACGCTTGAATTACCTCTATTATGATACCCGCCAGTTTCGCTTGATTGCTCCAAAGCTTAATATATTTATATAAATTTATTTTTAGCAGAGACTAGCAGAGTATTAATGCATTTTCAATAAAAAAGTTTTCCCTATCGTCTATAAATGGAAGTCTAAAAATAAACACTGAAATATGTCACCATTTACGTAGTTTTCTTCGTTTTAAGAATACAAATTGGGGTCTCAAGTGCAACCTTTAACCCTTCTAACCCTAAATTCTTAGCCAAAAAACAAATAAAAAGGCAGTGCAAGTCGGTGCTTTGAACTATTTCATCATTTACGACCCAAGTGGTATTATTTTCCATGTGGAGGCGTCACTGAGTCACCCAGAATGTCGAAAAATCACAAAGTCGTTGACATTTAATGAAAGCTACTTGATTGCCGACTGACAGCAGTTTGAAATCGCCTAATTATTGTCATTTGTAATTGGAGAAAATAGCCGATTGAAGGGTGCAAAGCGTAGACACATCTATTTTAATCTTTGGAGTGCAACAAATCCAGATCTTACCATTGACACCGGATACAAGTACGTAGTTTTGCCAACGCACTGGATAATTGTGTACAGCAGTATATATCTGGTGGGGAAATCAATAAACAAACTCACAGCAAATCGAGGGGCACAACACGCCCCATGCCGCACACCACACGCCTCTATTGCCACGCCCCCTGTTGGTGGCGCGTGCGAGTAATCAAAATGACATTTCTTTTGCATGGCCTACCGCCGTATGACGCCGTAGTATGTCGTAATGTAATTCATTCACTACTCACCGACCTGTGGCCCAAAACACTGGAAGAAATAATGGATGGTTTGTATGTGTTTTCAAATTACAGACTTGAGTGTCCTTTGAATTAGGTCCTATACACATTGTGACAAAAAAAAGCATAAGACTTATACTTATTATTTCCATTTTTTTGCTAAAATTCTCAACTCGTTTTAGCAGCTCAGCCTATAAAGGCTTGACCAAAGACAGGCATACATATCTTCTAATCTATTTACTTCCTAAGACTATAAGTAACTACTGACTCCCTACTACTCATTATGATATAAAAACATAATTCTTTTAAAGTCCATCTAACAAACCCTAATAATAATAATCATAATAATCTAATAATAAACATTTTTTTCTCTGTATCACAGCTGATTTGCTTAGTATAATTTTTGGGGGTGACTTGGTGGTGGGCTGTTGTGGTAGGTTTGGGTGTATGGGGGCGTGATGCATTGATTTGTGCAAATCAGCACAACCTAATCGCCAGAGGGACATTAATTGGATCAGCGAACGCCGCCAGGACCTCACCATAAATGTCAGCGCACAATTGTAATCAATCGAACACCGTCCAGGGGAGAAATGCAAATTTAAACAAGCTCGTAAATATGATTAAAGTTGAAAGCGGAATTCAGTAGGTTAATACCCATGACAACACGTCAAAATGCTCGTTACTAATTATTTTTAATTAACTCAAATGGAAGATGTTAGAAGTACGGGAGAGTAATGGCTTGGGAGGTGGGTTAAATGTAGCCAACACAGGCCATTACTCCCCCTCAGTCCTTATGGGAGCAAGGATATATTCATTAATTTGCAATTAAGGTAATTTAGTTTGTCTTATTGCCTCGAAAGATTTGTGCTCTGAGATTTGTGTAGCATAATGGCTTAGAATAATACATAGATTCGCCTTTGTTTCTTACTTTTCTGTGAAACTACAAACCCTTTAAGACCAACTTACTTTAAATAGAATCTCCGTAATATCTGTTTCCTGTCAAGAGTTCTTGACGGAAGGAAGGCTTGTATTAAGTTAAGCGTATTTTTAGAGCTCGTTAAAAGTGAATTTAAAATCCTGTTCAATTTCCAGCTAAAACCAGAGCACAAACTGAATAAGGCGTTGTAATTTCCCGCTGCGGTTGTCAGAAAGCGTGGGGCTGAAGCCAAATCCACTGCAGACAGTTGTTGAAAGGCAAGTTCAAGGCGAGACCGAAGGATAAGCAGGATGAGCAGGGTCAGGATGTGAGGGAGATGAGTGAGGGGCAACTCTAATCGAATTTCAACTGCAGCTACTACTGCTGCTGCAGCTTCCTCCTCTCCAGCTTCTGCCGCAAGGACAATGCTGACAATCTGCCCTTTTATGCAAATTCTTTGTGGCCGTTGAGGCTGCCTGGAATGATTTTTCAAAGGATGCTGCTGCGTGTCAGTGTTATTTATTTAAAAATATTTTTAATAGAAGTTAAAAGAGTTTAAAAATATATATACAAAACTTATAGTTATTTATTTGTTTTATAATAAAGTCCTTTTTTTTGACAACTCTAGGATAAGAAAGTCAAAAAATATTAAATCTTTTCTCAGAAAACCCTTAACAAAAACTTAACCCATGTGCTTTGTGGCTAAAATATGCCAACACTGCCTTTCTCACTTTGACAGTAGCTCCCTGTGAAAGGGAGCCCCCCCCCTTTTTGCACGCCCCTCTCTCCATCTTGGCGGTACTTTTCCTTTGGTTTTCCCACGCGACTTAGCAGCGGGCTTTGTGTGCCACTTAACGATGCGCAATGTAACTGTAACATTTCATTACTGTCATTACCAGTTGTTGTTGTTGTTGTTGTTGTTGTTATGGGTGGCATTGTTGGGCCTGTTTATAGATGTTACTGTTGCTTTTGGCCTGGTCAGCCTGCCGCCATTTTGATGACGTTGATGAGTCTGATATTTATTTGTTTGTGCTGCCGTTTGCTTGATTTGTTCTTGATGACGAAAAGCAAACTTTTGGGCGAACTTTTATTTCTGTCTCGGTTTCGGTTTCGGCTTCTTGTTTGTCAACTTTATGTCTGTTAGATCATAATTGTTGGCCCACTTCCCATGCCATCTCCTCCCAAATAGTCCATAAAGTTTTTCGCTTTGTTTTATTTTATATTGTCCCGACAAGGACAAACTTGTAAATTAGCATAATTCTGCTCATCATGATGATTATAGTGAAGGTGGGCCCATAAATTAAGTAACGCCCACATACCCTCATGAAATTTGCCCTTTCGAATCAATGGCCAAAAACTAAACGGAAGGCAATTACAGGAACAACAAGTTGGCCAGCAGGACAAACAACATAATTCACTTAGCCTGGTTAAATGGCAAAAGACAAGAAGGCCATCCTCTTGTGTGTCATCTCCACCTCCATATACAAGAGTATATAATAATATAACATATATATCTACTATATATCTAGAGCACATAGATCATTAGAGGCAAATGTTTACCTTGCGCGGCGTGGGCGCCTCTTTGAATTTAAATTTCACTCGAAGTTCAAGTTTTCTTTTCATAATGAGATAGTATAGATATCCTGACATTTGATTCGCAGGCTATTACGATTATTATGCGCAATGCTTTTTAATTGTTCAAATGATACACAGGCCTAAATTGGGCCAATCATTTTCGCTGATTGCTTATGGCCTCTTAAAAGGATTCTTGTTATCCTCCAGATTAGCTACCCCATTACCATTTCATGTTGACTTTCATAACCGATGATATGAGTGGATATAAAAAAAAGAAATCATCTTTACGCCTCGTATTGGCATGTACATGAGTATTCCGATTATTTTTAGAATTTTATTTGCCTTTCACTTGAGCTGGGTGTCTGAAAGGAGAAGGAGGACCCAGGTTATCCTTCACATACCCAGGATACCACCAAAGAGCCCAATCCGTTGATCGATTTCATTGGCAAACATTTACTTATTTACATTGCTCGAAAGCCCCGCAAATGGGACAGCATTTAGGGGATAGGATATACTTATTTTTAGAGCGTTTACCAAAATAAATAAATATAAATTTTAACGCTTTGGCCGTAAAGCCGGCTAATTGACAAGTTGAGAACGAACTGACAGGGGATTTAATTAAGCCCTGAAACTGTGCTCGAGTGCGTCTTGGTCTGGTCTAATCTCGTTAGCTTTAATTAGACTTGTTTATCACACACACATTCTGATTGCAGGCGACCAATTTTGGCATCCTTTGTCTACCCGGGATGATTGTCCTGCGCTCAGCAGGACGCAATACTAAAGCCGTTACAAGCGTGCCGCATAATGACAACTAATTGAGAATGGGACCGCATATGTGTGTGCTTGCCACTTGCTCCTGCCACATAGTAGTCAGCCACTGCCACTGCCATTGTTACTGCCTCTGCCACTGCTTTGAGTTTCCCATCCACATGCTTAACACTCGAATTATCTCAAAATTAACTAATCCCGGCCCAAAAGCCGGAAAGCAAGTGGTCAAGCTCCTATGCCTTGGGCTGTCCTACACACTGGAAGTATTTGGGGAAATTCTATATTCAATTCTATATATTTTTAAAAAAAAATAAGAGTGCATTATCTTAAAGGGAAATCAGGTATAAAATTATAGTTTTAATTAAAAAAAAGGAATAAAACCATTTAGAAACTCCTATTTTCCTTGTGTAGATAATACATCACTTGGCAATCGCACAAGTTAAAGCTGCCTGCGAAATGAAAAGCGCTCTTGTTCATTAATTATGTCCATGAATCCTGCCAAGAACAGGACCTCTACTTTCCGCACAAAATTTCCATACACTTTCCTACATTTCCGCACTTTAATCAACCCAAAGTTTTTCCTGGTGTGGGCGTGGTCATCTATTTTCGAGTGGGCTTAACCAGCACGTACACCACTCTACGCTTTTCTTTTTTTTTTCATATACATATTTGTGGAAGGAATTTATTTTTTGTCTATATTTCCACAGAGGTACGAGAAGTGGGTGGAGGCAGCAGCAGCAGCCTAAGTGTGTGCTGAAAACGCTTTTTGGAAGTTTCACTGCGGTTTGTCATAATTTGGCCAACACGTTTCGAGCATAAATTTGGCAATGAGTGGGTCGGAAAATAGAGGCACAGTGGAGCCAGTAATTTAAATCTAAATTTATAAAAGGTAGCCCTAACCATAAGCTATTCTTACGATAAAATGGGGCACATTATTTTATAAAAATAGAAAAGACATCTTCCACACTATTCTTTGTCTAAATTTCATCATTCCCATGGTGCAATAATTTCCAACTGAGAGCATCAGTTTATAAACTGACAGAGCAGGCAGCTTACGTGTTCTGGCCACAAGAGGCAACTGTGGGAAAAAGTGCAACCGCTGCAGTGATTAGATGTCCACAGATGTTTCACCTATTCCATAATAAAAACAATATAAGTTATCACATATGGCACATCCTTTCGTAACTTCCTCAAGCTACATATATATATAACATAATGCAATAACCCTTCAGATTGCATCGCTTAGCTGTCAGTTCCAGAATAAAGTCGTACATTTTGGGGGCGTAGGATATTATGAAGAGGAGCTCCGAGCTCAAAAGAAGCATTATTATTATCGAGCCAAATTATGGACACAAATAGCCGGGAAGCGGCTTAGTGGCCATAAAGCCGGAATGGTCTTTAAATGAAATTTATTTTATTTATCAGCTGACTCATAAATATGTCAAAAAAAGCGACCCGCGACATCCCCCACATCGGAAGCTCTGACAAAGGGTTTTGCTTCGATTGCCCGTTTCTTTCCGTCTTTTTTTTCTTCGTTTTGTTCGTTTTGGCAAAAGTCGAGAAATTTCCATTTGTAATAGAAGACTTTTCGAGGGCGTTTTGCCAGTCAATGGCACAAATCGAAACCCAAAAGTCGAGTCATACGGGCAGCAGCAGCACAAGACCACGCGAGAGTATGAATGAACCGACGCCCCCGAAATGTCTTGTATGGGCGAACGGGTCGTATGTGTAATATATACGCAACCTTTGGCCTGGGCTTGGAGTGCAATAACTGCAAGCTAAATTGATTGAAAAGCAATTTGACCCGCCCACTCGCTCGCAGGACACACAAGAATGTATTAGTGTCATATTCGTGTGGGACGAAGAGAATATAGGATGGCAGTAAATATTCATAACTGCAGGCGATTGTATGGCGGTTTTTTATGAGTTTATGCAACACAGTTTGTGGCCCATCGGTGTAACTGACAGTTAATAGACATGATCAGGAAGTTTGGTTGGATGCCAGTCTGGACGATTACCGCAAATATGTGCTGGCGATTACCGCACGCGCAAGGGGTGGCGATAGTGGGTTAACCTTGCTTTCTTTTTTTTGCGCGGCAAGGGACACGCGCGCACAAAAGTAGGCAACGCGTGTGTTTTTCCACTCGCCAGCGCGAAAAACTAAGAATAGTTTTCGCTTTCGCCAGTTAAGTCAAGTCCAGTCTCTCAGTCTCAGTCTCTATCTGTGCACAAACATAAATTTCACACTCGCATAAATTCCATTAAGAAAAATCAGCAAAGCGCGACAGGCATACGCAATAAGGAAAACGCGTGGTTGAAACTACACATAGGAGCATCTAACGCCCACGCTCGCTGGGAATTTCCAGCTTTTCCTTCCACTCTTTATGTATGTTTTTTTTTCGCTATTTTTTCTCTATTTTTTTTTTTTTGCAAAGTGGAGCCGGCGCTGCTGCGTCAACTGTTTCTAGCTCAGCCACACTGTCATAAAATGAAACTTAATGGCGAACGAGGGAGACGGTCTAGAAAGGACTGTGAGTGTGAGCTGCCGTTGGTAGTACTTTTACAAGAATTTTCTCACTACAAATATTTGGAGTATGAAAACAACAGACAGCCACAATAACAACAACCGCAGCAGAGGACACACACCAAAAAAAAAAGGACGCCCACGCGAAAAAATCTCAACGCTGACTGCCAAATAGAAACTAGCACTCTCACACAAACACTGCCGCACAGAATACTATATAGCATATAGATTGTGGGTCTCAATGAATGATTTTTCAAGCCCCCAATCGAGTGGCCCAAGGACAACGATGGAAGGCAGGGGTACGTTGCGTGGGCGTTTGCCGCCAAAAACTCTGCCGGCAATTGACTATCGCCCCCATACCCCTAATAATCCAATTGTCTCTTTTTTTTTTGTCAGAAGCTGTGACGTGAGTCAGTCAGAATGAACAAAAACTATCTTCTGAATGGGATTTAGAAAACTATTTTAAAATTGTAATTTATTTATTAACCGAAAATAGTCGTCAGCCCAATGACTTCATTAGCATTTTAATTAAAATGCTGACTCTTTATCCAATTCAGAGAAATAATTTCCAGAAATTTTTGGTGAACGAGTGTGATGTCAACAGTTCAGTCGGCTTGAATCAAAAGACACGGACACGTCGGCCGGAAAAATGTTTAAATAACCCACTTGGCTATGGTTTCCAGGAACGTGGGGAGGCATTTCATTCATTAAGCATTTATATGATTTTAGTTACACTGTTTATGAAGGTATGACACTGTAACTAAAAGGGGTTTCTTTAAATAAAAATATTATTAATTAAAAATATAACTTTAAGAAACATTTTAGTAAAAATATACTTTACTAATTACTTACTTCTTTTAATTGTTTTAATTTATTTTTTAAACCTTTGTCATTTCATAAAGTCAAGTGTAGCTTTCATAATTATAGTTCCGGGAAAGTTTGTTGATTGTGTGGACCTCGCTAATTGAAGGTATTACCCACAAACCCCATACCTCACTTCCCTCTGATTGTCCGGGACATTCAAATATTTGTAATTACTCCCGCCCAGATGCGTATTAAAGCTGAAACGCCATCTTGAACAATTATTTTCCCTGTTACCCGATACGAGAATGGAAAATTTAAAGGTTATTGCTTTTACCTTACCTTGCAGGTAAACAAAATCCGTGGTTCGCATCGCCAGTTAATTGGTGTCGCCCCGGGATGTAAAACTGAACTTTCATAAAGGTGTGCGATGCTTTTTTTTTGTCGTTCTTTCGTCCTGTCGGTTCGCCAGCCCACAGTTGCTATGCCAAAAATGCGCTTTTTTGCTGACTGTACTCGAAAATTTGTGTTCAACTTTTGGATGTCAGCCAGAAAATGTGCATCTGTGTGGGTATGTGTATGAGTGTATATTTGTGACAGTGTATGTGTGTGTGTGTGTGGGCCAAGAAACCGTTGACAATGGCCGAGGAGCAGAGGAGCGGAATGTGGCTTCCGTTTCTGCGGAAGTCGTCGCCAGCTTCTTGCGTTTGGTCATCCTGCGCCCACTTGCTCAGCTAAAAAGGATCTGAATCAGAATCAGTGGAAGCCGGTGGATAGATGGGTGGGTGGGTGTTAGTCTATGTAGCAGGGAAGGGCGGTATTCGGCAGAAATTATGGCGGCATTTGCCACAAATCGTGCGTGTAAAGTGATGTCATTCGCACACATTCGCCCAAAAATGCATGCGTCAGCACTTTGACAATTGCTATGTGTGTGATGCAATAGTTGTATCTAACAGATACGGATACAAAACGGTAAATACTCACTGTTATTTGCATCTGCACCTGAACTGATGTCATCCCAGGGCGATTCAAGAAAGGAGAGTCCTACTCTGATATTTGACAGTTTTAAAATCATTTTGTCAGCCTTTGGATATTTGCATATTTCATAAAAGATAAACCATAAACCCAGGGAAAACCGACAGATGCAGACAGCGAAAGAGACAGAGACTGGGGCAAGGACAGAGACTGAGGCAGGGAATGGAAGCAACAGTCGCTGCCGTCGCTTACCGTTCTCATTGCAATAAACTTGAGCACTTTGTGCCGTCTTGTCATGAATATTTGAACAACGCAAAACGGCGACATTTTCGCCCCAACTCTCCACTTGGCCATGTTATTTTTTTGTCAACAACCTGAGCTGCTCTTCCTTTTTTCTCCACACTCCCTCTTGTTATTGTCAATTTCTTTATATTTCTTTTTTTTCTTGTTGCGTTGTTGTTTATGTGTCTCCCTTGGCTATTTATAATTTAGCAGAAAAAAGCATTTTCGGTAATTAATTTCGTCAATTAAATTTCACTGAAGCAATTTAAATGTCTAACAATTTTTTGGTAGTTCCTCAAGGTCATCTCTCTGGGAGTTCATTTGGATTTACTTCCAGTAACAAAGTAATGGAAAAATTGGCACGCTTCGAGAAAGGCGCCACATGTGGTACTCTCGGATTGGAGGCACCATTCACCTTAGTACCACATAGCCAGAAATTCAGATGCAATATGCTTATAAACATGACTTGGCACCAACACCCCCGCACTTTCCATTTCAATACTGCCTGCGTAGATCAGAAGGCAGGCTCATTGAATTTTCCATTAGCATGAAAAGCTTTTCTCAAAACAACGACAAGCACGTGGGAACTGGCAATTCTTAAACTCTCTATGAGGTGTTTATGTGACATATACAGAATGTTTTTTTAGGAAAAAAATAAATGCGGACCATGGCTGCGTTTTGTTTGTTTGCCAAATATTTATATTTGTTTATACAAATAAATATTCGTATTTGTGTGCTGCCCTTTCTGTTTATCGAAGCAAATAAAAAGGTTGACAAGGCAAGAGGCGGCGATATAAAGGGACAACCCCGAATGCCACCCGCATCGGTCCCACATGGCGTATGAAATTTGGACAAACTCAATTAGCAAGTGCCAAATAGGGACGTCGAACTTTTTCTTTCGGGTCCCAGAACAGAGAAGTTGCTTGTCAAAGTTATTGCATTGATGGCAGCAACAAAAAAAATACAGTATACAGAAAAAAAATTAATTTGATATACGTTGAGGAGTTGAAGCAAGGGATGTGAATAACCTGGAAATGATCTACTTGGCAAAAGTTGTAGCTGCTCTGTCCTTCCCTGCTGGCTGGTCTTCTGGCTTGATTTTGATTCGGTTCATAAACATTTTTAAGGCAGACAAATTCCGAGCATTTACGATTTTATTTTTACTCCCGGACATGCACAAAGAAAAACTATATTAAGAATTACATTAATATAAATAATAATCTAATTTTAATTTACAAAAATACAAATTTTGAAAGAGATATAGCAAAGCTTATTTGAACCACATTGTCCACTTCATGTTTCTCATAATGTTTTCTCCCAGTGTACATGCTTTCCGTTGGCGATTTAATGGTTATATCATCATCGTTATCTTTTCCAGCCAAGCGTGCTGCAACCAGCGCTCATTTTAGTCTGCTTTCCACTAATTAAATCCGCTTTCGCCAGGACCTTTGGTTATATTTGATTTTTACGCGCGCTCATTTTGGTTTCGCGTTTTCGTATTTTTTTTGCTAGCATATTTCTCAGGGCTCTGGCTCGGGGCATCTGCCATAAATCAACGCTGTTAAATCAAAGCGCAAAACCAAACTGACATGCATTACGTATTTATATCTGAAGCTGAGAGGCTGGAAGGCTGAAAAGCACGGCCCGGCAAGTCAAGGGGCATGCAGTCGGTATGCAAAACATTTCATATTTACATATGTGTATGCTGTACTTACATGCTTATTTTGCAGAAAAAAAATATATATAAAATGAAATAAAATACATATACTTGTGTGTGTCCTTTAGGGGCTTTCGCGTGTATGGTGGCACATTATGGCTGAATGTTTTATATGGGTTTCAAGATGCGGCGACGGCTTTAAAAAGACATAAATGATGCCAAACAGAAATACGTTTCCCGATAAATGCTTGGGGCAAAGGTGCTTGGCTCGGTCAATGGGTTAAAGGTCTCTGGCACGTGTGCTTCAGCCGCGGTACTGAACCAATCCTTTCCGAACATCGAAACACTTTGCTTCCCCAAGACTTTCACTCTCACCTTGTCTAAGAGTCCACATCGCCATGCGCTGATGCACATCGTCAATTTTTAACGAGCATGTTTTACGTGACCTCCGCCGTCCCACCATCCACGCTTTTTCCAGTTCCATGCCCATGCCCTCTGCCCCCTGTTCCCAATGACGTCATGGCGACTTTGAATGCCAGGATTTGTAGAAGCCGCCCAGAAAATGTCGCATCAATAGATATGCTCCGGGGTTTAATGTCAACAAAGTATGAGCACTCCCAGCAAAAAGGCTTTTAAAACACCTTAAAAAATGGAATGGAAAAAAAACTTTAACATAAACATAAAAAATTAATGTTGAAAACACCTTTTAAAATGTAATATTTTGCATTAAAAAATTACCATACATAAATTATTCCATTAATTCAAATACTGTTTTTTTTTCTGTGTAAAAAACCTATTTGAACAAATGTTCTTTTGTGCTCGACCTATGACCCGTGGTGCATAAGCCATCCGCTCATCATTAGATGCTTCCTGGAGTACAGCCGATAATGTGATTTCAATGTTTGCAAAATATACTTTATAATATTTGCAAAATATGTCAAGCAAAAGGTGATGCTTCTATCTTTAATAAACCCAAAGAAAGAGCAGTTAGAATTATAGTTGGGGAGAAGGACGGCCGGCTTTTTAATCCTTAGCAGACGGTTGACCTTTGACATTTATAAAAGTTTACAATCTTTAAATTCCAATTAATCCCAAAAAAGTATAAAATTTATGATGAGGCAACTTTCCACCTTACAGAAGTTGTAAACATATTCATCGATGGACTCGGCAATTTCCTTTTGAAAACTGGTATTAAGATATTACTGGGATGAAGTTAGTTAAATGACCTTTCACCGCCGCCTTGGGCACTTATCAAAAATGGTAGGGACTGGTTAATTTTGATATTATTGAATTTGAACGAGAAACTTCGGGAAGTGCCGTCATTTGATATACCCTTTCAGTTAAGTAGAAGCTTGTTTAACTCAAGAATCAGATGGACATTGGCCAAGGTATGGCCATCGCAGTGGGTCCTATTGACCTCCATAGGCATTTTTAATATTTCGGAGGGGACCCCCCAGAAAAAATGAAGAAAAATCCAAAAAATATTTTGTTTGCAGGTCTTAATGCAGATTGACGCAGAAACAAACCACAAATCGATCAAGGTATTCCGCTCAAGGATCAGATGATTATTGGCAAAGAAATGGCCATCGCAGGGGGCCACTTTGTACTCCCCATGCACTTTCCACATTTTAAAGGGGATCCCCCAGAAAATTTGAGAAAAAATCGAAAAAATATTTTGTTCCCAGGTTTTGATGCAGAATGATGGAGAATCGATCTACAAATCGGTTAAGGTATTCCGCTAAAGAATCGGATGAAAATTGGCCAAGATATGGCCATCGCAGGGGCCATATTGTACTCCCCATGCACTTTCCACATTTTAAAGGGGATCCCCAGGAAATTTGAGAAAAAATCGAAAAAATATTTTTTTCCTTTTTTTTTTAAAATATTTTTTATTTGAGAAAAATCGAAAAAATATTTTGTTCCCAGGTTTTGATGCAGAATGATGGAGAATCGATCTACAAATCGATTAAGGTATTCCGCTCAAGAATCAAATGGAAATTGGCCAAGATATAGCCATCGCAGGGGGCCATATTGTACTCCCACATTTAAAAAGGTATTGTACTTCCACATTTTAAAGGGGATCCCCCAGAAAATTTGAGAAAAAATCGAAAAAATATTTTGTTCCCAGGTTTTGATGCAGAATGATGGAGAATCGATCTACAAATCGGTTAAGGTATTCCGCTCAAGAATCAAATGGAAATTGGCCAAGATATAGCCATCGCAGGGGGCCATATTGTACTCCCCATGCACTTTCCACATTTTAAAGGGGATCCCCCAGGAAATTTGAGAAAAATCGAAAAAATATTTTGTTCCCAGGTTTTGATGCAGAATGATGGAGCATTGATCTACAAATCGATTAAGGTATTCCGCTCAAGAATCAAATGGAAATTGGCCAAGATATAGCCATCGCAGGGGGCCATATTGTACTCCCCATGCACTTTCCACATTTTAAAGGGGATCCCCCAGAAAATTTGAGAAAAAATCGAAAAAATATTTTGTTCCCAGGTTTTGATGCAGAATGATGGAGAATCAATCTACAAATCGATTAAGGTATTCCGCTCAAGAATCGGATGGAAATTGGCCAAGATATGGCCATCGCAGGGGGCCATATTGTACTCCCCATGCAGTTTCCACATTTTAAAGGGGATCCCCCAGGAAAGTTGAGAAAAATCGAAAAAATATTTTGTTCCCAGTTTTTGATGCAGAATGATGGAGCATTGATCTACAAATCGATTAAGGAATTCCGCTCAAGAATCAAATGGAAATTGGCCAAGATATAGCCATCGCAGGGGGCCATATTGTACTCCCCATGCACTTTCCACATTTTAAAGGGGATCCCCCAGAAAATTTGAGAAAAAATCGAAAAAATATTTTGTTCCCAGGTTTTGATGCAGAATGATGGAGAATCAATCTACAAATCGATTAAGGTATTCCGCTCAAGAATCGGATGGAAATTGGCCACGATATGACCATCGCAGGGGGCCATATTGTACTCCCCATGCAGTTTCCACATTTTAAAGGGGATCCCCCAGAAAATTTGAGAAAAAATAGAAAAAATATTTTGTTCCCAGGTTTTCATGCAGAATGATGGAGAATCGATCTACAAATCGATTAAGGTATTCCGCTCAAGAATCGGATGGAAATTGGCCAAGATGGGAGCAGGGGGCCATATTATCCTTTTAGGCATTGTTCACAATTTTTAGCATACTTTTGAGCAAAATTATAATAGCCTCCAAACAAATTAAACGACCAAGTTAAAAGTAAAGTTGTCGAAAACGTATACAACTTTCTCATCGAAATAAGGATAAATAAGAGGCATGATGGAATATTGTTATGTATATATATTATATGGTATAGTCGACAATATTTGCGTACACTTGCGATTGCTTTGTGCCTCTTGTCGAATGGCTTTATGTGGAAAACGAGTGTCGACGACATCGTTTGTCGGGCAAATTGAAATTTTATTATATAGTCAGCTTATGTGTGCCCGATATTGTGCGCCATGCATAAAGTACATACAATAAATTCTCATTTTGTGTAACCAAACAGCAACAACATCAAGATTAAGTTTGAAAAAGAAAGGAGGAGGCAGAGGCGGAGGGTAAAGCCGGTTGATTGAATTGACACGACAGCCCACCCACTGTCTCGTTTCCCCTTGCCCTCTGTCACCTGCGAGCTACCACCTGCCACCTGCCTCACTGGCTGCTACTGCCACTGGCCCAATACTCACCTGATCCAATTCAGGCTGAAACTACTCCTCTCCGTATTTTTTATTTTTATGGGACATCCACCGTCGTCTCACCTTTGATATTTTAAGCGGGATAAAGAGACACAGCTGAAAATTGAATGAAAATATTAAAAGAAAAAAATGTAAAAATAACGCACATAAATGATTTCCGTTGACTGCAAAATTTCATTTATTTGTGAATAATTTCATTTAGCCCATAATTTCATAAAGCGCTGACATTTAAAAGCGGATAACGGCCTTTTCACAAAATCTGCGGCAACAACATGGAAGTTGGTCAAATAATTTTCCAAAATCCATTAAACATATACAGGCGTCGAAGCCCAAAAAGGATATGCCCATCCTTTTTTCGGTTGTTTGTTCCTTTTGCTTAGTTTAATTTTCTTATGCCCATGAGCCTTTTTTGCGGGAACAGCAACAGAGCAAAGGCACCACCACCAAAGGGGTCCCGGAAGGTGGAAATTTGCAAAGGGCCTCCGAAGGTTTTGAAGTGGCCTTTTATGGCTGCTTCCTGGGCGCATCCCTGCGCATGGGTGTGTGCCCTCTCCACCTGTTGCTTTATCCGAGCCGCCTCCCACGACGCAAAGCAATTTTCTACGCGTTTTTTTCGAAGTCCTCATTAATATAACACAAGTTGACGATGTCAAATGGCTTTGCCTTTGGCAAGCGACATCGCTGGAGACCCACAACTCTCAAGACCCTCAAGTCTTGAGTGCATAAAGGTCAGCGCATAGTTGCGATGTTGAGGTTTCAGGATCCGATGCACTTTCTACCTGCCACGTGTCATTTACTTGGATGAAGGGTAACAAATGGCAGGTGCACAGAAAACAAATGCATGACTTCACATATCCAAAATAAAAGATACAATTTACAAGCAAATTCTTTTAGTTACTTGGATAGATTATACATTTAAATACATATTATTTTTCTCATTACAAATTGTAAAAAATTACACTACTTTTTTCAATGAATAGAAGTGATGGGGAAGTGCATTGTTTTAGCGTTGAAAGTGCAATCTAATGCACAGGTGCGACAGGTGTCAGTAACAGATGCGGTTTACTTGGAAGTTTTTTTGTGGAGCTGGCATTTACATTCACCCTTTAAAGGAAAACACTCTGGTTAGTAGCAAGAGAGTAAGAAAAAAAGGACGAAATGACAACATTTTGAAACTTTAACTCTCACCTCTTAAAAGGGGGACTAAAATTTCAAAACAATAAAATATTCAGGTCTCTAAGAATTAGTCACGCAAATACCCAAACAAAAGCTTGCATGCCAAATGAAAACATAGCACCAGAGTTGGGGAACCAGGGTGGGCGGAATGGCAAATGAAAGGAAGCGGAAACGCTCCAGCAAAAGATCCGGCTAAAACAAACAAACAAACAAATCTACACTCACACACGTGGACAACACGTTTATGAAGTCAGCAACAAAAGTCAGAAATAATAACAAGCTGGCGGAAAAGCTTGTCGTTGTCTCTGCAGAGCCCTTACACCCCTTGGACTAGTTCCCTTTCGACCGCCCGCCGTACTGTTGCACGCTTTGTCGTTTACAGAGACCAGGCGTGACACAGATGTTGCACTTTCAACACGTCAAACACACACTGCCACTCTCTAACAAACAGTAGTGATGCCACAACTGGTGGGGGATATTTTGTAACTATAATAATTATTTGTTGACCTTGTTTTTAAAAAAAGTTGGCGGGAAAAAGACGCAAGCCAGATTAGAACTGTTCGACAACATGTCGTATAAGTAATTTTTCTGAGACATTCTTTATTGGCAACGTGGCGTATGAATAATAAAATTTTAAACAGGTTCATGTTAATGATTCCCTAGGAATAGTATTTTAGATAATTATTAAATTTATTTGTTAGTACTTCAAAAACCTAAATTCAAAACATCACTGGCACTCACACATATGCATAAATAACCATGGTCATGAGGTCGTTTCTTTACCGGCTATCCTTCTGGGTCTTTGTGTTAAAAGTCAGCCCGTCAGTTGCACAGAGTCGAGTCCTTTTTTCCGAAGTTCCGTTTCCAGCCTGAGTGTAACTGCAGAAAACTCGGACATCTGTTTGCACTTTCTGTCCACTTTTGTGTACCGATGGCCCGAGCTCAGGGCGGAGCCAAAGAGCATGGCTAATAATGTCTTGCAGCCAGGAACAATGATACTGCATTTTTTGGTTGAAGTGCCTGGAGCACGAACTAAATTAAGTCTGGCATTTCACACCCACAGATCATCCTTAATTCAAAAAAATCAAAGCTCTGACCATTTATTCCAATTTATTTGTTGTGTGGGCCATTTCACCAGGCACTAAAATGTGAATTTTTTTGTGCCAGCGGGTGCAGTACGTTGAACCAAGTGAGCTCAAAGCAAAAGGAAATTGCCTGTTTCCATTTTATCAAAAATTTTTGGTTTCTGTGGCATCACAGCCTTGTATCTGTTGGCTGTCAATACCATTTTTTATATACTCTCTGTAAAAATAGCTAAGCTATGATTAGATAAATATTAGAGTTTAAAGTTATAATATTTTACTTTTGTCCTTTGTTTTATAGTCTTTCCTAAGATATCATATTATAATTATTCAACAAAATAGACACCCCTAGAAGCCTGGTGGTTTCAATAATAATGGGGTTCATGTTCGATTCTTAACCACTCTTAATTTTAATTTACACTTACTTATAACTTAATGATTTTTTCCCTTAAACTGAAAGCGTATATAAGCATCGGCTTAAACCGAATACAGCTTAGAATTTGTGTTGATACATACATATGTACGTTTAAAAGTGGAAAAGAAAATTCGCCTTTGTTTCGCTATCTTACGTGTTTATTTTTTACATTTTTTATTTTTTGTGGTATTGGTCCTGGGGGCATCACTGGATTTTGGTAAATTTGCAGCCAGTTCAATGCACAGCAGTGGAGTTGAAAGGTCGCCCATAAAGATTTATGGCCAGGTTAACTTTAGCGCCACTTTTACTTTGTGAGGGAGTCATATTATTGGCTTTAATGGCAACTCAAGAAAAGTAATTAGAAGTAATCAAATCGCATTTAACATTTGTCTCAATAAAAGTTCCCAAAAAGTAACTGATTAAATTAAAAGTCAGTAACTGTTAACTGTGAGTAGATATAATCCATTAAACAAAAGTAACAATTAGCGAAATTGTTTTTAAAAAATAGTTTTGCAATCCATCTCTTTTGAAATAAATAACTACATTTTATGCAACGATCGGGTATTAAAAAAATTTAACACATCTGCAACTTAAAAATAGTATTCTTAAGATAGGTTTCTTAAAATATTTAAAATTTAAATTATTTTGTTTGGCAGTGGAGACAGTGTATTATCCTCAGGAAGCTTTCGTAATGCGGTCACACTTCCCACTCAGCTGATTTCACAATATAGACTTTGTTGACGTTTTCCCTAGATTACTAAGATTAGTGCCAATCACAGAATGCCCTAATTTGTGTATAAAACAAAGAGTGCTATGCTCACCTATTCAGAACATAGAGACCACGTCAACCCAAACGCTGCTATGGATTCGAGCCACTGTCATAGAAGATCGCCTGAGCCTGGAGACTGGAGGGATGGACCCTCGATGTCGCTTTTCCACGACTTCATTGCCAAGAACGTTTCCATGCCCGCTGATTTTGGCCAGTTGGTTGCATACTTGATACTTCTGGTGGTGTCGTGGTACGTGCTCATGTTCGCCGTCCGATTCGTGCTCTCGCTGGTGAGGCCTGTGATCATAGTGGTGACCGGCCTGTTCCTGTTCCAATACCTGCGCAACCTAGACTTCGGAGACGCATTAAATCAAATATTTGAAATTGTGGGCCAAATCGGAGCTCTAGTAGCCGCCGCCTTCGCAAAGTGCTTGCAAATAATTCTGGATATTCTTCGATGATCCCGATCCCGCACACATTCCTCTGTTAGACCCCATTCCCCATTGTGTATATTTGTAAATTTGGTCATAGACAATAAATAAATTAACCTTACTGAAAGCAATTCAAATGGTTTACGTGGTCTTTCTAACCTCTTGAATTATAGGAAAGGTACATAAACCAAATATGAATGTTTATTTTACATTTTATAAAATTCTTTTACAAGTTTTACTATTCTAATCAGGTCATCCGATTTATTGTTTCGAGCGCATTACTTCTCCTCACACCACTCGTTTTCCTTGCGCACCTTCTCCTCCTCCTGAGGCGAAAAGTCGTTGCTGATGGTGAACGTGTCGCGAATCTCCTGCGGGGACTTGCCCTTGATCATATTGGCCACAGTCTTGCAGGTGACGTCCAACAGGCCCTGAATGTTCAAGTAATTGGCCGCCAGAATGAGCTCAAACAGAGTACCTTGATCGACTTTTAGGAAATCGGCATCCCACGATGAAATGTCGTCGGTTCGCTTCTCCTTGTTTTCGTCTTCCTCAGTCAGTTGCGGATCGTCTTTATGATAGGTGGCCCAGTGAAGAACCTTCTTCAGGATCACAGAGTTTACTTTATGCAGCGGCAGGACGCTGTTATCACTCTCATCGCCTAGGTCCTCCAGCGCCGTGCGAATTGTCTCCGAGCACTTGGCAATCTCTTGTTCGATGTCGAAGATCTCCTTGTCGGAAGACTCAAGCCGAATGATAGGCATGCTGTAATGATGGACGCCTTCACTATTTATTCATAACTCCACCCACGCGTTAGTTATTTTTACTTACCTTTCAGCGCTTTGTTCTTTCGTTTCGAAACGGTTTGATTTATTCGCAGTGGCGCAGCCGAAAAAATAAAATAGCTCTGGCCTACTGGCTAAAAATAATATTCTCTTGCCTTCAACTTGAACCGAACGCCGAGTGCTTAGAATTCAAAGTGAATGCTTATCAGAATAAATATTTCTACCAGGGTCTCGAAGAATTCGAATCCTGACTCATCATGTCTGGGCAGTGATGCCAGCTGTAGCATTTTTCGGAAATTTACTTTCGAATGGATTATATTATTTCTTGAATAAGTAAATATTATAAGATTATTTTTATTTACAATTTTAAAACTGATAAACTTTTATAAAAAATAACAATAGTTTTCAAAAAATGTGTGATGAATTGGCAACATTGTATCTAGTGTTCAATTTTTGAATTTTTGAACACTACTCAGAAAAAATTATCGATAATCTTTTCTTTCGCTGCATTTGAAGGGATAGAAAGCGCATAAAAAATGCGGGTAATTTAAAAAAATGAAAAAAAAAGAAATTTTAATTATCTTGTTCCTTGAAAAGTGGCTCATCTTCCCTGTGCGCCGTGGATATCATTTAAAAGCACTTTACTGCCTCTAGATTCGTCTACAAAATCTTCCCATCGGATGTCTCGAGATAGACGTCACTAATGCTGTAAAATAGATATCTTTTAATCGTTTAAATGTGCACCAGTCTTATGAACAATTCATTTTCAATATCAATGGATAAATACATTTTTTCAACTGAAGAGGATTTGGACGTTTTCAAACACTACTATTCGATAGTTTACGATAATAATCGTAGTAGACATATCCGATAGTTGAATTTCTCGGAAAAGTGTCATCTCTTCGAACTCTAGCGGAGATTTGGCCAGAAAATATAAATAACATTTTAATCGCTCTGCAGATATTTGGATTTGCGCGGAACCGAAATTGTCTGTGAAATCGCAAATTACCGGTAAGCAAGTGAGCCAGCCACCAAATTCGCGGCAGCGGCAGAGGGGCAAACAAACCGATTTTGCGGCTGAAAAAAACAGGCGGCGGCGTCGACACGCGGAAGGATCCGTCCGGTGGAATCTCCAAGGTCGGAACTTACACTGACACCTGGCACTGGGGCAATAGGAACTCATTATGGACGTGTACGACGTGAGCGATGATCTGGTCAAGAAGCTGAAAGACTGGAAGTTGATCAGCATCATCTCCGGCAAGTTCAACGAGCTGAAGGAGAACTATTCGAAGGTTAACTTTGTGGAGCATGCGCTAATTGACTTCAAGTACATGGAAAAGATCTTCCTGAACGTAACGCTGCGGGAGGACAAGTGCAATAAGCGCAGTGTGGAGTTCAGGATGCTTGGCAACGAGCAATTCTCTCTGAAGAACCGAAAATATTTTCAGGTAAGAGGAACTCAATTCCAATTTGATCAAATTAATAATTATTGTATTCCTTTAAGGCACTGGAGCTGTACAATAAGAGCATCTGCTACGCCGAGCCCAATTCAGAGCACCTGTCCATAGGCTACGCCAACCGGTCAGCGGTTTTGTTTGAATGGAAACGCTATAGGGAGTGCTTGGCCAACATCGAGCTAGCCCGGAAGGCCAACTATCCGGCAAGACTGAGCCACAAGCTGGACAAACGTGAAAGGGACTGCCAACAACTGCTGGAACAGCAACCGCCAGACGTGGTTCCCTTTGAATTCAAGATGAATTTCGAAACGCACGCTCAGGTGCCGTACATCGCCGACTGTCTGGAACTGCGCGAGTCTGGGGACGAAGGACGATTTATAGTAACCAATCGGGACCTGGTCGTCGGTGATCTGGTGGCGGTGGAACAACCTTTTTGCTCCACATTACTTTCGCCCATGCGGTATATCCGCTGCGCCACTTGCAAACGGGAGAACTACCTGACCCTCATCCCCTGCGACAGTTGCTGCTCCGTGATGTTCTGCTCGGAAGAGTGTAAGCAACAGGCAATGTCAACGTTTCATCGCTTTGAGTGCCCGATCATTGATTTTCTGCACCGAATGTTCAACAAGATCCACGGCATCGCGCTACGAACCACGCTTGCGGCCCTGGACCTTTATCCGACCATCGAAGAGCTGATGGCCTTCTGCGAACAACCGGAGAACCAGAACAAATGCGCCTTCGACCTTGACTATGGGCAGCTAACGCCACAGGAGCACTACCGGGCCATCCACGGGTTGGTGACCAACCAGCACCTACGCTCTGTCTCCGATCTCTTCCAGCGTTCCGTGGTATGTGCCATACTGAAGCACTTTATCATCGAATATACGCCGCTCAAGGACCACTTAGGAGGCGAAGACGGCCGTAATTTCTTCACGGATCTGCTGTTCCGGCACCTGCAGACGTCTCCCTCGAATATGTTCGGAATCGATCTGGTGGAGCAGGTCAATGAGACAAAGGACGACCAAACGCACTCGTCTGGGGCTTATGCGTTCCTCTCCCTCATCAACCACTCGTGTGCGCCAAACACTCTGCGAATATATGAAGGGACTAAGGCATACCTCTTTGTTCTGCGGCCGATAAAAGCGGGCAATGCTCTCTACGATAATTATGGGTAGGCTATTGGACGAAGTCTTTGAAAGAATTTGTTTTTTAATGAACAGCTTTGTCCTTTTAGCGCACACTTCGCCATCTTTAACAAGCAGAAGCGTCAGGACACCCTGTCCATGCAATACAGATTCGACTGCAAGTGCGAGGGATGCGAATTGGACTACCCGACTTTTTTCCGAATGTCGCACAAGACATCAGTACCCCTGGTAACGGACGACCCAGACTTGAAGCTGTTGGGTGCTTATAATTACGAGTTTGCGGTGAGCAACTACCGGAAGTACTGTGACTTCCTAACGCAATACGGCGATGCATATCCGTGCAAGCAGATCAGCTCAGCGGAGGAGTGCCTCAAGATGGCCCTGCATATCATGGTGGACGCAGTGCCCTTGAAAGCGAAGATGTAATTTGACCCTGACCACCATCACAACTAACACACCGCCGCCACCACCACGGACGAACTTTTCCTTTGCTGACAGCAAGAGCGTATTAAGCAAGAAACACACAAATAAGGAGAGTAATTGATTACTATTAATGTTGTTGCCATAAGTTTGTAGCATAGGCAGCATGCACTAATTTTTTATATTTGTAATTGTACATTTTCGACCCCTGGATCTATTTTTCCCTGCACCATAAACCCTATACCCCCCCACTCCCCACCTCCCACACACATTTCACAAGTCGCAAGCTCAAAATTCTAACGTTGATTTATTTTTTTGATCACAACAATATCTTCGATGAAAACAAAAACAAAAAAAGAAACAAGAACTATACAAATCATGGCGTTTTTATAAATTATTTTACAAAAACAACTGAACAAGAAATACAACATTTTCTAACTGATCAGTTAGTGCATTTTGCTGTACAAGTCGAGCAGGTTCTGGTTTAGAATTGATCCGCCACCCTTACACTCACCCGATGGAGTTGTTGGCTGAAGCTGGACAAACTCGCATCCGGTAGAGCTGGATGTGGACGTCGGCCCGTCAAAGAGCACGTTGCCGAATGCCTGTTCGAATTGCTGCTGGAACTGGCGGGCGTTAATGGGCTGCAGATCCTCGCCGGACGACGGATTGATGTTTAGCTGAGCCGCCAATTGGTCCATGCTATTGGTTTCCCGTTTGGACCGCTGCTCCTGCTGTCCAGCACTCTTTACGTAAATATTATCCCCAGCCGACTGGACATAATCTTCAAAGTAATCCTGATCCACATCAGGAATGAAGCTGCCATCCATTGCCTGGAAACCCAATCGGATCAGCAGTGATATTTTCGTATTGAAGCATTGCAGCCAAGCTCGATTTGTCTGATAGATGGAAAGCTGGGCTTCCTCCCCACTGGCGTTCCAAAAGTCCAATAGGGTGTTCTTCGTAAAGTCGATCAGCATGTGACGTTTGGCATCAGGATATAGCCTGTTGATGGCTTCTAGGTGACGGAAAGTGATCTCCAGGAGGTGATGTTGGTGCCGGGACACAAACAGCTGCCATTTGTAGACCATGGTCATGAGATTCCACAGCTTGGCCATCGACTGCTCGTCCAGTCGCATCAGGGAGCAGGTGGCGATGTCATTCAGCATGAATTTGCAGTGCTCGGCGGTCAGGAGCTGGGCGTTGGTGTGCTTGGATCCATTGAGCAGGGAGTCGATAAACTTGGGCTCTAACATCACGGTGGTTATGTCGTGGATGACTTTATTAGATAAATATAATATTAATCAAAATGGTTTTTTTGAATTAGTCTATATTGTAAATTAGTCTTGTCAGAATAAGACTGATTTCTGAAATCTATAACTCATATATATTCTATAAGATTAGCCCCAAAACTATACTCCAAGTTATGATGACGTGTTTTTCAAGATTATCGCTAGACACCCTTGAAGAGATTCTGTAAGATTATAATTTCATTCTTACCCTGCACCGACTTATCCTCAGCAATGTTCTGCGCCTTCAACCGCTGGTCAATCACGTAGAGCATCTCACAGCCAAGGTTGACCAGTAGAAATACATTCGCCCGAGGATTGGAGAGCTGCATCGGATTCAGCTTGGCCATCGTTCATTTAAACTTGAAGCAACGGTTGACGAATGCGAACTGAACTCCTGACCCGAAGACATCGCGGGCCACGCAAGGCCAGGAGCCCACAACTCTCTCACACACACACAGAGTTGGCCTTATTGGATTTTTGGTTTCCGTGCGGACTTCTACCATCCTGCCCCCCATCCCACCTGGTGGGGCGGCATTTGACGGCTTTATGAGAGCCCCCGGTAACGTCTTTCAGTGCAAACAATAACAAAAAGGCAGCGACAGAGCAGGCGACGTGTATAATTATGGCAACCCCTAAGGGTGGGCCGGGCCGGGTGAGGGACAGAGGACAGGACCTCCACCTGCACGGTGGAGCACTAAAATTTATTGATTTGTAAATTTCCATTTCAAACGCAAAGCCATTATCATGGAAATTATGGCAGCCGTTTGAAAAGTTAAAACGCCAGAGTGTGAGCTGCTGTCGCTGGAATTATCCGGTCATTATATCAATATATGCACATACATATAGAAGCTTCAACTGCAGTCCTGTCTGTCAAACTGACGGGCGAGTCAGGTGTGCGGTTGTTGGAGTGGTTTCTCCAACCCTCCTCCCACTGGGAGCCAAACACCTGCAGCAAAGGTTGGCCGGAAAGGATGCCGGAAGTTGCGTGATTTCCCGGGCCACAAACACGAGTGGTTTGGAAAAATAAACCTGAAAACGTTACTATACTTTTACCTAATTTTAAAATTTAATGTTTAAAGTGTTATATATTCAAATCTTTTATAAATCTATTCTAGTTTTATTCATATGTTTTTTTTCTTTTAAAAAGTTTTCAAAACTAAAAGTTTAAAAAAACATTTTTTTAAAACATAGTATTGAAAAGAAAAGTAACAGATGAGTAACGGTATATTTTCACAAGCTTATTTGAAAGTTTATCATATGTTTAATGTGACCAGAGACCTTAAAACAAAAACACTGGCAACACTTCTTACTAGAATGTAATGACGGATGAACATCATTCACCCTGCAACCCGAGAAACGCGCACAAAATGTTTTCGTACAAATTCCCTTGCGGGGATTTCCAAACAATAGCAACTATGACCAAGACCGGCATTAAATTCGACCCACCTGTTTACGAGCAGCGCTACTGTGCCGCAATTCAGATCCTGGAGGACAACCGCTGGTCGGCAGAGATCAAGAAAGTGGTGGAGTTCGGATGTGCTGAAATGCGTTTCTTCCAACTAATGCGACGCATAGAAACAATTGAAAAGATTGTGATGGTAAGTCTTGATTTTTAATTAAAACATTTCGGAATACACAGTGTCGGAGAGTATTTAGTTAAAAATCAAATTTCAAAGACGTGGGTTCGGGTAATTGTTAAGGAAATACAATTCTAGTTTATTTATTTCCGCTGCTTGTTTATACAAGTAATTCCTAACTTAGATCTTTATCATTGTTTATGAAGTAACCATTATCTAATTTATATTAAATACTTTTTGAGGAGAGTATGTACCTTGCTGTACCTTGCTTGATGAAATGTTGTTGAAAACGGGGGCTCTTACATCGGTGTATACTATCGGGACTAACAAACTAACATAGGGATAGGGGGTGGTGTGGTGATAATTATTAAAATATAATATAATCAAGGATTTCGCTATCAAGGCCAATCATAACTTACAGGGCACTGCTCCTGGGGCTCGGTTTAAAAAACACACACACACAATATCTCTTACAACTGGGGACTACATGGTATTCAAAAATGAAAAAAATAATTCAACAACATCTTCCCAATGGAGCTGAGCGCGCTTTCCTACTATATTGACGTTCTAAACCGAAACTTATATCTTTAATGTGCAAAAATCCAATTACAAGGTAAAGCCGATAATATGCATATAAGTAGGATCTGTCCTGTTGGATTGCAGCCTTATCCTGCACCGACCTGACTTAATTACCACTAAAAATACTTGAAACGAATTTAGGTTTTCCTTTTTTTCTGTTTAGCTTTTGCATTTGGCATTGCCTTCGCTTCTCTGACCTAGAACTATCCTTCTTATGCGTCCATTGCTCTCTCTTCGTTTACGGTCCCTAATCCTATTCCTTACTGTCATCTAGCAATCATTTGCGGCAATGCCTGGACGCGTGGACGTGGCGCCCCTTGCCGTAGTTGTTCTCGTCATCGTATTCGCCATAAAGGTTCTGCACTTCCAGCAGGTTCGCATTGTTCTCCACATCGTTCTCGCCGAGTTGTGATTCAGTCTTATAGAGGCAGCGGCGGGTCTGCCGCTGCTTAGGTTGTCGGCCAGTTTGTGGCGCCGACTTATCTCGGCCGCCCGTCTTCAGTTTCCTCTCGCCCGCTGGCTCGCCGGTAGCTGAGGCCAGTGTGGTGCTGGTAGTGGTGGTGGTGTTCTCCTTGCGTGTGGCACAGCCACGTTTGTTACTGGCCACCGCTGACAGAGGAGTGGAGCGGATCTTACTCACAGCGCCGAGTCGCCGAGCTGCTACACGGTTGCTGCTACACTTCACCGGCGGCTGTGATGGTGCCTGGCCAGGCTTGCTGGTGGTCCTCTTGCGACCACTGCCCTTGGGTCGGCCGCGCCCAGCCCGAGCGATCTGATTGGAATTATCGCTACCATCCACTTCCTCCTAAATGAAGAGTACTTTAATAACGAAACACAGGCCATAAATAAAAGAAAACTCACCTCTTCAACCTCTTCCTTTCCTTCCTCCTCCTGTTCATCAATGTGTTCCTCCTCCTCTTCATTTTGTTCATCATCCTCCTCCTCATCGTCCTCGTTCAATTCTTCCCTAATATGCTCCTGAACGACCAGACCCTTGTCGCGTCGACTCTGCTCGACAGCCAGTATCGCATACGTGGGCTTTCCGTCATAGCGTCTGGGAAGACGGGATTGCAGCGGGCAAATGGACTCCTCCCGCTCGAACTCCTTGACTGCTCGTTCCCGGGCTATTTGGTCGGGATCCTGGGAGAGGACCTCCGCCCACGAGAACTTCTTTTTCGTCGTCTTCTTGCTCGACTTGGAGCGGAGATTTTTCGGAGAGACACGGTTGGTTAGCGCATGCTCCTGGAAGGGAGTGCTCAACGCGGCATTTCGCATAACATTCGCCGTGATCTTGTTGTTCAACTCGAAGATGTCGCATCTGCTGGCGTCCACTTCATCTTTGACTGAGACGCAGGTGCGCTGGATCTCCTCGCTGCTCAGGCGCATCTTGTCCAGATCGAAGCCCAGATTCTGGTACTCGTTGCGGAAGATGTTGCGATAGCGCTCATAATTTGGTCGTTCCTGGTACGCCAGCTTGCCGATCTGCTGCAGGAACTCACCAAGGTATTTAGGAACTTGCTTGCCATAGAACTGGCGCAGCATCTCCGGCACATCAGTCATGAACAGCTCCTTGGCGCGATGTACCTTCTCCTGCTGTTGTTGCTGGGCCGCGTCCTTCCAGGGCAGGCAACCCTCGGACCAGTAAACCAGGTTATAGCCCAGGCACTCGAGATCGCTGCGCCGCGAATGGGCACCCAGATGGGCGTCCCGCGAGGTAAACTCCAAAGTGCCGTCATGCGCCCGCCGCTGATCCATGATGAAGGGGCGATGGACACCGCGATCCTGGTACTTGGAGGCCAATCCAAAGTCGATAAGGAACACGTGCTCCTCCTCCACCGGCACAAACTGGTACTCTGTGGGAGGCTGATTCTCCACCAGCTTGTTGCCCCTTCCGCGCGGTCTGTTCCCGCCAAGCGGTTCCTTCTTAACCTTCTCCTGATTTCGCTTGGCCCGAGTCGGAGCAGGTCCTTTCTTGGCGCTCGAGGCCAAGGCAGGCCTTCCCCTCTTGATCGTCGATCGGCGCTCGGAGGGTGGAATGAACTCCTCGGACTCGTTGTCGGAAGACTCGGCCGACTGATCGCTATTATCCT
Organism: Drosophila ananassae; assembly: GCF_017639315.1. Taxonomy (NCBI): domain Eukaryota; kingdom Metazoa; phylum Arthropoda; class Insecta; order Diptera; family Drosophilidae; genus Drosophila; species Drosophila ananassae. The sequence goes on along the minus strand of NC_057929.1, from coordinate 2,667,564 downwards.
CGCTGGCCTTAATGGGATCCCCCGCCTCGTTGAACTCTTCGCGGTAGCTGATGCGCTTGGTGGGGCGCAGGTAATGCGACTTGACCATTTCCTCGTACATGGAGTTTCGTTTCTCGCGGCGGCACGATCGCACTGGATTGGAGCCACTGAACTGAACGTTGTTGCGGCCACGACGCTTCTTGTTTATGGGCGTGTGATAGACATCCATGCTGTTGCTGTTGTTGCTGTTCGACGTGGCACCGTCATCGAAATCCTCATCCTCGTCGTCCTCCTGATCGATATGTGCAAGCCGTTTGAGAGGGAACCGTTCTCTCTTCAGAAAGAAGTCATCATCGTTGGTCTCCTGCTCGGAACTGTTGCCACTGTCCGTGGTCTGCTGCTTCTCGTCGTAGTGGTCATCGAAGTTATTCCCCTTGTTCTTCACATCGGCAGCTGCGCCCACTCGCACCGCCTGCCTCTTCAGATACTTGCACTTGGACACCATGAGGTTCTGGGCCTTGATGTCGTTGTGACAGTATCCTTTGTCGTGCAGGTGCTCCAGCACATCGATTATGTGAATGGCGAGCACGAGCAGTGACTTTTGCTGCATCCGCGAGTTCCTGATCAGCGAGTGCAGGTCGCGATCGAAGCGGGGAAGCACTATGAAACGGTAGCGAGCATCTCCGAAGTAGTGGGTGCCAGAGGCAATGTAGCTGGGTATGCCAGAGGGCGGGCCCTGGGCGAGGGCAAGCGGCTGCTGTTGGGCTGGCAGGTTGACAACATTGTCCTCCACACCCGACGGATCTAAAATGAAGATTCTAGAGTTCATTCAATCGTATAGATTAGTCGCACTCACCCTTGCCCTGCGAGGTGTTGATCAGACAGTGGATCTCCACGAATAGAGGTCCATTGGAATGGGGCTCAATCTTAACGACGTACTTGGCGTTCTCGGAACTGGTCGGGCATACTGTGTCGTCCGAGGCCAAGAATATTTCGCCAAAATTACCTTTGCCTGAAATAAGATTGTGGTGACTATTGGAATCACTTTTTAACAGTTAAACCACTCACCTATGGGTCGCCCCAAGCGCCAGGCCTTGGAGAGGACGTCCCGCAGAATGGTGCCGTTCACCACTGACGGCCTCAGGGTGTAAACCGGACGCGGTGACTCCGTCACACTCGAGTTATTGTGATCGCTGGCGAAACTGGCGCCGGTTAGCAGCAAACTTCTAGCCTGGGGAGTGTGCATCAGGGTTGCGGGGACCAACTGGTCCACCTCCATGCGGGCGCCCTCGCGACCTGCAGCAGAGCCCGACGAGGAAGAATCCTCGTCGTCATTCTCGTGGAATTCAAATGTGTTTGGGCCGTCGACGCGCTGGTGCTTCTCGGCAGCCTTGATCGCCGACCGCTTCCGCTTTCGGATGCTCCTGTCGGTGGGTGAGCGCTCGAGCTGGAGCCGCTTGCCCATTGTGGGCTCCTGGCTGGGATTCGTGAGCCCGAAAACACGAAGACTCCTCCTTGGACTCAGTGATTCGGTCCCGAGATTCAATAAGCAGGCAGTAGTATGGAGGAGCGGCGTACGTTGGATTCAAATGGTGACTGAACGATGTTTTTGTTCGATTCCGCTTTGAAGGTTGATTCTCTTTCACTCGCTCTTCGCGGATTTCTATAAAAATATATATTAATCAAAAGCACTGCGATTAATAAGTGTCTCTTTTCGGGTAACATCGGTTATTGTTTAAATGTAAATCCAATCGTGGCATTGTTTTATACGATTTTTGTGTATTTTTTTTTTTTTAAATATCATTCAAGTTATTGTTTGGCTGGCGAACCAGGTGGAATGGAACGTGCCGGTCCAATTGGGAATGGAACACACAAACAGCAGGAAAGGGAACATGTGTTGGTATATGTACAATATTACAACAAATATTCTCTCAACAAAACAAACAAAAAAATACACTTTTTCTGGAATTCTCCCCGCGCTTTATTAACCTTGTTTGACGCTTCAAATGTTTTATCAGCAAAATGCACATTTTTAGTTACGCGATTATCAAATACAAGCACAAACAAACACGGACGCGAACGCACCACCATGTCTGGAAAACAGACGGACATATATACCTACAACATATGTATGTAGATCCTAATGTCGGAAAAAATCAATTTTTTTTGGCCGGTTATGTTAGCCAAAGACAAAGAACAAAATGCTTCACTCTTTATTTCATTCTTCGGGAATTTTTCAACAGATAACGCGTATTCACGTGCAACCAGTTTTCGAGGTCCCAAAGTCAAATTGATTTTTTAGTATGTATTTTTCTCACGTATTACTGGTTCTCTTCTTCTTGTTTTCGAGTTTTCTTTCCCCCCATTCCAAAGCAAACACATTTTTCACTGCAGATTCTGTTTGTTTCGTTGCTTACATCTTTCACTTGGTGCGACGGTGCTTAATTGCACTTTCACAACGGCCTAGCCACTATATTTCAGCTTCCATTTGACTTATTTTCGTAACAATTACACATTATTCCCGAGCACAGCTTAGAGGTGGAGAAAACACGACGCATCGATGTTTTTGGGATGCGATAGGTCGATATCGATGTTCTAATCCCAAGCGTTTCTATTCTCCACATTCCTAACCGATTCGTGACAAGCCTAGAATTGAATAATTAATTTTTTTAAATTAAGAGAAATAGAGTAATTTTTTTTAACTTTTAAAAATTATTACACGAACACTTTTTTATGTTCATCAACTATTTCCGACAATAATACTTGGTGAAGATGCCAATGTTTTATTCCCGTTTTGCTTCATCACTTAACGGTGGCGGTTGGATTTAAATTTTCAGGTGGACATCGACGAGGAGCTGCTGATGAAAAATGTGACAAGTACTAATCCATTAGTCGCGGATTATATTAGACATCGACTAGGACCCCTCCATGTCGAGATTCTGAAAGGCAACGTGGCGCATGCCTCTGAGCAATTGTTAAACACTGATGCTGTAGTTGCCCTGGAACTGTAAGTTATTTAAATAGTTGTTTGTTTATTTTAATTCATTACTCCACTTGCAGAATCGAGCATGTTTATGATGATGTTTTGGACAAAATTCCGTCAAATATTTTCGGGTTTATGCAGCCAAAATTGGCTGTCTTTAGCACCCCGAATGCCGACTATAATGTGATCTTCAAGAGATTCAAAACACTGCTACCCAACGGATTACGGCATCCAGATCACAAGTTCGAGTGGACACGGGAGGAGTTTAAATCCTGGTGCATGAGAGTCGTGGAGGCATACCCCAACTATATGTTTTCTATCATGGGAGTGGGCAAGGCTCCAAAAGGATTCGAAACGGTGGGCAATGTCTCCCAAATAGCGATGTTCGTCCGCAAGGATTCTTTTGACATGCAGTTGATAGATCCTTTGCATTCGCCCACGTCCGCCACTTTCGATCCAAAGGAATCCTACAAGCTATTGTACTCCGTCGACTATCCCTTCTACGTAGACACGAGGACTGACAAGGAGAAAGTATGGTCGGAGGTGCAGTTCGAGATACATAGATTTAAAATAGCCCAGGACAGTTCCGAAAATGATATACCCTCCGACCAGTCGGGGTATAAGATACCAATTGCTGATTTATTGGCCCGTACTCATCGGGTAAACGCCACCAAAGATATTTTGTTGGAACTTTTTCAAGAAAATTCGATGGAAGTCAATGATGATTGCGTATTTATACCGGAGTCAGATGTGGAATCAAATGGTTCAGATCTTAATGACTTCTCTGATCGCTTATCCCTGGAGACTGGAGTCTCCGACCAAGAGGAGAAGGAGTGTTGGGATATAAAGAAGGATCCAGAATAACAGACATATTAGGCCTATAGTTTTAGGATTTTAATAGAAAATAAACTTCATAAAAACTACTCAAAGCAACGAGTACCATCGCGAACAGAATCTTCATGCAATTAAAATATTTCACAGACCATTAATCCCCCATACCATTGTTGCAATAAACCACTCTCATCCAACTGACAATCTGTTGACATTTCGAGTGCATCAGGGGATGCGGGTGGGTTTTCCCCGGAATATCTTCAATGCCTCTGAACTGACCACCCAATCCACCCCCCAAACTGGCCACTTCTAGTGCAAAATATTGGCGAAAAATTGGGGTTGCCGCCAAGATGATGACGATGACGCCATGTCGTCTGTCTTGCTGTGTGGCACCCGCACGGAAATTGCTTTTGTTTGCAACAATACCGGGGGATGCAGGAAGCGGAGCGGAGGCAACTGGGCTTAACATGCAGACATGGCGCAAACGCAGCGCACACCGAGCATAGTAGCTATTAATACTGGAGCCAAACATATATACACCAACATACACATTTGTCCACCCTCCTGGGCGAAGGGACTCCGGTTGCGGTTGGCAGTTAATGGAGCTGGCGTCAGGACGGAGCCAGCTGGCGTAGTAGTCGTTGTAGTTAGTTGCAGTTTAACCTCGCTCCTGACATGCTGGCTGGCAGGCGAATCCAATCCGAATCCGAAATTGCCATAGCAATCCTGTCGTGACAAAATAGCGCAAAAAACGAAAATTCATAAACATTCACCTGTCAGTGGTAGGCACACTCCCAAACACACACCATCACACACACACACACATAGCATAGCACCGCGTTTACCTTGACTTGTGTGTCACATGTAAATAGGAATTTAACTCAATTTTTATTACATTATCCTGGCTTCGTGTCAGTTGGTTTTCGGATATCACTTCCTTCGAGTTCAGTCGTCGGTGAATCGCAGACATGGGAGATGAGCCGGAAGGAGGCAAGGAGGGCGAGAAGAAAATCGTCCACGTCTATCCCCTGGTGAAGGTTAGTTACTTATCTTTCCTAAAAGTCTTAGATAAAGGTAAAAGATTCTTGAATCCTTCAGCACTCGGATATGAACGAGGAGATGCGTACAGAGGCCATTGAACTGACCATCATGGCTTGCGAAAAGTACTCTTCCAACTACGAGGTAGGATAGATTAGAAATCCTAGTTTTTAGAAATCAAGAATTTGATACAAATCAGTCTCCTCCTTCCAGCACGCCGCCAAAGTCATCAAAGAAACGATGGACAAAAAGTTCGGAATCTATTGGCATGTGGTGGTGGGCGAGGGATTCGGGTTCGAGGTCTCATACGAAACCCAGAACATACTATACCTGTTCTTTGCCGGGAACTTGGCCATCGTGCTGTGGAAGTGCTCCTGAAACCGGGTCACCAAACAATCAAATGTACCTAGAAACCACAACCAGAGACTCCAACTCCAACTCCGAAGTAACAAGAATTTTAGCATTAACTTTAGTCGTATAACAAAATAACTTACCTTTAACGAAACGAAATGTTATGACTGCCGAGCGTAGTGTACTGGTTGATAAATGAAGCAGCCACTTCCATGGCAACAACAACAACATGGTTTGGTGGTAAAAAAGACAGATTTTTATTACAAAATGTACCTAGACGCTAGCATTTTGAAAGCACGCTTATAAAAATTGCTTGTACGGACTAAACGATAAAACGAAGAACCTAAGAAACCAATCCGGAGTCGTGCCTACGCGTAAACATCCTCACGATCCGCGCCAGCGCCGTCGCCACCATCTTCCAGGTTGGAGAAGAGCAGGAAGTGCGAGGTGCGATGCAGTTCGTGGTAGAACTCCTTCGGATTGGCCAGCTGCAATTCGTATTTCATGTTCGGGTCGTGACGGACGCCCATGAAGTTGTAGTTCCAGCTGCTCTGTGCCGGCACCATGAAGAAGCCGAGGAACTTGTTTGACAGCAGCATCTGGACGCGTTCGTAGTGCGACGGGAGGTAGCCCTTCGGGTTGTTGCCCTTGTCCGTGTTCTTGGAGCCCCATTCGAAGCCCGAGGGCGTCAGCTTGTAGGCGGTCAGGGAGCACGAGCCGGGAGTGAAGGAGCACGTGATCACAATCGTTTTCTCGCCGTCCCAGTTCGAGTTCTCCTGCATGATCTTGGCGTGGGTGGTAATGTCTTGCGGCGACAGCTGCGGCAGCTCGTTAGGCTGCGTATGAATCCAGCCGAGCGGTTCCATGTCCTTGAGGTACTGGTGCGTGGGCAGGGTGTTGGGAAGGTTGATCGTCTGATGGGTGCCCCACTGTGGCGGCATAACGATGCAGCGGATCTCCTTCACCTGCGGGTTGTCCGGCGGACTCACGCCGTACAGATAGCCCGCAATCTGTGCCCTCAGATCCGAGATGGTCACAAACTTCTTGAGTATGTTCTTGGGCAGGATGTAGGTGTAGCCAGTTTCCTTGATGTCGTCCGAGCTGACATAGATGTGGTTGGTTCGCAGGTGGAGGTTGGTGGCTGAGATGGCTCTCACGCGCCACTCCGTCTTCGAGCTGAAGGTCTGCGTCTCGTAGTTGGACGTGGTGGAGGTGATGATCTCGTCACCATGCTTATTCGTAGTCCTTGTGGTGGTGGCCGTGAGCTGGTTCTGCTCCTTGGTCTGCTTCTCGATCTCGGCGATCTGTTGGCGCTGCGCGGACGGAGCACTGATCTCCATCCCCAAAATGATGTCACGGATCTCGGACTGCGTTAGCGAGGCCACGTTCACGTTGTTCTTCTTGCCGTAATCGGCCAGAATGAGATCCTTCAGCTGCACCTCCACCTTGATCCACTCCTCGTCGGACAACGTCGGCCAGATGTGATGGGCCTCGGTGATGGTGGTCTTGTCCGGCTTCAGGATGATCTTGGTGCGCTCTGTGTTCACGTGCAGAGCCCGCAGGATCAGGATGAGCCTACTGAAGGCCGTGTACGAGGAGATGGTCTTTAGCCAGTCGTCGTACAGGTTGAAGAGCACCATCTGCGGCTCGGTGGCCTTCAAGATCAGATCACCGAACTTCTCCACCTTCAAGCACGCCTGGAAGGGAAGCTGCAGCTCCGAACCCTTGATCACAATGTTCGGGAAATCGAGCAAGTGCACCTCCAGCGGGTCCAACATGCCCTTGCGGGTCACAATGATCTGCTTAGGCTGCTCCTCCACCGGTAGCGATCGAATCAGAGCCGCCACCTCCTCAGCCGTCTTCCACTTGGCCAGCTGGCCCAGACGCTTCTGTCCAGCCCACACCGATGTGTGAATGATCTTCAGGAAGAGCTGTCCGGTTCGCGGATTGAAGATGAAGATGGCTCCGTTTATGGGCTTCGTTGTCAAGTTACCCTCGAATGTCTTGTGTATGGTGACGCGGTACACATTCGTGTCATCCACGAACCAGATGATCTGGTTGGAGAACAACTCGCCATAGTTCTGGGAACTGAGATACGGCTCCGTCGGCTCCGACGAGTACAGCTGCAGGGCTTTACGGATGCGTTCTCGGAGCACATACAACGCCGGATTGGCCTTCATGATCTTCGCCATGGCCTGCTGGATGAGGGTCTTGCAGCCCGGGAACCAGTTGCCGTACGCCGAGTGCAGGTTGTAGGCCAAGTCGATGGCAATCAGGACACCCGTCGGCGAGGGATAGATGGACATGTTGTCCGTGGTGTAGTCGAGGAACTTGGCCCTGGCATACCGCTCCACATCGTGCGAATCGTAGTCGCCCCAACGCAACTGAATGTCCAGCCAGTACTTCTGGGTGGTGGTGTTATCCATGGTGTCCTTGGTGTCGGCCAGAAGCGACGGCCGCGACACGTTCCATTTGTAGGCGGGGAAGAGCAGGATGTCCGCGCACGAGGAGTTCATCTTGTAGGACTTACGCGGATGGATGGTCTCCTTCTGCACCGTCTCGATCTCCAGGGCGTCCAGCTCTTGATCGAACACCTGACACAGATCCATGACGATCGACTCGTGGATCTTCTGCCACAAATGGGCACGGAAGATCTGGATCAAGGAAATCTTCAGGGTGGGTATCTTGCCGTGCATGAAGATGCCAGTCAGATCCAATTGCACCTGGAAACCAACGTAGACATTGGCCCGATTGATGGTGGGCGACCACCAGAGGGTGAAGCGACGATTGGGAATCTGGTTGAGACCCGAACGCTGCGCATTGGTGAGCTTCTTGTACTTCATGGACTCCTCAAAGCCGGAGGCCTTCTCCCAGAAGAGACCCTCCCAGGTGGGGAAGTATGTTCCCTTGAACAGAGTGTGCTCCAAGATGCCCTCAACACCGCCCAGGGCTTGAATCATATCTGTGCGGTAGTTGTTCAGATTCCAGAGTTTTCCGTCGTGTCGCTGATGGGTCCACCAGAAGGGATTCTGTTTCAGGACCTGGTACTGCTTGAACTCCGTTCGAATGCGCCAGCCCTTGTCGTAGGCCAGCGTGTGCCGATCCTTCTGGAAGAGGGTGTTGATCCTGGGAATTCCACGATCCCAGCTATCCTCCAGATCCTCCAGCGTGAGCCGTCGGTTCTGGGCATTAGCCTCTTGGCGCTTCAGAGCGTACTCGGCCCACACGCGCTGGGAGTCAATGAACTCACTTTCCCACGGCTGAATGTACCTGTACAGATTGGGAATCAACTGATCCTCGTCATGGGACATACCTTTAAGAACAAATCCATTAGCAAGGGTTAAAATTGGGATTCTGGGAAAAGGATCTCACCTGATCGGAAATGGGTGATGCCCACGTCTGTTTGCTTGGACCACCGCAGATCCGATTGTGGAATGAGGACGTGACCCATGCTCAACATGCCCAAACCACCCAGCTCTTTGGGGGTGTAGAACACCACGGGCGGGAAACGGGAAGGCATTTTCGAGTTCAGGCCAATCTTGATACGGGTCTGTATTTTGTTCTCGCACTTGACCAACAGATCCAGAAGCTCCTGGGTGTTAACCACAGCCTCCCGGAAGTAGGTCATCAAGCCAATAAGAGCAGTGTTCCATTTGTTGACAATCTTTAAGGTTCAAATGTTAATTAACAAAAACATGTTTAAATATTTTAAAAAGCGTACTTACCTTTGTGAAAGTGGTTGAGCCTGAAGCCATGAGGATCTGCCTCACACGGTTGTGGAAGCGGCCCAAGGACTCGTCGTCCACGCGCAGGAAGCACTGGGCCGTACGTTCCTTGGTGATTTCATTCTGCAAGTTCCACACGCCGTCCCGGTGAGTGAACTCCTCGTTTTGTGTGCGGCACTGTGGGTAGAAAAAGTAAAGAATTAAACTGATCTTAAAGGAATTAGCTGAGTAAAAGAACCTTTGGCAGAATGCGGCACTCAAAGCCACTCATGTTGAAGAGCAAATTCGGGTTGTCCTTGGAATAGACAGAAACAAAGGTGTTCTCCCAACCAATGGTGGTCACAGATCGAGGTAGACGATTCTTGATGTCCCAGAAGACAGCACGCCCTCTGAAAATATTCCACATTAACTTCACAGTTCTCCAAAATTTGAAAAAGAAACCTACAAATTCACATCGTGCTTCATCAAACGCATGCGAGCATCTCTTGGCCAGCACTTCTTGTTGTTGTAGCCAACAATGTTCTCGTTGTTGGGATCCGGGTGCTCTGTGAGGTATCTCTGGATAAGATCTCGCGCCTCTTCGGCCGAGAACCTGAAGAACAAGTGTATCCTGTCCACATAGCGACAGTACAACCGAATTGGATGAGCGGTTTCCGTGACAGCATCCTGGAAGGTCAGGAAATCGTTTGGCATCTGGGGTGGACCAGCCATTTCGCTGGAACGGTGCAGGCCCAGCACCAGGAGATCCAAAACCAGACCATAGTACTGCGTGATGAAGGAGGAGAACTGCAGGCCCCGAATGATGCCATAGCTGTTGGTGTGGTTCATGTCCTTGTAGTTGATCACCACGTTGTTCTTGGCGGTCATGTAATCGGCAATGTTGTGGTCGACAATCAAGCGGAGCAGTCGATTGAGGAGGGTCAAGTCGATTTTCTCGTAGAGCTTCTCGAATCGAGACTCCAGCAAGACGTTGCATTCGCCCTCACCCACATCCCACACATCCTGCAAGTTGTTGATGCCTGTTTCGAGGGACATAGTTTGTCTTAATTAGTGGCGGGAATAAGTGAACTGAACTATCATTTAATCTTAGTCTTCCTTGCTGATATGTTGCCGTTGGAAAGCACCTTGGGCGTGAGGTTTGCAACAAGGGGATGATCAAATACCTATCACTTTGCCACAAATCACACACCCAAAATGTCCAGTACACCTTTCCACTTACTGATTCCATTAAAACCCCACCTTGACACCACTTGTAGGCCAACAGTGGCGGCGGCTCCGTGTCACTGGGCTTGATCCATGGCGGGAAGAGCCTCCTCTTGTCGGCCTCGTACCACAGATACTGATCCAAGTAGGCGTCCGTGATCTTCTCCAGCGGTTCCACTTCGTAGACGGGTATAAGGTGGCTGTATAAGTCCATGAACTCAATGCCGACCTGAAATCACAAAGGGAATTATAAAATTTGACAAAAAGCTAACCATAAGGGGAGTAACCTCTTTGAAAGCTCTCTGGGTGAGCAGATGACGCTTGATACGGGACAGGGCCTCGTGGGGATTGTCGTAGGCCTGCTCAATGAGACCCAGTTCCTCGCGCTGGCTTTGGTTCAGCCGGGACTTGACACTGTACGCCTCCTTCAGCCGTTCGAGCGCCAGGATGAGGAGCTTGGTGTCGTGCTTGTAGGACAGCGGCGGGAAGGGAATGGGAGCGAACCGACGCGACTCCAGCCAATGCACAGTGGTGGTGTAGATGGCCACAGCCTCCTCGGGTGAGATGTAGGGACCATCCTTGAGGTAGTTGTGCTGTCTCTCCTGCTCCGCCTTCAAATAGAGACGCGTCAGTCGACCCAGATTCTTCTTGCACACGGTCTTGTCCACGGTGGCTCCACGACGAATTCTCTCCCTGTTGTAGTGCGCCGTGTTTGTCCACCAATCGGCCTTCATCTTGACATAGCGCAGGATCATGTTTTCAATCGGGATAGGTAGTCCCGGTACCTTCCACGGAATGTTTGCCTTCCAGCACCGCCACGCCTCAGACAGATGCTGCAGAATGGTGCGCGCCTTGTTCTGTTTAATGCCCTCGGGCATCATGTCCACGATGTCGTGCATCACAGAGGCACGCAACTCCAGATCGAAGTGGGATTCCACGCGCTGTTTGGTAACCGTTTTGGCCACACCCTTGGAGTGTCTGCCCTCGAACTGACGTGACAGCAGGTTGCCCAGCCAGCGCTCCAAGAGCGGCGTGATGCCGCGCATGAAGAAAAGCCAGACACGCCAGCCCGGTGCCCAGAAACCGCAACCAGGTCCCTTGCCAACGGGTCCCGTATTGAAGCGGTAGTAGATCAGATGCTTCAGATCCTTGCACATGCGAATCTGCCTCATCAGCTTGTACTTGTAGCGGTACATGCCCGTCAGTTGGCCCACATGGGCGAAGATGTACTGCAGGCCGTCGGCCAGTTGGAAGGCGTCCACGTTGTTTAGTCGGTACTGTACGTGGGAGTCGATAATGAGCTTGGTCAGCCTCAGAATTTCACGACACAGATGGAAAGCTATAAGATATGGTATTTATTAGCTAACAAGTTAAAATAAATTATTAAAGACACACGTACCATTGCCGAAACGCGACTTCTTACGCTCCTTGGTCGTCAAGGTCTTGACCGGCTTTAGATTGAAGTTATAATCCAAATGCAAGTAGTTAAGGTTCTTCCGGTGGATCAGGAGGTTCAACATGTTGTAGCCCTGACGGCAAACCTGCAGTCCAGCCTCTACCCAGTCCAACGTGGTGGTCTGGAAGAACTTTGTGGCCTTGAAAGACCGGAATAGATAGCGTTTCTTTTGGGGCTTGGGTTTCCGGTGCTTGAGGGCGTTCAGCACGTAGTACTTGAGCAGTTTCTGGTAGCTGACGCGCACTTTCACCGGATGTCCGGGGGGACAGTGCTCCTTGTACCAGCACTTGACCAATGGTATATCGATGGCTCGGCGCGAACGACCAGAGCGCATGTTGAAGGGGCGAGGTGCCCACAACAGGGCGATGCCATTGGCTGTGTTGTCCGTGTAAAGGGGAGTGTCCTGCAGGAAGGGCTGCACATCGTCCGGCAAAGTGAAGTCCTCGTCATCGTCCGGCAGCGGTTCCTGCACCTTCGAGTTGGAATTCCGATGCGAAATGGGGTTAATGAGTGGATCGAAGTAAAAAGCTGGCAAATCAGGATCTTCAGTCTTGATGTAGACCACGTTTGGTGTGTGATACCTGAAATTTATGAAATAAGAGAGTATTAAAGGTGCCTATTGAAGATATTTCTTGTTCAAATGTATGCAACTATCAGCAGTATCGATTCAAACTCCAAAATCGCTACGAACATTCTCATTGCAGCTCCCATTATCGCAATATTGGTAGTAAGCCGGGAGCTCATCTTTGTTCTCACGTGCCATGAAGCATTTCCAGCATGGGGATTTGACTTGGAAACGTTACTTGCACGTCAATATCAGAAATAAGTGCATTTAATTTGGATCTTACCAGCTCAGATGCACAAAGTGCGGCATATTGTTGTACAAATAGGGAAAGGCTATGCGGTACTCGGTACGAATGGGCTGCCGGATAATGACTTTGTTGATGTCATTGAACTCGTTCCAGTCTTCATCTCTAAAAAGGGGAATAATATTTATTTTTCCGAACATAGAAGGCTTAGAAGTTCTCTTACCCCACGTTGTGATCTTTGATCAATGGCTCAAACTTGGGACCACCGGGAATGGCCATATTTAAAGCCTTGGCTGTGAAGAAACTCTTGGGATCGAATAGGTAAAAGAAGTTATTGTCCACCAGATCCGTGAGCAACTGATTGGCCAGCCGGTACAGGGTAGCCAGTTGGGGCAGCGACAGATTCCACTTGCGATATGTGGAGCCATTCACGAACCTGGTAGAAGCTCAACATTACAATCAACGAAAAAAGCAATGATTCATTTTATAACTAACTGCGTATCAACTAGAGGACGATGATCGTAAAACCACTTGTATACGGCATTATCTTCGTCGTTGTCCAGCTCGATTTGAATGGCTTCCAGGGGCTCCACATCGAGCACGTTGTCCGCATAGTCCAGAGGAGGCTCCTCATCATCGAAGGGCGGGAAGCGCATTCTCTTAAAGTGACGACGATCGCGTTTCTCACGCCTCATCATAATCCACATGGTGCTGATGAAAAATGCAGTCGTTCAGTATCAAACTAGTACAAAAATCATATCATACTCACCCCCACTGCGCAATGTAGACCGGCTCAATGACCCAGGGAATCTCGTTGACAAAAGAAATGGCTCCAGTGATGTGATAGAGCACCTGCACATCCCGAATCTGCTCCCAGGGCATGGGCATATTCTCCAGCAACTTTAATACGGCGTGCGGCATATACTTGAGGGCACCTAGGTACACACGCTTGTCGTGCCGGTACTTCCGGGACGTCATGTCGCCATGATCTCTTATGATCTTCCTAATGTGCTCCGGAGGCATGTCCTCCTTCTGGGTGTCCACGAAGCCAAACTTTCGCTTCTCAGCGAATCGCTTCGACTGAAGGTGCTGCCATTTCAGCGCCTTCTCCTGCAGCTTCTCCTCCGTAAGGATGTCAGGCTTCGGTGTCGGAATCTGTCCCAAGCCCGGCTGCCCACCGGCAGCGGTGGGAATCCCGTTTGCATGGCCACTTGGTGGAGGCAGGGGGGCGCCAGGCGGGGGAATCTGCTGGATCTGGTTGGCCATCTGCTGCTGGGCATGCAGTTGCGCCTGCTGAGCATGGGCAGCCGCATATGCCTGCTGGGCCATGAGCTGGGCGGCCCAGGCATTCTGCGGCAACATGTACGGCGGAATGGACATTATATCCGGATGTTCGACCCGATTTGTGTCCTACCCTAATCAATAAAAGAGGACCCACATTAGCATGTGCACACACACAGTCACTTCCCGTCGGGGGAAAACGATGCCGACGTTGCGGTCTTTTGCAATATTTTCAGCGCCAAAAAAGCGATCAAAAACGCTCGCCGCCCACACAATTTTTTCTTTAAACTGTACCACTTAAGTTTAGCTACCGAATTATTACCTATTTTTCTCGTTTAATGTCTTTCTTCAGCGGCAAACTGCAACTTAAATTCTTTGCAAAATGGAAAAATACTTTTTCACGCTAGCATGCCACGCTAGTGATGGATAATCTTCGATAGCCCTTTCGGGTTCGTGTCGGCAGCGCCATCTACTGGACAACTTTTCGATTACTGGAAACTTTTCGATTTTTATCGTTTATAGCGGCGATAGAGTTTTTACCGGTTTTTATGGCTTAAATATTTAAAATTTAAAAACACACAAATCGTTTAAGGTATTCCGCTCAAGAATCGAATGAAAATTGACGAAGATATGTTCATCGCTGTTAGCCAAATGGCCATCTCCATACAGTTTCAACATTTTAAAGGGGATCCCTGGGAAAAATGAAGAAAAATCTAAAAAATATTTTGTTTCTGGGTTTTGAAACAGATTGATGGAGAATCGATCTACAAATCGATTAAGGTATTCCGCTCAAGAATCGGATGATTATTGACAAAGATATGGCCATTGCACTGGGTCCTATTGACCTCCGAATGCATTTTCAATATTTCGAAGGGGACCCCCAGGAAAAATGAAGAAAAATCTAAAAAATATTTTGTTTCTAGGTTTTGATGCAGATTGATGAAGAATCGATCCACAAATCGATTAAGGTATTCCGCTCAAGAATCGGATAGAAATTGGCCAAGATATAGCCATCGCAGTGGATCCCATTGACCTCCACATGCATTTTCAAAATTTCGAAGGGGACTCCCAGGAAAAATGAAGAAAAATCTAAAAAATATTTTGTTTCTAGGTTTTGATGCAGATTGAAGGAGAATCGATCCACAAATCGATTAAGGTATTCCGCTCAAGAATCGGATAGAAATTGGCCAAGATATCAAGAATCGGATGTGAATTGGCCAAGATATAGGATGGTAGAGAATCGATAAGGTATTCCCCTCAAGAATCTGATAAGTATTAGGAAGGTATTATATTCTCGAAAATCCCTAATTTATCAAATTATCGAAATTAAATTAAGTGAATTAGCATTCAAACCAAGTTGGTAATAAAAGTTAATTAGTTTGTGCGTCGGTATAATATTTTTTTGGGGGTAAATAAGTGCATTAGATATTTGCTAAACCGGAAAGATCAATTTTTTATGTAAAGATTTAAAGCCCTCGGGATTTGTAACCAATGTAGCTCTTGCGTCATAAACATAATTCTTATAAACAATTAACCAGTTTAGATATTGATATCAAGGCATCAATCTGACCCTGATGGGAGACAGCTCATTTCCCACCGGGTAACGACATTCCCAGATCTCCCAATGTTTGTCCAATCAATGATCATGTGCGAAATCGATCTCCGGAATGGCTGGGATCCCTATAAATATTGTTGATCTGTTATTCTGGATCACAGTTTACGGACAACAACGCAGCTAACAAGAACACCCGGCTTGGAAAAAAGTTGCTAATTTGCCACAAATCACAAAGCTCAAGTATATCCCCTAGAAGTTTGATAAACAAGATCAGCAATGGCAAAGGTATAAACAAATTGGGTCAGTTTTATTTGAAAATAACTAACTTTCTGGATACATTTTCAGATATTTTCCATTATTTTTGCATTGGCCTTAATAGCGGTCATATCTGCAGGTCCTATTGAGGTAGGAATGAAATAAAAAACCAATTCTCTACCGAAAAATACATAATTTTCATTTTTAGAACGAAAACGAAGGTGCTGATGGTGACCTAGCCACTGCCGATTCCGTTGGTTATGGTTATTATGCGGCTCCAGCTCCCATCTACTACGGTGGTTATGGAGGAGGATATGGTGGTGGCTACAAGTACGGAGGATACCGGAGCTATGGACGATACTATGGAGGATATTACCGCCCGAGAATCTATCCTGTGTGGGGCTAGATTATTGAGATTCAAAAACAAAACCCTTCCTATATTACCTTTCCCAGTTACCAAAGAAATTATACAAGCCACTTATATATTAACCCTTTCACTGTCTTGAAACTCATTTTGATGTTTTGGCGATGACGTCAGAGGAGTTTTTGACCCCAGACACAATTAACACCGGCATAATCGCAATAAAAACAAAACAATTTATATACAGAGACGACTACATACGCATGTGCGAGACTTATTATTTTCAAATTTCAATTGTCAGGCATCTTAAACCGGATTTTTGAGACCTGGCCCGGCGCTTCCAAAGAAATTGTAGCGATTTCAATGGTCGGCCAACGTAACAAGAGACCGAGTTGGCCAAGCGTAATTACACATCTGAACTGCCGACCCGAGCCCGGGACTTGGACCCAGCTCAGTCAGTCTCTTGGCCGGGCTTTAACGATCCACACAAGCTTAATATTCGGGCCATAAACGGGGTCAGCCACGAAAGCTCAAGATTACAGTGGATAACGTACCATTTTACTAACCATAATTGTGAAATATTGCTTTTTAAGGACTTTTCTTGATAATATGGCCTTTTATGAGCAACCGTGTTGTGTTTCTCTTCTGGATCTAATTTTAATTTTCTTTTTTCGAAAACTGAAATTAATATCTAACCTATTATCTTGGAATGTTAATTTCCTGAATTATTTTCTTATAAAAAATGAAGATTCCAAAGTTGAATTCCTTATCATTTCTTACAAAAAAGATTTCAAAGTATTTTTCTTATCGCAATTAAAAAAGTTCTTCCGTAAGGTAGAACGGTTTAACAATGGACTTTACTTCTGGCTGACCAATTATGACTAATGCTTTTTTTTTAAAAATTAATCCTTAGAGGCCTTAAAGGTTAAATTTTATCGGAAAGGTGTTTAGATATTTTAGGGATCTTTGTTTTTATTTTGGAAATGGCTTACACACATATAAGCTAGGATATAAATAGGATATCTAATGGCGACGGGATGCCGAATGGTGTTTGTGGGGGTGTCCTGATTTATGCGAGTGGTGTTTGGAGGAGTGGGAGCGAGCCTTCCGGCGGGAGTGCTCATCCTGCGACTGGTGGTGGTGCTTCTTGTGAGGCTTGTGCGACTTGGCGTGTCCTTTGACGTGGGATGCAACATGGTCAACCACCTCTCTACCATGCTTCAGGTGCTCCTTCTTCTCTGCAAGACCTGAACCATGTTGCTGATGGCTGTGGGTGTGCTGGGACAACTGGCGCTTGTGGTTCAGGTGGTGGTGGCGGCTATTATCGTCCTTGGCGTCCAATGGTTGCATGGCCAGGGCCACGGCGACCAAGACCGTGGCAAAAATAATAATCTGCAAAAGTCATCCAATGCAATCCGGTTAAATTGGGTAAACATAATTGGGAAGGATCGGGAACTGAAGCTACAGGCCCTTATCTATACTCCGATAAGGTTACTTTCGACCCATTGATTGTACACTCACCGCCTTCAGCATGATGATACTTCCTGGGACTTGACTCCGCTTCGAAACCTTTTATTTATGTGTAAACTCCGCGACGTTCGGATCTCGACTGTTTTTCGGAACCTCTTCCGTTGCTGGTTATATCGTTATCTCTTTATATATGTAGCCATGCCTGCTGGTGCTCCCCGAAAACCCCTATATCGCATAGATAGGTATATGGTAGCTTTTTTTTTTTTTTGAGAGCGGTAGAGTTTTATCGCCCATAAACAGGCAGTGAGCTAATGTATTTTATGTGGAACAGCTGTTGTACGATTTCTAAGCCGAGATTAAAAAGGGAAGATGCTCGGTCATGCTCAGTTACTGTTTGCCAAATAAATTTTACAACTTATAGAACACATTTCTCCATAAAATGAAAACATCTGATAATTACAGAGTCGACTTATATCAAAATATACTAACTTTATAAATCATTATCTTATCTAAAATCATTAAGAACTCTTCTCTCAAGAGCTAGTAGATAAACTTCTATAAAGCCAATCATATAAAAAGAAAAACCCACCTTTATTGGCTTCCATTTTCCCCTTCTTATCTTAAACTGAAGAGGCATCCATTAAAACTCAGCCACTTCCACTCGAGATATTCGCAAAATAATAGTACGCCATCAACCTTACGGCGTGTCATAAATATTGATTTCAAATATCAAGAAAACAATGATAACGATTTTTTTAAAGTCATACGTTTTATTATTGGAATCAAGTAAATCATACTCAAATAAGAGAAAAAATAGGTATTATAAAAAATTTCTTTTGTGTGGTGTGGAATTCTATTGAATATTACGTTTATTATAATTGGATATCGTATTTGAATCTGAATCTTCTGGCGTATGTGAATAAATGTGCTTCCCCTTTAATTCATCCTCTTATCTTCTCTTTTGTTTTTTTTCTTCGTAATAAGTATACAAAAAGTGAATAAAAATATATAAAATATATTATAGATATAAGAAAATGGGATTAAGATCCTTCATATATACGCATGGATATAATATTTGAAAAATACATGAAACGCAAAAAAAAAAAGATTACTTTTAAAATGAAAAAAAGACGAACATAAATATGACATTGATTCAAGATTAAACTTAGGATTAATACACTTTTTTTTGTGACATTTTCTTTTTTATATTTTTTTTTACATTTTTGGATATATTTTTTTGTTGATTATATATTTGTAAAATATTTTACGATCCGGCTCTTAACGTGGCTGGCCATATTTGAAAGACTACCAAAGATATACGCCGCTTCCAAGACAATTTTTAAGCGATTTTCGACTATTTAAACACCGGTATTTTAAATATTGAATTCTTTTTTTGTTTTGTTGAACACATTGGGGCCAATATGTCAGTGTTAATAAGCTATACTTTTGCGGATACTACGATAGTTGGATAATAAATTGTTATTGATTTGAGTGATTAAATTGATCGGTGTTATGGTAAAAAGTACTGCGAAAATCGCCCCCTCTGCCGCCTGACTACTCCTCAATGCGATACAAGAAATAGTTGTTCTCAGTGTCGTTGATGGCAGCAGGTGGGGCCTGTGGTGCCTTCCTCGACAGCGGCTCGAAACCCATAAACAAAAATGCCTCAATCATTTGAACGCGGTTCGGCTGATCCTTGCGCATTGCGACTACGACGCCATCCACCTCCAGCTTGTCCTCGGCAAACTCCAGTAGCGACACAAAGGTCTGCTTGGAGCCGGCCGGTGGCAGTTCCTTCGGCAATGCGATATATAGCAAATTGTTGACCGGGTTCAAAATCGTCATCCAATTGGTGTACAAGTCCTCGGTGACATGCAGTTTGATGGAAATCTGCACCGGCTGGTCGTGCTGTAAGATTTGACGCAGCACCTCTTGGCAATCATCGTTCGAGTACAGCGAATGGATGTCTCCCTGTGACTCCAAGTCGGAGATTTCCGACGAGGAGGACGACAGCGACGACGCCCTGGAGCCGGCCTCGTACAGGCTGCCACCAGCCGAGTCGACCGAAGACTTACGGCTGTAGCCTGGAAGGATATATCAAGGATATAGTTAATCAGAATAGAAACAAGTTGATAAAATCAACTTACCCGTTAAGAGCGATGCCCTATCGTGATCTGTTCTGTGGTGGACAGGGACATCAGGACCACCACAGAGGCCCTACGCCGAGAGAGATGCGGTAGGAGTCAGTTGACATGGTCGTGGCGCAAGAAGAAGTCGAGATGGTGCGGAGTTTGCCATCGGCAATACCGCTGTCATTAAACTCTCTTCTAACGATACTACTACTAAACTTTGGGTCGCTGTGGACGAAAGATTAAATATTAAATCAACATATTTGCAGCGCCATTAGACAGGTCCTGATCGATTTTGTAGGCTTTTTCAAAACTGACTAAATGTCAATCCCTTAAGCTTGTAGGACAATTGTAATGGTTATTTTTACCTAATCATGATTACGATTGAAGACAATTGGTGGGTGAACTGCGCAATAGCTGTTGGTAAACTGACGAATTGTCGACGAAGGCAAAAGTCTGTAGCTTATCAGTAAATGAAGCAGGGACAATGAAATTAAATACGCTTTATGACGCAAAATTGTTTGTGTACATTTGAAAAGATAAGATAAGCGCGCCGTTTTATCGGAAGCACGATAGCCGATAGTCACGACTTCAAATGCTGCTCTGCGATATCTTTATAGAGATGGGACTTTAGCCGGCGACAGTCTGGCAACACTAAATACGCCATTTTTCAGAACTGTCAAATCGCACGCACACACCAACAGATACACGACGTAAACGCTTGGTCAAAGAAAAACTCGCGAAAGATCTAGCGGCATCAGAAAAAACGCAGAAAATCAATTGTAACTACACAGAAAACGCGAAAAAACATAAAACAAAGGAAATATGTCTATTGGCGTACCTATTAAAGTCCTGCACGAGGCCGAGGGCCACATAATCACATGTGAAACCATTACCGGCGAGGTGTACCGCGGCAAGCTAATCGAGGCTGAGGACAACATGAACTGCCAGATGACGCAGATCACGGTGACCTACCGGGACGGACGTACGGCCAGCCTGGAGAACGTCTACATTCGGGGCTCCAAGATTAGGTTCCTCATTCTACCGGACATGCTGAAAAATGCGCCGATGTTCAAGAAGCAGACGGGCAAGGGGCTTGGTGGGACGGCGGGACGCGGGAAAGCGGCCATTCTACGCGCCCAGGGTGAGTTGGGACTTTTCAGGTCACTTTGCTGCAAGACAAAATCGAGGACTTCTTTCCTAAGTCATTTCACAGAATTCATCATCTAAATATCACACTTTGCCAACAAAGTTTTCCAAAAATTTCATTTCAAACACATTTGTAGTTTATTTAACTTGATTTTGTCTTGTAGAAAGTGAACATGCCAATTATAAGTCATTAAAACTAAATGATTTAAAATTTTAGCTCGAGGTAGAGGTAGAGGCGGACCGCCTGGAGGTGGAAGAGGCACCGGAGGACCACCGGGAGCTCCGGGCGGACCTGGCGGACGAGGAGCCTGGCAGGGTGGACCCACCGGCGGACGTGGACGCGGAGGCCTGTAGGAACTGCCGTCTCAACAACACATTTTTGATAATCTATAAGCTGCGGGATCTATATTATAATCGGGGCGGGCGAAACTTTAAACTTTTGTGAAGTATTTTAAAGTCAAAATAGCGAAGAATACAAAGTGAAATTGAATTCCACAATGCATCCACAATTATTTGAGGAAGGAGTGGCCTGGAAAGGAGAAAACTATTAACCACCATCACCAGCAGACGCTTACAGCTTAGCTTAAAACCAGATAAGCACACCGATATCGTCGCCTTTCGAATGTTATACAAAGAGAGCAATTCCATGACAGTATTACAATCCGTGTTTTAACTTGACTGTCGACGGATAGCTCTCTTCATTTCACTATTCGTGGAGTATCCTTGCGGCCGGAGCCATAACAGACAGGACAACGGACAGATTAGATCGAACAATACGATATTAGTGGGTGTTAGTGATCGGAGCGAAGCGTCGAATATTATACAAAGAGAGCAATTCCATGACAGTGTTATAGGTATCTGGACTGTCGACGGACAGCTCTCTTTATTCACGTATTCGCATTCGAGATAGTCTAGGTGTTAATCAAACATTGAAGGTGAGGGGGGACGGCACAAAATACGTACGGATACGTATACTATACGCACCACTGGGGTGGTGTATAGATATTTTGGTTTTTGCCGGCTGGGGTGGACGTGAAAAATGCCAAGCATTTTGTTGTTTGCCCCGCCATATACACCAGCCTGCCAATTAAATCAACAAACTGCGCACTTGGCACAGCTCTGCGAATCTGAATCTGTGAGCGAGAAGAAAGAGGAGGCGCCTTTGGGTGCATCGCGCCTAATGGATGCAATTTATGAGAATAGAGGGCAGTCCATAATTTCCATGCAATGTCTATGACATCTCAATCGATGGCACGTGCAGGACAAGTGAAATTGCCTAACGACCTTGCGTGATCTCTAATTGCAGATAGTGGCAGACAGGCAATATATAAAAAAATATGGGCTGCTGACGTACCCCTCCACTTGAATGGTCTGGGCCTGGTTCTCTGGTTGCAAGTTGTCGCTGGATGTCGTCATCGCTGGCGCAAACTCAGTTAAATATTTGGCCTAGACTCTAGAGAAGATTTATCACAGCTGCAGTTCACTATCTTTTTGGATTCTTGTGTGCTTTGGTTATCACAGGTTGGTTGCTTTCGGTTGTCCTCTGACGGAGCTCACACTGTGATTCACATCGAAATGTTCTTTAATCTGGTCTGATTTTCTACTTGAATTCTCTCCTGGCTTTTTCAGTTGATATGTGAGGTGTGGAGGTGCTGTGCTTTGGGCGTTTGTCTGGCGACTGACGACATCCAAACAGCGGTGGCATCATTTATGTGATTAAGTTGAGCTACTATACTAAGACGAGGCCCCTCGTCGAGATATACACTTACTATTTGAGATACTGGGGGGGGTACAGTCGCCCCGATATGGATCTCAATACAGCCTAGCAGCTCAAGGTTGAAAATTTCTCCCTTTTTTGTGGGGGTTGGGTCGTGGCGAATTGCAAAACAAAGCACAAATAATTCATACTAAATTTGCATGAAAAGAATTCGCCGACAACCCCCCTAAATTTGTGTTTATTTAGACGGCCGGGCCGGGCCGGCTAATACGCAAATTCGAGAGGAAAACAAAGGAAATAGGGCTAAAAATATATCAAAAAATTTAATATATACGGAGAGAGAAAGAAAATAATATTTAAAGACAAAATGGACCGCGTTTTCAGGCTGCACGTGCCTGGGGGTTTGCCGAAATAATAACAATGACTAACCAATATAAATATTAATAATCAGAAACCACAAAACGATCGATAAAAAGTGAATATATTAATAAACATTAATAATAAATAGTTTTACCTATAGTTGATGAAACTAAAATGGTAGTTGGTATAAAAATATTAATCTTAATCTTTAATTCTTTCAAATCTTTATCAGCAGTCCTATAAATGTGCCCCCAACTGTTGTGGTGGCGCATTTCTTATTCCCATGAACTGGTGCTTTGTTCGCAATTGTATTATTTTACAATTCAAATGTATTTTAAGTAGTATTCGAGTGATTTTATGGATGATCACGTGTTAGTAAGGTGGTAATCGAGTTACATTTCATAATTCCATTTAAAATTCTTGGCTTAAAGTCTACTTGGCCCTGTTAGAACGGAGCAGAGCCATATAGTAGATTAGATCTAGTCTAGATTCCAGATAACTGGCAGGTGATAAGTCCAGAAAAATGAATCGCTTGTGTAATCACATCAAAAAAAAACAAGAAAGGAAAGCTAACTTCGAGCGGAGCCGAAGTTTATATACCCTTGCAGTTCACTCGCAGTCCGCTAGGTGGCGCCACGCATCTTATATTATTAGATATGTAGCGGATCGTATATAGTTGGCCGATCCTTATGAAATTTGGCATATCGAATTATTTTGCCAAAAGAGTAATCTGTACCAAATCCCATCTTTCTAACTTAAAAAACACCAAAGTTATGCCAATTTCGATCGTTCTATGACAGCTATAGGATATAGTCGGCCGATCCTTATGAAATTTTGCACACAAGATATTTTGGTCAAATATAACATGTGTGGAAAGTCCCAACCCTCTAACTTAAAAAACACCAAAGTTATGGCATTTCCGATCAATCAGTTATATGGCAGCTATAGGATATAGTCGACCGATCCCGGCCGTTCCGACTTATATACTGCCTGCAAAGGAAAGAAGGGTGTGTGCAAAGTTTCAACTCGATAGCTTTAAAACTGAGAGACTAGTTTGCGTAGAAACGGACAGACGGACAGACGGACAGACGGACCGACGGACAGACGGACAGACGGACAGACGGACAGACGGACATGCGCATATCGACTCAGGAGGTGATCCTGATCAAGAATATATATACTTTATAGGGTCGGAGATGTCTCCTTCACTGCGTTGCACACTTTTGACCAAAATTATAATACCCTCTGCAAGGGTATAAAAAGCGTAATGCTAGACAAATATTTGGGGGACCAGCAAGGAAGGTACACTTTTCAGAGGCTAGAGAACAAACAGCAGTAAAAAAAAAAAAACGGATGACAAACAAGCAAGATTTGAGGCAAAAAGCTATGGAGAAGATGTCATAAAATAAACACCATGACTCTACACTGCAGGCAGGCCCCAGGGAGGGAGGATATGATCTTATCTCCGATAAGATAACTCCGATAACTGGCTCCATCGTCGAAAGAAGCTGCTAGAAACCAGACGATGACCCAATATCGTGCCCTCCCTCTCTCTCTCTCTGTCGCTTCTGCAGTTATCTGACTTGCCACACAACAATGATGTCGAGTGCAATGGCGAGTGGAATTTTCCGTTGTTTACAGCAACTTCCGTTGTATGTGTGGGGTTATATACATGACATAATACCGTTGCAAGATGGGCTGACGTGCTACATGGGAAATAACTGGTAGCGATGGCGTTTTCTACTGCAATGGGATTAAAACAAGAGAACAATTCTATAGAATAATAGGATTAGGTTATGGTAGAAAGTTCTCTTTATTCCATTGCAAAAAAAAATAAGAATTGCAAATGCCACTTTGTTAAAGGAAACATACACATACATATGCATGTATGTATGTATTTACATCCGTGTGTTCTCCAATTGGAAGAGGTCGAACTGTAAATAAAAGCTCACAACGTTGCCAGATTTTCCAGCATGATGTGGTGGTGTTTGAACTAATTAATTATTTTATGTACAAGCTGCAACCAAATGGATTAGGTTTATTATCTCATAGAGCGGATGCTGTTGAAGCTTTTTTTTTATTGTGTTTATAATCAACAAAAGAATCTGGTTCTGTTGCCAGGGTGGCAACCATGCAAGGCGGCCATTTTGGCCAGCAACAATAACAAAAACAAAAGATAATAAACAACATATAGGGCAAAATAAAGTAAAAATTGAATTTCAAAAAAACAAAACAAAAGTGTTCATTTTCTGAAATTAATTGTTTACTTTACTTACAAACAGGATGGCCTATAAGGGCTTTTTAAATATATAAATGTTCCGTTAATTTGGTTGCTGTGTACGTCATTCCTGACTGTAAAAAAAAACAATGTACGAACACAGCTGCTGGATGTATGTATGTGAACGTGAAAAAAACCAACACCACAGTACCCGAATTAGCAGGTTACACTAAAACTATTACACTACAAACCATTACAACCAAGCCTACATGCCACCAATGAAAGGGGTCGTGTTACGAACTCCTTCGCACTTTTCTTTTCTTTTTTATTTTCTCATTTTTTTTTTCTTCACACTACAAAATCGAACTGGCACTTTTTCCTCCATATAAACTTACAGTTTATTATTCATATTGGATGGCATTTTCACACTTAATGGTTGCAAATTAACGCACGTAGAACGAATTGAGTTGAACAAAAAGAGGGCTTTCGTGGAGAAAACTGGCTTTTGTTTAAATGGAACGAAACTCCAAGTATTTGCTGCACTTGCTTTGATAAATCTGGTAGAACAGACGAAAATACTACGGGTCGGGCCTTTTATAGGATTTGCCGTGGATTTTTTAGGCAATTTTATGGTATGTTTTCACTGAAAATATACTGCAGCGACTGGTTTTGGAATTTTTATGGCTTTTTTCCATATTTTGTAGTCTTTATTTAATTTTTTTTATATTTTAATCATCTATCACCAGATTCCATTATTGATCTTCGTTTTTGAAAATGGATTAGGATTTTTGGTAATATTTAGTATTTTTTAAAATCCTAAAGGCGGGATATAGGACTTTTTAAATCATCGAGCACGGGCACTCTACGCACTTGTCACCACGAGGTACGAGTGATCCGAGTTTTTTCTGCCTTTTTCAAACTTATTTAATTATATTGTTGAAAATTGTGTTCCGCCAAACTCGAAAACAATGAGCGCCTTTCCCGGAACGTTCGCGTTCGACGAATATGGTCGGCCCTTCATCATTCTGCGCGACCAAGACCGTCAGAAGCGCATCACAGGAACAGATGCCATTAAGGTAATTGAAAAGGAGGAGTGGACGCTTTGAAATGTCTGCAGGCGTTTCATCTTCACGGAAAGCTAACAAAAAGTCGGATAAATACTCAACCCCAGACTAAGTTTGATTTTTTTTCGAAAGAGAACCCAAACAATGACGCATCGTCTGTGGAACGTTCCAGATGGTCACAGAAGCCGGCTCAAAGTGGCCCAGTGACTCGAAACTTTAATGAAAAGTATCATATATCCTGCTCCGTAGTGTTATCAGATCCTAGCCATATTATTTTTCTATGTAACACAGTTGTTTTGGCCAAAAATTTACAAAATCTGACGTCACTTAGCAATTTTGAGGTTAAAACGCCGCACAGATGTTTTCCTTGCGTCGCCGGCTGAGTCACGCGCCTCCACAAAGAGTCTTTCCAAAGCTTGGCACACGTTTAGTTTCCATAAAATGCAACAACTAATTTTTAATTAATTTTCTTGTATCCTTGCAGACTCACATTATGGCCGCTCGCCAAATCGCCTCCACCCTGAAGACTTCCCTGGGTCCCAAGGGTCTGGACAAGATTATGGTCAGCCCAGATGGCGATGTGACCGTCACCAATGACGGCGCCACCATCATGAAGCTGATGGAGGTAGACCACGAGATCGCCAAGCTGATGGTGCAGCTGTCGCAGTCGCAGGACGACGAGATTGGCGATGGAACCACTGGTGTTGTGGTTTTGGCTGGAGCGCTTTTGGAACAGGCAGAGGGACTGATCGATCGGGGTATCCATCCCATTCGTATCGCCGATGGTTTCGAGCTTGCCGCCCAGTGCGCCATCAAGCAGCTGGATGCTATCGCCCAGCCCTTCCCCGTGGACCCCAAGAACAAGGAGCCGCTCATCCAGATCGCCATGACCACTTTGGGCAGCAAGATTGTGAACAAGTGCCACCGTCAGATGGCTGAAATGGCCGTGGATGCTGTCCTCAATGTGGCTGACATCGAAAAGAAGGACGTCAACTTCGAGCTGATCAAGATTGAAACTAAGGTCGGTGGTCGCATGGAGGATTCCTTGCTGGTTAAGGGTGTCATCGTGGACAAGACCCTGAGCCACTCTCAGATGCCTAAAGAGCTGAAGAACGTCAAACTGGCCATTCTCACCTGCCCGTTCGAGCCCCCGAAGCCCAAGACCAAGCATAAGTTGGATGTCACTTCCGCCGAGGACTACAGGGCGCTGCGCGAGTACGAGCAGGAGAAGTTCACCCAAATGGTCAAGCAAGTCAAGGATGCCGGCGCCACCTTGGCCATCTGCCAGTGGGGATTCGACGACGAAGCCAACCACTTGCTGCTCCAGCAAGAGCTGCCCGCCGTTCGCTGGGTTGGAGGACCCGAGATCGAGCTCATCGCTATCGCCACTGGTGGCCGCATTGTTCCGCGTTTTGAGGAGCTCACGGCCGAGAAGCTGGGAACAGCTGGTCTTGTCCGAGAAATGGGTAAGTGATGGTGGAAAGGATTATTAAAAGGAAGAACTAATATATATTTTCTCCCTTTCAGCTTTTGGTACATCCAAGGACAAGATGCTGGTCATTGAGGAGTGCAAGAACTCCAAGGCTGTCACCATCTTCTTGCGAGGTGGCAATGCTATGATCATCGCCGAGGCCAAGCGCTCCATCCACGATGCTATTTGTGTGGTGCGTTCTTTGGTCAAGGACTCGCGTATCGTGTACGGTGGTGGTGCTGCCGAGATCAGCTGCTCGCTGGCCGTGGCCAAGGAAGCCGACCAGCTGTCCACGCTGGAGCAGTACGCCTTCCGCGCATTCTCCGTTGCTCTGGAGAGCATTCCGCTTGCCCTGGCCGAGAACAGTGGCCTGCATCCCGTGGAGACGCTGTCGGAGCTGAAGGCCAGTCAGGTGGCCGAGAAGAAGCCCAGCTTGGGAGTGGACTGCATGTTGACGGGTGATTCGGACATGAAGAACCACAACGTGGTGGAGTCTCTGCACTCGAAGAAGCAGCAGATCCTTCTCTCTACGCAGCTCGTCAAGATGATACTCAAGATCGACGATGTGCGCTCCAAGAACGACGGCGGCATGTAGACAGACTGTTGTCATCGATCCACTAACACCTTACACATCAGTCAGCACCCGACAGATTCAGATTCGCATCCCCTTCTCGCTTTGCTAAACTCCTCACGATCAAGAACACCCGCGCAACGCCTCATCTCTATGTATATCTGTATTAATTGATTACGTTTATTAACGTTCACAAGTTCCTTGGAAAAGAAACAAATTACATTAAAACAAGGGACTCTCCCTGGTCAAATAAACTAAAACCAAAACTAAGTTGGTTATTTTCTTTGGGGAGAATGTTTTCCCTTCAAATTATCAAAACTATTATTTACATTTCAAAAAACAAAGTTAACAAATTCTAGACTTTCTTGCCATTGACGGTGGCCAGTTGTTTTCTGTTCATTTGGTCGAAGAAAAGTAGTCCAGCCGCTCGTTCCACAGTTTCTGGGGGCACTTGGAATACACTTATTGGCGTGTCGTTGCTGATCACCTGATTGGGCATAACATAGGCTTCCATGTGGAGCTTTTGGTCAGCGGCTTCGCTCACAACAACCTTGTAGAAGTGGGTTGGAACTGCCACCGTGTTCGCTCCTATAACCTCGTACTTAACATAAGTCTTGCCATCGCCTTCCTTGTGGGGCAGGTACAAGGGGCCCGTGCAGACATATACATTCGGATAGATTTTGGTAAGTTTTCGCACATGCATTTCCAGGGTGTTCCACGCGTCGCGATTGAAACCCTGGCCCACTTGGGGTGCCATATTGGATAGGTAGAAGGTCTCCTCGCAATGCTTCTGATGCAACCGGTGGTTCCCAGCAGCGGCCATGTGACCGCGATCATATCCAGACCTCCTGTAATCCGTGTTCTGAGACCTGAAGTACGGATGAATGCTCTCATCCTGCTTGAAGTCGCACTTGGCCCGGTCAACAGCATCGTTTTTGGCCACAGAGTCCGGTGTCAGGTGCTCAAACACCCAGTGTGGCACTCGATTCCGGCGGTCGTAGGAGAGCACGTAGTCGGAGTGGGAGCGAACGTTATCCAATCCCGGGAATCCGTACTTCATGATTTGTCCAATCCTTGATGGTGTTGCTGCTAGACTTATGTTGCTTTCCTGGGCAGGAATCAAACTGGCCGCCGAAACTGTCCCAAAAGTAGGAAGTCCCGGTAGACGGGGGTGTCCGTCGGAGGGTCCATCGATACGCCGCTGACGCTCCAAGTGGGAGCCCAGGTAGAAGGCGCCAAGGGCGGTGGCTCCTATCGTTAATATGCTAGTAACTCCTCGACCGCTCATTTTTCTGGTTTAATTGATAAATCTGGTCAAAAGGACCATTAAAGACCTCTATTGCACAATTTCAGGTACGATAGTGTGACCAAGTTTCAAAATCGAAAACTGAAGAATAATACCAAGATAACGGTTTTTCTACTTCAAGCTTAATTTGAAACTTTTAAAAACTTGAAAATTTGAAAACAGTACCTTCAAAATGGTTTAATTACTAAACATAATAAAAAAAGGGCGCTCCAAGTTTAAATGAAGTTAAGATTTAAATTTTTCTTTTATAAAATCTTAAATTTCTACTAAATGAATACATAAACTTAATTTTAGCTTTTTCCCAAAAGTATTATTCATTAAAAATCTTTTTAAGAACTAAGAATTTTAAGAACTATTTCAATACTTTTACTAAATAATCGTTATACTGATAATAATATATTATTTTAAATAATTTGGATAAATTTGCAATTGCCGATTTGGTCAATGTGAAAATTTAAAAACTAGTAGTTATTAGTAGTAGTAGTTTGTGTTTCAATGTCGAGGCAGATTTAATTTCAGTTATTTCTCCTCTCCTCTTTTCCTGACCTATCTCCCTATTTTCGCTCGACTTTGCTCCATTCTCCGCTCAAAGCTTTATTCTCCGATTCCAATTTGTTTCAATGTGGTTTTAATCCGAGACGAGGTTATCGGCTATAATTAGGCTTGTTTACATTGGAACTGCAGCTGATTAGGCATTATATAGTATTGAGACGATTCCAAATCTTTGCCTCATTCAGTTAAAAGTGAAACCACGATCGAGGTAGGATGAGAGATCTGATCGCCGTAGTCCTGATCGCCCTGGCGGTGGGTTTTTGGTTTGTGCGGACTCGCTATAGCTACTGGACCCGGCGGCGAATCGGAAATGTGCCGGCCACTTTTCCCACGGGGAACATGGATGGTTTCCGGAAAACTAAGCACTTTATAGACATCGTCACCCCTATCTATGAGAAGTTTAAAGACTGTGGAGCTCCGTTCGCGGGGTTCTTTATAATGCTCCGTCCGGTGGTCTTGATTCTAGACCTGGAGGTGGCCAAACAGGTTCTAATACGCGACTTTGCCAACTTCGAGGATCGCGGGATGTATCACAACGAACGAGACGATCCCCTGACGGGGCACCTTTTTCGAATCGACGGTCCCAAGTGGCGGCCATTGAGGACTAAAATGACACCCACATTTAGTTCCGGAAAGATGAAGTTCATGTTCCCCACGGTCTGCGAGGTGGGCGTGGAACTAACTGGGGTGTGCGGTGAGCTCGCCGAAAACTCCATGTGTGGCATCTTGGAAGTTGGTGGTCTAATGGCGCGCTACACCTCCGATGTCATAGGTCGCTGCGCCTTCGGAGTGGACTGCAATGGCCTTAGGAATCCCGAGGCAGAGTTTGCCGTGATGGGCAGACGGGCCTTTTCGGAGCGACGTCACTCCAAACTAGTCGATTTATTCATCGAGAGTTTCCCCAATCTGGCCCGACGTCTTCGTTTCTGCCAGATCCATCAGGACATCACGGATTTCTATGTCGGAATCGTCCGCGAAACTGTAAGGATGCGCGAGGAGCAGGGCATTGTCCGGAATGACTTTATGAACCTCCTGATCGAGATGAAACAGCGCGGCGAGCTCACCCTGGAGGAGATTGCCGCACAGGCATTTATATTTTTCGCCGCTGGCTTTGACACCTCAGCTTCCACTTTGGGATTCGCTCTGTACGAGTTGGCCAAGCAGCCGGAGCTGCAGGAGAAATTGCGGACTGAAATCGATGAGGCTCAGAAAAAGCACCAGGGGGAATTTACCTACGAATGCATGCAGGAGTTGCGCTACATGGAGCTGGTTATTGCAGGTGAGTGATCATGGATACAAAACAGACACAACCCAGAATAATCATATTCCTATTCTAGAAACCCTTCGGAAGTACCCGGTACTACCCCAGCTTACCCGCGTCTCCAAGCAGTACTATGCTGCCAAAGGTGATCGTAACTTCTATATAGAACCTGGACAGATGCTTCTAATACCCGTTTACGGAATCCATCACGATCCTAGAATCTACCACGAACCCAATAGATTTATACCGGAGCGTTTCTTGGCGGATCAGCTGGCTCTGCGTCCTACCGCCTCCTGGCTGCCCTTCGGCGATGGCCCTCGTAATTGCATTGGAATGAGGTTCGGGAAGATGCAGACCACCGTTGCCCTGGTTCACCTACTTAGGCGCTTTCACTTCAGCGTCTGTCCGCGAACTGAGCCAAAAATCGAGTTTGTTAAGTCGAATATTCTTCTCTGTCCAGCGAATGGAATCTACTTAAAGGTTCAAGAGCTGAGTAAGCTAAAAAAATTGTGATTGTGTGCCTTACCAAATACACGACTCTTTTTTATCAATTGTATTAAAGTGTGTAAGAGTGAATGGCATTTCTACAAAAAGCCTGTGAAGCATGACTAGAAAAAAAAGATTGGGACGTTAGGCGCTATCAACTTTTGTACTAACTTTGCTCTATATTGCATTATTTCGTCAGAATACCAATCTGTTTATAATCATTTATTTTCTGGATCAATGAGTTCGTATTCAAGGCTTATTTTTGCTCATGAATATTACGTAATTTTTAGATATATATAGATTTATAGATACATATATAGATTCCACTGGAGCTTTTGAAAATAATGCGTATTATTTGTCTTACTTTTGCAATCTTATGGAGGGAAGAAAGTTTTGTTTGTTATTCTCAGAGTCTCTTCAGAGTACAGTGCAAACATTTCGCCAGCTGATGAATAAAGATAATATGATAAAAGTTTAGCCTCATAAAACTGGTTCTAAGAGATCGTAAGAGGGCTTTTGGGCACCGAGACGCCGGAGACTATACTTTTAAACTCAGTTTCAAACTGAACGTGGTCGGAAAATGTCGCTTTTATTGTCGCTGGTTGTTATTGTGCTTTCGCTGATCATATTCGCCGCTCGACGACGACATGGTTATTGGCGGCGCAGAGGGATCCCTCATGACGTTCCAAATCCACTCTTTGGAAATATCAAGGATTGGCCTTCACAGCGGCACATAGCTACTATCTTTAAGGATTATTATGAGAAGTACAAGGGTTCAGGGTATCCCTTCGCAGGATTCTTTTTCTTTTTTACGCGAACCGCAGTGCTCACCGATCTGGACTTGGTCAAGAGAGTAATGATCAAGGACTTCAATCACTTTGAGAATCGGGGTGTCTTCTACAACGAGATCGATGACCCGCTCACTGGAAATCTGTTCAGCATCGAGGGTCAGAAGTGGCGTCACCTGAGGCACAAGCTAACGCCGACGTTCACGAGCGGAAAAATGAAACACATGTTTCCGATCGTCGTTAAAGTGGGTGAGGAAATGGACGCGGTATTCAGTGAGAAGGTGGCGCCAGGTCAGAGTGAAGTTCTGGAGGTGGTGGATCTAGTAGCCCGCTACACCGCTGATGTAATCGGAAACTGTGCCTTTGGACTCAACTGCAATAGTTTGCACAATCCCCAGGCGGATTTTGTGACGATCGGAAAACGAGCGGTCACTGAGCATCGCTATGGAGGTCTCCTGGACATTTTCATCTTTGGATTCCCGAAGCTATCCCGCCGTTTACATCTCAAATTGAACGTTCAAGATGTGGAGGATTTCTACACTGGAATCGTGAGGGAGACCATCGACTACAGGCTGAAAACCAAGGAGAAAAGAAACGACTTTATGGATGGTCTGATTGAGATGTACCAGAAGGAGCTGGAGGGCAATTCGGAGGATGGACTGACCTTCAACGAGTTGCTGGCCCAGGCTTTTATATTCTTTGTGGCTGGTTTCGAGACGAGTTCGACCACCATGGGATTCGCTCTTTACGAACTGGCTCTCAACCAGGATGTCCAGGACAAGTTGCGAAAGGAAATCAATGATGTCCTCGCCAAAAACAACAATGAGTATACCTACGAGGGCATCAAGGAAATGAAATACCTGGAACAGGTCGTGATGGGTAGGTTGCAAGTGGTTTTATTTATAAATTGATATTATTAATACTTTATATTTCCCAAGAAACCCTTCGCAAGTACCCGGTTTTAGCGCATCTAACAAGAATGGCTGAGACGGACTATTCGCCCGAGGACCCCAAGTACTTTATTGCCAAAGGAACAATTGTTGTGATTCCCGCTCTTGGAATTCATTATGATCCGGATATTTATCCTGAGCCGGAGAAATTCAAGCCTGATAGATTTACGGATGAAGCTATTGCAGCTCGGCCCTCTTGCACTTGGCTACCGTTTGGCGAAGGACCTCGGAACTGCATTGGCCTACGATTTGGCTTGATGCAAACTTGCGTAGGACTGGCCTACCTCATCAGGAGCTACAGGTTCAGCGTTGCTCCAGAGACACAAATCCCTATGAAGGTTGTGGTCAAGAGCATCCTGATTTCCGCTGAAAACGGAATACACCTGAAGGTAGAAAAGTTGGTCAAATGAAACAATCTTGTCAGAAAAAGCTACAAACAATCTCTGTCTATTATATACAATAAAGAAAATCTTGAGAGTTCTTACATCCTATTTTAGCATTATATAGCTTACAAATCTTTATTTTGGAAAGACATATAAAGGTAAGTAATAAGTATTGTCGTAGGACCAGTTGGAAGCAACAAAACTTAGCCTCTTATCAATATGAACCACTTTAAGATTAAACATTAAAAGATAAGAGGGCCGTACGCCTATATAAATCGTAGCTCCCCCCACGGGAATTCAGTTTAGAAAGCTGGGTGTCATCGAAATGTCGCTGTTCCTTTCACTGATTTGTGTTTTGATTTCCCTGGTTGTGTTTGCTGTCCGGCGGCGACTCGGATATTGGCAACAGAGGGGCATACCCCACGATGCACCCCACCCCATTTTCGGGAACCTTAAGGACTGGCCCAAGAAGCGACATTTTTCAGTGATATTTAAGGACTACTACAATAAGTACAAAAGTTCTAATAACCCCTTTGCTGGATTTTACTTCTTCCTGACTCCGACGGCTATCGTCACAGACCTGGAACTGGTCAAGAGAGTGTTGATCAAGGACTTTAACCACTTTGAGAATCGTGGAGTTTTCCACAATGAGAAAGATGATCCACTCTCGGGTACGTTGTTTTCCATCGAAGGCCAAAAATGGCGCCACCTGCGACGCAAGCTGTCGCCCACCTTTACGTCCGGAAAGATGAAGTACATGTTCCCCATTGTGGCCAAAATCGGAGAGGAATTGGAGAAGGTGTTTAACCAGAAAACAGCTTCAAGCCAAGTCGTCGAAGTGGTCGATTTGGTGGCACGTTTTACTTCGGATGTCATCGGGTCCTGTGCCTTTGGCCTGAACTGCAATAGTTTGCATGATCCCAAGGCCGAGTTCGTGGCAATGGGTAAACGGGCGATCGTCGAGCGGAGATACGGAGGCTGGCTGGACCTCTTCTTCTTCGGATTCCCGAAGCTATCCCGCCGCCTTCACCTGAAAATAAATGTTCAAGATGTGGAGGATTTCTACAGTAGAATTGTGAGGGAGACCATCGACTACAGGCTGAAAACCAAGGAGAAGAGGAACGACTTTATGGACAGTTTGATTGAGTTGTACCAGAAGGAGCAGGAGGGCAATTCTGAGGATGGATTAAGTTTTAATGAGGTACTGGCGCAGGCCTTTATATTCTTTTTGGCTGGCTTCGAGACGAGTTCTACCACCATGGGATTCGCTCTCTACGAACTGGCCCTTAACCAGGATGTCCAGGACAAGTTGCGAAAGGAAGTTACTGAGGGTCTCGCTAAAACCAATAATGAGTTTACCTACGAGGGTGTCCGAGAAATGAAATACCTAAATCAGGTCATAATGGGTTAGTATAAATTAGTTAGATTTAAATAATACACGTTGAATATTCAAAAACTCTAATGCCTTATAGAAACCTTACGAAAGTACCCCGTCCTGGCGCATCTAACAAGAGACACT
Organism: Drosophila ananassae; assembly: GCF_017639315.1. Classification (NCBI taxonomy): domain Eukaryota; kingdom Metazoa; phylum Arthropoda; class Insecta; order Diptera; family Drosophilidae; genus Drosophila; species Drosophila ananassae. The sequence goes on along the minus strand of NC_057929.1, from coordinate 2,632,343 downwards.
GAGACGGACTTTTCACCCGAGGATCCTAAGTACTTTATAGCCAAGGGAACCAGTGTTTTGATTCCTTCTTTGGGCATTCACTACGATCCGGATATTTATCCTGAGCCGAATGAGTTCAAGCCAGAGCGGTTTACGGAAGAGGCCATTGCAGCCCGACCATCCTGTACCTGGCTGCCCTTCGGCGAAGGTCCACGCAACTGTATCGGTCTACGATTTGGGTTGATGCAGTCACAAGTAGGAATAGCTTACCTGATCAGAAGTTTCAGATTTTCAGTTGCTCCGGAAACTCAAATACCTATGAAGTTTGTGACACCGAATATTCTTCTTTCGGCCGAAAATGGTATACATCTGAAGGTGGAAAAGATATCCAATTAATATTCTAGAGACTACTAGTCTGAAGATAGCTCCCTTAATCAAAAGAACGATTTTTTGTATATTTAATCAATTTTGTCGTTTTATCGTTTTTTTAATCAATAAAATATGTATTCATCCATAAACTTTTATAGTCGAATAGAGTTCCTACAACCTAGATAATAGTTCGAGTGTACTAAATTGTTTATAATCATTTTTGGGGTAAAAAATTTGATAAGTTTTGAGAGAAAATAATCCGAATACTTATTATTTCGTCAAGAGACTAACTTTTTGAACAATTGAGCAGCAAACACATATTAATATTTGTAATCAGGAAATATGTGTTTTTTGTGATTCTAATCAAGAGATCTCTCACGTTGAGGTTTATCAGGGGGTATAATGGTTAAAAAAGCTCATTTTCAAGAGAGTCTCTAACAGTCTAAGAGAGTTTTCTGTATATAACAATCGTAGTTTACCTTATTTTTATTCAGTATTGAGTAGAACGTCTTGCCGGTAAAATGTCGCTAGTCCTAACTCTGATCGCAGTTGTTTTTTCGCTGATTCTGTTCGCTGCGCGGCGACGACTTGGATATTGGCAGCGAAGAGGAATACCCCACGATGTGCCACACCCAGTTTTTGGAAACATAAAGGACTGGCCCAAGAAGCGACACATTGCCCATATTTTTAGAGACTACTATCTGAAGTACAAAGGTTCTGAGTACCCCTTCGCCGGGTTCTACTTCTTCTTCACCCGAACTGCCGTAATCACCGATCTGGAACTGGTCAAGAGAGTCATGATTAAGGATTTCAACCACTTTGAGAATCGAGGAATTTTCCACAATGAGATCGATGATCCCCTGTCCGGCACGTTGTTCGCCATCGAAGGCCAGAAGTGGCGTCACCTGAGGCACAAGCTCACACCCACCTTTACGTCCGGAAAAATGAAGCACATGTTCCCCATTGTGGTCAAGGTGGGGGAGCAAATGGAGAAAGTCTTTAGGGAGAAAACAGTGGCAGGACAAAGCCAGGTCCTAGAAGTTGTCGACCTGGTGGCGCGCTTTACTGCCGACGTTATCGGCACCTGTGCCTTTGGCCTGGATTGCAATAGTTTGCATAATCCCAAGGCCGAGTTCGTCACAATGGGAAGACGGGCGATCGCCGAGCGGAGGTACGGAGGCTGGCTGGACTTCTTTATCTTTGGCTTCCCGAAGCTATCCCGCCGCCTTCATCTGAAACTGAACGTCCAAGAAGTGGAGGACTTCTACACTGGAATTGTGAGGGAGACCATCGACTACAGGCTGAAAACCAAGGAGAAGAGGAACGACTTCATGGACAGTTTGATCGAGATGTACCAGAAGGAGCAGGAGGGCAATTCGGAGGATGGACTAACCTTCAACGAGTTGCTGGCCCAGGCCTTTATCTTCTTCGTGGCTGGTTTCGAGACGAGTTCGACCACCATGGGCTTTGCACTGTATGAACTGGCCCAGAATCTGGACATTCAGGATAAATTGCGACAAGAGATCAACCAAGTATTGGCCAAGCACAACAACGAGTTCACCTACGAGGGCATCAAGGAGATGAAGTATCTGGAACAGGTCGTAATGGGTGAGTTGTAATATTTGATTGTTTTTGAAACAAAAAGTAACCAACTTTTCCATCAGAAACTCTTCGGAAGTATCCAGTTTTGGCGCATCTTACGAGGAAAACCGAGACAGACTTTTCTCCTGAGGACCCCAAATACTTCATTGCCCAAGGAACTGTGGTTGTTATACCCGCCCTGGGAATCCATTACGATCCAGAGATCTATCCCGAACCGGAGAAATTCAAGCCGGAGCGTTTCACGGAGGATGCCATTGCCGCGAGACCCTCCTGTACCTGGTTACCCTTTGGCGATGGTCCCCGCAACTGCATTGGCCTCCGATTCGGACTGATGCAGACCTGTATTGGCCTGGCCTATTTGATCAGGGGCTATAAGTTCAGTGTCGCCCCAGAGACCCAGATACCCATGAAAGTTGTGATCAAAAACATACTGATTTCTGCTGAGAATGGAATACACCTAAAGGTCGAGAGGATTTCTAAATGAGACCTTTGAGTCTATTTATGAAAAATAAAACTATTGAAGTTTCTATTATAATTTGTAAACAGCTTACCATTCTTAAATATAATATCAAGTAACCAGTATATACCTAGAATTTTAATATATGGTTGGGGTTCTTACAAAGTAATCATGATTAGATTTCAGACTGTTAGTTTGACTTTAAACCTGTTATACAATTAATGGGTAAAGTTTAATGATGTTTTTATTTCTTTAATTCTTTTAAGTCACTTTTTACCATAAGATCAGGTTCAAGGGAAGTACAATAGTAATTCTTCAGCGTCAGATTTAATATATGAGATCATGTATTTTCCTTGTTTCTCTTCATGGGATCTCTAACAAATAACTCAACTGAAGAGACTTGAAGTCATTTCTCTTTAATTATTTGATGATTGCTAAATTTCATTTAGTGTGAAGACTTTTTCATCATGGATCATGAATCATAAATATCCCATAATAATACAAAGAGCATTCCCCCGATAAGAGAGTCCAAAGCTCTGGAAATCGGTCGGAATATAAACAATGTTTGGCGGAGTGCTTTTTCAGTTTGCGAACAATGTTGATTCTCATCGGTTTGATTGTCGGTGTGCTCACCGTAGCTATATGGTGGGTCCACCAGAACTTTACGTATTGGAAGCGACGCGGCATTCCCCACGATCCTCCCCAGCTGATCTTGGGCAACACCAGGGAGTTAATGAAAACCCTCCAATTAGCGGAACTCATCAAACAGACCTACGTCAAATACAAGAACAAAACCAATGGACCCTTTGTGGGATTCTATGTGTACATCAAGAAGTTTGTCATTATCACCGATATCGATTTTGTAAAGACCGTGTTAATACGGGAGTTCGACAAGTTCCACGATCGCGGTGTATTCCACAATGAAAAGGATGACCCGTTGACCGCCAATTTGACGACCATCGAGGGACAGAAGTGGAAAGTTTTGCGCCAAAAATTGACGCCAACCTTTACGTCTGGAAAGATGAAGAATATGTTCCCGCTGGTGCAGAATGTTGGCGATGAGTTAGTCCAGGTGTTTTCCGAAAAAATTGAGGCCACACCAACTCCGCTGGAAATCACGGATTTGTTGGCTCGTTTCACTGCCGATGTAATTGGAGTTTGTGCCTTCGGACTGGACTGTAATAGCCTCCGGGATCCCAGGGCGGAATTCGTCCGGATGGGTAATTCGGCGCTCACTGAGCGTCGGCATGGCAAACTGGTCCACATGCTCCTCTTCGGAGCCCCGAAACTCAGCGCCAAGCTGGGCATTAAAAGTCTCCTACAGCCCGTCTAGGACTTCTACATGAACATCATTAGGGACACCATCGACTATCGAAAGAAGAACAATGTGAAGCGTAACGATTTTATGGACATGCTGATGGAGATGAAACTGAAGTACGATAATGGAAACAAGGAAGAGGGCATCACCTTCAATGAGTTGGCTGCCCAGGCCTTTATATTCTTCCTGGCTGGCTTTGAGACGAGCTCCACAACGATGGGATTCGCCCTCTATGAACTGGCTTGCAACCCGGATATCCAGGAAAAAGCCAGGAAGGAATTATGGCCAAGCATAATGGCAAACTGGACTACGACAGCATGAAGGAGATGACTTATCTGGAAAAAGTGATCGATGGTAAGAAATTGTTTTCTGGATACTTTAAGGCATCTTCTAATACCATTCCTTTTTAGAAACCCTGAGGAAACATCCGGTTGTGGCCCATTTGGTTCGAACTACAACGAAAACCTATGTTCCCAGCAATCCCAAGTACACCATTGAAAAGGGCACTGGAGTTTTGATTTCCACCTTGGGCATCCATCATGATCCGGAGTTCTATCCGGAGCCGGAAAAGTTTATTCCAGAACGTTTCGACGAGGAGCAGATCCAACAGCGTCCGGCTTGCACTTACCTGCCATTTGGAGATGGTCCCCGGAACTGTATTGGGCTTCGATTCGGCCGGATGCAGGTTATTGTTGGAATGGCGCTCCTTATCCATAACTTTAGGTTCGAGTTGCACCCAACAAAGACACCAATACCACTAAAATTCAAAGTTAATAGCATTCTTTTGAGTGCCAAGGATGGCATTCACCTGAATGTTACCAAGCTAGCCTCTTAAAAAGATAAGAAATAACTTATTTGATAATTATTTCAACAGTGAGTCATTGGGAGGAAAAATGCTTCATTGAATAAATCAATAAAGTTGTCAAAATCAAAGAATGTAATCGCATAGATAATATTTATGATAATTCATGTCATTAGTTTCTGTACTTGAATTTTATCAGAAACTGGCTTGTCGACCAAAACGAGTAGTCGGTGATTGTGTCATCGTACTTTTCAAATGTATTTTTAAATCTGTTATAGAATATGTGCACTCATTGTTTCTAATTACAATAAAGCAGAGACCTCGTTTGTTTATAAAGTGATGTAAGCCCACATGCCAGTAGTACTTATTTCTGAATTAAGCGCAGTTTAAACACGTTCCACTTTTAAGTAAATACCAGATTCACTTGAAATAAGAAAAGTTTCTTTGCTGTACTTCATGGGAATGGTAGTTTCCTTGCAGATGGAGAATCTAAAGTCCTTGATCAGCAGAGCCAGGCCGATGCGAGCTTGCATTTGGCCAAAACGCATTCCAATGCAGTTCCTAGGACCATCGCCGAACGGCAGCCATTCCACGGAATCGCGTTCCTTAACCCTCTCCGGTAGAAAGTTGTCCGGGTTAAAGACATCCGGATTGGGATACAATTTCTCATCGCGATGCATGGCTCCACAGGGAATGAGGACAGGCATTCCCTTCTTAATAACATACTTTGGATTATCGGGAACCACATAGTCCTCAAGGCACTCACGATTCAATATTGGCAGTACAGTATAGAGGCGGAGGGTTTCTGTTTCAAGTTAAAGATTAGTTGGTACTCTGAATCTCTTTCGTGGAAATACTTACCAGACAAGACCTGATCTAGGTAGATCAAATCCTTCATGTTCTCATAAGAAAACTCGCCGCTTTTGCCAAAGACTTCGTTGCATTCTTTCCTCACCCGGTCTTGAATGTCCTGGTGCTGAGCCAGCTCGTAAAGGGCAAATCCCATGGTGGTGGATGATGTCTCGAAGCCAGCCCCAAAGAACACAAAGGCCTGAGCTGCCATTTGCTCGATTGTAAGGTTAACACTTTCTCCACTCTCGGACTTGGTTAGTGGACTGTTTTTCAGATCAATTAGTTGATCCATAAAGTCATTGCGTCGGATATTGTTCTGCTCCCTGAAGCTGACCGTCTCCCTGACGATTCGCAGGAAGAAGTGTTCAACTTCCTCTTTGGTGATCTTCATGTGCAGTCGCCGGGCCAAATTGGGGAAGCTATTGATGAATGCTATTCCCAGAGCCCCATGCCGCTGGTCTGTAACAGATTTTCGGCCCATAACCCGGAACTCTGCATTTGGGTCCTTGAGACTGCTGCACTCGATCCCGAAGGCGCATGTGCCAATCACGTCGGTGGTGAAGCGAGCCAGCAGATCCTTCACCTCGACAATATTGTCTTTTTCCAGTGTCTGACCGAAAACCTCGGCGAACTCATGACCCACCTTCACCACGGTGGGAAACATGTACTTCATCTTTCCAGAGGTGAAAGTGGAAGAGAGTTTGTTCCTCATGGACTTCCACTTCTGACCGTCCAGCATGAACAGGTGCCCGGATAATGGATCATCCTCTGTGTTGTGATAAAAGCCACGATCCGTAAACTTGTTGAAATCCCTGATCAAGATCAATTTGGCCAGTGAAGGCTCTAGGACGAAGGCAGCTGGTTTCTGGAACCAGTAGAAGCCGGCAAAAGGTCCTGTGCCCCGGAACTTTTTATAGTAATCTTCCCAAATGTCGCAAAACGATCGCTTAGATTGCACTCCGGCCAGACTTCCCATCAGAATGTGCGGCTTTTCACAGGGGATTCCCGCATTTTTCCAGTAGTTCAGTGTCCTCCGCCATCTCAGTAGAAGATAACTGAGAAGCAAAACTACTGCTGATATAAGGAATGCCTGGACTCCCATGACGTCAGAGTAGCGATAAAAAAAACCGGCGGCCAGCAGCAGAAGCATGGTATCTCGTCCGCCTTCGAAAACTTACTGAGAGCCCCGAGCTTTTTTAGATAGAGGTAACCAGTGAGAAGTACTCTTCAATAGAATGTATATATTGTATCTTTATTGCGCGTTTGCAATTAATAATTATTGGGGCTTGAATCGAAAGCTTTATTCTATTCTGGTTGTTTTTTTGGCAAGTTCTGGATTAACCTTATCTACCTCAACATAATTTGGCAAAGCTGAGGTCACGGTTGGTTGATTTAAATAACAAGGGGTTATTAGGCAAGTTCAATTTGTAGAAAATTTCTGGGTATCGAGGTCGCCATATAATGTTTCATGTTATCTTCCATGGGTACTGGCTCCAAGCACTTTCTTTATACGTCAAAGTGCCATTGTGTCTCTTAATCACCTTCTGGCACTCTAGATATCCTGATGCTTCATATGCATCCCCTTGTGTATCAAAGTCTCCTATTTTGGCCATCCCATGTAATCGTTGGGTTAGAATTCCCGGTCTGTGAACAGACAGTCTATAAAACCACGGGGGATCTCTAAATTTTTCCAGTACTGTTAGATTGCGACGCGAGATTCTAGTCGAAGTAGATTCTAAAATGTATTGTTATTATTGCTTGATTCCAACTCTCTTTGGTTTTGTATAAGAGAATTTTTTATTTTTCATAAATAAATTTGGCTCACTTAATTTATTTTGACAGCCTAGACCTACCTCAATTTATTTTTCCAACACTTAGGCTATTTCTATTATTTTATACAATTATTATTTTATACAACTTTCAACTTACTCATACATGGGATTAGCTTATATTATAAATTGAGAACTATTTTTAGAATGAACTTGGTCGCTTGAAAACATATAGCCTTCTAGCCATGGGATTTGTAAAACGATCTCGTCAGAAGCTTAAATTCCCAACCAGCTGTTTGTTTTTTAAGAGAAAAATCTCTGCATTTTCTGTTTACTTATTAAGATACAATTACTCTTTTGTATCTTACAGATAAGACGTAGAATGAGTGTGTAATGTTAACTGGAATTTTAAGCTCTCTTTGGGAAAGAAACTTGTTGAATGCCACAAAAACAGTAGTAAGCATGACAAGCACTTTTTCATTCATAAATTACGTCACATAATTAGGCAGAAGAAAACAAACAAACAAAACTAAATTATTTTATTTTATTGGATATAAACAAATGGTTAAAAATATTCGATATTATTTTATACAAGCCATAAAGACTTATGAAGAATTATGAGCAATAGAGCGCAATGTATGTGAAATTCGCTACAATTCGGTAGGCGATAAATTCAGTAACCAGTAATTCAGGTTAAAAATGCAAGCAAGGGTGACTGGCATTTTTAAAAATATACTGTTTTTTAAGATCTATTATGTAGGACTTCAAAATATACAAAATATTGTATGTATAAATTGGCCACTAAAATGTTAAAGTTTTTTATTTGTAGGGAAAAACGCAAGGAAAAGTTTTATTTTTTAACGAAAAGGCAAGTTAATGATGACAGGTATGTTTGGCTCTTATCAATTCTATAGAATATTACTCTTCAGTCACCGTTAATCGGCAGGTTTAGAGAATCAGAAAAATGAAGAGAAATAGTTTAAATAAATAAACAATATGAATCCTTTTTAAAATAATTTATTCTTTGATATACGTAATGAAATACTAATAGAGTCAGTTGAATATTACTATATTATTAATTTCTAAAATATTAAGTAAGTACTGGTAGTTACTAATTTAGGCCTTTTCATAGAGGCTTTGAAAAACTGCCAGATAAGAGTGAGTGGTGGTTTTAATACTGTAGGTCTCTTTTTATTGGCTCACATCAAGAGAACCAGGTGCTAGCTAAGAGAGTATCTAATCGTTCGAGTCGGCCTGGCCCCTATAAAAAGCCCAGCGAATTGAAATAACTCATTCATAAGTTTCGAGATGGCCGTTTTGATCGCACTCTTAGTGGCAGTGATCACCCTCGTGGTGTGGTATGTCCACCAAAATTTTAACTACTGGAAGCGCCGCGGTATTCCACACGATGAACCAAGTATTCCGTTTGGAAATACCAAAGAGTTTATGAAAACAAAGCATATATCGCTACTCGCCCGGGACGCGTACATAAAGTACAAAAACAAGACCGATGGACCGTTTGTGGGATTTTACATGTATTTTAAAAAGTTTGTTATTCCCACGGATATTGATTTTGTAAAGACTGTGTTGATCCGCGAATTCGACAAGTTTCACGATCGTGGTATCTTCCACAACGAACGCGACGATCCTCTCTCCGGTAATCTGGTAAACATCGAAGGACAAAAGTGGAAAACTCTTCGCCAGAAGCTAACCCCCACCTTTACGTCCGGAAAAATGAAGAATATGTTTCCCACTATACTGGATGTGGGCGATCAACTGATTTCGGTTTTCGGAGAAAAGGTTTCCGCCAGCCAGGGCGGCTTGGAAATCACGGATCTCTTGGCTCGCTTCACCGCCGATGTCATCGGGAGCTGCGCCTTTGGCCTTGATTGCCATTGTCTGAAGGACCCCAAGGCGGAGTTTGTCAAAATGGGAGTGTCTGCCATCACCGAACGGCGACATGGAAGAGCCATGGACCTCTTCTTGTTTGGGGCTCCCAAATTGGCGGCCAAGCTACGCATGAAGGCCAATGTGCAAAAGGTCGAGGATTTCTATATGAACATCATCAAGGACACAGTGGATTATCGAGTGAAGAATAATGTGAAGCGTAACGACTTTATGGACATGCTGATCGAGATGAAGCTGAAGTACGATAATGGCAACAAACAGGATGGTCTCACATTCAACGAGATTGCCGCCCAGGCCTTTATATTCTTCCTGGCTGGATTCGAGACGAGCTCCACGACCATGGGATTCGCTCTCTACGAACTGGCCCTCAACCAGGATGTACAGGATAAGCTGAGACTGGAAGTTAACAGTGTGCTGGAAAAGCATGACGGGAGACTAAGCTACGATTCAATGCGGGAGCTGGTATATATGGATAAGGTCATCGATGGTAAACATACTTTACTTTTTCAGTATTCCCAAATACAAAACGATCTATTGTCCCTCTAGAAACCATGAGGAAACGCCCTGTAGTTGGACATTTGATTCGCATTGCAACTCAACGTTATGAGCACAGCAATCCCAAGTATTACATTGAACCTGGCACTGGTGTCATGGTGCCCTCCTACGCCATCCACCATGATCCTGAGTTCTATCCGGAGCCGGAGAAGTTCATTCCGGAACGCTTCGACGAGGAGCAGATAATGCAACGTCCGGCGTGTACGTTCCTGCCGTTCGGCGATGGTCCTCGTAATTGTATTGGCCTTCGATTTGGCCGGATGCAGGTGATTGTTGGAATGGCTCTTCTCATCAAAAACTTTAAGTTTGAAGTGCATCCTACAAAGACTCAAGTTCCTCTCAAATACAGATGCGATGATATTTTGATCAGTGCCGAAGGTGGCATTCATCTGAAAGTCAGCAAAGTTTAGGGGTTACAGAATATAATAGAAAAACAATTATAACTAATTAAGATAGGTTGAAACTTTCAATGCAATGTATAAAAATAATTAGGGGGTTGCATCCATTATATGGAAATGCATCATGACTAATAAACTAAAAATAGACACGAACAGCTTTACATTTCAAGGCAGTGATCTCGATGTGTTACGAGTATGTGAGAACATTTTTCCAAGTATGAAAAGTATGGGAATAGCTTTTTGTTATTTAATAATATAGAACCTCCAAATGTACTATGGAACCTACTATGAAAATTTTAAATGAACTATAAATAAAATTGAATTTATTATTTCCAACGCTTACAATGACTTACGACGTTTTGCTATGGCAAATGGGTTTTATACTTTGATGCATAGATGGAGATTGGATTTTGATTGATGGAGAATCCATCCACAAATCGATTAAGGTATTCCGTTCAAGAATCGGATGATTATTGACAAAGATATGGCCATCGCAGTGGGTCCCATGGACCTCCACATGCATTTTCAATATTTCAAAGGGGACCCCCTAGAAAAAATGAAGAAAAATTTAAAAAATATTTTGTTTCCAGGTTTTGATGCAGATTGATTGATCCATCCACAAATCGATAAAGGTATTCCGATCAAGAATCGGATGATTATTGACAAAGATATGGCCATCGCAGTGGGTCCCATGGACCTCCACGTGCATTTTCAATATTTCAAAGGGGACCCCATAGAAAAAATGAAGAAAAATTTAAAAAATATTTTGTTTCCAGGTTTTGATGCAGATTGATGGAGAATCCATCCACAAATCGATTAAGGTATTCCGACCAAGAATCGGATGATTATTGACAAAGATATGGCCATCGCAGTGGGTCCCATGGACCTCCACATGCATTTTCAATATTTCAAAGGGGACCCCCTAGAAAAAATGAAGAAAAATCTAAAAAATATTTTGTTTCCAGGTTTCGATGCAGATTGATGGAGAATCAATCCACAAATCGATAAAGGTATTCCGATCAAGAATCGGATGATTATTGGCAAAGATATGGCCATCGCAGTGGGTCCCATTGACCTCTACATGCATTTTCAATATTTCAAAGGGGACCCCCTAGAAAAAATGAAGAAAAATTTAAAAAATATTTTGTTTCCAGGTTTTGATGCAGATTGATGGAGAATCCATCCACAAATCGATTAAGGTATTCCGACCAAGAATCGGATGATTATTGACAAAGATATGGCCATCGCAGTGGGTCCCATGGACCTCCACATGCATTTTCAATATTTCAAAGGGGACCCCCTAGAAAAAATGAAGAAAAATCTAAAAAATATTTTGTTTCCAGGTTTCGATGCAGATTGATGGAGAATCAATCCACAAATCGATAAAGGTATTCCGATCAAGAATCGGATGATTATTGGCAAAGATATGGCCATCGCAGTGGGTCCCATTGACCTCTACATGCATTTTCAATATTTCAAAGGGGACCCCCTAGAAAAAATGAAGAAAAATTTAAAAAATATTTTGTTTCCAGGTTTTGATGCAGATTGATGGAGAATCCATCCACAAATCGATTAAGGTATTCCGATCAAGAATCGGATGATTATTGACAAAGATATGGCCATCGCAGTGGGTCCCATGGACCTCCACATGCATTTTCATTATTCCGGAGGGGACCCCCCAGAAAAAATGACGAAAAATCTAAAAAATATTTTGTTTCCAGGTTTTGATGCAGATTGATGGAGAACCAATCCACAAATCGATAAAGGTATTCCGATCAAGAATCGGATGATTATTGGCAAAGATATGGCCCACGGCATCGCAGTGGGTCCCATTGACCTCCACATTCATTTTCATTATTCCGGAGGGGACCCCCCAGAAAAAATGAAGAAAAATCTAAAAAATATTTTGTTTCCAGGTTTTGATGCAGATTGATGGAGAATCAATCCACAAATCGAGAAAGGTATTCCGATCAAGAATCGGATGATTATTGGCAAAGATATGGCTATCGCAGTGGGTCCCATTGATCTCCACATACAGTTATAAAATTTCAAAGGACAGAAAAAATGAAGAGAAATTTAAAATATATTGTGGTAGTATGTTTTTATCGATGGGGAATCAATCCAAGAATTGTTAAAGGTATTCCGTTCAAGAATCGAATGCAAGTTGGCAATGATATAGACGTGTAAACAATACACGTAAAGTATCAACACTCACCATTTTTAAATTTTGTGTTGCCTACCTTTAGGCATTTCCTTTAGAGAGTAACGAATTAATACTTATTCTACGGTAGTTAAGAGTTTATTTGCAAAAATGCAAATCTCGTTTTAAAGTCAGTTAATGTTATACTACATAGTATACAAATAAGGCTGATGAAACTTTAACAGGTGTTGAGTTTTCTTTATTCCTGGTAATCAACACAGATAATCCCATTCAACTTGACGTATTTCTGACTCAGAAGTTCGAAATGCCTTTTAACAAAATTAAACATGTGTTGTTCGCTTGAATATATTTTAATAGATTTTTAATGTTATTTTTATCGGTTTATACACGTTCCACCTTAAGATAAATCCCTGATTCACTGCCAATGAGGAATAGTTTCTTATCGAACTTCATGGGAATGGTTGTCTGGCTGCAAACCGAGAACTTGAAGTTCTTGATGAGGAGCGCTAGACCAATACGACTTTGCATTTGGCCAAAACGCATCCCAATGCAATTGCGTGGTCCATCTCCAAATGGAAGCCATAGTACCGAATCACGATCTCTGACGCGTTCCGCAGTGAAGTTGTCCGGATTGAAAGTGTCCGGATTTGGGTAATATTTCTCGTCCCGATGCATTGCTCCTGCGGGGATTAGGATGGGCATTCCCTTCTTGATCACATACTTGGGATTCTCAGGAACTACAAAGTCCTCCAGGCATTCGCGATTCAGGACCGGAAGGACTGTGTACAAGCGAAGTGTTTCTGCAAAAGAAATAATGTTGGGAAGCCCTTTTTGTATAAACATGGTTTTTTTTTACCAGATATAACTTGGTCGAGGTAGACCAGCTCCTTAGTGCTCTCATATGTTAGCTCTCCATTATACTTTTCGAAAACCTCCTGGCACTCCTTTCTTACACGATCCTGGATATCCTGGTGCTGGGCCAACTCGTACAAGGCGAATCCCATTGTGGTCGAGGAGGTCTCGAAGCCGGCAGTGAAGAATACAAAGGCCTGAGCTGCTACTTCCTCAATGGTTAGATTGACATTCTCCCCAGTATCGGATTTCATTAAGGTGTTATTTTTTAAATCAATCAACTGGTCCATGAAGTCATTACGCCGGATGTTGTTTTGCTCGCGGAAGCTTACCGTTTCCCGGACGATACGCATGAAGAACTTTTCAATGGGTTCGGCGGTAGTCTTTACGCCCAGCCGACGGGCCACATTAGGGAAACTATTAACCAATCCGATTGCCAGGGAACCAAGCCGCTGCTCAGTCAAGGATCGACGACCCATAACCCGGAACTCGGCCTCGGGATCCTTCAGGCTGCTGCACTCGATGCCGAAGGCACAGGTGCCAATCACGTCAGTGGTGAATCTGGCCAACAGCTCCTTGACCTCAACAGTGGACGATTGGTCCACCATTTCGGAGAAAACATCGATGAACTCATGACCCACCTTGGTGACAATGGGGAACATGAACTTCATTTTTCCGGAGGTGAAAGTGGGTGATAGCTTGTTACGCATCGATTTCCACTTCTGGCCATCCAACAGAAACAACTGACCCGTCAATGGATCATCCTTGGTATTGTGATAGAAGCCCCGGTCCGTGAACTTGTTGAACTCTTTGATTAGAATGTGCTTAGCCAGGGAGGGTTCCAAAACAAAGACCGCCGGTCGACGGAACCAGTAGAATCCGGCAAAGGGTCCGGTGCCACGAAACTTTTTGTAGTACCCCGTCCAGACGTCATTAAACGATCTCTTGGTCAGCAATCCCTTCAAGCTTCCCATCAGCTGGTCGGGTTCCTCGCAAGGAATACCTTCGTTTTGCCAATACTTCATGGATTGTCGGAACTTGGCCAAAAGATAGACAACAAGTGCCAAAACGGCCGTAAACAGAACCGTTCCAATATCCATGGTTCGCTTATATTTTGCTATTACGTCGTATATTTTTAAAAAAAGTTGCAAACCCGTTCACAGTGCTAAGTCAACTGACTGCCGTAAAGCTTTTTGGCCGCGTTTTAATAGTAAAACTTTGCAAAACATGATAGTCATTGTGACCGGCAAACACAATTCCAGGTTCTCTAATCTTGGGTACTCCCAAGCTGATAAGTTGCATATGAATTCAATTACCGATTTTAAAATACCTATTAGTGTACCCATTAACGATTAAAAGTAAGGAAAATTTATTCAATTGTAAAAACTCTAATGTTTTCACAAAGTATGAGCATTCCCAGTGTCCCACCCTCTAGTTGACAACATTTTACAGCCGGAATGCAAAGCAAGGGGTCCAGAGCCTACCCCAACTATGTTTATGTAATCTAGTTTAATCAAACAAGACTAAACACTTCTAATCTAGTCTAAATATGTAAACAAAAGTCCGCTTTTTGTTATCTATAATATTTGGCACAATATTGATGGCTTTTAGGAGATTATTGGGGAACTTTCTCCAGTTTGAGGTGAATTCCGTCCTTTACGCTGAGGACAAATGATTTCGGATCGTAGACTAAAGGATCTGGAGTATCGGGGCAGGTGGAGAACTTGAAGTTCTTAATGAGCAGAGCCAGTCCGATACGGGCCTGCATCTGTCCAAATCTCAGGCCAATGCAGTTCCGGGGACCATCACCAAAGGGCAGCCACGCCACTGAGGATCGGTTGGCCGATTCCTGGGGAGAGAATCTTTCAGGGCGGAACTCATACGGTTCGGGGTAGATATCCGGATCGAGGTGCATGGCAGATGAGGGAATGACGACTGACTGACCAGCTTCGATGACAAAGTTCGGGTGGCCAGGAATTACGTAACGATTTTTGGCCATGCGATCCAGTTGTGGAACAATAGTGTAACGACGTAGAGTTTCTATGAAAATTAAAATACATTAGTTGACATAGTCATGGGTTAAAGTTTATTGAGAACCTACCATTTATAACCTGGTGGAGGTAGTGAAGGTCCTTGATGCACTCATAGGTAAGCTCCTTGTTGTGTTCCACTAGCACATCATTGATTTCAGCTCTTAGCTTGTCTTGGATCTGGGGGTTTTTGGCCAGCTCGTACAAAGCATAACCCATCGTGGACGAGGAGGTCTCGAACCCAGCAATGAAGAACACAAAGGCTTGGGCCAGCACCTCGTCCATAGTCAGGCCCTTGACCACTTCGCCGTTCTCCAGGGTCAATTCTTTTTTGTTTTTCATGTCGATCAGCATGTCCATGAAGTCATTCCTCCGTATATTTTCCTTTTCGCGAATAGTCACTGTCTCCGTTACAATCCGACGGTAGAAGTCCTGAATAGGTTTGGCAGTTCTCACAAAACCCAGTTTCTTGGCGAGTTTTGGATAGGTTCGCATGAATCCCAGTATCAAGACACCATGACGTTTCTCCACCAGGCTTCTCTTTCCAAACTGCAGGAACTCGGCCTTCTCATCCCGCAAGCTGTTGCACTGGATGCCGAAGGCACACGTGCCGATCACATCCACCGTGAACCTGGCCACCAGATCGCGAATATCCAGGACCGAGTTCTGCTCCACTTTTTCGTTCATCACGGCGATGAATTCGTTGGCCACAGACACCACTGTGGGATACATGTACTTCATCTTTCCGGAAGTGAAGGTCGACGATAGTTTGCTCCGAAGTGACCGCCACTTGGGTCCATCCAGATTAAAGAGATGTGCCGAAATGGGGTCATCCTTCTCATTGTAGTACAATCCCTTCTCGGAGAAGTTGGAAAAGTCCTTGATCAGGATGTTCTTGGCCAGTTCCTGGTCTTTGACGAGTACAGCGGGTTTTTGGAAAATATAGAAACCCACAAAAGGGGCTTTGACGTCCTTGAACTTGTTGTAGTGATCGCGTAAGACTTCGTGGAAGCCTTTGGTCTTCATCAGTCCCTGAAGGTTTCCCTTTAAAGGATGCGGAGGATCGTATGGTATACCACGGCGTTTAAAGTATGTTAACCGCCGATGCAAGATGTAGGTGGCGACGGCCAACAGAGCGACTACCACTTGAAAGAGAATATATGTTAGAGCCATGTTGTGTTTGGAGAACTTCGGAAGCGACTGACTCGCTGACAAACAGCCTCAGCCTTTAAAAGTAGAACCAAACCTGCTACTTTGCATGACGGAGCAGAAATTGTGAGGGGAATGAAAAGCGAGAGTTAATCGCTGTGTTTACTTTTTGCCACAATCTATGATCAAGCATGAGTCTCACAGTAGACTTTGGCTGCAGAGAATCATAATACAAATATATAGAATATGATAAAGGAGTAGGCGTAGGCAGTTTCCACTATACTGAGTCTGGATGAGCGAGATACTTTATAATCTTGTTTTCCATATCAATTTCCTTACACAAGCTCATCTTTATAATGCTGTAAAGTTTTATTTTAGTCTGGGAGGGATCAAAACATTTGTTTAGGCTCGTGAGTCACAATGCCTTACCTACCCCAATAAAGCGATAGAGACAGGCAACAGGGAATCCTATGATTATGGATTACAGATTTGGTAAAATAATTTCGTACAACCTTTTGTTCCTTTAATCCCCTGACCAGTCGATGATCGAATTACCAGCAAACTTTGGACAGGGCTTTTTCGCCATTCTATCCAACATGGATACAATGGTGTGGATGCAAAGGTTCTCTATAATGGTGAAAGTTTGTGATTAAAAATGAAAGGAACTCCTAGATATCATTATCATGTTGAGGTACTTAAGATCCCTGGTACTCTCACACGTAAGCTCATTATTGTGTTTTTCCAGAACTTCCTCGATTTCCGCACTCATCTTGGATGTGGGGGTGACTAGCTTAACTTTAAATCCTTTCACAATCCTTTGACAAAGATGCATACACGAAATGACCAGGCAGATTTATTTTCTTTAAGCTTTACTGATTTCCTTTCTGCTGCTGGCAGAGTGATGCGAGGTAAGTGCAACTTTAAAAGTCACAATCAAAGTCACGATGATCGCAACAAAAGCTTTTAAAAGAATCTTTATCTGGTAGCCACTGCCAAGCCCCTAAGCTTATCAATCCCTAGAAATCGATCATCTTTATCTTGATTTCTGGAATCGATGTATAATAGTATATTTTGAAAA
This sequence comes from Drosophila ananassae, assembly GCF_017639315.1. Classification (NCBI taxonomy): domain Eukaryota; kingdom Metazoa; phylum Arthropoda; class Insecta; order Diptera; family Drosophilidae; genus Drosophila; species Drosophila ananassae. The sequence continues at coordinate 2,615,064 of NC_057929.1, read as the reverse complement.
TGTAACATGATATATGACTATTTTACAGATCTGGCAACCACATTGTGGACGCTTTTCGCCCAAATAGGTTTGACAATTGATTAGATTTCAAGTACGGATATCGTCATTACCAACTGGTTAGCTTTTAGATTCTATTTTCTATTGTTTAGCTTTGTGGATGAGCTTTTCATTGTTAGACTTTTTTTTTGCTTTAAATGGCTAATTGGGCGTACAATTTATAGCCAAAATCATTCACAGAACCACTGAATGTTTGTCCCAATAAACTATAAACGATAAAGTTTAGAACTTTTTACTGCTTAGCTGGACATTTTGTTTTTTAGTGACCGAAAATTTTGTTTATTAGCCTTATCAGAGATGATAACAAACGAAAATGAACTTAAAGCGTAAAAAATAGATAAGGTCAGTGGGTTCTATTAAGGTGACCATGGAAATTACCTACAAAGATTTGGATTTTTTAGAAATTTTTGAAAGATTTCTAGAAGTATTTTAGCTAAAATTTGTCAAATATTATAAGAGATTTATAAGATAGAGAGTCTTAACCTATCAAATTATGCGAAAAATTATGGAAATCAAAGCTATTCATACCCAAAACTCATACTTCTATTCGATTTTGTAGCAGACCCTATTCTAATAGCTTGTTGATGGTTGACAGTAGTTAGCCCGATCAAATTCTTTGTTTATTCAGATTTTTGAAGTGCGTATAAACCAGAGCTGTCTGAGTGTCTTGTTTCGCCACTAACATTGAAAAATAAAGAAATAATAATCATCTGTCTGGCCTGGCATGGCCTCACTCCGACGCCCACAGAACTAAACCGACTACCGACCATATCGGAACCCATAAGCGCCTCAGTGTAGCGTACTCGAAAAATAAAAATATATACATATATAAATTAAAAGCTCGCGCACCTGGACAGGGGAGCGAGTTTCGTAAATAGTTACTTTTCTCAATCGCACTCTCAGTCGGAAAGCGCGCTTTGGTAATGAACGTAACCGCTCGAGAATTCCGTCCGGAACGATGCATTAGATCATCGTCACGGGAGTGAAAAGGAGAGGAGATAGCGGGCGGTCGGGCAGGAAGTGAACCAATAACTCTTCCAACTCCCCAAACCCCTCCTCAGTGATTTCTCCAACGTTTAACGTGTATGGATAACGTGATTCTGAATAAATAGTGCACAAAAAAGTTGAAAAAAAAATATAAAATAGAAAAATAAAAAAATGCAAAATATGTGGATAGTTTTCCTGATCATTGGATTGGTGGTTCTCGGACTGCTGGTTCTTCTAATAATAGCGGCGCGGTATCAACGCGATTATTGGCGCTATCTGAACATTCCGCACGAGAGGCCCAAAAAGTTATGGCCCATTATTAGGCAAATAATGACGCAGACCCTCAGCACCGAGTCCATGAAAGCGAAGCACTACGGCGACATCTACACCAAGTTCAAGGGCAGTGGTCCGTTTTGTGGCTTCTACGCCTTGCTGCAGCCCCGTGCCTTGATCCTCGATCGGGAGTTGATACGCCAGATCATGATCAAGGACTTTTGGAACTTCAACGATCGTGGCATGTACTGTAACCAGAAGTCGGATCCACTTTCCGGAGACCTCTATGGCCTTAGGGGTGAGAGCTGGAAGGAGATGCGCCAGAAGTTGGATCCCAGTTTCGAGGGGGATCGCATGTCCTGGCTCTATGGGTGTATGTACGAGGAAGCGGAGCAACTGCTCCTCACCGTAAGCACCACGCTGATGAAGCAACCCCATTCCACCATTCACATCCAGAAGATCATGCGAAGATACATCCTATCCGCTCTGGCCAAGTGTGTCTTCGGGTTGGACGCCCAGCAGAGGCACAAGTATCCGTTTGAAACCTTCGAGCAAATGACGGAAATGGCTCTGAATAGTCACAAACACGGTTACTTAATGAACCTGATGATGATCCGGTTTCCGAACTTTTGTCGGCTGTTGCGCTTCCGTCGCACTCCCAAGCCGGTGGAGGACTACTTCCTGGGTGTGCTGACCGACATTGTGGAGCAGCGCGAGAAGTCAGGTGTCCAGACACAGGATTACTTGCAGCTCCTGGTGGGAGTTAAGGCCCAGGAGCTGATTACCCACAAGTACGAGGAGGACAAAGAGCTGAAGATGCATCTCCAGAACGAGCTGGCCGCCCATGCGGTTGTCTTCCTCAAGGCTGGATACGAACAGACAGCCAATACATTGTCCTACGTTCTCTACGAACTGGCCCGGCACTCGAAGCTCCAGGCCAGGGTCCGGGAGGAGGTCAAGAAGGCCACGGAGCGGTGCGCCGGCAATCTCAACTACGAGTGCATCCAGTCGCTGACCTTCATGGGTCAGGTGATCAACGAAACCCTTCGGATGCACCCCATTACCCCGTATATTATGCGACGCACTCTCAACAATTATCCGGTACCGGATCACCCCAAATACGTCCTGGTCAAGGAGCTATTTCTCATCATTCCCACGCATGCCATACACCATGATCCGGACATATATCCGGACCCGGAGGTATTCAAGCCGGATCGCTGGTCCGGCCCGAGAGACTCCCTGCAGGAGCAGGGCACCTGGTTTGGATTTGGAGTGGGTGCCCGGAGCTGTATTGGCATTCAGTTTGCCCAGATGCAGTTGAAGTTGGCCCTGGCCCTATTACTCTCCGAATATGAATTCACGCTGAACTCCCGGAAGCCTCTGGTGGACTTGGAGGATGGAATAGCGTTGACCCTGACGCCCCTGGGGGTCATAGAGCCGGGAAATGAGGAGAGGGCGGTGTAAGCTGAAACTATAAGCTTTGTGGCATAAGCCGAGTCTCTGGTATCCTCTTTAGAAATCTTACTCACTTCCGTTTAATTCAAAATTAATTGAAAGAGCAATTTGCAACCAAAAAAGGCAACTCATAAACAAATTATATATATATTATATAAAAAAAAAGAAGAGATGATGTTTATGCCAAAAAAAAAGCTTTAGCTTTATGACACAAGAATTTACTCGATGAACAAAGTCTAGAAAGCAATACAAAACTCAGCATGGCAACTAACCAAATTAAAAATAAAAATTACAAATTAAAATAAATATAATTAAAGAGTAAAGGTCAGGTAACTGAATAAGCCGAGAGTCAATCCTAGCTAATAGTTAAATTAAAAGGCATGTATTTTATTTATTGATTTTATTTATTTCGAAAAAACACTTGGTTTTAAAATAGATTTTTACTCGCATTCGGCGATTTGTTTAATTTCTATTAAATACACACGGCTGTCCTAGAGACTAACCCATTGATTTGTTAAAATATATGTAATTTGTCAGTTTGATTCATTGTTAATTGTTAGTATATATCGTTTTTTGCATTGTCGATTGCTGATATGGTTGGTTTTTGCTTCAAATCGTCTACGGATTTGCATCTCCAGGCCTGTGCACAGAAGTTTTAAATCATATATCAGATATATCAGTTAAAAAATAGAATATTTTAGGACGAGCCTGCTGCTTTCGTTGATTAAAGGATCGAAACTATGATTACAATTAGAAACAACTCTACGCGCTAGCCCTAAAATTAGATGTAAAATAAATAAAGTATATTATGACCGAACGTATTCTAAATATACAGTATCCCTAAAAATCGAAGCTGCAATTGTGTGCTTTTCTGCGTTGTGGAATGTTTTTTGGCAGCCCTACGAAAAAATGCTATTTTGAGCTTAGGATCTAAGTGTTTTTGTTCGACATTTTGGCCGCTAATACAATGTAACGAAATGGCACTCCTCTACTCCGATGGCATCCTCTTCTGCAAGTTTCCGGCACGCAAAGAGGTCCTCAGGGGATCGCCACGGTTCGGCATCTTGCTCCGGAGCATCTGCTCGTGGACATAAAGGAGCAGTCCGACGTCCCGGTGTCCAGCCTGCCAGGCGATCTTGAAAGCTGTGCTGTTATCCTGGAATTAGTGTTTGAAATATAAGTAAGATGAACAGAGGAAGATGGAATCTCGACACTCACCACATCAGTTATCAAGGAATCACAATCGGGATGTGACAGAAGGTGCTTGATAACATCCACTCGTCCGTGCTCGGCGGCACACATCAGTGCCGTACTACCATCCTCGTCCTGGATATTGATGTCCGCTCCGGCTTCCAGGAGCAGACAAACCATGTCAGCATTACCATGCGACACAGCGAGCATCAAAGCGGTCTGGCAGTGCTGTAAATGAGAACAAGGATGGATGGGTAGGGTTAGTAGGGGGAAGTGCAGAGTGGAATCAGTGGGCTACTTCCGGTTTGGGCGGCTTTTTGGAGGCCCTTACCTACCTTCTTGGCGCGCAAGTTGACGTCGGCCATCTTGAAGAGTCGCTGGACGACTGTTCGATGGGCGGGCTGCTTCAGCTTGGCCAGCGACACCAACATCACGCATGTGTATCCGGCGTTATTCGTCATGTTTACATCGCAAACTTTGGAATCCAGCAGAATGGATACAACATCGAAGTTGGCATGCGAGACGGCATAGTGCATGGCGGTGTTTCCCTAAAAAAAAACAAGATTTTTAAAATAAAATAGATAAAATAGATCTGGAACAATTTATAGTTTAAGTCTTACATTTTTGTCAGACAGGTTCACACAATACTCCAGCAATGGGACGGAAAGGGACTCGAAGTAATCCAGATAATCCTCCACTTCACGGGGATCCGCTGCCAGGGTACTGGAGATCTTGAACCAATGATCCTGGATGATGTTCTTAGCCGGTTTCAGGCTTAGCGAGCAAATGGGCTTGGCGCCCAGTTTCTTCAGCAGCGAATCATTGATGGACTTGAGGGCGTCCTTCATTTCCTTGGGCAGCTCAGATCTTGAAAAGGATAATTTAAAGCTATTAATGAAGGATTTAGAAAAAGAGAATCTAATCTCACTTTTTCCTTGGCTCCGAGTCCGCCTGGGCTAATTGATGGAGCTGGGCCTTGGTGGCCGGCCGTTCAATCACCGTCACCTGGGAGCCATCGCTCTGACTAGACTTGAGTGGCGTGCTGGACTTTTTACGGGCCCCTTGGGATATCTGGACATCGATTGGCGGACTGCCAGAGTCGCTGGATGTGCTCAGTAACAGGTCTTGGTCAGGGGATTCTGACTTGGCGGTGCCCGAGGAGGTCATCAGTGGTGCGGGCGATGCATCCCGCGACCAGCTAATACTGACCCTCTTCTCCTCGCGCACAATTAACTCATCGTCCCCGATTTGGCTGAGGTCCAGGGATTCCTTTTGAGGCTGACTGATGAAGCTCTGGGACTCGGCCTGGGGATCTGCTGTCTGGAAACTGGACACACTGGGCGGCTTCTCCTGCAGGGTGCTAAAAATAAAAAAATGATTATTATTGGGGTGTATGGAGGTATAAGTCTCATGGAGGGCAACCCACGTTAGCAGCAAAGCCGAGCATCCACTGACCAGCAGTGGATAGCACGTGAAACTGCTCAGGCTGGAAAACATTGGCACCACCATGCGGAAAACCAAAATTCAAAGAAATCAACAAAAAGTTAAGAAGCGACAGAAACGCGATTCTGGCAAAACAAAAATCATAACTCGACTGAAGGTCAAGACACTAGATTTTCTATTAACTGGGCCCAGACCCCACTGCGCAAAAGCATGCTTTTGGTTTTGGTCCCAACTGAACGGAGGAAAGCTTTTTAGGAAACTTGGCTAAGTTGGTTGCTGGGACAGTGGGACGAAATCTATTTTCTTACCTCATTTTTGCCTTTCGCTCCACCTTTGGACTGGGCGTCGGAGAGGGCGTGGCCAGGGTGTAGGTGTTCTGCCGTTTAAACTCCCGCCTCACGGGGCTGGGACTGGTGAGGTGCTTGGGCCGGGGAATCCGCGAGTCTGCTGATGTGGAACGACGCCCTGCCACCGGGGTAGGGGGACTGGCCTTGGAGAAGTCTTTGGCCAGCTCCTGGATGGCCTCCTTGCAGGAATCACAGTAGTTGGCCGCACAGGCTATCGAAATGTGCGGCTTGACGATGTCGCCACAACCCACATCCCGTTTCCGGACCTCCTCCGTGTTGCAAGCAGAGTGGGTGGTGGTCGGTGGCTTTACCGGCTCTGGCTCCTTGATCTTGTCCGTATTGCAGGATGCGTGGCGGGTGGTGGGAGGTGGCACAGACTCGGCCACCTGCTCTCCCTTCGTGTGGCTTCGGCTCAGACGTTGCAGTCCTTTAGTATCCGTCTGCCGCGACACCTGCTCCGTTCCGCACTGAATCCCCGTGTGTTGTTGCTGGGGATTCACCTGGGCACCCATGGAGCGTACTGCTGTGGCGGCGGTCTGACTTCCAGAACTGTGCACCAGCGTCGCGGGAGTCTGACATCCTATTGTCTTCCTCACAATGGACAGAGCTTCGTTCTCGCCCAAACTGAAGGTGTTGCTCCGGCCGGGCATTTGAGGAGTTGCTGGTTTCGTCTTCTCCGGCGGGGTATCCGGGCCGCATCCTATGCTTTTCTTGGTTACGCCACACTTGGCACACAGCTTATCGTCTACGCAATCCTCGGAGCTGCCCACACTGCGTACATCCGGCTTGCAGCTGGTGAAGTTCTCTCTGGTAGCGGGTTTGGCGGATACGCCCACGTTGTACGTCAGCTTGGGTCTCTCCGGCTGAGTTTGAACGCCGTAGTCGCGCTGTTCACGCTTCGGCACATACATCTGAGTGCCCACCGTGATAAGCTTTCTCTGCTTTACCTTCTCCGCCTGGATCAGAGCCTGCTCCACTTTCTTTTCCAGTTCCTTCTTGGAGTAGACTTCTTCGGATGGCTGAGTTCCAACATTCCGGGTGACAGGGGCGAAGCCAGTGTTCACATCTCTGGTGGCAGGCGGTCGTACCTGGGTGGACACATCGCGCCGGACCACACTGGGCGAGGGTGAGGCAGAGGTGGAAGTACTGCGTATCCGAGCTCCAAGGCTCTCCAGCGAAACTGGACTAATCCTTTGCGGAGTAAACTGCACGGGCGAAGCAGTTTTTATGCCCGGACTGGGCGGTGAGGGCGTCTGTCGTTGGCCACGGAGTAACTCCTCGTTTTTGCGTACCAGTAGCTGTTTTTCGGCCCTCAAGGAATTGAGTTCACGCTGTTTATGGGAGAATAAATTTAATTATTAATTGGAATTCGAAAGCCACTATCCCTTTTAACTCACCTCCATATCTGGTATGACTTTGACTTGCGCCTCCAGATCCTTCAATCGCTTCAGGCTCAAGGCCATTTGCTCGCGTATCTGGAACAGAGCCTGGGCATCCTTGGATGGGTGACCCGCTTCCGAGTTAACTGGTGACTGCAAGGAGCTGCTACCACTCATGGAAGCAGTTTCCGGCTGGCCTTCATCCTTGGGCGTAATGGCAGAGGTGGGTGTGCTGGCCAGAATATGATGACGTCGGGGAGGAGGTGGCGGCGGTGTGGCTCCAACAGCAGCATTTGGCGATTCCAGCTGCTCCACCGGTGACTTGGCATTGGCAGCCACCGCGGCCTGGACATAGCTCTCGTATTGCACTTCGGCCGGGCTGGGGCGCTGCTGCAGGGGCAGTGTCTTGGAGCGCATAAAGGGGGTACTCGGTGAGCCCGTGGGCGATCGGTTTCCCGCAAAACAGGAATCTGGAAATCCATATGACATTTAGAGGATGAGAATGGTTCAGGATAGGATAGGGATTACCGCCCCTGTTCATGAAGATTCTAATTTGCAGTGACGGCATGACTGCTTCCTCTTAACGACTGAACATGCTAGCGAAAATGCTACCCAAGAAGTAGAAATTGCGAAAAGTTCAAGCAGAGACCTAAATCGCTGATAAAAGCGGCTGCGTTTTTCGGCAAAAATTATTTTAATATTTGTGTCAATGTTAGTCGGCGTGAAGCAAAACAAAAACTACATTAAAATATATCTAATTCCATCGAAAGAAAGGCCGAAACTGAATCGGCCAACGATTTTGTTTATTATTTTCTTGCCTGTATGGGTGATTACGAACAAATGGCCGAAGAAGATAAGAAACCCGGGTCTTTATTCAATATTAGTTTTTGTTTATCACTGTGACACACAAACTAACAAACAAACATACGGGTTAGATTTCCATAACCCACAAGGTTGTTGTCGTCTTTTATTCAACTCCATGAGTGTATTTCTATTAGCACAAAAATTAAATATAATTTATGGCCAGCCGGTTGGACTTGCCAGCTATTTTTGTCCCTGCATTTGTCCAATATTCCTCATACGCACTGTACGCCCCCCAAAACAACACAACAGAGAAACACAATTAGTTACTCATCTTGGGGCTGTCAGCCTTGCCAAGTATTTTGGTGGCTGTTCCCGCCCACTTTCTAGCCATTACTTAATTTCGGTGTGCAATGAACTTTTCTTTACAAATAATTTAGGATTTTTTGTGGACATGCACTGAGGGAAATTTTTAGTTAGGATTATTATACCCTTGCAGAGGGTATTATAATTTTGGTCAAAAGTGTGCAACGCAGTGAAGGAGACATCTCCGACCCTATAAAGTATATATATTCTTGATCAGGATCACCTCCTGAGTCGATATAAGCATGTCCGTCTGTCCGTCTGTCCGTCTGTCTGTCTGTTTCTACGCAAACTAGTCTCTCAGTTTTAAAGCTATCGAGTTGAAACTTTGCACACACCCTTCTTTCCTTTGCAGGTAGTACATAAGTCGGAACGGCCGGGATCGGTCGACTATATCCTATAGCTGCCATATAACTGATTGATCGGAAATGGCATAACTTCGTTGTTTTTCAAGTTAGAAGGTTGGGACTTTCTATGGATTCTTATTTGGTCCAACTTATACGATCTGCCAAATTTCATAAAGATCGGTCGACTATATCCTATAGCTGCCATATAACTGATTGATCGGAAATGGCATAACTTCGTTGTTTTTCAAGTTAGAAGGATGGGATTTTCAATGTATGCTTCTTTGGTCAAAATAATTCGATATGCCAAATTTCATAAGGATCGGCCGACTATATACGATCCGCTGTATATCTAATAATATAGATGCGTGGCGCCACCTATCGGACTGCGACTGAACTGCAAGGGTATATAAACTTCGGCTCCGCCCGAAGTTAGCTTTCCTTTCTTGTTTTTAAACACAGTTTCCTTCGATTTTCAAATACCAAGTTTAAAAATCTTTCGTTTTCAACCATTTTTCTTAAAATTTCTTTTCAGTTTTTGGCCGTTATTTTTAAGAGTTCTTTGCCAAATTATTTAAAAGTATTCTGACCAAGTCTGAAGGAAAGCGGGGCGGTCGGCGCGTGACGTTTGGTAGCATTGACCGAGCCATAATTAATCAGTTTTTATGGCCCAACTAATTAGCAAAGAACCAAGTCAAAAACTGAAAAGAACTCTAGCCTCCTTAAGCTAATGAACCTACAATCGCTCCACCAGCTCGTCATAGAACTAGACTTGTTGTCCGGCTTTGGTTTGAAGCCCCTCTTGACCAAACGACGACGCCTCTGGGGCAGAGCATCATCCGCTGAGTAAAACATCGCAGCTGTTGCACTTATTTTTGTTATTGTCTATTATTGATTTGTTCAGTTGATTTCGGTTGGTTAGAGCAAAAGCATAGCACTAGCACTGCACTTGGTTGCCTTTATAGGCCAAGGCATTAGACACTGCACTTGGCTTTTATTCGCAGGGCCAGAAGCTAGTTTTATTTTCGGTTCTTATCATAGCCAGTGCTAATTAAAGCGTGTTGCGGGTTATAAACAATATTAAATTATATTATTTGCCAGCTATCGAAGCAAAACGTAGACAGATCAAAGCGAAAACTCATCACATGTTATCTGCGGCACACAGTGGCGTCCAAAAAAACAAGCACATCTCGAAACTCACTTCGTAGGAGTTCATATTTTAGTTTTCGTAGAATCGTTGGCATTTTTATAATTTCGAATTTGGTTTATTTTAGATTTGATTTAAAGACCTCTAAATAGTTTATGGGTTTCTGGGATTTATAAATTATGTTATTCTGTCATTGATTTGTGCTGTTTTCCTCCGCTGCTCTTGAAAATCTTGTCACATATTTTCAAACATAAATTTTGAATTAAAATTTATTTAATTTAGTGTCGTTGTTCCCGGTCGCGTTTTATTTAGTTTATTCGTTTAAAATAGTTCGTACAATTATTTGAATTATATTATTTTGCAGCTGGAGAGACGCATTTTTATGCTGTTCGTTCGAAAGTCGTCGACAAACTGCTCTCAGCCAATTTTTTTGTTTCGTTAGTTCATTCGACCATCATCAGCGCCGGCAGAAACAATTTGAAGAGCGACGAAAAATCATTTAGCAGTAGAGATTTTCGTGTTATTATTTAACCCAACTCTTGTGCAAAAGGCGTGTACAACAACTAACCAAAAATCAGAAAAAAATAGAAACCAATTTGGCTGAGAGCCCCCGACCCGAGAGTAGAAAGAGACACACTGGCGATAACGCTCAGCAAATACAAATTAAATAATCAAAATAAAAAACAGGCACTAAAAAACCAACGACAAAAGTAGGCAATATTTTTTGTTGGGTGTGTGCGTTTTCCGATAAGCGTAATGCAAAAATATTAGCTGATAGTGATAATGTCAGTGACGTGGGCAAAAAATAAATCAAAAAGCATATAGAAGATTCTATGCCCTATAGGTCTTTAAGATGAGTTATAAGCTATAAAGTTAAGAAGCTATAAGGACATAAAGACAGCAGGACATGAAGATAATATGGAACATTAAAAACCCTTTAGGTCTTTTAGATATAATTTCTTAAAGCATGGGAGCTAAAAGCTATAAAATTAGGATGCTATACGGACAAAGGACACTAATGGATATCAACAAAAAAGTCTATATATTTTTCATAGACTATTTCAAGCCAAAACAATAATACCCCATGAAAGAGTATATAAAAAATACATGGGATGTACGCTTGGGAGAGATCTCTGGCTTTTTCTTTGTTAATACTTTATGGACTATTTGGTAGGCAAATAATATTGATTTTTGATTGTCTATTTGCACATCAATTTGCATTCGACGTTTGCTTGGCTCCGATACGGTTGATATTTCTGAGTCAAGGCCGAATAAAAACGAAGACGAAGACAACTTTGATTTATGGCTAACTTTGAATAAATCATCATTATCACAAAGTCCCCTCCCTGCCATATCCATAACTTATCTTTTTTGTAAATTAATTAAAAAGACTCGGATAGTTTGATTGATTTAAATAAATTGAATTCTATAAAAAAAAACCCTCAACGGTTGCTGATTTATCTTAGGGATAGGCTAGGCCCGCAGTCTTGCCAATTTTGTATCTCAAGGTTTGCCAACTTTACACGCACTTTGGCATTCGGTCTATTGTTAGAAAAATGTTTTCTGGGCTCGCCTAATGCCTTTTGGCAAAAGGAATGGTTTTCTTATAGCCATGTTCAATTGGATTTGCCAATTATTAATGGCCTGTTGCCTGACTATTACCAAGGAACTGGTCATTTAGCCATATATACACATTAATCAATGACATGTCCTCTGGGTAACCAGAAAAAAACACAGAACTCGAAAGCGACAATTTGATTTGTTTATTTGCATTGAGTTTTTGTCTATCTTTTTTTTTTTTGCACACTTTATGGCAAATTTATGGCATCAACAAATACAAGAAAAACGAGATGGAGTAACCAACGATCGAGAGCAAAATTTGCATGCAAATTGAGCGCCAAATGCGCATTTCAAATTGATTTAAGATACGAACGCCTCAAGAATTGCCTTGAAGTTGCCTGCCCCATGCCGCATGCCGCATATGTTGCTGCAACTTCCAAAAAGGCAGCCAATTGAGTTTCAAATGCCAAAGATGCAAAGCACTCTGTATCTGTATCTTTTGGAGTGGCTGAACTCTACTGAACTGTAACAGCAATAGACTGGATTTTACGAGTTGTTTTTTAAGATTTTCTAGAATACATAAGCATATAATGGTTAAAACACTATAGATATGGAAATATCCTTTGATCTGACAGCACAGCTGCCAAGATAACTTCATAAACACAATGGGATTAAAAATACTTAGTCAGAAGAATTATTCCATATAGTTTTAAAGCTAAAACCTTTACAGAATTGTGGAGGAAAGACGTTCCTTTTCGAAGAGACTTTCCCTTTCCAATTGATGGTCTGATTTTTTCATTGCCTTATCTATAGAAGATAACAAACTAATAAAATGTCATATTTTAGTTTCATTTTTTCTGAAACTTTTACTTTTCTTTCCACTGTGTGATTCTACAATTGCCTTCTCAAAGGCAATGCCTGAAATTTTTCACACTTTCTTGCGTAAAAATGTCACATGTGCCGCAGCAGCGCTAATTGCTAAGAAAAGAAAGCAAAAGTATCTGCCAAATCTATGAATCATCCTCCCCAGAGCAAGAAACTAATAAATTGAGCAATCTTTTCTTTCTATTTTTGGAGTTTTTTTTGTTGGGGTTTTCTCTTTTTTATTTAACGCCCACTCACCTGTCACTTCAAAGAATCGGTCCCACGTGCTGTTACCAAAACGATTATTGTTCCGGGTATCCTTCGAACCATATCCATTATTGAAACTCAAACTGAGTTTGTTATTATTCCGATCCATGGACATGGAACCATTGTAGGGATTCTTCCGCCTTTTGACCGAGGTTCGTTCCAAAGTCCGTTCAAAATCGCTGCACACCTCGTCGAGAGCTTCTGAGAGGAAGGCCCGTGTCTCCGGCGGACTGATCGCCGGGGCACGCCTTTGATAGACACCGGCGTCACTCTCCACTCCGCCCCTTAGCGAGGAGCAGGTGGAGGAAGCGGTGCCAAAGGGGGACTCCGATCGGGGCGGTATGCTGCCGTAAGTGAAGCGCGGCACGGACGACGATCGCGGTCGGTAGCAGGGTGTGGTGTTATACTGTGACTGTGACGGTGACAGATTCGCTTGGTTTAGGGGGCGTGGCGAGTCCGGTTCGCTTTCATGTGCGGCCTGCATGCAAAATTAATAAAAAGGTGACGAGTTAATTGCGGATTCGGAAGATCAAAGGATACCACACAGTAGCGTTTGGAAAGAATATATAGGGAATCAATTGAATTAGATTTTGAGGATCGAGTTGGAAGAGCATCCAGAACATACCTCTGTTAGTTTGCCTTGGACCCGCGACTCCGCCTGCCAGTCACCCCCAAAGAGGCTCTCGAATCCCAGCATAAACTCCATGGACTTTCGGGAACGCCGGCGATCCCTGCGCCGCTGCTCCTCCTCGCTGGGCTTGGCCTGGGCCAGAGCCTCGCAGTAGCGCACAAAGTCCAGGTCGATGTGGTAGCCATAGGGGCAGCAGCTGCAACTGCGCACCGAGCGACTCATTCCCGCCGGGGTCGCGGAGGAGGACGAGGGACCGGGACCGCCACTGCCGCCGCCAGACGATGGACGAGCTGGAAGAGAGACAAACAAAAAACGATTCAGTATCTTGTGGTTTCTAAATGACACTGCCCAAGGTCACATCAGCAGTCGATTCTTGGTATTAGCCAGTCGGCCAGTCAGACATTCGGATGAAAACAAAAAGAATGTATATCTCCCTGTGCATCGCAGACGAGGGCATCACCACCTGCCCTCCATCAAACACGTTTCGTGTGGGGATTTGGTAATCGGAGCACCAACGGCATCCAAGCAGGTACAAAAACGTAATTCTCGGAATGCCAGTGTATCCGTGAGATAAATTCGTGCCTTATTTATGCCTAATTGCGCCTTATAATAACTAATTTTCGGTTCATTTAGATAAACCACTTATGGCCAGTTGGATGAATCATTTCGAGCATTTCATGGTGCCCCCGGGGGCAATGCGAATTATTTACAAATCGACATTGTTGTGGCATTGATGGTAACGATTTTGCAATCGTGTAAAACAATAATTAAATACTGATTGAAAATAATTAGCCATAACAGCCATTAGAGAGTCTAACCGGGTGTATAATACAATTTAAACGAACTTAAAAGCGAAGAGAAAACACCGACAATGTTTTGTTTAATTAATTCAATTTGCATTCATCATCATAAAGCTTTTTCCTGTTTTTCACTCACTTTCCTGTGGTATTTTTGAGTCATGATAGAGCCACAGAACCCCCAGCCAGAGTAGATTCCACAGCATTTGATTTTATGGTAACTCGATTTAGCACTTAAAGCATTTGAAATTCCTGCGTTTCGACCTCGGATTCTTCGACCAGCGATATGAAAGAATCCAAGAGCCGGGAAAATTTTGGTAACAAGTGGAGGTTGTGTGCCCGCAGCAAGCCTTTAGCCAACTGGTCGGGAAAATAACAAACACTCGTTATATTCATCATGCAGCAAATTGGAACCGATAAGATACGAGGCATTTAGCCATTTAGCCACGCTTATCAAATTCCCAAAGAGAGAAGTTAAATTAAGCTTTGCACTGTCGCCATCTGTCGCCAACTTTTGAAAAAGATCTTTATTGATTTAAAATTTAATTATATTAATTATGACTTATGGGAAACATTTTGAGGAATGCCTTGGAAATATTGTATCATCCCATGCGAAGGCCATATCTTTGCCAATAATCATCTGATTCTTGAGCGGAATACCTTAATCGATTTGTAGATCGATTCTCCACCAAACTGCATCAAAACCCAGAAACAAAATATTTTTTAGATTTTTCTTCATTTTTTCTGGGGAGTCCCCTTCGAAATATGAAAAATGCATGTGGAGCTCAATTGGACCCACAGCGATGGCCATATCTTTGCCAATAATCATCTGATTCTTGAGCGGAATACCTTAATCGATTTGTAGATCGATTCTCCATCAAACTGCATCAAAACCCAGAAACAAAATATTTTTTAGATTTTTCTTCATTTTTTCTGGGGAGTCCCCTTCGAAATATGAAAAATGCATGTGGAGCTCAATTGGACCCACAGCGATGGCCATATCTTTGCCAATAATCATCTGATTCTTGAGCGGAATACGTTAATCGATTTGTAGATCGATTCTTCATGATTCTGCATCAAAATCTCAAACCAAAATATTTATTTATATTTTTTCTAAAAAATTTTCGGAAGTGTCCCGACGTCCGAATTATTGAAGCTTTTCTGTATTTTAAACTGCATCATCTGCTCTTTTCACTTTTCATTCATGAAATCGAATTTGAATGAAAAGTGTGGGTAGAAAAACGCTTCGCTTTTAAGGTGGGCGTGTCGAGATTGTGAAAGTGTTGGCGCTGCACTACACGGCGTATACGTGTTGGACCATTTCAAGTGGCATATTGATGAGTTCGAGTGGCCGTAATTAGCAGGCGGCTCCATGGCCACGGCCAAAGTTGTTCACCGGCTTAATTATCATGATCATCACCCACACAGACACACTCACTTAGAGAGACCACAGACACATTTAATCACTCAATATACCAACGACAAATTTGGCATCGATTGTGGATTTGGCCAAGAGTGTGGGTGAGTCAGGAATGCGGCTCCCCTAATGGCAACTAATTGAGGGGTTAACTAAAGTTGGCCATACATATAATTATTTTTAAACGTTTACTTTCACGTTTAAATGCTAAGGGGTAACCCTTTAGACGGTGAGTTTACAACTCAATTTACACACGATCTGGCAGGCCAAATAAGGGCGCCTACATATAATCACATAAATCGTACTCTGCACCCGACTCACATAAAAATTAAGAAATTAACTCGACTTGAATTACGATCGAGCTTGAGTGGGGCACGTATCCGTGTCTCCGAGAGTCAGAGCCTGCCTCTGAATGATTTCCAAGCATCATTATCATGATCGTTTCCATGTTGATCAGACTTCTTGTAATGACTACATTTTCGGCGTAGGCGTTTTGTTCGGTGAATGCTGCAGAAAAGCTGACCGGCATACAAAATGAGCTCGACTTGTGAATGAAATTTGAACAAAAAATGTATTTAAAACGAAGATTGTATGCACTTTAAATGCCTAAAAAATCGTATTTAAACCATGTAGTATTTTTGCACACCCAAACAAATGGAAAACTGGTTATTCAACGGACAGGTCTTGGAGTCACATATGTGGTAGGCGGTATTTTAGTTTATTTTTTCTCTTCTGGCCACTGCAGCTGTGGCAGCTAATGAAGCTAACGGTCCCAAGTGCTGCTGCCACAGCCACAAATTACCGTAAAGCGCAAAAATTTAATTATGCAAAACACGTGCAATGCTGTTCGATCTAATTGCATGCCCCAGCTCACTCGACAGCTAAGAGCAAAAAAAAAATGCCATCGCCAAAAATAAAATAAGTGAATAATGGGTATATTAGCCATAATCAAGAGACACTAACTATAGTTATTTAATGAATAGTGATTTGTTTTAATGGCCAAACATGTTCTAAATAATGTAGTTAATTCTATAGGTTACTGTTTTGGATATTTTTCGTTTTATTTAAAAAGATTTGAGAAGAGTGTCTTTTACAGGAAATATGTCTATAATTCCTCCAAAAATAGTTTAATTAGTCTGGATTTGGTACTTTATATATAAGATATGGAGATAAAAAAGGCTCTAAGATATTTTATTTTATTAAAAGTACCGGGTATAACTATAAACTACTCTCGCATCAATTCGCCCTCAGGGTTCCCGTACTTCCTGAGTTTTACTTTCCATTTTTTAAAGTGCTCCCCAGGCGCAATGCATCCTATTTATGACCGTATTTTAATTACCCAATTAAAGTCGTCCCTTTCAGTGGGCTCCTTGGTTTATGGTTTTTGGTTTTAATGATTTTCAACGTGTCATAAACTTTTTCATTTTTGAAACACTTCGTGTGTGGCTAATGAGTTGAAATCTCCGGACTGCCAGCTGACATTTACATTTCCCAATTTAATTGCTTCAATTAACGCCGAAAGCCCACAAAAGCGGCTGAAACATGACCTACCAAAACCGGCCACGCCCACTGCCGCACATAAACTGTCAACTCACATCCGCTATTCATAAATTGGCAACAGAAGAAAAATAAACGACCAGACATTTGATTTGATAGCGAGGAAAATATTTGTATTTAAGCCCGAAACCAGTTTTGGGATTTTGGCTTAATTAAAAGTTGAATAAGTGGTGGCAGCAGGAGGTGGGGTGGTATTGGCCAAAACTGATTTCCATAAAGGAGTCGAGAAATATTTTCTTGAATGGAGTGTGGGACGATGGCTTAAGGTTTTGGACAACTTTTGTGGCGAATATGTGCGTTGGGGCGCCGCTGTGACAAATTTGCCTTTTCGGCCAAGTTAAGTGTATTGTTAACACTGCATGTGTGAAGTGAGAGACTAAGTGAGAGGAGAGGGAGCTGGGATTTTGTAGGTGTTGGCCCGGCCTGGCCCGGCTTATTGCGGATCTGTGCGGGCGTCAAGTTGACCCACATCTGGTATCTGCAGTCGTTTGTAGAATGTCAGTCATGTGGGTCTGAGACACGTTTCTATATTTTTATAGCCATGGCCCACGCGGTGTATTTCAGTTTTAGTTTACTTACCATTTTCCTCAATGAAGGCGCGTTGACTTCGCAAAACCAGCGACCTGAAACAACACAACGATTTTTATTATTGTTGGGGAAATTGGCACACAAAAAAAAGACAACAAGATACAATATCTTAAGTAAAGAAAACAACCGGCAATTGCGAAAGACCTGAGAAATAAATAGAAAGAGCTTTGTCCAACACAATTGTTGGTATTTGTCTTTGCTATCAGAATTTTAAAAATAAATCAATGCAACGCATAGCCCAGAATGCGACAAATGCTCAGAAGATACACATGAGATACAGATACAGATATAGATATGGGAAGAGATACGTGCCACACTTGCTAGCAGCTAGAAATTATAATAAAATATATCAAACTGTCAGCGTTTTGAGTTCTTGTTGTCGCCCCCTTTGTTTGGTATTTGGAAACACACTTTTGCGCCACAAAATCCCCAATAATCTTCCCGGATGGCTCTCGTCCACACCATATCATCCGGAGCACACTCCCGCCCTCCAGATCCCCACCAGAAAGTCATTAGTGAACTTTGCCGCCCTGATCCGTCGTACACCCAGTCGATTTTCCAGGAAAACCATAACATGCGTGCTGCATTTTTCATTTTTCCACTTTGCTGGAAGCGGAAACTGCAATTATTTATAATTTGTTTTGTGGGATGAGTTTTGAAAATTTGGTTGCAATTAGCCGGCCATACCTGAGGTCTTCACCTTAACTTATTTTAGTTTGACTTGTTTAATTAATTGCCAGTCATGTTTTTGCTGAAAATTAACTACAAAATAGATTTCGCCAAGGTATCTAATTGAAAGCCGTCTGACAATTTGCTGCCATATTTTTGAGTCATTTTTCACGTTTCCATCCATCTATTTTTTTCCCAATTTGAAAATTTATGTAAAATGAAAATTTATGCGTCAACTGATTTATGTGGTTTTTGCTGGTGATTTTGTTGCTGTTGCTTTTGTTTGTGTTGCATGTTACATGAATGAAAAAGGCCTGACATGATCACTCCCCCCATGATCCATCCACCATCCTCCATCTCTGTGCCCCTTTCAACGGCGGCAAGTTGCATTCATGTGGAACGGTTGCGGCATCGCGTATTTTTGGATTGCAGACCAAATTAATATGCGTGTTTATGATTATGATACACGAAACTTGTTGTTTTTATGTTCTGCCTTCTAGCTTTTTTGTCTAGCCACAATTTGTTGCGGCTTTTCCTTGTTTACTTGGATCCTTGTCATAATTAGAAATAATGATAATTGGTTTCGGTTTGCTCATGGCTCTCGGATGCACGGGTTATGGACAACTACAGATTGAGTCATTTTTTAGAAGAACTATTTAAAAAATTAAGAATTTATAATATAGGTTTAATGCCTTTAGTAAAAATATTGGGTGTTTTCTGCAAAGAATGTTTTGAAAGTCTAAGGTCTTAGTAACTTTTCTAATCATTTTGCATTTCTTCTTCAAAAATGGAAAATAGAAACAAACACTTTTTAATAAATAGAATTTGACTGTATTTTCGATTCAAGAACCTTTCTTGATTTTGAAAATTCGCCAATATTTCCAATTCTTTCGGTTCTAAACTAAACATTTTCGATAAACTAAAGATAAGCATGTTTTTATTTCCACTTGAAATCTTCAAGTGATCGCCTTTTTTTTGCGTCATAGATAAATGTAAAATTGTATATTGCCAAAAAAAAAACACTACCCTTCAAAAATCACTCAAAAAAAAAACGTATAACAAGGCATAACTAATTTGTTGAGTCCATTAGAGCTTGGCCGGAAAGAGCATATTCATTTATTGATATTATCTCAATGCCACACAAAACAAGCACTCGGTTCACACCTCTAACACCTCCATAATGGATAGAAAAACACTTCAACTCTTGGCCACCATAATCCCCCAACTCCCCCACACAATTGGTGCGACTTCCTTCCCTTTTCTGGGGAGTCTGTGGATATCAACCTGATCATCGATCGAAAAGCGGCTCTGGGCTTTGGGCTGTTAGCCCCATTATTTTTACCTCCAGAAGCGCTTGACTGCTTCCTGTTCGGTGGGCGTCAGGTGGGTTATCTTTTCGGCAAACTTTGACTCATCGTAGCCGTATAAGGGGCAACCCGAGTCGAAATCGGGCGGCGGGGGCAGTATCATATCGCTGGGGCTACGACTCATGCCACTGCATACGCTGTTTGTTAATTGCCTTTTAGTCGATGACTTTTGTGGTTTTGGGTTGGCCTTTAATTAGCATTTGGCTTGTCTTGTCTAGTCTATTTTGATTTTATTTTCAGGCTAATGGAAATTCTATGGCGAAATTAATTAACTCCGATGGCGGCAGACGAAAATTTTTTTGCCATGGCAACTAGAATCGTTCCGAGAAGCACTTTTCATCGCCACAATTGCATTTTTAGTTAGGTTTTGGTTTTTTTAGCTTCTAGCTGAGTCATTTCTTTTAGATTTAGTTCGAATTTCGTGTCTCCGTTTATTTTTTTGTCACCGGTTTCCGCTGTAAAAACGCTCCGCGCTCGAAAATCGCTCGAATCGAACTGAACTGAATGCGCCGGGAGAAAAAAAAACTTCACGAACTGAACGGCCTGAACTTTATGCTCGGTCTGTGAGTGCCTCTGTGGTCGTGCCGAGTATCTGTGTGACTGTATTCATTCAGTGTGTGTCTGTATCTTTTCTGTTTGTTTCTGTTATTCGTTTATATATTTTGTTATTGTTTGCTGACGATCGTAAAAGAACTTTGCCTGCCGCCAAACCGATCGGACAACCCCCAAATAACCCAAACACAATGCCTAGTGTATCTTTGTTGCTCTTGGCCCCCGGGGCTAAGCTCGAACGAGAGAGCTATCGATACGATAATTAATAAATATAAGTAAGTGACTGCTTAGCAGCACAGCACAACAACAAGATAAAAATAAAAATAAAAGCCAAAAACCAGTTCGTAACAAGTCCGCTTTAGAAACACCCAAACAAGCCAATTCCCAATCGCCCGATAAGCAAACTTACACCTAGCACTGTATCTACGTATCTTTGTATCTTTGTGTCTCTGGCAGCGGAAGCATTTGCCATGATTGATGAAGTTAGAAAGGTGTCGCCCTGTCCTGGCTTTTTGATCTTTCATCCTCAGGCCTCATTAAATCACACAGAAGCCGACCGAGTCGATAAATAGAGTTGCTTCATCTCTCATCTCGTAAGAAGAAAAACAAGTCATTAACCTAAACTAATTAACGTTGACAACCACTTTTATAAATCTTACATACTTACATGCTTACTCCATAAAGTTATTTAATATTTCAACTTCCCAGGCTTTCAATCTTGCCAAAAAAAAAATGAAATACCAGTAGTTGAACGTTCTCAGCGGGCTATAGATTGAATTATTACAGACATTTAGAGATTTTTGAGATAAATTCCATTATTGTGGGAACGAGTGGGTTTTTTGGAAAGACTCTGTTGCCTCGGGCAAATAGAAATCGATTGGGTGTGACGCATAAATAATTGCAGCAATTTATTTTCACATTAAAGCACTGAGAGAGAATCCACTAACGCATAATTAAAAACCGTGAAAACCACTGGCTAAAAACATAAAACTTGTTTATTAATTCCTCGGTATGAATTCGACAGAAACGGAAACCGGCTCACTTAGCTTTACGTTAAAAAAAATATTATAGAAAAATAGACGCCTCTATTTTAGAGGCCCGCGACACTTTTAATAGAAAAAAATATTTATTTCCAGCCGGACAGCTCATAGAGCATGAAATTCGTTAGCTCTCGACTCTAATACAATATTCATAGAGTTCCGTTGAAAAACAAAACAAAGATCCAAGCTCATTAACATAAATTTCAAAATCAAAGCTCGAGGGAAATACTAATTATGAAATAAAACGATCATTTCATGGACTGCCACTTGTCGGCCACTTTGGGTTCAATAGACGATCGTTCGACTGATAGGCGTCTTTGACATTTCCCATACTTGCTCTATAAGGCGGCAATTGTGTAAATAATTATTGTAACAATTGATAGTTGTGGGTCTGCAAAAGCAAACATTCAATTAAGCTGGCAAACATTTTGATTAGAGTCTGGTAAGTGCATTTGTGCACATTTTTTAATGGCACGAGTTCGAGGCAGATGCAATTATTGCAAAGGTTTTTCTATCTCTATAAGGTTAAGCCTATCAAAGTATAAAACTTACCATATAGTATCTTAAAGATTAACCTCAAAAATATCAATTTTTTATATGGTAATCCCAGAGCTTAACGTTTTCACTTCGATACAATAAGTTGATGTATGCCTTCTTTACATTAAATCTTTGAGTGTTATTTCTTGCCACCTAAATATGTAAAATTGTTATATAAAGAGTTTTTTTTAAACATAAAAAAAAAGTAAAGTTCCAAAGTAAATTGATGAAAAAACAACTTTCACCCCAAAAAGCCCATTGATTTCATTTTAATGATAACCCCTTGAAGTTGTCTATTTTTGTGAAGCTTCACGCTTCGTGGTACGAGTGCTATTCAATGTTGCATGTTGCCTGGGGCACGGTAAAGTCTAAAGTGCCGTACTTGCATGACATGCAGCTTGACACATTGTTTCCAGTGTGTGTGTGAGTGCGTGCCGATCGGCTCTCGAGTGTGTTATCTTATCGTCGAGCTGTCATAGTGCTCGAGTGCGTCAGAGCCGGCAATATGTTTATTTATATTTATTACATTTTCAGGGAAAGGAGAGCCGAGGGGCTAGATATAGTATTAATATCCGGTACTTGTCAAAAAGAGGGGTATTAGTATGAATTTTCATAACCTTTTAGGAAGAAAACCTACAAGGACCAAGTTTCTTACTTGTTCTAGTTAAGCCAAGACCTCTCATAAATGATTAATTAATTAGTGAAACTTAAAATTCCTCTTACAGATTTCAAGTATATAACATAACAACATCATCCACACTTTATTTTTAAGTGCTCTTAATAGATTTTACCCCCTTTACCTGTATTTTAACCCATCAAGTCATTTGATATTCTTTTCTCAGAGCTTCATTAATGTGATTGAGATGTTTTCCAACAAAAATGTATTTTCCCAGCTGTTTATAAACACGGCTAAAGTGTAAAAATCATGTCTCCATCTCCACTGGCGCATTGTTCCTTCTATTTGAGATTTTTTTTGGGTCATTTCAATCAACACCTGTCATTCCGGCCGCATCTCATGCGTTGGCGTTGTCTATATAGTCTAGAGACTCTAGAGTCTAGAGCTGAGGTGGTGGGGTCTGGGGCACAAAAACTCACACGACTGTTCAAAATCAATTAAAAGAAATTGTTGGCCACAAGGCACAAAACAACCGTTCTTCTTGGATCTAGGCATCGACACTTTCGCTACAACAACCAGCCAAAAAATGGACAAAAAAAAGGTAACAACACGATATTTTTTTGCATATCGATAAACGGTCTATGGCGTTTATAATTTATGCGATTTGGCGCAGTTTACGACAGGCTAACAAATTTTTGCAGCAGCCGCCCCATGTGGCCGGAGCGATCGGTCCGGGCGGCAGCGAAAAGATACAAGATGCAAGCGCAAGATACAAAACGCCGCCAGGGGCAAGCCATCAAGGCCAGCGATGGAGCTTGAGCCCGGGAGATTGGACGATTGGTTTAGGAGGGGCCTCCATATATATATATAGATAGATAGACATATATAGTGGATATATAAGGGGTGCTGGGAGTCCAAGAGATGAAGTCTTATGACTGCCAAAAGCCATGAGGCATGAGCCGCATAATCGAAAACAGAATTGCGGTGTGGAGCGTGCTCCGTGGAGCCTGACGTCAAAGTTGTAAATTATGATATAGCATGTTATAGCCATGAAGCCGGCTATAGCGCCAATGTACGGGATGGGGGGTCCGTAAATATAGTATTTGAGTTAATTGCCAACGCTTGTAATCGTTAGGCGAAAAAGGTGATCGCCATTGACGATCATCATCACCCACAATCTACATACTGGTTGAAATGGCAATACACCTGGCCAAAAAAAATAACAGTTTTGGAAGTTAAATATTAAATACCAATTTATCTTTCTGAAAATAAAAGGATTGAAAGCCCCAAGTACTCCTTCCCTCTTAACAAAAACTAGACTACCAAGACTATGTCCAATCCCTAACAATTTCTCTCCGTGCAAACTTTAAAATTCATCCGTCGATTTATCAACCATCTTAATGCAATTTCAATGCCTTCAATTGTGAGGTTATCGTACGTATCTTGACTGTAAATCAAAGTCGGCCTGCTCTATTGCATCACTCAAAAAATATTTCTCCACCGGCCAGCAAAACACATTTTTACGATCAGCCATTAATGAGAGAAAAGCAATGCGGGGGAATCGCTAGAGACAGAGTCTGAGAGTTAGAGAGAGACAAGTTAGTGACAGATTTTGAGATTTGAGCTTGACATTTGGCTGGCAGTTTCGCCAATTGGCGATTTTGTTGTTATGGTGCTTACCATCGGGGCGTATACGCAATTTGCATACGACAAGCTACAAAGCGACTTGAACTGATGACGACAGTGTGTCAGCTGAATGAATGTACCCCGCCTCCTAATTGGATAAATACATTGTTATATGATTAAATTTCATCAGTTGGCTGTTTAATAAATTGAAACAAAACGATCTCTAACTAGGTAAATTAATTTTGTTGCCGGGAAGCCATTGAAAAATGATTCCCAAACATTTATCATGGTTATAGCTTTTGCAAAAATTGAAAAAAAAAAACACTGCACACCCTAAAATATTTATGAATACTGGGGGCATGTTCAAAAACTTGACACCACCACTTCCCTGTCTCTGTTGCAGTTGGCTTTTGGCGGCTTTGTTGCTCCACCGCCAATTAATAAAAATGAACGCTTTTTTCCATTGATTTCCCCAAAGGCAGTGGGGGGATATAACTTCCACTCCGATCTGGGCGTATCGGGTTTCGTAATTGAATTGCAATTGGCATTATGTGTGAGCGGCGGTGAAAGTAAATGGCAGACATCGTGGCAATCAGATATTGCAAATATATACCGACCACTTTACGGTCAAATCGTGAGCACATAAACAAAAATTTTAAAGCAGTTTCTATCTTAGGCCCGTATTCCCGGTTCAAATTGCGCATTTGGCCTCAGGTTTTGGCGGAACAGGTGGAGGAGGAAGACTTCTAATGAATTTATGCAAATATTTGTGAGACCAGAAACGCAAAAAAGGTGACAACATTTTAGATACTTCGATACGGCTTCGTTAGAAGTGGCCATTTGTCTTGGGTTTTTGTGTGTCATATGCTAACGAGTCGCGGAACATAAATAGAATTCGAAAATTGATATCCGATATGTGGTCGAAAAGAGGGCGAATCGAATGGAATGCTGTTGACAGTTCGAGGGATGGCCAATAAATTGGCGTGTCCCATTGGCCATTTTACACAAATCACAGTTTTATGGAGCCTCGAGGGTCTCGGGTTGCCGTCATTATTAGCCCACTTGACCGCAACAATGGGAGACCATCAGCCATCAACTTCATCTACAATGGAAATTAAGTAATTTTATGGTATGTACTTTAACACTTCAAGTCCAAATGCCCCAGAGCATAATGATTCGCCAAAGTTTAACCTTCTGAGAGGGGTATGGTACCTGCTCCACTGAAGTGGGCAACATTATAACAAAAAAATATAATTGGACCTCAGAGACACACACACTTCACGCGGCACAGACCTGGCTCCGACCATTGTCCAGCTCCGAGCGGAAGCTATTGGCAAGGCTGAAAGCTGATTTCATTCATCATTATAAAAAATAACTCAAACGAAAACAAAAAGGTACAAATACTTGCAAATTGCAAACACACTAGTCCTAGGTCTAGACGCTTTTTGCATGTCTAACGAGCTTGTGACTTACTTTTCACTCAAGACAGACGAGTGAGGAATAACTCAAAAATTGGCAAGTCAATGATGATTTGTTGCCAGAACATTTTGGCAAAACAATTTAGCCTGGCTTTCTCACAAAATATCAAAAATCAACAGGTGCAGAGTCAAAAAATACATTTTTTAACTTGAAAATGAATACAAAAGAATGAAACTGACTTTGTAAGAGAATAATTTCAGTAATTGGATATATCTGAAGATTTTTAAGACGACTAGAGAAGACTCTTTAAGGGAATAATATAAAAATATATGTACGTTTAAAAATTAGCTTAATTAGATTTTAGTTTAAATCCTAATAATTAAGCAAAACAATAAGATATAGGCAATATATTTATTTTAGCAATATTTTGATTCATATCTTTGGAATACCTGTGGAATTTCCCAAAAATTTCAAAACATGTTTAAGAACATTTCTATGGTTTTTAGAGTACCAAAAATGCCAATAGTTTAAGCAAACAAAACCGCATAAATCAAAAAAGGCTCAAAGGCTCAGATTACGAAAACTGCAAACCCAATACGTTTTTATCTCTGCTTCTTTCTCCGCTTGATTCTTATATATATATATTTTTTGTATTTTTGTGTGTAGTTTTCTTTATGACGATGAAACCGGCTGGCATAATAACAGAGAAGAGACGAGAACCCGGGTCCCTGCACGACGGCGCAAATAACTTTGCAGCGTGACTGGGATGAAATGCCAAGCCACACACAGCTCACTGAGGAGCTCACTGTGGAGCTCAGAAAAAAAGGGGGAAAAAATTATCCAAAAAGCTGGCGAGGCATCTTCCACGAGATACTCCCAGCCAAACGTTGCGGCCAGTCGGCAAAATTCAAACAAATCGCTCAAACAATGCCACAAAAATGAGAAACGAAAATCGAACAAAAAAATACAAAGAAAATGAGAAACCAATTTTTTGTTTTTAGTTTTAAGGTTTTTGTTTTTTATTTTGTGACACGACTCGTGCAACTTTGTAGTCTAGCCGATGTTGTTATGGTTTTTATAGTTGTTGTAGATAATATTAGAAAATCTGAGTTTTTTTCGGCTGAGCTAAGCCGGGCTCAGATTTCGTTTAATTGATTACAGCGAAGGTGGGGGTATAGGTATACTATGAGCTGGAAACGCTCGATTGGGTGGGCCATGGGAACGGGGCGTTTTTAAACGCCTGTGAATCGCAGCCGAAACGCATCCAATTTCTGCAACAGTGGGTTGAAGAAGTGTACTTACAGAAGATTACTTTGGGGGAAATCAAACAAACTTGCCTTGACAGAACAAAAAATAAGACAATAAATCTATTTTAGTAATTTTTAATTTTACCTTGTTCATAGCTCTTAATCTTTAGCTACCTTAGTTCCATAATTTTCTTAAAATAAAGTTGTCCAACATTTTTAAGCTCTACCCTCTTGCAATAAACTTTTATAAGCTACTGTGGCCAGCACTAGCCTAAGCGTTTTAACCATATTTTGTTGTAATACTAGCATCTGTTGTTTGCTTTTGCTGCTACTGTTTTTGCCCCAGCCTGCTGCTCATAACTTGGCTAATGGATGCCGCTAAAACAAAGCAAAAAAAAAGCCAGCCACCAACAAAACACATAAAATAACTTGTTATTTTCTTGACTTTTTTTAAAGCCATTGTGCAGTGACTGCAACTCGACTAGCGCTCAAATTTGTAAGCATTAAGTCTGAGGCTTTTTTGTGCGTCTATTTAAGTTTATTATTATGGCCTTTTTGCACTGTCGGACATTTATTGGCTGTCTTGTACTGGGTTTTGTGTAAAAGTGCGGTGCGGTTTTGTTACTTTTTTGCTACCCAGTTTCAGTTGTTTGTTTATTTTATTAGCCAAGTTCATGCGGTCTGAGGGTCACCGCTGCACGCGAGGCGTGGCCAATGCTTTTTGAATGGTATTTCGATTCGGCTCTAACTGCATTTCCCAATCACTTTAAGCCTATTACGACCCGCAGCCAATCGATCTTGGCCAATGCAACCGGGTAGCTTATAAAAAATAAGATATTCCTGGCATCTGTACTCCGTCACTCGAACACTTGCCGTATTTCAGCGACAAATTGCCAAATAGCCCGGCCAATACCATAGATCGTTTTGCCATCAAAGCCGAGCCGCCAAAAAGCACAATGGTCAGATAAATGCAAACTCTACCAATGCTGGACAGTAATAATAGTTTTCCTATTGTTTTCATGATCGATCGATAGATCATGAATGGTATTTATAATTGTGTAACTTTTGGGGTTTTATATTCCAAGCCAATAATCCATCAAAACATGAAAAGCCCATTGGAATTTTTATGGTTTATAGGCATTGTTGGAGACTTGTCGATCGGTTTATATTTATTTAAATTTGAAATTTGTATTCCTCGACATCTTCAATATTTCCAACCTTATTAAAAACCTAGGCGTAAAATTCGTTGATAGAAAACCTATTGAATCAAGATTTCACCGGGTAGTTGCCTCCAATAACCCAAGGCTCCCCTTGATGGGGATCTTTTAACCCATTGTGACCCACTGTGTTTTCAGCCAGTTAGGCACGCGAGCTAACAAGCCAACTTCTGCATACATCCGGCCAATAGTTTTCGTGCCTCGTTGTCTTGGGCTGCTCATTGGCTTCTTCTGCCACTTAAAGCAAACATGCACATTACGGCCCGCATTGTATTGGTAGAAAGGTACGAGGTATCTGCAAGATACTTATTAAAACGCAATCAGCCCAGTCACAGGAAATGTACACAACCATCCAGCACACACTCACACACACACACTTTTGTTTTAAACAAGTCAACGCGCTGGTTTTGACCATAAATCGTAGTGGGGCCAAACCGCCTTCAAAACTATTTGCGGCATTTGTGTCAAACACGCGACCCAGTCTTTGGCTGTGGAAGTCTTTTTGCCTTTGTCTGGAGTCTGCAATCTTCAGGCTTGAGGCTTCGGGACTTCGAGCTGCGGCCTACCTCTTCCCAGTGGCTAACAACCGGTGACAGCCCAGCCGCTTTTGGCCAGTTTTCCTGGCTATGGCCAAAACTGCCAAATGCACTAAATTGGCAACTGGCTTAGAAAGTCGATGGGGTGGCTGCTGCTGTTTCTGCTACTGAAGCAGTTCGAAAGAAAGTCAAAAAGACAGTTGATACACTTGGGGAAATACCTCAATAAATATGTATGTATGCATATGGCTTCAAAAAATATAATAAACATATTAAGCCCTTTTTTATATCATGTTCTGAAATGTACTTACATTATATATACTTTTTATGGCTCCGTCTCAATTGCTGTTGCTGCAGTAATTGCTGATTGCTGATGTTGTTGCTGCCGATGTTGCTGCTGCTGCTGATATTGCTGATGTTGCAATTTGCTTCCCCTTTCCTCGGACTTTAATTAGCAGCTTTAGGGCGAATCCCCAGTTGCATCTGGCTGGTGCAGCAGCATCATTAGCTGACTGATTGGCAAAACTTAGACTGCTCGTCGTCTTCGTCACCTTCTGGCTGGAAAACGAGGTCTTTTTCCTACGGATTGCACTTTTTTAACGCTTGTCGTTGTCGTTTAACTTGTCGTGGTTTGTTGCTGTTGTTATTGGCTATTGGCTGCTATTGCTTTTGTTATTTTTGTTTACGCGAAACGTTGCCAGTTGCATGTTAATTAAGGGCGCCTTGACTGCATTCGTCCCAGCCCAGCTCAGTTCAGATACCGATGCCGCATGCCGTTGTTGTGCCACCATTTACTCATGCTTCATTTATGCAGAACATGCCTCTAATGGCTAACATTTGTTTTACGTCAGATTGATGAGCAGTTTCAAATATCTATTAAGGAAATTAAAGGCACGTTCGTGACATGGACACTACATATATGAGAAATCAAAAAGGATACTCTCGATGAGTTATGGCTACGAGCCACGTTCTTGGAATTTCTGGAATCTACCAACAAAGGAGGGCCATAAAATTTGAAAACTAAGAAGTTAACTACCATACCATGCTAATACCACAATTCCAAGGTTAGAACTGGCCTAAAATCTCAAGTTATTCCCAAGCAGCCCACACCAAAGCGACAGAACTAATAAACCAAATATCGTGGCCAAGAATTTCGCGTTGGCGTTGCAGCTGCGAAATAACTCCAACTGGCCAAAAGTCAAATGCCTTTTTTTCTGCCAGATTTTATTATTATCATATACCGAATGCGTGTGTTTTTTATTTGTATTTTTTTTTTGAGACTCGCTTGGAGATCACTTTATGGGTTGTTGGTCTTATAAAGCACTTTAGCAACCTGACGTGGGTTGACTTTTTAGTGCGAAATTGTTTCTCTTTAATGACTCCAAAGGCGGCTGGCTGTGGTCCGAGGTCCGAGAAACATTAAGGGGCATCTCTCGACAAATTTTTTTTTTAACAAGTCATTGCAGGTGCATTAAAACTGACAAAGTGAATGAGTGGCTGAGTGACGGGTTGACGGGCTGACGGCTAGACTGATGAAAGGCCTTAGAATTTCCATCTCCCGGGGATCCAGGAATGATTTTAAAATAAAAAAGTACATATGTCTGACGTTGGCAGCAGGTTGTCTAATGCACTTTTAATGATTATACGGCTTAGATACTTTTTGTTTTGGCCGTAACTTGTTTCGGTTCGATTCGGTTCGGTTCACGCACCTGTTGCACTGTTAACTGCTCTTTTAAAGGCAAAATAAAAGCAGCTGCCGCACAATTACAAGCGACAAAACGTTTTAATGGTCACAGCAAAAAACACCCGAAGCCGGATAATTTTTCGCATTTTCCCACACGAAACACGAATACTTGGAAACTAACCACAATTGCTACCGCACTGAAATCGAAACAAGCGATGCGATATTGCGATGTTGCAAGCGACGCGTACGAGTTGCAACTGCAGCATCAGCGATATTGCAGCTGCCACAAAACCGATGCCGGCCAGATCTCTATCTATCTCTCACTCTCACTTCAACTCTCTCTCTATCTCTCCCTTGCTCTGGCCTCTGGCTAACTCTCCTAACTCTTTCCGTGTTGCCAAGAATACAGTTCTGGCCCGATTTGCATCGAAGACCCGATTTAGATAGGAATTCAAATCGCGTACCGAGTTCTCGTTGTTGTTCGCTGGCCGCACTGCTCCCAACTGAGCGCCAGGTGTGTTACGGCTCAGTAATGAAGCACAGGTAACTGAAGCAGACGCCGTCGCAGTCGACAGAGCTCGTTTTGTGTTTAGGCTTCAATGGGTTAACTGGCTTAGAGATGGTTGTTGTTGCTGCCGTTTGGCCAGGTGAGGGAGCACGTTCCAGCAACATGTTGCTGCAATACAGTTTGTTGGGTGCATGTTGCTGGGAGGTAGCATTGCTTCCTTGGAGAAATATTATGATATTTCTACTAAAATTAGATGGATTTAGTAAATAACAAGGATCATGTTTAATAAGAGAAGTAATCTGGCCGTTTTTCCTTTCTTATAGCTTTATAACAGCCCAGATAATATGGTGAGTTCCGAGTATCTTACAGTTCTAATCCAGAATTTCTCATAAATGTACAACATAAGACCCTTTTTGGCATAAAAGATTTGAGATATTATCAAATACCGTACATTTTTATGAAGTACATCTGAATATACGAATCCTTTTGTACTCCTAAAATCCCAAACGGCACGTTCTGGTTTCCTAATTATTGTTGTACGCCTTCTATTATCATCTAGATGGAACCAGACCCTCCATCTCGCTGCTCATTCCTCATTCAATGCAAATGAGTTATGTCCACATCTCCCTCAGGTAAGAGAACATTCCATCTTTGTTTTTCGCTCGCCAAACGTGTCAGGATAGTAATTCTGCTGCTCCTGCTCTCCCGCTGCCCCGCTGGCCTTGATTGTGGGTTTTTGGCATTAAGGCCGCTGTGTGGCATAAATCACAGTCGGGAATCTGGACACAGGACTCCAAGCGTTTTCCGGGACTGACCCGCGGGTTAATTGCTGACAATTTCCAAGCGGCAGGCGGCAAGCGGCAGGCGGCAAGCGGCAGACTTCGGCTTAGACACAGACTCTTCTCTTCTGCTCACTTTTGCTGATTTTAATCTTTATTTATACCCGGTGTGTGTGTGAGTGAATGTGTGTGTTTATGGGTATGTCCAAAATACGCTCAGGGGGCATGTGTGGTATCCATTGCAATGGCAGGGTAACAAGACAGGCCAAGCGACGACTTCTCCTCGGCCATCAATAAGCCAGGAGGCTAGCCCCTTTCCTCTTTTTTTTTAGTTAAGCACAGAAAGAAAAAGTAATTAGTATTTAAGATATTTTCTCATAATTATTATAGATTAAAGCTTTAAAGGACTAAAGGACTAAAGAACTCCCCTTTTTGAAACAAGAAACCCAAACAACAGAGACTTAAAACAATTTAAGTATTTAAACTATAGAAGTGGAAAAAGGTCCTTAAATCCCAATACTAATACTACTTAATAGTATAGCTAACACGTCTAAAAACCCACTTATTTTCTCCCAGTGCTTGGATGCTAAGCAGCCCGGCCAAGAAAGATCTTTAAGACAGGCTCGATCGCTGCCTTGTGGCATGCTAACGAAGTTGACAACTTGATGACATTTGATCTCTTGGCTCTGGGCTTCGATGCTGCATCTTGGATCTCTGTTGGCGAGACTCTCCTGGACGATGCAGTGCGCCCATCAAGCCGCAAATGACTTCGATGAGCTGCGATGAGAAGACAATGATCAGCGGTTCGCATTTGTGCCGACTTCAAAGCACGCACACCACCAATCACCAGTGTCTATGGCCATGGCTACACAGAAACAAAAGCCAAGTCAGTTACAAATATTCCATATTTATTTATCAAAACCCATACAAAAAATGAGCCCGCTACGAAATGAAATGGAAACCCAAACGACTGGTGTTCTTCCCAAAAAAGCGACTAGGAAATGGATCTAAGACTAGTAGTACTTGAACTAAGGGCACTCTTGCAATCTTCTACAGTTTGGCCTTTGGTGGTGTCGTCGATGCGGACAGGAGTGCTCCTTCTGTCTTCGGCTGGGCATCCTCCTTCTCCTCGGGCAATAGGTTGCCCAACGCAAAGATGTTCTTTGGATCCAGGTGCTTTTTGGTTGCGGAATACAGGGCGCTGCCCGTATCGGTGACGGCACTGCGGTACCAATGACTCCGGACTTTCCCCACTCCATGGTGATGGGACAAGGATCCTCCGCAGGACAAGATCTCATCCCGGGCACTGTGTTCAATTGCCTCGAAAAGCTCCACGGGATTGGCGACATCCAGACAACGGAAGCCAAAGTAAAAGTAGATACAGGCACCAGCATCGTAGGTCTGAGTCACCCGGCAAGAGATGGTGTAGAAGGTAATACTACGCTTTTGACATTCCTGGAATAGATTCGATGTTAGGGGATTGATAAGGAATGTATTTAGGAGTACTGGTACTTACGGATACCACTTTTTGCTTTACGGAACGACAAAGCAAGCTGCAACGATCCCATGGCACTGAGGTCTCGAAGGACTCTGCCACAATTCCCTGCCACAAGGCAAAGTCCTGTTGAAATAAAAAGGATGTTATTAACTTTTTTATTAAAGAAACTTAAAAGAAAAACTCACCCTAATATAAGCAATCACAAAGGTGAGCACATAGCCACGTTCTCCATTCTGTCCACCAGCTGGGAATCCCTTGAACTTGGCCGCAATCTCGTATATGAGTGCCTCCTGGCGCTGCACCTCCTTCTCCACGCCCTCGAAGAGCAGAGTAGCGGCACAGATCTCGTTGAGATCGATGCCCTTCCAGGCGGTCACGTAGCGCTGTTTCAGGCCATCCACAAAGCTGGACCACCAGCTCTTTTCCGGCTTGAGGGCCTGGCCGAACATGAACTGTTCGTTGTCCATCAGCCGGACGGAGGCCGGTTGGCAGCGTCGGCGGGCCACTTCGCGCATGAAGAGCACACCCTGCTCGAAGTTGGGAAAGGCCAAAGATCCATAGCGCCGCACAGAAGGCAAGGGACGCACCTTGAGCACCACTTCGGTTATCACACCCAGAGTTCCCTCCGATCCCAGGATCATGTGATTAAAATCCGGCCCACAACTCACTCGGGGAGCACTGCACTCGCGCTCCAGCGTACCCGACGGAGTCACCATCCGCACTCGCACCACAAGATCCTCGATGTTGCCGTAGACATTCTTCTTCATGCCCGATGCTCGAGTGGCCACCCAGCCGCCCAGGGTGCTGAACTCATAGGAGTCCGGCTCATGGCCCACCGTAAGGCCCTTTTCGCGCAGGACCCTCTCCAGATCCTGGCCCACAATGCCGGACTCAAAGCAAACAGTCAGGTTATCCTTGTTCAGCCACAACAACCGATTCATCTGCGAGGTGTCCAGGACGCAGATCATCCGGCGTTCATTCTGCGGGCAGGTTATGGCTCCAGAGACACTTGTTCCTCCGCCGTAAGGCAGCAGCATCACATTATGCTTGTGGGCTAGGCGGACCAACTGGACCACCTCATCGTGACAGCGTGGCCACACCACCACATCGGGAATCCGTCGGAATTTGTGATGCCAGAGACTGTAGATGTCGTTGAGGGTCTGACCATGACAGCGCACCAGTCGATCGATCCCCTCCAGGGAGAAGTCCACCTTGGTGGAGCCTTTCAGTTCTCGCAGGAATGGTGCATTATCCACGGGTCGTGGATAGGATTTCGGGAGCTGGGGAAATGGCTTGGTTTGGTCCACCTTCATCTCGAACTTGTCTTCCACCCACTTGGTGAAGCTGGGCAGCTCGCAGCCCCCAAGGGGATATCTACAAAAGGATTTGGTTAAATACAGTTTAAGGACTTCCATTTTTTACTCACTTTTCGCCGCGAAAGCAGATGATGCCATCTTGTCCATAGAACTGGGAGTCATTGTAACCCCAACCGAACCATTTCAGGGCCTCGTGGCTGTCGGAAATTAAAACCATTAGCTAATAGTTCCTTATTTATATTATTAAATGCAACATTAGGGTTTTAAGTGCTGTTTACAGGGTGTAATTGCCGAATTGTTTGTCCAGCAATTTGCACATTTTTAAAAGCAAACAGATACCTATTTTTTGAAAATTCTCGATTCTATTTTTGTTTCCCGCTCTTACAACCCATTAATAATCTTAAATGGCTATTGTAAAAAAATTTAAGTAGTGCTTAAATATCCTTAAACACCGGAGAACTCACCGTTTCTTGGGAATGACACTCTCCACGCGTTTGGAGAGGCGCGGATCCAGGGCGAGGGCGGTGCCTTCGGTCGGAACCGGCAAAGTTTCCGGAGCATCTGTGGCCGCCGAGTTTCTTTTGGCTGCCATTACACTAACACACTATAACACTATCCGTTGGAGTTATAAAAATACTTTCTTTTTCTATAATTTACACAGCCCTTTGGAGTTGCAGACTTTTCACATTAGGCGCAAAATCGATAATTTGCGAGAAAAAGCACCGCCTGCTGAGCAAGTTAGAAGCTTATTTAGAATTGATTTTCTAGACAGAAGAGGGTTTTCCAATTTCTATTATTCGAATTGTACAAGGTTCGAATTTTAATGAATTGTACTTTGCGCTAAAAACTAAAATTACTTAAATAGAATTGCACTAGGAAATTATGCGACCTGCGGTGCGTTTACTTGGCTTTCGTTTCGACAAATGCACGGAAGGAATGAGAGACTGCGGACCGGGGCAGGCAGACAAATAGAGAGCCGGACAAGAACGGAGAGAGTGGTGGCGCCCGGTGTCTTCCGGGCATGCGCGAACCGTTCTTCAATAACTGAATCGGTTAAAAACTTGAATTTGAAATTATTCTTAAACAAATTTTAAACAAAACAAGCCTTGATTTCCTTGCCTTGAGTTGAAAAGGGTCAAAGGGGAAGCGAATTATAAAATTCATTTTGTACTTGTCGTTCGAGCTACAAATACCCAAATCGGCTTTTGTTGTTTTATTTTTCGGTAAAAATTCAATAAGGTAAGAAAAACTACATTTTATTTTCAAAATATAATTCAAATAATAAGCAATCCCTTTGAAAAAGTGTTCCAATTTTGGTAAGATGCCCAGCAAGAAGAAGGATTCGGTCAAGAGCGCCAAGAAGGGAGCCTCTGATGCAGCTGGTGAGAAGCCGGTTTCAGATCCTGCCAAGGCAGGCTCTGCCATCGCTGTGGATCCTTCAGCCGAGAAGGAGGCTAAGGGCAGCAAGAAGGGCAAGGGCAAAAAGAAGTAATATGTGATAATATTTTTCAACCTCGATACCGAAATCGGATGCTAATGAATGTGGATACCGCTAATGGAATAACGGAACAATAAAACCAATATAAGCCAAAAGCGCCCTCTATAACCGATTCGATGGGGGGGTGGTTGAAGCTGCACCCACCGGGGAGAGAATATAAATGAGGGGGTGGTAGCACCACTAGGGTGGTTTCTTTCTCTCTTATCTCTGTGGTGGTGTGAGTCATAAATAAGAAATGTCCAATTTGTAACTCTGACACCGACAGGTGGTTCCAATTGTAACCAAACTACTTGAACTGTGTCAACTATGGATTTCCACTTTAATTGTTTATAACTACCCGTGAAAGTCTTGACATCTGCTGGTTAATTTTTAATGCACACAAAAGGGGAGGAGGTTAGCCCATAAAATCTTAAATCTTTTTATGAAAAATAAAAAATGTTGAGGGCAATGAAATGTTTAAATATTTGATATTTTAAAACTTTTTTAATTCACTTCAAAAAAGGATAAAGTATACAGCACAACACAGCTGAAAGACAGCTCATAATTCCGAAAATATCCATATTTATTTTTCA
This sequence comes from Drosophila ananassae, assembly GCF_017639315.1. Lineage (NCBI taxonomy): Eukaryota > Metazoa > Arthropoda > Insecta > Diptera > Drosophilidae > Drosophila > Drosophila ananassae. The sequence goes on along the minus strand of NC_057929.1, from coordinate 2,578,915 downwards.
AAGATAATAATATTTGTAGGGTTTGTCCTTATCTGCATTGTGACAAACCTCACATCCACCGATCCAACTGCAACGAACAACTTTAAAACCGAAACTGAGGCCCCACGATTTTTTCTCTTGCAAATGGCAGCGAGTAACAAGCACATTGTTTATTACGTACTTATTTGCACTATGCTGTATAGTTTAACAATTGTTTGAAGTGTAAATTCGTCAATGCTTCGCCGACAATCCGAAAAAACGACAAAAACAGATACGAAATACGACAAAATCCAAAAACGACCGTTATTTGAATAATTTTCACACCACGACTACGGCAACACAAACACACGGAACCTGACGACACTCAAATTGGTCAAAGTCTGGGGACAATATGAGCTAAGATTTAATTGGTCGTCTTGGCCGGAATTTGCAATAGACCATTTGAACTTTGCAACTTCGAAAATACTGGATTTTACCTTATTTCTATTTGCATTATCTGACGCCTTTGCGTGTTGGCGTTATCAACAGTTAAAACTACAAGCTGCAGTCGTTTGCTTAAGCTCTATTCAATCCCAGGAAGTGGTGGGTAAATATTAATTAGCAAAGGGTGAAGTGTTTTTAACAAATGCAACCCCGGTTGCCGTGTTTGTCTTTGGCGCTTAACTTTTTTTATTTGAATTTTAGCGGTGATTCTCTGGCGCCCTCTGTTGTTGGGTAGACGAAAAACATTCGATAACTATCGATACCTTTTTACGCTTTGGACTGCCAATCATCAATATTGCTATTATTAAAAAAAAATTTTACGAAAAAAACGTTTATGAACAAGAAGTTCATTCCACCACAGCCACAAAACAAATCCTTCCAATCCGATCTAACAAATATGGCAGCTTCATTCTTGACAGTGTTGGTTAACGAAAATGTAGAGAATTTTCATATTTACAATACAATCGATTCTCGATATATCGATATTTATTGTCGTTTTTAAAGCGAAAAACATTAAATAAAACGCAATTTGATGGCTCCAGAAAACATCACTCGCTCTCAGATATGATGACATGTAAATGGAAAAGGTAAATAAACAAGATAATTGTTTGTAAAAGCCGCGCAAACAAAGAGAGGCTTCAAATCTCTTTGTGTATGCGAGTGCGGGTGGTTGTGTGCGTGTGCAGGTACGTCAGTGTGGGTGGGCAGAACAATAACAAGCCCAAAAATGCCAATGGACATGGAATTTAATGGGGCAGGACCAATAGCGTTCCAGCTGCGACGATGAATCACAGGTGAGTTATGCGGCGACGACCCCAATAAGTTCGACAATAATACCGTTATTTACATCAGCAACAGCAGAAACCGTGCCTTATAAACGAACGAAAAGCAATAACACCCAAAGATGCCGCTGCTGAGCAAATGCTTCCCTTGCTTCAAATTCAAGCATGAGGAGGTGATTGACAAGCTGGACTATAGCAATACTCCACTCTCCACCGACTTCCCAGAGGTGTGGCAGCATGAACGGACGCTGGAAGAGCTTTATTTAAGCACCACCAGAGTGGGTACTTCACTCCCTTATTTGTGCTCCCTATTTACACATTCTTTTCGCTTATCTCCCCAGTTGCAAACACTGCCGCCGCAGTTGTTTTATTGCCAGGGATTGAGGGTGCTCCACGTGAACAGCAATAACTTGGAGAGCATTCCCCAGGCCATCGGTAGTCTCCGCCAGCTGCAGCACTTGGACCTCAATCGGAATCGTGAGTCCTCTTGGTCTCTCCCTAGTCGAACTGCCACTCAATTTCTCTCCTTTCAGTGATTGTTACTGTGCCCGATGAGATAAAGTCGTGCAAACACTTAACCCACCTGGATCTAAGCTGCAATAGCCTTCAACGTCTTCCCGATGCAATTACCTCGCTTATATCTCTGCAGGAGCTTCTGCTTAATGAAACCTACTTGGAGTTTCTGCCGGCCAATTTTGGCCGCCTCGTCAATTTGCGAATTCTTGAGTTGCGGCTCAACAATCTCATTACTCTGCCCAAGTCCATGGTGCGTTTGGTGAACCTCCAGCGATTGGATATTGGAGGCAATGAATTCACAGAGCTGGTGAGTGTAAAAAGGTCTTTAAAGAATTTGTAATTTAATTTATAAATCCTTAGCCTGAAGTCGTTGGGGAGCTCAAATCGCTGAAAGAACTCTGGATCGATTTCAATCAGATACGCCGGGTGTCCGCTAATATTGGGAAGCTCCGAGAGCTACAGCATTTCGAAGCCAATGGCAATCTGTTAGACACACTACCCAACGAGCTGAGCAACTGGCGCAACGTTGAAGTGCTGTCTATTTGTTCCAACAACCTGGAAGCCTTTCCCTTCAGCGTGGGCATGCTTAAGTCACTAGTTACATTCAAGTGCGAGTCCAACGGCCTTACCGAACTACCGGACAGTATCAGTTACCTGGAGCAGTTGGAGGAGCTGGTGCTGAGCCACAATAAGCTGATTCGCCTGCCCAGCACGATTGGAATGCTGCGCAGTCTGCGATTTCTATTTGCCGATGACAATCAGTTGCGTCAGTTGCCCGATGAACTGTGCAGCTGTCAGCAGCTAAGCGTGCTGAGCGTGGCCAGCAATCAGTTGTCCGCCCTGCCACAGAACATTGGAAACCTTGCCAAGCTGAGGGTCCTAAATGTGGTTAACAATTACATAAATGCCTTGCCGGTTTCGATGCTGAATCTGGTGAACCTTACATCTCTGTGGTTGAGCGATAACCAGTCTCAGCCATTGGTGCCCCTGCAGTATCTGGATGCGAGTACAAAGACCCAACTAACGTGCTTTATGCTGCCCCAGGTGACCTTCAAGATGAATAGCATGCAGGCGCAGCAGCAAGCCCAGGAGCAGTACGAATTCGTGTACGCCAATCAACAGCAGCCACCGCACGTGAGTCCTTCGAGGAGGATTTGCTTTGCCGAAGAGGCCACCATTCTGAGCAACGCCAAACCACAGCCGGCACCCAGCTATCCCAGCTACGTTGCGGCTCCGCCAACTCCAACTCCGGATCAGATAGCTGGATCCGTGCGGCTGATGCGATCTCCCACTCCATATCCGAAGGAGCTCCGGCAGATGGCCAAGTACGTGAGGCAGGCCCAGGCAGCGACCACTTCTGCCAACGCCAGCGAGGTGAGGGAAGCCCGTGTGGTGGCCAACGGTGGCCCAGTTCACTGTGATAGCAGCAATGCCAACCAGGATGTTGTGGACCAGGCCACAGCAAGTGCAATATACGGCATCGCCCCAGAGACGACACACATTTACGGAGTCTACCAGCAGCCGCAACAACTGACTCATCCCGCCGTACCGCAAGAATATTACGGGATGCCTTTGGTGAATTATGAGGCGCAGTACCAGCAGCTCTATGTGGAGGCCGGGACACCGTTGCCCACCACGCACTTGAACGGAGATCAGGACTATGAACTGCAGCCGTTGCAGCAGCAGCAACAACCTATGCCGCAACAACAGTTTGCTGGACCTCCACCTCGACTAGAGCCGCCTCCATATCATATAGCTCGCGTTTACACAAAGAAAACGCCGGAGGATCTCAACTTGTATGAGTCTATGCGGCAACGCAAGCATCAGCAGCAGCAGCAGCAACTGCAAGAGCAGCTAGAACAAACCATCTACCAGGACGCTTTAAATAGCAATTTCAAAACCACAGCGATTGGCGCCCAGGAAGTGGAAGAATCAGTCGATCAGCTGGACTATCAAAACAATGTAAGCAACAACGTTGATGGGAAGTCAGAGGAGGATGATGAGGAGCTGGACGATACTATGTCGCAGCACTCCATGAACTCCACGGCCACCAACAATACTTCCAAGATGAGTGGCAAGAAGTCCACTTGGATCTTTGGGGTTCACAAGAATCCAACCGTCAAGCAAGTAACTCTCAAATGGGAGCACACCATTGGCTTCGATATAGCCGAAATACTCAATCAGGTTAGTGTCTTGACATTTAAGAGACTAACTTATTGGATTATTGATAAATTATTTGCCTTTTCAGGTTGGCATCTTTGTCAGCTCTATTACCCCAAATACAAATGCCGCCCGCCTGTTGAACCTGAACGATAAGCTGTTGGAAATCGATGGCTACGACCTGACCAATGCCAATCTGAGCGATGCCAAACGAGTGCTTCTTAACTGCGGCACAGTCATGAACATAATGCTGTCGAGAAAATGATGGACCAGTTAGTAACCGATTTAGACCGATTCCCATCACGAGACCGAAGACTTTTTGTGCATTTTTCTAACGCAATTTTTGTCCAATAAGCTAGCTGCATAGCCCCATACCGGGGTCCGGCAATCCAATCGGATCATAATGTTAGTTCATAACTACCTTCCGCACTGACGGTTAAAAGGCCAGTCATAGAAAAATATTACCCATGCTTCTCATAGACGAATCCGAACTGCCATTTTTTCACAATATCTATGGATGCTAGATGAAATAAAACCATACTCTATAGGAAAATATTACAACAATATGGCCAAAATTAGTATTTTTAGCCTTGAAATCAAGTATTCTTATTATTTTCGAATCAATTGAAGTGCATTTATAATTTTAATGAAGCGATATTAGTTCGTGATTGTAGTTTTGATTTGATTACTCAGTATTTAATTGGTAGCTTATGTACATAGTTAATTTAATCGGTTAAGAAATGCAATATTACGTTGTGTCAATTATGATATAAACACACAAAAACACGATAATCTGACAAATTACCTACAACTAGCGCCTATTTTACGCCCAGCGTTATTCAAATTTGTTCCCAAAATCATAATGTATAGATGAATTACTCGATTACAAAAGATATTTGCTGCTTATGTTAGTTGTTATGGTGCAGCAATACAAATTCTATATTCTATATTATATATTATATACATACATTCATAAATACATCTATTTACAAATAAGTATAATCCATATTTATTGCCCAATTAAGTAACATCAATCATTATTTTCGATGGCAAGCTGTTAACAAAATAATATCGAACTATTGGCGTTGTGATCAGTATTATTATTTAACTGGTTAACACATGGAATCTATTCAAAAGTTGAGCACTTGTATGAATCATAACGTTTATATAGATATATCGAGATATGGAGAACAATGCATTACACAGCCAATCGAAACACTCTCAGACACAACATTAAACACAAACATTTAGCAATCTAGCTAACTTAAGCAAGCGCACACATTTTTCCAATTCAATTTGATTTAAGAGCGTTACAACAAATCACTGAAATACAACTTTCACTTTGTCATTTCGCCATAGTTTTTGATTAAATCCGTATTCCAAGCCGCCAAAAGTGCCCAACCACTGACCAAGAACAAAAAAAGCTAGTCAACAGTCTGGACATTTGATTAATGTCCCCCGGCTGTTGCCGTTGTCGTTATCGACAGGCAATTATCTATGGAAATTAATTGTTGGCGACATTTGTAGTGTGCCAGCCGACTGACACCACCGAAGCACGCAATCCCCACCCAGGAAGCCCCCAGGCAGCCCCACCACGCCTCTTCTAACTTCTGCAACATCATCAGTGGCGACAGCGTCAGCGAATGTTGTCTGTTGCGGCACTTTTGGCCATATATTTGCATAAAAAAGTGTACACACAACCAACCAGGGGGCTGGAGAATGGTTCATAAATTCAACTGGAAAGTAGGCAACGTGGAAAGCGCAACCGAGGACAATGGGGTATAATGGCGGTATTAATGGAACTTTGTGAGGCGTCACGCAAACTCAGCGAATTGAAGGATACAAGGAAGGTATCAGGCACTACCTTTTTTTTGAAATTTTCATTTAAATTATTGCAACTGCAGACCTTGGTACTTATATTACTATAATTAATTTTATTGTTTTTAATTATCCAAGACTGTTGTTTGGTTGAAGATTAAATCAAAATAAAAATCTCAACAACTGCGACATGGTGCAAGTCAGTGATAAGGATATAAGGAGCTTCAGAAACTTTTATGGCAATTTCTGGTAGATCACGTATACGACTAGTGGTCTTCTAATTATTGTAATTATTAAAAAGACACTTTTACTGACAAAACTCCCACGGTGCTTAAGCTAAAGGACGCGCCACTGGGTGAGCGTAAAAAAAAAGGATGTTTGTATGCATACATACATATTTATTTTGTACGGCACTAATAATTACACCAACACACTGACACTTCGTGCTCTGGGGAGAGGAAGGGGGGGAGTTCACGGGTGGCAGGCACCCTTGTCCTTGTCAAATGTTTCGTTATCTCAGTGTCTTTGTGTGTGTGTGTGTGTGTGAGTGGGTGGGTGGATGTATGGGTGACTATTTTCTTTTTACACACCAATACACTGACATAAGATACCACTGACTCTCCACCCCCAACCCCCTTTGATAGCGTCAACATCAACTAAAACTGTAAGCGACTTCAAACGGCGCTTTGCCAGTGACCTTCGCGTGTTGGAACTCTGATGGGACGATGGCATATGTTTTTCTTAACCCACCCACCCATTCCATCCATCCATCCAACCTACTACCCATTCCGTCAGGCCCATCCTACTGTGGGTTGGCAAAAGCAAGGCTTTATGGCCCAAAGTCCTGAGGAACTCGATTTGACATATGATGTGCCCGTTTCGGTGTCGACTCCTTATCCAATCTGGCCCAAATACATTTATCAATATCGCTTCTGGTCGATTGAAATACCACCCGGAGGCGGGAAGTCTTCACGTCTTCTTTTCCCTGGTTTTTTTTCTTCTTGCTGGCCCATATGCCGGCCAAGCCAAGAAATGTACACCCCAAAGCCCACCCAATTGGTCATTAGCATTTTCGGCGTGTATTTATGGCCAGAAAATGTTGCGCCATAAACATGACAACAAAACAAAATGCGACAAATTTGCGCCGATTGCCCATGTGGCAAGAGGCAAGTGGCAACTGGCAAGGGGCATTATACAGTTGAGTGTGCTGGCAGCGCAAGTCTTATCCCCATGGGCCATATAATTGTCATCCAGAATAAAATATGTATGCACGAATATTGTTTGGCTTACGCTCAATTGGAGGCCGGCAGGCGAATGTGGCAGGCTCAAAGGAATGGCATGGCACGGCAGGGCGGGGCGGGGGAGGGCAATTGCAATGCAAAAACAATTGCATACTTGGCGGGGCAAAAGTTTATTTTTATGCGAGCGACGACAAACTACTCGGTGGTGTATCGGGAAGTGGATACAGTGAGCATTCAATAAGAGGGAAATAATAGTCAACAGTCAAGAGATTGTAGCCTTGTTGAAGTCATCGCCAAAAAGCAAGGCTATTCAACTTCTAAAGCCAAAAAAAGAGGCCACAGTGCGTATGAGTTATATTTTTGAGGCCTATCCTTAAGATGTTTGTTTGATTTTTAATTAATTTTTTGTGATAAATTTTATATTAGTCATTTTAATATTTTTTTTTTTTTTTAGTTTTTTAGTCTTTAAAATAAAAGTTATTGGCAACGTGGCGTATGAGTAATATGAATTTTTAGTTATCAGAGAACCTAAAGATCTTACTTTAAAGCTTAATTATATTTAATTTTTACTCATTTCTGTTGTAAACTAATATTTTTTCAGTCTGTATACTAGTTATATTTAAGAAAACAGAGCTCTAAAATATATATTTATGGCATGACAACAGTGCGTATGAGTAATAAGTAAGAAAACCTAAACAAAACAAAAGCTTAGAAGCCTTCCGTTATCTTCTTTTTTGAATCTACCTTCCAAAGGAGTTATTACTGTCCCCATATCCGCACTTACACACACATACGCACCGCTAGTGGAAACAAATCAACTCTGTTTTGGCGCCATGCGGCGTAGTTGCTCTGCACTTTGCCTTCACTTTGGCAGACCGACCCAAACGACCGCGACTCGGCCAAAAGCAGAGCCATAGCCAAAGCTAAAGCCTGAGCCAGAGCCACAGCCAGAGAGCCAATGGGCCAACGGGCTGACGGGCCAAAAGGCACCCAGCCAGCCAGGCAGTCAGCCAGCCAGCCATCCAGCCAGGCCAACTAGTTTTTCTTCAGTTTCTCCTTTGGCTTTTATTGTGTGTTGTTTAGTATGCCATTGGTGCTAACAACGTGCGGTTCGTTCTTGCGGTTTTGTCGCCGCCCGGCAACTCGGCAAACGGGGAAACGGAATAAATTCTAGCCTAATAGCTGGTTCAAAGTGCATTTAAGCTAGATCTGAAGATTACACAAGACGAGAGACGAGAACTCGAATCAAAGTTCCTTGAACTCCAAGAATATAGAACATACTTCAATTCCTTTTTTTTTGGGGGTTTAGTTTGGGGTATATACCCTTTACCGAGGGTTGCACTTTAAAGGTGATTACTTTATAAATATTAATAGGATTTATTGATTGGCTTATTGGGGGCTAAGGTCTAACCGAGTCCTGAGACATATGTCCTTTCTGTCGCCCACCCTACGTTTGGAAAATCTATCGACGGAGCCAATCATGACCCAGGATCATATTCCGGAGGACCAGCGCTACAACAAGCAGAACATAGTGGCCCAATGGTGTGTCCCCATCAACGGCAAGGTACTGGCATATGTGAACTCCTCCATTTTCCCCAGAAACCGCAACTTAAAATTGATGGAAAATAGCGATAATTGTTCCCCCGTTTTCATTTTATTTTTTTTCTTTTTGCTTAGATGTACCGCATCGAGCTGGAACATGGCACAACCAGTGGGCGGCGCATGATTTGGGTCAATGGACGAGTAAGTTTTTCCCAGCTATTCCGTGGCTGGGGTGGCAGGATGGGCTGGTTGGTTGGATGGGCTGACTGCCTGGCTTGGTTTTGGTTTCAAGTATTTGCATTGTGGAAGCGAACTTAATTACGAGGCGAGCTAGTATGTGCACTTTTTGAAAGTGAATTACGGCGGGGAAGCCAGCAGCTAGTCCCCCGCGGGCTCTTATCTTTGTCAAATAATTAAATGTGTATCATAAAACGGTCGTCCTTTAGTTAATTATAATTGAATAACTACTATGTTATGGTGTATGACTGTACAGGAGGTGCTGCGTCGCGACTGGATGTTCAAGCTGGTTGGCGAGGACACGTTCCACATTGATCAAATCCGCTGCATCATACGGGTGGATCCGGCGCCTGGCTTCAAATACGAGTACTCCCTCTACATCGATGGCAAGTCCCATGACCAATACACCGAGGAAATGACGCGGCAGTATCGGTTATGGCTATACACCCAGGATTCAGCCGCCGAAACGTCGCAGGAATACAGGATAATGCTTAAGTTGGACACGTTGAGTCTCTATGTGAACGATGAGCTGCGAACTGAGGAGGTAAAAAGAGATGGGATTATAATGTTTATAAATCTAAAATGTTTCCTTAAACGAGGGGGGGAATAATTTTCCATGCACTAATTTTATGACCTCCCTCCGGTCTTTTCGCAGTCGGCTTTCGTTCATGGCGGCACTGACACCAAGTTCCTGCTGCAGGACACCGAGTTCGTCCTCCAGGCACGCTCAAGTGGCAATAAACACGACGGCATCGTTCACACTCTGCTGGCCAATGGTGTGGCGGTTCCGGAGGCGAAGATTCAGGAGATTATGCAAGAGCCGGTCTCCATATTACAGGCCAACTGAGGGCACTCAACCGATAGGATAGCGTTTTGCATTTGTTGAATTTTTTCTCCCTTGCCCTCGCCTTTGGCCCATCCATCCCTTCCCCACTTAGAATTGTTAATAAAAGTTTGAAACATTTTAAGAAATTACGTTTTTCTGTGGTGGAATTTGTAAATAAAAAGAGAATTTCATTTCTTATACAATACTTTATTCGTTTTCCGTTTATATGCATAATTGTAACGCCAGTACTGATTGCGTTTTCAATTTCATTTTTGACATTTTGCTATCATCTGTATCTGAATCTGTATCTGTATCTGTAAGGTTAATGCCAAAAAGTGCGTCCAGTATATAAAATGAGTCGCAATTATCGGTTGAAGAAAATACAAATACGTGTGTATATAATACGGTGATAATAAAATCATTATTTTCTAATTAAACATAGTTGGTAGAACATGGTTATCAAACACAACAATAGAACTAATGGAAAGGCTAATGGATAGACCGGGTTAGATTCGGGTTATCGTGTCTATAACTCGGTAATCGTTAAGTGCAATTTTAAATTGATTTAGTGTTTCATTGCTGATTGCTTACTATTTTTTGTTTCTTGAATCAAAAACTTGGTTTGATCGTTATTACCTCTTTTTTTTTTAGATTGCGTTGTATTTGGAAATATAACAACATTCGCATAATTCTTATGTTTTTGTTTTTCGTTTGCTTTTCATACATTAACAAGTAACATTTTTCATCAAATTTAAATTTAATTTAAGTTTTTCTTTTTAAGTTTAAAGTCAATTAAAAACACAATATCTTATTTTGCAACACAATGATATTACTTTCTTTTATGATCACTAATTTTGCATAAATTTCACAATATTTTTGTATGTGGATTATAAAAAAAACATAATATACAATTTGTAACGTTTATATTTTATATTTAAAGATTTTGTTAAAATTGTACGCCGTGTACACAAAAAGATGTAACCAAAAGGATTAGCATTTTGATTTACTTTTTGACCAAAGTTAGCATCACTTAAAAAATTGTAAATATATTTTATATTCCTTACGCTTGAGATGGCCTTAGATGTGCCTCAATAAATTAACAAAAATATATAAATATACGTTTGTTGTTGTAAGTACAGCGGAATGCATTAAAAAAACAATAGTTTCATTAATACTTAACAAAAAAATACATATATATATTGCCAGTAGACGGATTGTGTTTGTTTTGTTTGTTTCTTTTCGTTTTTTTTTTTTTTTAATAAATAATACAAAAAAGGATACAATAAATAAATATGGGGTTTTTGTTCGTATTGTAAGAGAATAGAGTTTTTTTTCCAGAAATTGGTTAGCTGCTCTCCTATATCTTGTAAAAATTAGAATTTCGGAATTACAATGTGTAGTACTTTGTTTTTTTTTTTTGTTAGTTTAGTTTAACTATTTTCTGTTTACAGCACACAAACATATATGTTGTATATCTGCCGCCTTTAAAAACCATGCTTTGCTCTCTAATTCTAACACACACACATTTTACATTAGATTTATATATGCTTAGATATTATAGATTGATTCATTTTGAAATATACTATATACTCCACATCCATATTCTCCTCTCCTCCTCTCGTATTCTGGCTAGTAAAATTAAGTGTTTGAAATGTATGTATTTTTTAGTGTCAAGTTTTTAAAAATTATATTCATATTTTTTTTTGATGCACATATGGTTAGCTTAAAAAGGTTGTCTTTTCGGTGAAAGAGTCTTGCATTGAGTTATGAAATGGTTTCTTTAGCTTGCATTCTTGCATTCTTGCTGCCTAGGTGCTTAAATAGTAAAGTAATCGTTTTGCTTTATGCCTTTTTTAGTGTAATACTCGCAACTTGTGACAGATCTTTTAATAAATTGAGTTTTGCATCAGTTGGTAGAGAGGATTATATATATATATATATAGATTGTTTTGAATCTGTTCTCTTTTTTTTTAATCATATTAACTTTCTTGTTGCTCTGCTACTTGTGGCTCATTGCTGTGTTGCTCATTGCTGTTGTTGCTTGTTTTCTAATTCGTTATTTTAATTAGTTCAATGGAAGGCAAAACATGTGCTGCAGTAGACTTTTGTTATTATTTACTTGCATTTGATTATTTTGAATATTATTATTACCATTATGATGGAGTTGTGGCTGCTGTTGCTGTTGATGTTGCTGTTGCTGATGTTGCTGTTGCTGATGTTGTAGCTGTTGCTGTTGCTGTTGCTGTTGCTGAGAGTATGATGAATGGGGAAGGTATTGCTGTTGCTGACGATAATGCTGCTGCTGGCTGAGATTGTTATTGCTATTGACAGATCCTCCAGCCACTGCTGCGCTATTCAAATGCAGGAGACTGAGATCATCAGCCACGGAATCATAATCACTGGAATCCTCGCCATAGAGCTGAAATATACATTTTTTATTAAAGTTATAAAAGAGTAAAGTTTCAGTTAGTTACCCGCATATTGTACGGATGTAAGTCGCACATTTCGTGGTGTCAGACGCAATCCTCCAAGGACATCAGCAAGGGGTTCACATACTCAAAGCCCTCGAACTCGGACTGATCGATATTATCAATAACGTGACTAAATGGGGGATAAATAAATAATATTAGTTATATTATGTAAGAGAGAATAGCTTAAGAAGAGTGAAAAATATCCAGTTTAGAACTTACTCGTCATCCGGTGTCAACTGTACGGCCTCGCCGGTGAACTCGGGCGGGAAATTGGCCAGGTCGCGATCTGAGTCTAAACGTGGCTTGAATGGTGGCGTGACCTGTTTGCGCTCAAGCTGCATGATTTTTGGTGGTACATGAGGATAGTAGAAAATCATAAACGATTAGGATAAACTCTCGGCCAATTGGCAAACATAAAACAGATTTTGATTTAGTCGTTCATGTCGGTGTGGCTTGAGGCATGATGATTATGACGATGATAGAATTCATTTTTTTGTTTTTGGGGGAAAAACGATTTTAGCTTAAAGACAGAAAGTGGGGGGCAATGGAGGGGTCTTAATGAACACAATTACCTGTCGCTGCTCTGGATCTTATTTAGTTCGAAAGGGTTCTTAATCATGCAGGGAATCAAAACAACTAACACAACTTGCCATCGATTTCTGTTAAGACTTACGGATCATCGGGCGTTAGTTCAGCGGGTTCTTGGGTAAATTGTACATCGAAGTTGGTTGTCATATAGGGGTCGCCAGTGTCTAGGCTGGGTATATAAGGCGGTTGCACCTCCTTTTGTGCTATCTTTAACACCGAACGGTATACGCGATAATAAATAAACAAATTGCTCGTTTACATCATTAATATCTCTGATAAGACGACAACTATTTGTAATGATTTCATTTGAAAACTGACCTACGGAACTTGTTCTTTTATCTAATAACCTGTATCACAAACTCTACCCCCCATATCATCATCACAAACATAAGCACCAGGACACACAGACAAAACTTAAAGGACATCGCCCTCGAAGGACTCACCAATTCCCAATCCATGTTCTTGAAGAACGGATGGCTGACAATATCCATGAAGGCGGACTCCCGATGGCAGCCCAAGCGATCAGCGGGATTCTTGTTGAGGAAACCTTTTAGGACCGAAGCAGCTCGCACACTCAACGACCGTGGAATACGAATGGTCTTCTCCAGGATGACTTGGAACAAGTAGTCCTCAGTGTTCTAAAAAGAAAAGTATTTAAAATATAACCTTTTCTCATAAAAAGAGTCATCTAACCTGATCTGGATTCTCAGAGGCTCCTGCCAAGTCGAAGGGACTGCGTCCGGCCAACATCTCGTAGAGCAGGACACCCAGTGCCCACCAGTCCACCGAGAAGCCATAGTCCTCGCCCCTCAGAATCTCTGGGGCAATGTAGTTGGGTGTGCCACAGAAGGTGGACGTTGTGTCCCCGGATCGGATGCCCTCCTTACACATGCCATAATCGGTTAGCTTGATGTGGCCCTCGTGGTCGAGCAAAACGTTGTCTAGCTTCAGATCTCGATAGATGATGCCCTTCTCGTGGAGGAAGTTAAGCGCCAGACTGATCTCCGCGGCATAGAAGCGGGCGTGCTCCTCGGGCAGCCGCCGTTGCCGTTGCATGTGGTACATCAAGTCGCCACCGCGCACAAACTCGATGACGAAGAAGAGACGCGACGGCGTCTGGAAGCACGAGTGCAGTCCCACCAGGAACGGATGGTTCGAGGCCGTCTCGAACACATGCTTCTCCGTCTGCACCCAGTCGATGTCCTCGTCGTCGGTGACCAGGGCCTTCTTGATCACCTTCATGGCGTAGATGCGGCGAGTGCGTCGCAGTTCCACCATCAGCACCTTGGCATAGCTGCCGCGTCCGATCACCCGTATTAGCTCAAAGTCGTTGAGCGAGTACTGGCGCTGGGTGCCCGGTTCGAGAGGATCTTCTGGTGGCGGTGGCGCCACAATGTGCGCATGATCGTGCGTCTCGCAGGCATCCGCTCCGCCACCCATCGCCTCGTAGGGCAACGGTGGCAGGGGCACTGGCATCGGATCACTTGACTCCTCGGCCCGCTCCTTGACCAACGGCTCCGGCTGATCCGTGCAGTGCTTCTGCACCAGCTTATGGCACTTCTTGTGCACCAGCAGCTTGCACTGGATGCACTTGAAACCCTGACGGCCCAGGCCCCAGATCCTATCCTGGCAGTAGGCACAGAAAGCACGCTATTGGGGGTGGAAAGTGTTATTAGATGGGGGAATGATTCTTGGGAGGATTACGAACTTACCCGATTGAAACGCTTGGCCTGGAAGATGTGTCCATTGACGCGATATAGCTTGCGCCAGCGTCGAGCACCACGCCGATAGATGCTGCCTGAAAAGTGAATATTTCTTTTAGTTTATGACTTTAAATAGAAGATATATTATTAGTACATATTCCACTTGATTTGGGGAGTATAAACTGATGAAACATCATGTTTCAAGGATCTCTATAGCTCTGATCTATTCACTGAACTGAAATGTTGTTTATGGAGCTCAAAGTTTTATATAATTATCAGTATGATGTCCCGAGTAAACGAGTTTCATGAATCAGTATTGAATATTGAATCATCGAGAGGGCTTATCATTTGCTAATTGTTTCCATATACACCTCTATAGGAAAACTGCACGCTTGTTTATAAAAGATTAGAGGAGTTCCTAGAGCTCATATATGAATACTTACGATCTTCGCCATCGCAGGACAATCCCGGCGCTTGAGGAACATTGGGGAATACTGAAAGAAAATAGAACAAAAAGCCACTTGGTTATACGGTTTTTAAGAAAAGTTTCAATCTTATTTGTGGTAATTGAAGGACATGCTTACGGCAGGCCAACTTGCCCATCGGGTAAATCTGATTCCCTGCCGCGGGTCGGTTTGCTTATCAACCTAATGGGATTTCGCTGGTAGTCTGGTATTACTTATAAACGGATTCTTGCCCAGCCACATGAAGTGTGTTAGCACGCCAGCACCCACAACTCGACTGAGCCAGCCCATACGGTGGCAGTCTATATCTCGGACCTTATCTCTGGCCCGCCCGCCACGCACCATGTAGAGAAAATAATGAAAGAGTGCCCCTGCCGGAGAGATACACCAAAAACGGAGTTCGGACTCCGGAGATACCGGAGATGGGGTGGAGATAGTTGGCTTAGTTGGGTGAGAGCGAGGAGGAGATTTTCCTCTTTTTTTTTTTTATTCCAGTTCCAAGAATTCCAAGTAATGTTAATTAGGCCTTTCCGGGAGGGAGACCATCAATTGGTTCCAATTGTTCAGCTATCAGATATGTATTCATTCGACCGCTGCTCATCGCTCATCGTTCATTCATAATTGAATTAAAAGAGTCGGGTTGGGCTACCCAGGAGGAGGTTCTAGAGTTCAATACTTCCCAGTTCCAGTCTCTGCCTCTGTCTCTGGCCAAGGTTACCAGAACCTAGTGATAGATACCACCGATACTCAAATATTGCCTCACGCCTTGCAATGACCTAGAATTTTTTCGGTTTCATTTTTCTACAATATTGTAGTATCAGTTTATAAATATTGCGATTCCCCACCGAGAGCGTTTGCTTATCAAATGCGATAGAGATAGAGACTCGACACTGTTTGTTTGGACTGCGCTCTTGTTATTGCCTTATTTTCAGTTTATTCTTTTTGTTTGGCAGTAAATGCCTCGCCCCGGGCTGTGATAAGGCCAGCAGAATTTATAGAGTGACTAGGACTAGGATGGTGGGGAAATACACTTAACCCAGGGGTATGGCTAACCGCGAGTATGAATAGCGATTGCAATATTAGTCATAAAGCTTTAGTGGTCTGAAGGTCGCTTAACTACACGGAAGTCAAATATTACATATGTTTTAAGGGGATAAGATGTTCTATTACTTAATGATATAGTGTTTTATAAAGAAATAGTTTAAGAGCTCTTTCTTCACTTCTTTTTAAGGGTCTATGAAGAACACTGATCTAAGAAGTACATAATGTAATGTATCTTATATAAAGAGATGTATCTATATCCTCATTGATTAATTGACACTTTCAGTTAGCCATCGAGATTAACCTTCCCACTCTCTGGGAGGCAATACTAACACGAGGGACCCCCGGTCATAAAAGTGGCCGTCTGAGTGCTATAGATTTGGGCTGCCTCACAGAAGCCGCTCCAGATGATCATTCTGATGTTATCTGTGTCTTGGTCTTGGGTGGTGGGTGTGTGTGTGGTTAGTTCAGAGGTCACTAGAGCCCAGTTCGAAGAAACGCTTCGACTCGAAGGAACGCACGGAGCGTCGTCACCGCGCGACTTTCAACTAAGAACTGAGACCAGAGACCGAAGACCGTAGCCCGTAGCCCGTAGAGTGTATGTTTTGGCATAGAATTGTAAGCAAAAAACAAGACAGAAAAGAAACTGAGAAGAAGAACCGAAAAGCACAACAAAAGAACAATAAAATCGAGTGCGAAACAGAACGGCAAGAGCCTCAAGTGGCCGATTGAATTGTCACCGCCGCCGTCCTCTAATTGGAGCAAGCCAGAAAGCCAGCAAGCCAAGTGAGAGCGCGTCGAATGGCTTCGCCGATAAGATCGGGGGCTGGCAATTCCATAAAAATTAAGTACACGGCATGCGGAGGAAAATCAATAATTTATTGCAAATAATAAATACGGATAAGCGATTATTTATGGCCCGCCAATGCGGGAGATTCTCACGATTTATGTCTAAATTGAGTTTCAAACTTAAGAAGAACAACTTAACCTTCTAATATCACAACTGTTTTTTAAATAAAAACTAAAACTTAAATGTTAACAGAACACTTTAAACTATAAATTAAGATAATTAGATCAGATTGTGTCCAAAAGAGTCCAGTATGTCCAATTACCTGTCGCATAGGCCGGCTCTATTTCCTCCTCCGACTGCAGCTGGTGCTGCGACATCTGCTGCTGCTGCTGCTGTTGCTGGGGGGGCGGTGCCACGCCCATTGGCACCGTGGGTATGGGCACGGGAATGGGCAGTCGTTCATAGTGGATGCACTCGTGATGGTACTGCTGATGATGATGGCCATGCCCGTTGTGGATGGTGCCCAGGACACTGCTCCTTCCGCCAATACTGCCGCCGGCGATGCTGCCACCGCCTCCGCATCCGTTGAGGCCGCTCCCGGCACTGCCGCTGTGATGGCTGTGGTGGTAGTCCATCAGCATGCCCGGCATGCCCACCGCCATGGAGGCACTGCCGCCGCCTGTGCCCATGCCTCCTCCACCGCCGCCGCCTCCGCTGCTGCCACCGCCGGAGTCATCAGTCGTTGTGGTGTTGGTGTTGTGACACCGACTCGAGCACCTGCCCAGCGAGCCGCTGCCGGCGCTGTGGTGGCCCAAGCTGCCCATATGGCCCGGATGACCCATTACCAGCATGCCACCCATTATGGATCCGCCGCATCCTTGGCTAGAATCTGATCCGGAGTCATGGCCCTGGCACACGGCACCCGCCGATCCCGGCCGACTCAGGGTCGAGTGGGGCGGCGTCACCGAGGCCGTGGTCTGCATGTAGTGATGCGTGTACGGATGCGGATGTGGAACATCGTAGTCCCCGGTATCGATGGGCCCGGCGGACATCATCCCGATGCTGCCTGTGCTGCCCGTGGCCACGCCCACTCCGCCCTGGAGGCAGCCCAGCGAACCATGGGCGCTGCCATGGTGGCTGTGACTGTGATGGCTGCCATGGTGACTGCCGTGGGCGCTGCCACTCCGGCTGTGCAGGGAGACGCCTCTGGTGAGGGTGTTGTTGGCCGATTGGATGGAGCTGACCACCGCTCCGCGGCACATGATGTCCGACAGCTGGTTGGCCTGTATATCGAAGTACTTGGACTGGAGGAGGTGGGGGAGGATAAAGAATCGGGTCAGAATAAAAGGAGTTCTTCAAAGGATCTCTTGGCCAAACTCTGCTTAAAGTTCAGGCCAAAGGAATCATAAACTTCAAGCAGAGTTGTTGGCGGAAAGGATTCCCAATATACCTGTGGACTGTCCAGTTGATCCAAAGATTGTCTCCTGGCCGCGTAGTCCAGGTGAGTCATTAGCTGCTGGGCGGCCGGGCAGTTCTTGTTCGAGTGGAGGTGCTGCTGCGACGACGTGAGCAGCGGCGGGGGCGGCGGCGTTATGGAGCCACACGGTGATCCTGGACAAGGACTCGAGCAACGTGACCGACATGTGGGGCTATAGCAGAGATTGCCGCTGCCCTGCTGATTGGCCGACGGAGTACTGGGGCAGGTTTGCGACTGTTGTTGCTGCTGTTGGGATTGCTGTTGCTGCTGTTTTTGTGGCAGGCACGGCTGCTCCTCCTCCTCCTCCTGTTGCACGATGTTGACCGGCAGCGGGGCGCACTGGGTCAGTCGTCGCGGCGATCGACCGCGATCCACTGTGGTGGCGGACCAATAGCCCCAAGCCATTTTTAATTTATTTCTTTTTTTTTTTTTAGAACTTTAACTTCGCGACGAGTCGGGAATCGATTTACTTTCGCTTTCGGTTTCGGTTTTGTTGATTTGGTTAAGAGTTTGTGATTGTTTCTTGTTGCTGCCGTTGTGTTGCACTTGACTTGCTTTCTACGAATAGTTTTTCACAAAATTTGCATAAGCTGACACAGTCACCGCAGGGGCACAGACTGTTGCAAGTACCGTGGGGCTAAGAAGCGGGTTTTTGGTGGAATATTAGGCTTATGTGGCAAGTTGCAAGGTCTCTGCTAGAAGCTTAAGATAATACTCTCTTAATTATAATACAAATTTTATAAAAAAAAATCCTTTTTTTCCCGCTGCCATTGGCCAACTTGCCACATGGAGACTTCATGCCACTGTGTCGCCTCCCTAACTTCCACCAATGGAGCGGATAAAAAAAGGGGGAGAGAGAGTGGGAGAGAAAGGACGAAGCAAAGCGGAACAAGGTCCCAGTTGCAATTACAGTTACATGGCGAAAGCACCGCAGGCCGTCCCGCCCGCAAAAGTATGCAATGCAAAGTTTCAAAGCCAAACGACTTTTCCCGCCCCCGCCGCCGCTTCGCTGATCTCGCAGTTTATAATGATTGATTAAAAAAAATCACACACTCACACACCCACACACGCTAACAGTAGTTGCGAGGACATGGTGGGCTATAGGCGATGGGCGGCAGATTGCTATGGGCGTGGCCGGTTGCAGACGCCGCAGAAACCACACCTAAAAAAATATAAATTGTGTAATAATGGGCCGGGGCGAGAGAACCGGAGAAGCCGGAGGAGGAAAGCGAGAGAAATGCAGGCGGAACAGCTGACAACTCTGTCAGGAGACGGCACACACAGGGACAAAAAGCAGAGACAAATGGCAGAGACACACACACACACACAGACACAGAGACAGAGAGACTCCGGGCTGCGACAATCACAAACAATTTAACCCAAGTCAAACGAGCGCACAAGTTGCTGCAAATTGTCAAAGGCGTGAAAGGAAGCAGCAGGAGCAGTAGCAGCAGCAGCAGCAGTAGTAGCGACATCAAGTTAGAGAGAGAGAGAGAGGAAGAGAGAGATGAAATACCAAAGAGAGACCCCCGACAAGGGAGAAAGTTGGTGAGAACGACGCGCGCAGGGAAATTTTCTCAGTCGCCCTTATAAGTATGCAATCCCCCCGTGGCTCATCCTGGCAGCCCAACCGCCCACCACCACCACGCCACCCACCCAATGCATTCAAGTGTAAATAGAAAATTTTCTTCAAGTGTATTGGTAGGTCACATCGGAAGAGCATGCCATCGTCTCGCATCGAAATCGCTTGTTTAGACAATTGAAATTAAGTACTCCACTTTCATGCATAATTCGCATGATTAACGAGGGTCGAAGTGGGTCGAAAACAAGTAGCAAGAGTGGCAAGCATCAGCGGCAGTGTCAGCTAGGGGGAGAAAAGGAGGTCCTTGCTTGTAAGGAGGATGAAAGGTCCTTAGGTGGACAGCATCCACTCGACACAAGAGCCTTGTCGTGACAGGGCAAGCAGATCCTTTTGTTTGACACTCATTTTCCCCATTCTTTTTTTTTTTATTTTTTCTTCTCTTATTTGGTATCTGCTGATTCAGCAGAGTCTCCCATGGCAACGGGAAGGGGGAGTCCTGATGCATTTCGGAATTAAATTTAGTCGAACCACCAGCCACCACCCACCACTCCACCACTCCTCTACCCTCCACAGCATCCTGCAGCGCTTGCTAAATATAAACACTCCGCCGGCATTGTTTTCCCTGCAATTGGAGCATGAATATTGGTTGCCAGCTTGTTTGTCCAGAATGGCAGGATAGCAACCATAGGAGCATAGGAGCATGGCATCCTGGCGCCCTCCTCCTCCTCAGCACTAAACTAGATTAAAGCTGATTTAGAATTGATGAAAATGTTAATCAAGTTACTGGCCTTGTTTTGTTTACCTTCCCAATATTATTTTAGGATACAATCCTGGTCCTAGTTCGGTCTCTATTTGAATTGCATATCGTAGACAAATAATCGGGAAATTGGCAAATAACAACTGGCTGGCTAATGGATTTTATAATTTAAAAAAAAAACATAAACATTGAAAACCATTCAATGGAAATCTTGCTGCAGAAACTTTATGGCCTCAGCATCTGAGATTACATCAGAAGGCCATCAAATTTTGATATTAAGACCGACACGCCCCGAATTATTGAACATTTAAGGGAAGGAGGAGGCTGAGAGTCCTGGCCAAGAAGCATCAATAGTTAAACATCAATTTGGCTTTCCGAGTGACGTCAAGCGGCGCCAGTTCCACCTGCTCTTCCGCTCCGCTCCGGTCTCCCCTGACAGTTATAAAATTTCGCACAGAAAGCGAGAGAAAAAGGATGCGAGGCCAAGGAGCATCATAAAGCCACTACACAGAGAGAAATTCAATATATATGGAATCTGAAATCGAGGCAGCCAAACGTACGTCATGTGCATATTCAATTTCAGGGACTACCCACGGCCTACCAACCTTCAACCGCTTACATTTCAGCCTTCAACCTCATCCTTCGAAGCCCCCACTTGCCTCACAAAGGAGGGTCGCAGTCTCAGTCTCGGTCTCGGTCTCGGTCTCTTGTTTGCTGAACTAACAATAATTTCATTAAGCCCAATGGCATCATTAAAATTTGCCAAACAATCATAATGGGCCCAGCGCCAGTGACTGAAACGAGAACCAAATCTCCCAGAGGTTGCCTTTAAAAAAAAAAAAAAACTGAAACAGAACCCGAGGGTCTCCGAAAGAAAAAACGAAAAAAAAAACATTGGGCAGGAAAAAGAATAAGTGGAAATTTGCTGATTTAACTTTTGTGAAGGAGGCGCCACACCACTCCACACCACACCACACCACCCAGGTGTACCAGGTGTGCCAGTGAAAGCCTTCGGGCCAAAAAAGCCAAAAAAGAAAAGAAAAACAAGTTTAAATGGCAGGGCGACAGCTTGGCCAACAAAACGCTTTCCCCAAAAAAAGAATAAAAGGAAATTGTTTCGCCCTGCAGCATCTCACTAGCACACTGACTCACTTACTCACATCCCCAAAAAGAAATCTACATATATGGGGATATAGAATGGATCTAGTATATATATATATTTTGAAGGGGGTTCTGGGGTAGCAAGTTTTTGGCAACCAGACGGTGGCAGAAGTGCAAGCAGTGCTTGATGAAGTGCAAATGCCTGGGGTCAAGTTTAGGGTGGGGATTCTCCAACACACACACACTCGCACACACACTCATACACCCAAACATCAGCTCATTTCGCCGCTCGCGTCAGTGTGTGCGAGAGTGCGGTTTTGTTTGCCAGTGTCTGGCAGCCAGCAGCCACAAAAATAAAAAAGAAAAAAAAAGGAAAATTATGCAGCAGGAAAAACTATAACGATGGCCACGAAAAAAATTGGAAATCTATAGGGGTTAACTGAACATCAATTAAAGTTTTAAATAAAAGAATTTCCAAAGATTTACTAAAATGAGATGAAAACTATGACATGAAAGACTTTAAAGCTATAATACTTAGTAATAATACTAAAATAATATTATAATATTTCACTTAAACCAATATTAATTTCATCCACTGTCCATAATCATCTTATATCCTTTCGTTTCTACCTCACTACCAGCCAAATACCAAATCCATTCACACAAAAGTCACAAATTTATGTTAATCATTCTCTTCCTTAGAGGTCCTTAGACATCCTTCGTCTCAGCGTTTTCGGATGGAGTCCCGTTCCGTCCCGTCCCCCTCGAGAATAAAATTGTATAGCAACTAATCAAGAATGTACGACAACTCCAGCGGACCAGAACAGAACAGAACAGAACGAAACAGTCAAAAAATGTTGCCCGGGGGGCAATTGATTTTTTTCCGTGAGATTTTCGGGACTGCCGAAGGGAAGCAGCAGACGGCTGTGAGTGACGAGCCGAAATGTTTATAATTATATGAAATTATGTTGTCGAACACTGCTTATTTTTACATTTTTTTTCTTTTTCTTTTCCCGTTATTGGATTTAAATCGAAATACCGTTGAAACTCGTTATGCCGTTGGCTACGTGTCGTATACGTATTTTTGTGCAAATCATGTATTAGTATATATATATAATTATATACATTGTGCTAGTATGTGTGCGTGTGTGTGTGAGTGTGCGACGCGACTCTGGAGCCCGAAGAGTATTTTATTTAACTGTTTTTCTTTTGCCCGAGATCCGTAACGGCACTTCCACACAGGCGAGCGGCCAACGCGCGAGTGAAATACCGATGCAGAGAAGTATGCTAGGGAAATTTCAATTTGACGACAAACCACGAGAGAGGGTAGGAGTGGAGAGAGAGATGAGTGGGTGAACGGGAAAGCAGGAGAGTGTTCAATGTCAGGTGACGCAGACCTCTCTCCTTGGCTACGAAGTATCCTTTATTGCCGTTTTTGGGAGAGCGCAAATAAAAGCCGCAGACCGGCGCTTTTGGCATTGCCATCTATGCATCTACCTCTCGCTCATACAAAATGGCAATGCCTCGACGTTCGGCTCAGCTGTTTTTTGTTACGACTCTGGGGGAAATGCTCTCCATACTGTGACCGTTCTCCTCCCCTCTTTTCGCCATGGGTAAGCCCCTCTCGGGTAACGGCATCTTGTGTATCGACCTTATGGGCTCCAAAAACTTGTTCGGACCTGGACAAAGTTTTCGCTGTGTGAGCGAATAGGGCAGCGTTGCCATATTGCAGGCGCATAAATTATAACGGTAGCTTTCAGAGCCTGGGCCTTTTTTGTTTTGTTTTGTTTTTGTTTACAGGGGCGGAGAGCGGGAAGGGCGGAAGGAAGAGCGGGGAGAGTCGAGGCATTGTTGGCCGGAGATGAAGCCGGAAGGTAAGCCAAGAGCATAACAGTAAAAAAAAAAATAGAGAGTCAAAACAAGGGCTTGTAAAAATGCACAAAACACACACATACACAATGTCAGCCATTTACTAATCAACACAACAACAAAAACCACACACACACACACATACAAATACAAAGAGTAACTTTTATGGCCAACAAACATATGCAGGGGAGTGCGTGTAACGGTGTAACGGTATACCTTGACAATGCCCCACACACACACACACACACACTCACGCATACAGAATGCTTTTAATACATTTTAAGCCGCATTTTTTCACACGTGGCCACATAACAACACAAAAAGCAACAGCAACAACTAACACAACATGTTATCCTCATACTTCCTTATTTTTTTTTCTTTTTGCCTCCCATATCCGAGTTACAGATGAAAGGGACGGGTAGCCAAATGGCCACAATATCAGGAAGCTTGGTCCCCAGCACAAAAACAAAAGCAACCAGAAAAAGGGAAGCGGATACTGTAACACCTCCTCCTCCTCTTCGTCCTGGCTACCAACTTTGTTTAGTGCGACTGGCAGTTATCATATCTGCTGAGCCGTTAGTTGCCCTTTTTTCTGAGCCACGTTCGTTGAAACAGAAACCAGAATGACCACAGGTATGAAAGGATCAAGGATAATGGGGATAACTTGAAAGTTACACACTCTTCTTCCGAATTAAAATGGAAATAATATTTAAAAAATAATTAAAAATAATATTTTTAGTATTTTAAAAGAAGTATTTTTTGAAAAAATCTCAGTATTCTTTAAAAAACAGTGTATTTCAGGTTAACCCTTGAGCTTAAAACTTTAATTAAGTGTGAGAAAGGATTTTGTGTTTGTCATTTTGGTAAATAAAACCCTTTTGTTTTTGTGGCAAGCATAATTAAGCATGAAACTCACATGGGTGGGCCGCCGGCCGCCCAAAAACCGCAAAACAGGAAAATTAAAGCGCCAAAAAAAGGCCAAACCTCTTTCCAACGAGAAAAACTTAAAAACCACACAGAGCAAACAATTTAATTATAATGAATTATAAATGAGGCCGGAGATCCAAGAACCAACAGAATTTATATGTAAATATGGGGAAAAGTCAACACAGGAAAATAAAACAAAAAAAATATAAGAAAACCAGGAGCAGTTGCCGGCTTGAGGCAATTGCCGTAAGACATCAGGCCCTTGGCCCTCTCCCCCAACATGTGAGCTTCGTGTGTACGAGTTAATTAATATTTTATGTTATTAAGTCGAGTAGAGGCTGGCTTCTGCTGCCTTTGGGAAGACAGCCAACCAGCCACCAGCCCCCAGGCAGCCTCTACTTTATTGAGCTAATAAGACTCTGGCTTGAATGTTTATAGGCCTGGTTAAATATTGGAGCCTCCTTGCTTACAACCTAATTTATTTCACATTGCATATTTTGCGGTCGCAGCACAAAATAAATTGAAAGGTATTTAATCAGAGAAAGAGGTTTGAATAATTGTGGGAGGATAGTCGCTCCCCAATTGACCATTAAGACTGTTGATAAAATAGTTGTTCTATCAGATAAGGGTCTAAGTAATAATAGGCTACAGAACTGACCTTTTTAGATAAGTTCTTTACAAAAAATTAAACTAGTACAGAGGGAGTTCTTATAAGGTAACTATTTCCGATAGGCGCTCACCATGAATAACCAATTGGGAGTCATAGTTCATTTCGTAGAGCCTTATGGCTTCGTCCAGTTCCATTTTGGTGGATATGGTACAGGGATCATTCTCCTCATCCACCCATTTGATGGTAAATGGCTAAAAAATATATTAATTAATTATAAATTATAAATAAATAGAAAGAAAACTAACCTGATCTGATGGAAATCGACAAATATTACGAATTTCATAGCAGAGCTCCTCGTACGAGATATTCTTGTTGATGGTGGTGATTATGATCTGGCCGTTGTAGGCCGTCTTCACTGTAATACTGTTCGGAGTGTTGTTGGCCATTAGGGAGGCACTGTTCAAGCTGCCGCTGCTGCCTTCGTTCAAGATCTGCGAGGGCATTTTCTGCATTTGCTGGCTTTTCAAAATGATTATTCTATTATTTGATGACACGGAACACAGAGAGAGAGACAGATACGCGAACTGATAACAGAAAAACTGAAAAGAAAATTAGATAAATTAGATATTAATTAAATACTATTTTTTTAGTCTTAATTGCTCTCTCTCTCTCTTTCTCCCTTTCTCTCTCTTGGAATTTGAAATCCCGCCTTCTTCGACGTCAACTTTGACATTTCGGAGTGCATTCCACAGGTAGTTGTTGTTTCCACCAAAATGGGAGATAAAAACACAAAGAAATGAAAAACAAACGCCAATGAATCATGCAAACGCCCTCATACCAAAAGAGAAATTAAATAAAGCCAAAAGGCAAAGCAACTGTTTAAATTGATTTATTTTTAGTTATTCGCTTGCCACCTTTTGTTACTTTGTTGGCATCTTTGCTTCGAGTATCTTTTCTTTTGGGCCGTCTGAGCGTAATTAACTGTTAAAGTATCTAGGTGGCAACAACACTGTTGCAGCTGCAGCAACAAATACCGCCGTGTGCGACAGAGACGGAGAGAAAGAGGGAGCAAGAGAGAGCTCTAGAGTGCGACAACCTGTTTTTTTTTTTAACTCATTTGCATTTTCTAATTGTGCCGCCCCGTCGGCGAAATGCGAATTTATCTAAAAAAAAAAGCCGCTATCACCAGAATTAATATAAACAATTTCATTTTATTTGCACACTTACGCCACTAGGCCGGGGTTTGTTTAACCACAAAAATACGAAACAAACGCCGCACAAAACACGGGCAGAGACGGGACAATAAAAAACACAAAACACGAAACACACAAATTTACGGCCAACTAGAAAGTCACACACATTTTAATCGAGGCACTCGCTCGCTTGCACACAATTCAATTAATTGCTATGGCTCGCAATTCATTTGGCTTAAAAAAATTAAACCTGTAGAGCCTGGTGGGCCTTGCCGATCACAAAAGTCTTAAAAGCATGGACGGTTGCTAGTTTCCTTCCACTATATCTATTCCCTTCTGTCTCAGGCCGTACAGATGTTGGTTATCTTTAAGTATTAATTATTATTGGCCTGGTTATAATTTTAATGAATTATTTCTCTTTAAAGTAACAGGGAAATAGGGTTGTTCGAATTCGATATTCTAAACATCGATTGTTGCCAGCTTGGATAGATTGATATCGATATTGCTTGTAAATTTTATATCGTTCCAGAATATCGCACATACGATCAATTTTCAAAATCTTATATTTTTACAGATTCTATTTTGAAAACTTAGGAATAAATAACTATTTATCTATTAATATAAGAATTTATCAAAGAGGCAAAGCTTTCTTGCAGTCGTGACCATTTTTACATACATTTTACATTGACTTTTGACGAACCGGTTAATACACGGCTAACCGATTCATAATATTCTTTGTTTACTATTAATACTCTGCAAGTTCAACAGTTTTGTGTTTTATATACTTACAAAACTCCATTCTCATCTTTTTTTATTAAAATTTTACAAAATTATGATAGAAGTCAAAGGTTTTATGCAGTAATACAATAATTAATAAAACAACACTGTAAGAGGCGGTTAGAATTTAAATCGTTTTTATTATTTCGCGGATAGTTAACCTTTTTACACATACTTTGACTAAATTTTTTCTCAATTTAAAATTTTGAACGAACCGGGCGGTTAAACCTAGGATGAAGAAACAAAACAGAGAAGGAAAAACAGCTGTTGGTTGCTCTGGCCCCACTAATTTCAACGCAAACAAAAATTTCGAGA